>NC_142262.1:11012500-11665000 GCF_052056855.1 Sturnus vulgaris | reverse complement strand
GTCACAGTTTAGCATGCTTGTGATCCTGCTGCTCAGCTGTGGCTCACCCTCATCTTGCCTGGAGCTGTCTTGTGACCTCTTGGTATGCTCCCAAACACAGCAGCATCAGGAGCAGACAGAGACAGTGATAGTTTATTGTGGTAGTGCCTGTTATGACTTGATGCGTTTTCACTCCAAGATTTCTTTCCCATGTGGAGAGGGACTGGGCAGCAGGATGAACACTGATTGAAAGATACAGCAATATCTGAAAAGGAAGACACTGTCTCAAGGTTGATCTCAAATAAAGCCCCTCAGGAAATGTCACAAATCTGCCACCACAGGTGTATCACACTGACACAAAACCTTCCCTGTGTGCTCACATGATCCGAGCCTGGATCTTGGTCTCAGTTATACTGGTGTAAATCAGGAATGACACAGTTTAACTTCTGTTTTCTGGCAGAGGTGCTTGCAAGAGCAGGGCTACCTGTTTCCATGGCTCTTAAATAATTGCCTGCAAGATTTGGTGACTTGAGTGATTGCAGGTGACAAGATGGAGCTCCCTCACAGTCTGACAGACTCCACTGTGCTCAAGTTACTGTGGGCGTCACTTTGTGCAACTGTATGGAAACTGTGCAACTCCTTAATTTGTTTTAAAAATGCAACCAGTCTTCTTTGCAATAAAGTGCATACTGTCCAAAAAGAGATGAGTGCTCCAAATCTCTTTTAAACTGTTCACTTCTTGTTGAAACTCTAGTCAGGTTCAGTTAATTGCAAAAGTATTTGGTAGTTTTAGGGCAGTTCTCACAGCAACAATGTTCTTGACCACTGCGAGAGTAAGGACAGTTTGTGAAATACTGATTTGTTGTGCAAGCAGCACACTGAAAATAAATCACATGTGAGTGGAAAGGGTTTGTGCGAAACCAAAGGATTTGGTCAACCTTTAGGTGGGAGACAAACCTGAAAAGAGCAGATGGCTCACAAAAAACCACAGATTTTCCTTCCAGAGGCAGAAGGTGGTGCTGAGGCAGGAGGGTTTTGGGTTCCTCCTAAGTCATTATAGAGCCAGGCTTGAGATGGCTTGCAGTTCCCGGGTGCTGCTGAGGAATTCCATTCTGATTAAAGGTTGCAAGGACATGCCTGTGGTTGTGTTCTGAAGAGAGTCATCTTCATTTCTTGGGCCAAAATGTGTAACATTCACAGGGTTTAGGGCTGGACGGGAGCTTTGTAATCATCACTGAATGTCTGCAAAATGCAGGTCACTGGGTTGCACCAACATTTCCACACCCAGTGGGTCTGGCCTTAAGGGAAAGCATGGCTTTAGAATCAGTGGATCTGGGATTTAAATGTAAGATTATACCTTATTTAAATTTCTTATTTTAAAAAAATGCTTTCCTTAAGTAGAAAGTGCTCTCAGCTCTGCTGCACATTGGCCATGTGTCGTGTGGATGAAACAATATGCTGCCATTTTACTGCCTTTAGGAAGTTTTGCTGTTGCATGTGCTTTGCAAATAGACACCTTGCCAAACTGAAGACTTAGCAGGAGATGAATATTCTAGTAGGTGTTCTCAGGTCTCTTTATCAATATTGTTGGTGCCACTATGGAAAATGAAAAATCCTGAACTGTCTGCTGTCACCTAAGGATGTTTATCCAAGGGTCTCTGTGACCCTCCAGGGAGGACTAAGGCCAGCCATCCTTCCTGCTGATATCGCTGCCTGAATTCTGCAGGAAAGAGGCAGGTGAGGTTCATGAAGTGCCTTGCTGGGATTGCTTTGCACAGGAGATAAACGTGGGCTTTCTGCATCTCTCTGCTGGGCTGAGCAAGCATCAGGCTTTGAGGGCTCCTTGAACCTGGAACAGCAGTTTCTTCACGGAAGTGCAATGTTGTTTTATCCCATTTGGATAACTTGAATATGGTTGCTAGTCTCTCTTTATCCTGGTTACTCAGGAACTCCCCATGAACTGGTCCTGCAGAATCACAGAATAGTTTGTGTTGAAAGATGCCTTAAAGACCATCTTGTTCCAACCCCCAACCATGGAACACCTGTTCTTTACATGGTAGTGAAAAAAATAGCAGTGGTGTGCTGTGTCTCTCCTAGCCCATGTCTGCTGGTACCTGAGAGGGTCCCATCTCAGTGTTGCTGTCACAGGAAGCACCTCTGCACCATCAGAATCCTGCACTGAAGCTCATGGAGGAGTCTGAACCAATGACTCAAGAGGATGAAGCTGGGTTTTATCTATTTGGACTTTAAATCTTCTGTGTGGTATTGTGGATAAAACAGTAGCCCTGAGGCTCAGGAGATCTTCAATCTTTCCAGACCTCTGTAGAAGTAATGCACTCCAGCTGTAGAATAGGAATGGAGATACTTCTTGGAGGAGGGAACAGCTCATGTCTCTGTCAGCCCATGCCCATTGTTCTGAACAGCCCTGCAAGATGAGTGCTGGGCAAGGCTTTGAGGAGTTGCAGGGAGACTGGTCCCCTCCTCTTTCCTTTGCCCTGACATTCAGCAGATCACAGAGCACAGCACTGGCCTGGCAGGGTGGTGTGGGGAGCTGAGCTACATGGCTGGGAGTTGCCCTGAGCTCTCAGGTTCACAAGGAGCCCCAGGCCTGGTGTGAGCTGTGTGTGGTACCCCAGCAGAGCAGGCATCCTCAACACAGCAGCATCCCAGCACAGCGGGCAGTTGGTGGAACAAAACGCTCTGTGCTTTGTTCCAGCATGAGTGAAGACACTCCATCCCTGTGCTCACAGCACTTTCCTTCTCATTTCCCCCACTGGACTTTTCTCACTTCCTGTATCAATCTCTAATATAATCTACCCCAGCAGAGTCACACATTCACACTCTCCTGGCTCCAGCAGCATTTCCCACTCAGCCAGGCCGTGGCATTTCAAGGCTTACAGAAAACACACGTCCTTTTCAGTTCTAGTCCTAGGAGAGTAGGAATGGAAACAATGATACTGTTAGAAATCATTATCATTACAGATAGGAAGCATGTTGTCCTGGTTCCTCTCCAGAGGTGATTAGATATTCCCTCTTCCTTGGAAATGCAGGGTGTCTACAGAACACTTTGCTATTAAAACAGAGATATCAGCACTGTTTCCTACAAGCAGCTCTGCTGGAGGTGGTAGTTCTACCTGGTCCATTGCAGGCTGTCCCCAGTGGCATTTTGAGTCATGGAATTTCTTAACCAGGCAAAGAGCCGGTCCTGGTAAGGGCTCCTGGGATGCAGGGAGCCACTTGTGCCGTCCGTGAGACCTTGAGTCAGTTATTTGCACCTCTTGGTGCTGCAATTCCTTCTTCCCATCGTGGCAAGGTCAGTGCTGCAGGGCAGGGCTTGTCCCCGAGGGGTACGTGTCCAGCAGCTGGCCTTGTCCAAGTCAGAGTCTGTTTCTAATGTTCATCATCGCCCAGACAGCGTGGGATTAGTTGGGAGTCAAAGGTCACAACTGTGTTGCAAGTTCAGAAGTGTCATCAGTGACAGCCGTCCTCCCTGAGCTCCCTCAGACTGTGCCCTTCTGGATGATTCCCTCCATGTTTTTTAGTCCCCTCTGAAATAAAGAATGCTAAAGGCTCCAATGGGAGGTCTAGTGAGTTTCAGAGCTACCTTCTGAACCCTTCTGTTCACAGATCCCAGAATAGCTGGGATTGGAAGGGACCTCTGCAGATATCTCATCCAATGCCCTGCCAAGGCAGGGTCACCCAGAGCAGGTAACACAGAAAGGTGTCCAGGTGGGATTGGAATGTCTCCAGACAGGGGGACTCTGCACCCTCCCTGGGAGTTCCAGTGCTCTGCCACACTCAGTGGAAATAAGTTCTTTCTCATATTGAAGTGGTACTTACTGTGTTTTAGTTTATGGCCACTGCTCTTTGTGCTGTCACTGGGCTCCACTGAAGAGTCTGGCACCATTGTCCATCACCTCTGCTTCTCTGCTTCCAGACTTTACCTGTTTGCGTTGAAAGTTTTCCAGCCTGGGTCAGCACCTCAGGCTACTTTCCAGTATTTCAAAAAAGCACAGTTCATCTGTTTCACAAGGTTGGCAAAACAAGCTGCTTTCCCACAATGTGGAGATGTTTTCCTACTGTTCCTAACCAGTTCTGGCACCCCCAGGTCTTGGAGCAAGAACTGACGATTTGGCAGTGGGCTCAGGCTGGCATATTAAACCATTCTGGGAAGGTACTGGGTGTTTCTCCCGATGCCTGAAAGCTCGTGGCTCCCAAATGCTTGTTTGAGCATTGCTGACCCTTCCTAAGAGATGCTTTTCATGTGGTGGGCATGGACTGTACTGGGGAGCTGGTGAGGAGCTGCTGCCATGGCCCATGTGCTTTGGGAGAGCACAAGGACTCAGAAAAAGGGGCTAGAAAGGAGGGTGCCTGACACTCACCACTTGAGCTGGAACAGCTCTAAATTCATGGCCTGTATTCCCATTTTTGTAGGACTCCTGACTCAGTCTTGCTCACTCAGTGAGTGGGGTACCCAAAGTGAGGCTTCCATGTGTCTCCAAAATGTGGGCAGCCCCCAGGACTGTGGCTGTTTGAGAGTTGAGGTTTTCCCCCGGTTTTGCTGTCCCAGATGCATCCCATGGTCCTTTCTGCCCCTTACTCTCCTTTTTGACACTCTTTATTGTAATTGCAGATTCCCTTTCATGCATTTTTTTTATGGAATGTGTGCTGTAACATACATTCCCTGTGCCCCTCAAAGCTGCAGTTGTAGCCGGATTCTGTTCTTCCAGAAAAATGCAGACGTTGGGGAATTGCCGTGGGTGATTGGAAACAGCAGGGATCTGATCTCCCACTCTGACCAAACTGTCCCTAACTGGGATGACTTGCAACATCTTGCCTATCTTCCTCACCCATAAAGCAAGTAGAGAGAAAAGGGAAAGAGTCATACCTGTGGGTAGGGTGCCCAGAGACCAGACCATGCCTCTAGGGGATCTCCCAGCCTGGCTGGATGGGCTCCAGGACTGAACGTCTTCTGGTGCAGGATTGGACACACGGCAGTCAAAGCTTATTTGCAAAGAAGTGTCTGAGACCCATCTAAGAGTGTCTGAGACCCAGAGACCCATCTTTTGATTGTTTAACCAAGGAAAAAGATCAAGATTTTTGCTGCTGAGAAAGGACGGGAGATGTTTGGGATTTTTTGCCATGGAGAGGAGACACTGTATCAAATTAAAGTTGAAACAGAAATGCAAATAAAGTAATTAAGGCATTTCCGCAGTGCTTCCAGGGGAGCTGCTGGATGGCATCCAGACTGGGGAGAGGAACAGCCTGAGTTTATCAGCTGATTTCCGAGGTTTGGATGGATATTTGTGCTGCAGAGCTGCCAAGGCCATCCGTGCACTGAACCACTCCCAGCAGTACCGAAGGGAAATTCAGGGATGCCAGTGGGAAGCAGAATGGCTGGGACCACATAGTCACCCAGCAGCAGAGAGAAATGTTATTTAGGTCTCTTCTCATTCATCTGAGTGCTCTGGCCTGGTTGTTACACTGCCCTTGGCCTTCACCAGGAGCAAGGACTGGCAGGAGCTGTCAATATGTTTGGAGTGAGGCTGATTAACCCTCCTCACTTCAAAAATGAGCGTTAGCAAGAGCGTAGTGGAAGCATCTGCAGGCAGATGTTCCCATGCCATCTGTTCGCTGTGCTGCTCAGAGCTCTGCAGAGGATGTCGGTCGGTCCCCACCCTGTGGGATCCCATGGACCTTGGCCAAGCCAGGCAGTGCCTTCAGGGCGGCCAATTGCTGATAGACGCTTCTGGTTTAGGGTGGAAGGGGCTCTGTCCTCTGTGGTGTAAGTGCTGCCCAGAAGGTCTGGTCCCCAGGAGCCACCCAGCGCTGCGTCCCAGGCTCCTGCCGGGAGCAGCATCGCCTGCTTCCTGAAGGGATTGCTCCGTGGGGATGAGGGAGGTGCCCGTGGGTGAGGTGAGAGCCATCGGGCTGCAAGAAGTGCAGCTGAACGAGGTACCTGAGCCTTGGCGGCGTCTGCCTCTGGAGCCGTGACCGTGCCACAGTCGGACTGCAGAGCTCTGGAGACGGTCCCTGTGTGCCTTTCTTACAGTGGGGACTGCAGGAAGGGCGGCTGGACAGACGGACAGAGGGACAGGGATTGCTCCGCGCGGCTCCGGCGTGTGCGGGCCGAGCCTCGCCTGGCCCGAACTCCCTCTGTTGACTTCTCCTGAAGTTGCATCCCTTCATCCAGCGGTGTCCCCGGCTCTGGTAATAAATAGCACCTTCCGTAATGTCTGTAGCCCTGACTAAACCACAGACCAGACTTATTACTGCTGCTTTTGTAGCCTTTGCAGAGCTGTTTTTATTTATAATTGCACCCCGCTGGTCTGTTCATAATGATTTTTCCCGGCTGCATCCCATGCGGTCCACTGCTGCAAAACCACATTTTCATAGTAGCTGTTGTTGGTTTTAATCACTTGTTATTTGGACGATATATTAATGGCGGTATCTCTGTGAAGCTTTAGAGTGTTTTCTTTTTCAAAACATTAACAATAAAAGCTAAGTGTTAGCCCTAATAACACGTTTCCTTTGGCTACCTCCTCCAGTGATGAATCCAATTAACTGAGTGCTCAGTGGAGAGCTGGTCTCACCCCGTCCTGTCCCGCCTCCTCCCCAGAGCCTGTCCCGAACTTCTGATTGAAAGGGGTTTGGGACCCCAGTGGGAATAAGGGTGCTTGAAAGGCACCGTGTGGTTGGAGGGGTGTGAGCTTGTAATTGCCCATGTGCAGACTGTAGGAGGCTGTAATAATCCCAGCTATACTTTGCAGATGTTCATTTGTGTTCTCTTAAACCCCAAAAAACCCATCACACCTTACTTCCCAGCGAGGAAGGGTGATGAGGGTGGGTGGTTTGATGCTCTTGGGATAAGAAAGCACTAGTGAAAACAGAAATAAAACCAGAGTTGTTGCCTCCTGAGCATCCTGAGCCTGTGGGTGGGGAGCAGTGGGGTGATGCTCTTTATTTTAGCCATTTATGGGGGAAACCACCCCCTCAGCAAAACCTGTCATTGCTAGAAGTGGTTTAAATGTAACACTTAACTTACTGGGGCTGGTGCCTTTAATTTCATTCAGAAGACGACTATGAATGGACTCCTTACCCACTTCAAAAGGCTGTGGCAGTGTGTCCACTGTGGTGCAGGTCATTCATGGACACTACAGGAGATGTGAAAACATCTGCTAGGTCCATGCCTGCTCCTTTCAGTACAGTTACTCCCCTTGCTAATAATTGTCTGTGTTCTGTCATCTAGAAAGGGACCTTGTGTTCCTCCCAGGTATTCTAATGCTAATTTGTTTAGTTAAAAAGAAGAGGCTAAACAGATGTGAACCATTTGGTTAGGCTGTAGTTCATTTGTTTGGAAGTGCAAAGGATTCTTGGCAGAATACTAAATATTACCTTGGCTGATCACAAACACTTCATATTTCAAGGGAGGAAGGGAGGTAGGGACTGAACTCCATAAATCAGCCTTTCAAAGAGATAGAAAAAGGCAAACATTTGATAAATCTGTGTCATTATACTTAGAGATCAAAGGGGGTTTTACATATGTATTTATGCAACTGGCAACCTAGGAGACAATAATAACAAACATAGATCTCTGACAGCTTTACAAAAATAAAAATTAGCCGGTTCTAATCTGTAATTATTTGGGAACTGTGTGAGGTAGGAGCTTGCTCACACTAGAGCTTTGCTGAGACAGTGAGCAAATGTTAAGTCATTCATAAATACATTAGGAAGTTCTGTGGTCAAGAGGTTGCCAAAGCCACTGGGTGGTAGCAGGGCACGGCCACTAAATCTGCAGCCCTGGTTTTATCCACGGAGCCCAAATTAGGCAGGCAAGGGTAACCAGAGCCAGAGGTCACCAGGGAAAGCAGCATTTCCCTATGTGCCTTGATGAAAATCATTCCTTTATGATGAAAACGTAGAATGATGAAAATACATAATGATGGAAGTATGTAGTGATGAAAATAATTCCTTGATGATTTTCCAGCAAATTATCTACAAGGAATCTACCTGAAGAAATCCTGAAGGCAGGAAAATTTCCATCTGTGGGCTCTCTCCCTCTTGCCCATGAGTTACAGCTCCATATCTAGTACCTTCCACAGCCCCACATAGCACTATTGGCCTGGATGAGCCCTTCCACTGTTCCCAATGGCTGGTCCACTCTATACAGCTCAGTAAGTACAGGACTGGAGCCAGAGGCCTGGGTAAGTCAAGAAAGAACCCTGAGAAGACCCCAGAAGAGATTTGCAAGCAGCAGAAATAGGAGTAAGATTAATGGGGGGGGTGCAGTGGGTACTGCTTTAATCCAGGGTAGAATTTAATCCAGGAGAGAGGAATAGCAACTTTTCCAAAGCAGCAAGGGCCATCACATCACCCAAAAGAAGGAGAAATCCAGTTGCGTTAAAGTAATTTCATGGACAAAGCAATGCAGCCACAAATTAGAGACAGAGAAGCAGCATTATGTCATCTTTCCTTCTGGCCAGTTACTGGACTGATTTTCTATTCTCTTGTGCTGGTTTAAAATGACTTCAGCAACTTGGTTTCTGCTCATTCCCATGGGAAACTTCCACAGTCTATAGATTTCACTGGTAGGAAACTCTTCTTGACAGTCAGACTATATTTTCCTTTACTCAATTCTATCACATCACTCCTACTTAGACCTCCTTGGAGCACCCTAAACTCTCTTCTCCATTGAAGTCAGTGCAGTTATGTGAGCAGTAAATTTGGCCCGTGGCACTTAGAGAAATAGATACTAAAACCCCAGGGACAAATTAGGGAGCAAGGAGAGGGAGGGCAGTGGGGGAAAGGAAATGGTTTCAGGTTAAGAGGAACAAGATCTCCTCTTACATCTGTATAGCAGTACTGCCCATGGCCCTGGTGGGAGCATACCCAGGACAACACAGTGGGACTCTGTGGGGTCTCCCTAGATGTTCCTGAGATGTCCCTGGTCAGTGGTGGCATTACATAGCCACAGCTGAAGACTCTAAGGCATTATGTGGCACTGGGACTTGGGTGCAGAGGGGTTGCATAAAGCCCTGGGCACTTTCCTTGCCAGTGGCTGAGCTGTTTTGAGTCCCAGTGATGGTACCCACAGTCACCCCATGGCCTGTCTCCCCCACCTGGGGTGGCCACTGCCTGCTGGTTCAGCAATCCTGATTCAAGAACACTCACTGCAAGCTGCTCCTCTATGGGTTAAAGCACATGTGTTTTTCAGGACAAAATCCCAAATGTCCTCATGTCTTTCCCCCAGCTTTTACCTCACTATTGTGCAGATGTGTGCAGTGGTGGAGAGAAGGCTGTTGACAGACACACAAGATTTATCCGTCAGTGATCCTCAGCTCCTGTGTGTTCTGGAACAGCACGGGGTGCACTGCACAGGACCTGTGTGGCAGAGGCGTGGGGAAGAGACAGGAATGAGGATTTCCTAGGGCGGGAAAAAGTGGAATAATGAAGTGCAGGACTTCTCTTTCTGTGACCCTGCAAGGGAGAGAGGGCTGAGATGGTTCTGTGACTGAGGAATATATCAGAGTATTGCAGTAGGGACAAAATCCCATTATAGATACGTATGGGTGGACGAGGAACATAGAAGTCTCACACCAAAGCCCTTCACCTCGGTGTTCTGGGTGCTGTATGTTCTCAAAAAGGAGGTGGTGTTGGCTGGTCACCTCCTCTCTGGCCAGGTCACTATACAGCAGAGCACTCCAGGGTTACATGCTCTAGAATAACTCGTTTTCCCATGATCATGTACTTGATTAGCATCATGAAATGGTGAATTACTTTTCTCAAAACAGAACTTTAACCATGTCAGGAAAACTGCATTCTGTCTGGATTGGGACCAAGAGCACATTGACTTGATTTTTGGGTACCTGCTCCTATTTATCACCCCATCGGGGCTTGTACCTGCAGATCTCTGAAGAGCTGTGCGTGAAGCCTTCATCTTTCAGAAAAGGGAACATTCCAGAGCATTTCAGAAATGGCCTCTCCAGTGTCAGAAAAATAACATTTGCTAAAAGCACATACAGATTTTCTGACTGGGAAGAGATAAAGCAGCAACGTGAAACTCGGCATCCAGACAGGACAGGAGAAGCATTGGAAACTGCTGCTTTCTGTCAGACTCCAAGAAGATGCTGGAAGGCACATGGCTGCATGTGTAGGACACATAGCCTGGGAAGAGTCACCCAGGGTGGGTGTCAGGGAGGTGAGCTGACAGACCTCACCCTTCCTCTCTGCTCACTGTGGATTTGATCACAGAATCACAGAACAGTTTGGACTGGAAAGGACATTAAGGATCATTGTGTTCCAGCTCCCTGCCGTGGGCAGGCACATCTTCCACTAGACCAAGTTTCTCCAAGCCCCATCCAACCTTGAACACTTCTAGGACTGGGACATCCACATCTTCTTTGGGAAGCCATCATCTTGGCTGGAAGGCCTGCTGTATTCTCTACTTTCTGCCCTGCTTTAACAAGTTCATTTTTCAGGGCTGGGCACTCTGCAGGCTCATTTCAGCAGTGCTCCATTAAGTGCTACTGTGACCCCTTGTCAAGAGCTGCACCTTCCCAGTGCCATCTGTCTAATCAATATCGTCAAGGAAAGGATATGGAGACTGTAGTGATGCACCTCAATTAGTTATTGATTAACCAGCCAGCAAGACAGCCACTGCTCTGATTCTAGGGCATGGAGCATACGCAGCTATGCATTTCTGGTTGTGCTCATTCCTTTCCAACTCTGTTTCTTCAAAATCTTTCTTGCCCTGTGCCCCCCATCTGTGGCCACAGCACACATGCTTCTGCCACAACTGCTGCCTGGGGCATGTCAAACAAATTCCAGGAGCCAAGAGCAAATGTTGAGCCCAGCTGGAGCCCTGCTCTTGAGATGGCAGCAGGTATGGAGGCGACCTGTGTTCTGCCAAGCTGCAGTTTGGGGTCCTGCTGCAGCCAGTGGGTCAGTCTGGAGGATGGAGTCACAATTGGTTCCCAACCCAGCAATCAAAACCTCTGTCACCCACAATCTGTGTTCCAGGGAGAACCCTGCCCTCCTCCTGACATACCTCTGCATGGATGCTGTTTCTGATCATTTACCCATTTGCCATTCCTAGGGGGAAACTCCTGACATCCAACTGTTGAAGATACAATTCCAGTAAAACCTATCTTGGGGCTATTTTTCTTAAAAAGCCAATCCAGATTTTACAAGCTACAGCTGACAAATATTAAAGGCTTAAACCAAACTTTCTCTGACATTTTGTTGACGTTATCCTGGCTGGTGCTGGTGGATGTAAAGAATAAGGAGAGTTACTCTGTCTGAAGGGTTTCCCTGTTAGCTTATGGATGTAGGAACATGCAGCAGAGCAACCCATGTGTGGAAGCAGCAGATTTTCTGTTCGGAATTGTACAAAACACCAAGTGCAGAGGTGAGTAAACCTGGGTGCAAGAGAGGCACACATGGAATGCTTGCTGCCCACAGCTGTGATTCATGCACTGCCAGGAGCTGTCCTCTTTCATTCTATTCACAATTACCCATGTGGGCCAGCTGGCAGAGCTTTGCCAGCACACAGAGGGAAACTGGAAAGCAATTCCTTCTTCCTCCTGCCACATCTTGTCACCTCCATCTCTGCTTGGTTTGGGATCACCCTTCATACCACAGAGCCCAATAGTGCAACCTATTTTATCTCACAGCAGAGAAACACTGGAATTGTTTGCTGTTCACTCTGTAACTGAAGTACAAAAGTTCTTGTGTCATCCCAAAATCTGCTTTGCAAATACCTGGTCCTGGGGAGAATAGGGATGAGTGACACTGGTACTGATGGAGATTTGGGTGGCACAAGCTCTGTGTTAATCCACTGAGCAGCTTTTAGAGAAGTCATAAACGTCTCAGGGTCTTATTTCCCCTCTTCAATCTGCTTGGTTTAATTAGTTTGTAAACTCCAGTTTGTAGTTTCAGATTATTTTACAAGATTCTCACACCACAGCCAGTGTAGTGGAAATAGTTCACTTTTGCATAACAGTTCAGGAATTGATGTACAGTTGATATATGAATAAGTCAGGATAATGCTATTGCTTCTGACACACAAAATTAAGGCTCTTCATGGTGAAAAGATTCTCCTCTTGTTTGGGGGAAAATATAAAAATAAAATAAAGACGTTTCAGCAAAATCTCACTCTCCTCTCAAAGCAAAAGTTCTCTGAAAGCAGCAAATTCTGTACCAACATTTATGCATCTTTCAATAAAAACATGATAGAAAAGCTGCCCAAATACACTGGAGCTGTAAGTTATGTGATTGCTGGGAGAATACTGGCTAGAGCACTTCCATGGAATGTGCAAAATCCCCATCCCTGGAGAATGCTGGAGCAATCTGGTCCTAGAAAGGAGGGTCTCACAGCTTTGCAGCAAGGATCTCCTCAGACTGATTGTTGTGTTGGGTTTGGTTTGTGTGTGACTCCCATAATGTAGACTGTGGCAAATCTCACCAGGAAATTTTACAGGTGGAGATTTCAGAAAATACAGCACGACAGAAAGTGCAGCTGATTGAAAAGCCAACTCATCAAAAGAACAGGCAAATTACAGTATCACAGAACAGTTTGGGTTGGAAGGGACCATTAAAGGTCATATAGCCCAGCCCCCTGCCATAGGCAGGGACACCTTCCACTAGACCAGATTGCTCCAAGTCCAATCCATCCTGGCCTTGAATGTTTCCAAGGATGGGACATCCACAGCTTTTCTGGGCAACCTCAGTCAGTGTTCTATCACACTTCCTGTAAAAAACTTCTCCCTAATATCTCATCTAACTCTGTCCTCTGTCAGATTAAAACCATTATGCTTTGACTGTACTAAAAGGTTTGTCCCCACCTATTTTATAATTCCCCCCTTAGTTACGGAAAGATCACAATGAAGTCTCCCTGGAAATCTTGCTATCCAAGTATTTGAGGGTCAGGAGGAGAAAAAAAATTACTGAGATGCCCGCACATCATTATGTCCCCAGTGCCTGACCCGCACCTGGGGATTCCCTGCAGCCGTGGGGGAACAAGGCATGGGAAATCCCAGCCTGGAAGGGGATGTCCAGCACACGGACCCCTAGAGGAGCCGCCCCAGGGCCGCCGAACGGGCCACGGCAACCTCGCCACGGCGGCGGGCGACCAAGCCACCGCCTGGACCGTCTGCCCCACCCCCTGCCCCAGCCATCAGCCAATAGGCGCGTTCGCTCCCCCCTTCGCCCCGCCCCTTATTAATATGCGAAAACCCGTGGCTGTGATAGGCTGAGGACTCCTCCCGCTCCGGGCCCCGCCCCCTGCTCCGCCCCCTGCTGCCTGCGCTGCCGGCGCTGCCGGCGGCGGGAGACGGCGCTGGGCGGGTGGCAGCGCCGGGCACTCCGTGCCGATGGGGCCGTGCTGAGGCTCCGTGGGTGCCCATGAGGCGCCGGGCAGAGCCGAGCCGAGCCGGGCGGGCTCTAGCCATGCATCCCGCTGCGCCCGCGGGCACATGGGGCAGCGCTTGAACCGCTGCCTCGATGTTCCCGTTGCGTTGCCGCCGCTGAGGCGGAGGCTGCTGCTGCTCTTCATCATGCTCTTCCTCTGGCTCTATATGTTCTACTCGTGCGCCGGCTCCTGCGCCGGGCTGACGGCTCGAGGGTCACCCGCGCCGCCCCGCGCCGCCCCGCCGCTGCCCCCGCTGCTGCCGGGAGAGCCGGGCGAGGAGAGCAGCCTGGAGGAGCAGCGGGCAGCGCCCGACGGCGGCAGCCCCATCTCCAGCTTCTTCAACGGCTCCGGCACCAAGCGGCTGCCGCAGGCCATCATCATCGGCGTGAAGAAGGGCGGCACGCGGGCGCTGCTGGAGTTCCTGCGGGTGCACCCCGACGTACGCGCCGTCGGCGCCGAGCCCCACTTCTTCGACCGCAACTACGAGCGAGGACTCGCCTGGTACAGGTACGGGCCGAGCCGGGCCGGGAGCGGCCCCGCGGCGGGACGGGGCTGAGCGGGGTCCCCGCCGTTCTGCGCTCGCCGCCCCGATGCGGGGAAGTGGCCGCACCGGGCTCCGGAGCAGGTTGAGGAGCGCCCGGGGCGAAGAGTAAATGTTCCACTAAATGCTTTCCCCGAAAAACTAGCCCCTCAAAATATAATAAACCCAGAGCGTAACTTACGGTCCCCGTTAGCCCAGACGGCGGCGGGGCGTCTGCAGGTTTTCCGCGAGCCGAACCGTATTTAATCTCTATATAAAGGTTAAATATTAATTTTATATTTTTAAACACTCTTATTCCGCTTCCAGGTCTTTTGCTGGAGCGTATTTTTCCTCTAGCTCAGATGTTGCGGAGGGATGACTGGTGTGTCTCCCGGGTCTGCGCGGGCTGGCAGGCGGTGCGCTCAGCGACCGCGTGTTTGCGGGGTTTTTGACCCGTTTGGGGTTTTTTTGGTACCCATTGGGGTGGGATTTGACCCGCTTTCTCTTTTTTCTTTTCTTTTTTTTTTTTGTGTGTGTGTGTTGGGGAGGCGAGGTGGGGAGGGTTTACCCGTTTTGGAGTTTTTTGACACATTTGGAAGGGGTTTGACCCGTTCCGGGAGCGCTGCCTGGGACCGGCAGGCTCCACGTTCCAGAAAAAAACTTCCTCGCTCGCTGACTGCGTTCAGTCTCCGTTAACTTTCTCCTAGCCCGTAATCATCCCTGGAGCTGACTGATTGCCCGAGGTCGCGATCGCCAGCCCGGCGCTGGACTGCGGGAGCGGTGTGCGGTGTAGTGGGTAACGGGCGCGTCGGGAACGCGATGAACCCTCTGGACTGGGAGAAAATTATAAATTTCTGGCTTACATCCTGTAAGGATGGATGTAACTCTAAGTGATTTTGCGGGGAGCAGCCCGGTCCGGGATGTCTCTGTGCGGGTGGGCTCGGCGGAGCGGAGCGGGCGGCGGTGAGTGCGGAGAGAAGCGCGATCGGACACCGAGCGAGGAGCGACCTCCGTTTCTGTGCCTTTCTCACCCTTTTCCGATTGAAGTTTCTTTATCAGGAGTATTTTGAATATTTTTTTCGACTGAGTGTTTACAGAAATGCTAACAGTGCAGAGATGGAAACTTTGAAGCTAGACGGGAGCTGTGAAGTTACGAATTGTAACCTCTTTGTATGTAGTCTTGAAACTCCCACCCTGCAAGTCCGATTAGGTTTATATCTCTTCCCTTAGTGTTGCCATCCCTGAGCATTTAGTGAAATGAGTGCACGATAAGATCTGATGAGAAGGAAGTAATTTTTGAAAGCTGTTTCGTTTTAGGAAATTCTGTCATCTCGGTAGAGGATGTAGTGTATTGTCCCAAAGCAGCCCAAATGAAGTCTTTTAAAAGTCAGCTGAGTTTAAAAAAGTAATAATCTCGCATTTTGAAGGAGATCTTGCATATAACAGAGCAGAAAGTCTGTCAGGATTTATTAGCAAAATGGTGCTGTATGTGTTGAACTCTGTTTTTAATTAGGCACCTAAATTAGACCATAAAATGGTTGATTAATCTTTTACAAGTAGAAGGTGGAAGGAGAGAATAATGCTTATGATTGAGTTCATCTGTTATCCCAGATGTAGTTGGTGAAAGCCACTATTTAAAGGACACACGTTATTTTTAAGTTTGGAAAACAGGTATTGTTTAACTTCCTAAAGCTTCACCGTATCAGCTGCTAAATATTAAGCAATGCGGGCCCTATCCCTGCAAATACACTGGAGTTTTTCATTAGTATCTTTGCAAAACGGTTGTTGTAGCTGAAATCTGACAAATCTTGAGGTCTGAATGGTGATGCTCTCAAGCAGCAAGAGTAAGTGGTGCTGGAAGTCTTGAAATCAGTCATGTGTGATTCGCCCCGAAGATGGGAGTGTGTCTGGCTGCCTGTGGGACTGGGACCTAGGTTAATTAGGGGGGACTAAATAATGCAGAATACTTGAGGGAGGATGAAAACCCACAGACAAGTTGTTATATATGGTGCATTATTTCTAACATAATTAGAATTAGATGCAGAAGTTTGTTCCTATAAATTTTATCATTAGAAGTCAGATCCTATACAGTAGTAACTCCAAGCTCTTTCTGACTTCAATGAATCTTGACTTCTCAGAACTCCTCAAGAACATGTTTGTTTCTCCCAGACCTAATGAGGCTTTTATTTATTATCTTAGTATCAATAAGGAGATGTGTTTATATTTTCTTGTTAGTGGTTCAGTACAGTTGGATTAAAGGTACTATAAAAGGTGCATGGTGTCAGCATTGTGCAGTGAGCTGGGCAAGCCTCATCTCTGTTTTTCAGATCTTTTGCTCAAATCAACTGTACTTTGGAACTGGAGGAGCTACTGTGTCCTCAACGCCTGACTTTGAAAAGATGAAGATAGAATGTTTGACCCGTGTCTCATTTGAAGTGTATTTTAGCTAACTGGCTACATTTATTTATATTTGTTAGGACTTTTTGTTTAAGTTTTTCCTGCCATCTAAAATCTTATTTTTCAGATTTTCAAGATGCAGAGGCATCAGATTTAATTGTTTAGTTTGGTTAATTCTTCTTTTTGGAGGTGATTGTGATTAATCCTGTTTAACTACTTATTTCTGTCTGAAGTTTTCATCTATCAGAAAAAACTTTAGAAGGAGGGAACACAAACTTCTTCCTTGCTCCATCTTCTGTCAAATGAAATGAAATTTGTTTCCATAGTGTGGAATGCAGAGCACCATCAAGTGGTGCTGAGTATCGTTCCTGAAAAGCAGGGGGAAAACAGGAACAATTAAATGCTTTTTTTTTTTTTTTTTTTTTTTTTTTTTTTTTTGATAGTGAGATAACTAAAATTTGGTGGAAATAACTTCTGTATGCATATTGCAGAGTTTCTTCCCCCATAATGAATACAACATGTTGACTGCTTCTAGTGAAAATATGTAGCATGACAGAGGAGAAATGGGATCCAGCCACTATTGCAAACTAGTTTTTTTAAGTGCCTTGAATTTTTGGGTGGTAGAGAAGTTCCCTCTTTGCAGCAGGAGGGAGTTCAGCTCCACAGCCTGTGTGCATGTGTCTGGCTGAGCAGCCTGCAGGGATGCCGTTGTTCTCTTTGGGGTTTACTGTAGAGCTTGGTGGGGAGGAAAGAAGTGTTTCTTGCAAGCCTAGAAAATCAGTTGTTTAATTTATTTTATTATTTTCTTCATTTGATTCAACAGTGATGCATTTTGAAATGTCCTAGGGACTTGAAAGCCTGTTGTCCTATGATTAATGTTTAAAAAAATGATTGTCATTAGTGTTACATGTTTTGGGTTTTTTAATTCTTTTATTATTATTTTCAGCCCAGTGGGATGTAATGCCCAGTCCCTCCTGCCTTGGGCTGGGCCGTTGCCAGCCCTACTCAACATCTCTGATTTATATTTCAAGTCTGTGGCTCTCTGCTAGGATCCCCTGTGCCGTGGCTGTGCCGCTGTAACTGCGACAGCAGGGCTAGGCTGAGCTCCTCTGCCTCTAGCAATGCACCATGGAGACCTCTCGTCCTTTTTTCTTCTTTTCTCTTATGGAAAATTCTTCAAATGCTGGTGCTTTGTCTTCCCACTACTGCTAAGATGCCTTAATTCATTCTCCTTGCTGAGACTGGGTGATTTGTATCATCAGGATCAGGCCCTGTGGTCTGGTGGTGTGCAATAAACTGTGTCAAACATGCATTTCTTAGACTCCCAGACTGCTTGGACTTAAGCGTGCAAAGTGCTGCTTGACAACAATTCCTAAATTGGAACAAACTTCCTTATTTTTTCCCCATGAGCCTCCTTTTTTTTTCCCCAAGGAATGTGTGGGGTACAACCTGGTGCTTGAGATCAGCCAGGCTGGGAGCAAGGGAAGAATAAGGAAATGATGGTTAAAAATTTGGGGTGAAAGCCCTGATGAACCAAATCTTGAGCAGAGCAGGATTTTGCCCCCGTGTTTGGCCATTCTCTATAATCTCAGCTTTAGTGAAGGTTTAATAGCTGCTGTTTAATTGCCTTCCCAGTGAGGCATGGACTTGGCAGCACAGACAGAACCGTGGTTGGTATCCATTGAGTGTCGCATGGTTTATTGGCCCCAGGAAGTTTGGGAACAGTCCTGGTACTCCCAACTGGACTTTGGGTGCAAATGACTGCATCTGAGCAAAGACTGGTTCCTCCACTGCATTCCTGTGAGTTGTGTTGGGTCAGAACAAACATCTCCTAAGGGACTCCTGTTCTCTGGGAAGGTTTTGCCAAACAACTTTGATACTGAAATTTTCTTTTCTTGATGTGAAAAAACTTTTAAAACTCAACTATTGACCTTGCATTGTGTTGTGCTTAAGGAAGTGGGGACTTTTAATGGTCCCCTCAGAATGTGCATGGAGTTCAGTGCCCCCTTGGCCACTGCATTGGCTCCCTATGATGTATCCTGAGCTGCTGTGTAACTGGGAGGAAAATGGTCCCCCATAAAAAGGGCTAGGCTGCTATAATCAGTCAGCAAGGCCCTTGTGTTTGCATGGGATCATTCCTTTACATCTGGGGAGGGTTGAGTTGTTCAAACAGATGGCAAAGATTATTCGTGTTGCTGGGGTTTCAGTGCACTGCTCTGTTTCAAGCATGTTGCCCGATATGACGCACGTGACAAGTTCTTCCCAGCACGACGCTGGGGGAATGACATTGTCTGTTGTGATCGGGTTTCATGGCCTCACCTGTTGAGCTGCTGAACTTTTCAAAGTTGACCAAGCGTTGGGGGTGACGGATGCGGATGGTGGATCTGCCTGGCTAATCGTGTTAGTGCGGGCCCGTGTGGCCTGCCAGGAGCATTGTGCTCCTTGGCTTGAAAATGATGGGAATGAAAACTCGTGGGCTCAGCTCTGGGTTTGGGATTTATTATTTTTTTCTTTTCAAGTGGGCTATGGCAGGTGTCTGTAACACATACCGAGCGCTGGATATCTCAAGGCACTTTGAGGCAAGGGTTTGTTTTTAAGAGCATCCAGCAAGCCCTGGGTGCAGTGGCTACAGAAACTGTTCAACCACTGTTCTTTGGAGCTGTATTTCCAATCTGCCTGATGATAGGAATGTCCTGTATTCGAACCTTTCTTGCTGAGCTGCTCTATTCACTTGAGCCTGGGTTTGGGGCTATTTACCCATCCCAGCTAGGAAGAAGTCTAATTTAGTGATTATTCAGCATGGGATAGTCATGTCTCCTGTTGGTGTGACCATGGGTGATCAATGGGTTCAGGTGATAATGAATGGGCCAGGGCCATGTGGGATGGGTAACATATGGGTTTAAAGAACAACAAATAGTGGGGCACGTTGTCTCAATGGTGTGAGACAATAGATTAGTGGGTATGGGGCTATCAACTACTACCTGTTGTCACTGTGTGAGGATGGGCTGGAGAGGCTTCTTCCTTGGTTTGTGGGAAATGACTAAGTGCTCTGCTGGGTCCTGACTTGATGCTGATGACTGTACCGGGGCTTGCCCTAACCGTTGCAATTCCAGGTCTTTCAACAGCTTGCTGCGTGTTTATTAGCTTGCAAAAAACACCATGTGCTTTTTAAAGGTGCTCAGCCCAGCAGTAGCCAGAAGGCAATGGAGTAAATGGACTTTATCTTAGCTTTCTTAATGGAAACGAGGGGTCCTGTGATGAAACATACTGATTATCAGCAGGCTGAGAGGAAAGGTGGGGTGAATTCAGGACGGGTGTTTGTGGTGGTGTAATTTTGCCATCAGGGAGTTACTCCCAGTCTGAAGGTGGCAGGAAGGGGTGCAGAGACAAGTAGGGAAGGACATCACATTGTGCCATGAATCAGATGAGGGAGAGAAAAGGCAGTCAGGATCACAGTCCCTCTGTCTCCACCTAGGGAGAGCAGGGTCTGCTTGGCTGGGATGTGCACTGTACCTTAGTCCATTCATAATAGTGATCCAAAGGGGACAATCTCTCCTGGTGCCACGCTGGATTTGAGTGTTCCCCATGCTGGTTTTCCTCTTCGGAATAGCACCAAAGGAGGAGGAAAATGAACTCGGTGATGATGATTTAGCATGTGGTGCCCTTGTGCTGGGAAGGTCCAGAGGTGAGGAGGGACTTCTGGGAGATGTGAGCTGGCTTGCTTGGCTGCTGAACCTTTGTTCCTGGCCCTGTGGCCTCAGCAATCATTCAGAGAAGACCAGAAACTTGGGTGTTTGTGTCTTTAGATAAGGTTGATGGGAATGTTAGAGGAAAACAGGTGTACAGTTGCTGCTGGCAGATCTCACACTGATTTCTGGTAAATGAATAATTCCATTTTTTAAATCTTTCTGTCAAGACATGTAAGCATGGCAGTGCCCTGCCACGTGGTGTCTAGGGAAACTTTATTTAGAGAAAAATAATTCCAGGTTCTGCTAAATGCTTTACATCTGCGTTAACCCCTTGGAAATGCCCTGGAACTAGCCTGCTTCTACAGCCGTTTTGTTTTCCCCTCTCTGTACAGAAAAGGGAGGGAGGGAGGAAGAACTTCTCTACAGAGGAATGGTGTGACCTAGCCCTGGCATCAAGGGAGTCATGGCTCTGTTTGGCAGTAGGTCTGACCCAGAGTTTATTTTTCAGCCTGTCTGGGATGCAGAGCTGCATGGCTGACTGACCCTGCGCCTGATGTGGCTTGTACAATGTCACACATGGAGACCAGCTTTGCTATCCCTGTGCTGATAGATGTCATCCTCCCTTGTCCTGGTCTTCTTGTGAGTGTTGTGCTGATAAAATTCCATAGGTCAGAGCTGTAATTTGGCCAGTCTTCTCTGCTGGTACTAATGGGGATTTCTGTAAATCCACCAAAGTGACTGGTTTGTAATAAAAGTGAGTTGTAACCTTTCCCTGGAACTGGCACAGGCTTTGCATTCCTGCCTGTGCAGCAGGCAGCTCTTCCAGAAGAAAAGGAGAATTATTGTGCACAGGCTTTCATTTTATATGCTAATGTACAATGTTATAGGTGAATATGTGAATTTGATAGACTCTTCCTAAAAGCGAACACAAGGCCAAATCCGGCACTGCCACAAACACAGTCCAACAGTACTGAGTATGACTGTATTCTGCTACACCAATTTCCTTTAAAAAATACACTTCTTCATATGGGAAGTTGGCGTTGATGAGATGAGTCTTCAGCAGCGTATGGTGAAAGACTGAACCAGGTCTCCAAACATGGCTGTGTCTAATGCAGTCCAGAACTCTGCTTAGGGAAGGGCTTCAAGATCAGACCCTCAGTGTGTATCCATGTGACTGCAGAAAACGTCCGACAGAAACAAAAATCTGTTACAATTATTAACTTAAATAAAGTAGCTTGACAAGTTTTATATTAAAGTCCCAAGATTTTAGCCTCTTTTGATTATCAAATGCAAACTTGCATTAAGGCTTGAGAGTCTTGAAACTTGAAAATTTAAAACTTCAAGTATGGGTGAATGGCACAGGGAGGTGTAGGACATCTTTGGAAAAGTCCTCATTTAGTGAAAGGGCAATTGCCCTGGGGTTAAGCTGAAGTAGTATTTCTCATTTGGAGCGGGGTCCAGGGGCTGCAGTGGCTGAGCAGGCTCAGAGCATGGATCCTCCTGTCACTAGGGGGAGGACAAAACCCCAGCATCTTCCTCATAAAGTACTCTGCTGCTTCACTGAGCTATTAAATATTTGTTTAAAAACTGGCAAGGCCTGCAGCTTTGGCAAGACTTCGGTTTGTTTTTCTAAAGGTGTATTAAACTTGGAAGCAAATCAGGAGGTGTTGGAATAAACAGGAGGTGTGTCCCAGCCCTTTTGTCCCAGAGTGGCTTTACATGGTCCTCAGCCGGTTTGTACACAGGGCTGGGAATGCTGCTGCTAAACATGGATTGCTGTGCTGTGCCTTGTGTTTCTGCGTGTTGGAACAAACATGCTGCCTGACACTGAGGTGCTGTGCCTCTGCTCTGAACACCCTGCACTCACCTCTGGTGCCACCTTTAGTGAATTGTGCCGGATCGGAGCCAGTCTGCTGAGTGCCAGGGGCTTCCCATCTTCCAAGGGGGTTGGAATGGAGCAAGCTGGTCTCACCTGGCACCAGTGGGACCGCGGTAGATGTCTGGGTGGCTCTGAGCATCCCTGGGCTCCTGCTCTGACTTTACTATGGCTGGACCAACCAAAGTGAGCTGCAAAAAGTCAGGCAGCCCGGGCATTGCCTCCTGTCGAGGATCTGCTTATAGCAAAGCCCATCTTCCTTTTTCCCAGTGCAGGGCACTGAACTTGTTGCACCTTAACACAGCTTGAAACATCTTTCCCCGCCCCCCCCCCCCCCCCCCCCTTTAATTTCTCTCTTGAGCTGGTCTGGTAACTAATGAGTTTTGGGCTGTCTGCATGGCGTTTGGAAAAGCAGAGGGAATAGCCAATACGGGGTGTTGAGTAGGGAAGGAATCCTTGAGAAGAGATATCAGCCTTGCCAAGGCAGAAGTGGAATAGCCGGTTAGGGTTTCAGCCTGGGTTTGCTGCAAGCCGAGAGGGGCCGGGAGCTGCTGGCTGCTCCGGTAATTACAGGCTGGTGCTGCCCGGGCAGCCAGACACGCAGGAGGAGCCGCCAGCCCCGCGTGGGTGTCCAGGCACACACCGGAGCCTTGGCCGGCTGCCCTGGCTGCACTGCCACTGCTGCCTCCCCTGGAGATGATTTCAAGGTCAAACTGCTCAATGCAGTGTAATAATTAATTAGGCTATATATAAACAGAAAGCTCATGTGGTCCTAAAGTAGATTAAGAGCCTGTGAGTTTCCTCTTCTCTGCCTTCCTCCCCCCAGTCTTCCTGTTCCGGGGTTCCTCTGCGAGTGAGCCCTGCAGTTGGTGCAGGCTCGGCTGTTCCAGCAGGGCTCACAGCTTGGGTTGAGCAGCTGCACAGCTGGGTCAGAGCCTAAAAATTCTAGTGGCAGAAGAAGGCCTACTCTGCCTCACCCAGTTCCCCCATGAAACCCACTGCTGGTGCCGAGGGACAGGGCACATGCCGAGTCTCTGCCTCCCCAGAGTGAATGGCTTTACTCAGGGGTGGTGCTTGAGATGGGAATAGCCCCGCGCTGGGAATAGATGCTGGCATTTGCCTTCAGTAACGGGCATTCCAAAGTTCCTGTTGTTCGAGACTCCGTATAGCAAGAGCTAAGCTGGACAGCTTGTTCCCCGTCATGGGGAAGCTTCAGTGTGGGGTTCAAAACCTCCCCGAAGGCATATTTTTGTGGTATTTGCAGAATGGAGGGGGAAAAATAAGCTGGGCTAGGTTTCCCAGAAGAGCTACAGAAACGTAAGTTTGTAATGAGGCTTGAAACTAAACCCAAATAATTGCTTGACTTATGACTCCTGGGGAGCTGAGGTTTGTATGGTATCAAAATTGATAATGCTCTTTTATTTCTTTTCTCACGTATCTATCTAAAACTAGCCAAAACTGTCTCCAAACGTAAAAATTTAGGGATAACATTTATTTAAGCTCTGTGTTATTTTCAACATAACTGCAGAAACATCTTAGGGAAAATTAAAACTCGGATTTCTTAATCAAGCATAAGTGATTAAGTGCTGTCAAGGCAGTTGGAGAAGGGCAGAGCAGCTTCCAGCTCTTCCAGACCAGCCCAGATTTTACATCAGGGTCATGTACATGCCCTGAACCCATCAGCAAAGTCAGATCCTTGGTATTGCACAGGGAAATTCTTGAAAACCAGAGAGACTCCCACATCCAGCTCTAGGAGCAGTGGGGGAATGAGCATTGTCACTTCCCATGTTTGCTCTGGACCCTCTTCTGCTGCTTCCTGGGCCATGTCCTCAGGCACGTCTGGTTAACTGAAGGCCACCAGCAGCAGTGAGAACTGGGGGAAGAGGTGCCCAGGGTGATGGGCTCCATGGGAGAGGTTGTGTTTTGGTAGTGTAGGTTGTCCATCGTCAGCTCCCTGGTTATCTAAGGCAGAGCTGGCTTTTCTCTCTTTTCAAGCACCAGGCTGCATCTAGTCCAGGGGCTGGAGGCAGAAAGGACTTTGTGACACTCACAGTGGAGTCCCAGATCAGTTCAGCCGGGTCGGAGGGGGTTGGGCTGTCTCTTTGAGAACCCAAGGGTGTAGAGATCAAAGGTGTGGGTGAGTCAATTACAATTCACATTTGGTTCATCCATATGTTTGGGTATTTGAAAGGCTTCAATGGTCACCCATTTTATATCTCTTATGCCCACTGATTTGTTAATCTGACACTTGGTTTCGTCTGAATAATAATGGCCGTCATTCAGAGTCCTCAGTGTTCAGGGAAAAGTCATTTTACTTGTGTTGTGCTCTAAGGCCTTGGCAGACTGGCCCACAGTGCTCTTTATGTACAAGGGCTTGAAGGACTTGGGCATAATTCAACCCCATGACTGGCTCTGGAAGGAAATTGGCTCTGAATGAAAGCAGGGTAGGATGCTGGAGGTTGCTGGTGGGCTTTGGCACATGTAGTTTTGCTCATAAGGTCCTTCCTGGTTGTCACCATAGCCGTGGACCTGCCATCACAGTGTGTGGGGTGTGACGAGATGGCAGGGTTATGCACAAAGACAACCCAAGCCATCAGAAATGGTGAGCAGGCCCTCTTAAATAGTGCCTGAGTGCTCTGGACTAGATCAAATCATTGGTATGGCCATGTGAAGTCTCTAATTATGCGAATACCTTTTTAATGAGAAGCAGTGCTTTGCATCTGTTGTACTTGCAGCAGAGCATCTCCACCAGCTGAGCCTGCTCTTTAAAGAGCTCTTGGCTGGATGTCATTGACTGTTTATGACCATGCCATGATCCCAGGTAATGACTGGACAGAAAGGCAGTCTGCAGACAGACCTGCTCCTTCATGTTTCCCTAATTGGCACCTGTCTCCCTCCTTCACTGGGAATTTCTCTCCTTCCCAAGGCTGGTTTGGTTCCTTCTGCTTTACCCAGAGTCTTGCAGAGTCATTGGGGACCCAGTGATGTGATGGCACCACAAACCTGCAGCCTGATTGCCTCAATGAGCATGCTGGGTTTTTGTCCTGGAAATTAATTGTATTTTCTGTCTTTGATGCTTCATGTGAGGTGTCAAAGGGAGGGAAGAGTCAGGAGATTCATCCTGCTTTGACTAGAGATGTTGGCAGAAAAATAAAATCTCATTCTGGACAAATATTTCACTGCCCTGGTTTGTTTACCATGGAGAGATCTTGGTTTCTATTGCTACTCCTTTATGAGAGCAAATCACAAATCCATTAACAAATGAGTTGAGGTGATAATCTCATTTTGTGTTAAAATGCATTTAGGGATCAGTACTGAGAGGATCACCAGTGTATTAATTTGCCAGGCCTTTTGTTCCAGTGGATGGCAAAATTAGCTCATCTCAATGAGGGCCATGCTGACTGGGCCAGTGCCCAGATTACTGATGGTTCAGGTTGTGGTTGGTGCTACCCCTCCCTTCTGAGAAGGAAGTGGGAGACTTTCAGAAGTTAATTAGATGTCTCAGCTGGGAGTAAAGTCTAAGCCAGTTTTAAATTCTTGACTCACTCAATGAGATGCTGAGGGTAAGGAGCAGCTGGTGAGTACAGGACATGCTTGGTTGGTTGAGCACCCTCCCAGTTTTCGTCTGATGGGTTTGTTCTTCCCTACTGTTACTGGTCACGGGGAAGGTCCTGTGATGGTCAGAGGGGCATCCCCTTCCCTTTACCACAGCTGAGGAGAAACCTCAGTGCTGCACAGTTTCAAGGCTGGTTTGGGTGTTGCTGAAGAAGCAGGTGGAGTTGTGCAGCTGGGGTTTGGCAGCACCTTGTTGGCATTACTTGCCCTGTGGAACATAATCAGGAAGGGCAGAAAAAATGTAGCTTTCTTTTTTTCATTATGAAAATGGAAAGCTGGCTGTTTCTGAGCTGTTGTTTCAAAGGTCTTTGCTGTTCAGATGGTGCTGGATGTCCATTGGATCCCTTCAGCTGCAGAAAGTGAATTCCTGGAGATCCTACATGGCTTTTTTTGAAAAACTGTAGATGTGAATGTGTTTCAAGGTTTGTTTCAAGCCTGGTCTGGCCCTGGCCACTCTGTGAGATCCCTTCCCACATGCAGTGGAAGAGCTAGTGGTCTCTGGTTCAGATGTGACGTGGAAGATGTTCCAGGGCATGTCAGTGCACAGAGGAAAGTGGTGCTGGGTGAATAAAGTGTCCCTGCTGCCTTCCCTGCTTTGTTATGTCCATGGTGAGGAAGAGGAGCAGAAGCAGAGCTACCACCAGTCCTTTTTTGGGGCTCTAACTCAGCACAGCGGTTCAAGCCTGACTTTGGCATGTCTTACCCCAGGGGTAGACAAATTGCTGGGGATACTCCCCCAGCATGGGTTATGATCCAAAGGATGAGAGCTGGGGTATCACTCAGGTCTCCAAAGTTTATCAGGAGGCTTTTTTCTCTAATCCTGGCTGTAAGGACCCAGAGCAGGAAGGCTGGGCTTAATTAGGAGAAATGTGTGTCAGGGTGGCAAACAAAGTCCTTCCTGTGCAAATGCTGGGCCACTCGTGCAGGTGTTTAACAAAAGGCAACATTATCAGTGCAACTCATTACTTTCCCATGCAAGCACACAGATTAGGGCATTTGTTTCTGTGTTGGGGAAAAACACAAAAGACCTCTCAGCAGGTCTGTGATTTATGAACGTTGCATTAGGGGAACATGGTCCTCCTTGTATCTTACTGGAGTGGCTGCTGACTTGTATTTCCTTTTGGGGTTGGCTCTTTGCTCTCTGGGTTTTTTTTCCCCACCTTCCAGCAGAGTTGGAACAGGTAAAATGTGGTGGCTTGGCAGTCCCCCGGAGGAGAGGCAAAGCCTGGGAAGTTCACGTCCTTATAGTGCTCTCCTGGGTAGAAATTTGTGAGGTATTTCTGAGTGTCAGCTGTGGTGCACCAGGGTTGGCCACTCACATTCAGCTGCTTTTTGGTGGCTGCAGAGAGACTGCTGCCACGGTCACTATATGGTTACTTAACCAGAAAGTTAATAATAAATAAATAAATAATAAAGTTAATAAGAGTGTGTGCCATAAAAGTCTATATCCATGTAACTGGCATGGACCCCCATCCTAGAATGGCCCAAACCAGAGGTTGTTTCTCTTGAACTGACTCCTTTTCTGGGAAACTGGGAAAGTTCTCTATTGCAGCATGGCTGCAGAAACAGTGTGGCAGTATGTTGCTGCCATACAGACGGCTGGGGGGGTACAAGATGTGACCATCTCTCCTGCATTGATTACACCAGCTGTGCCCTTTGGGTCCAAATCGAGGTGTACCCTGCTTGCTGGGCTTACCAGCTCCAGCATACAGCAAAACGAGTCCCTGGAGCAGGGCCTGGAACAGGAGGTGCAGTAGGGATGAGGCTGGTGGATGATCCCCTGTGGACTACCTGGGTTAGGAATTCCTCCTGGTGTCCTAGCCAGGGGCAGTAGCCCCAGGGTGCTCTGGTGTCACAGGTTCAATGAGCCAGGAGGATGTTCTGCTCCATGTGCAGTGGTGGGTAGTTGGACCCTTGGATGAGTTTGCTGCTTGGTTTGGGCATCTAGCTCCTGAAAGGAGACAGGACAGGACAGGAGCCAACAGGCTGTACTCTTTCTGCCATACCACCTCTGTGTGCCTCAATACCCACTTCTGCCTCCCCCAAATCCCAGATCCTCACATCTCTGGAGCTTAACCTGATTATACTGCTCCCTTTTCTGCAAAGGAAGCATTTTCCGAGGAGGAAGAGAGATGTCTAGAAGACCTGTGAAGAGCAGTGACTGGGGTGGTTTAATATCTTTAAGAGGATTAGTGCTGTTGCTACAATTAAGAGAGCAAATTGGTGGCTGTGGGAGCTGTTTCAGGCTATGGACTTGATGTACCACCAGTACTGGCTGCTGCTCCTGCCACACTGGTTGTTTGTACCTCAGCCTTGTTGGCAGGGAAGGGGTGAGAGGGGAGGAGAAGGAAGAGGCTGTGGTGTGAGCAGTGGGCATTGGAGTCTCTTGAACATGGCTGTGTGGCTGCTGTGGGGTAAGAAAGCTGACAGCAGGGTGTAGGTTTTGTTTGGAACTGCTGGGAATAGCCCAGTTGTTCTGATGGAGTTGAAGCCAAACCCCTGAGATCAGAGTCTCTGTGTTAGTGTGGACTATGTTAGTCCCACATCCTCTGGTGCAGGAGACCCTCTTGCCACCTGGGTACCATGGGTGTGTTTTGGATATCCCACCAATATGATTTCTTTGTCTGCTTTTAAACCTCTTCCAAGCCTGGCTTCCTTTGCACAGGCCTACTCTGAAGTAGCAAGAGCCTTGCAAGAGCTGTTGGATTTTTGTATTGTTTTATTTGTCTCCACAATTAAGCCAAAACCTCCAGACCTTGACTCTCTTGGGTTTTTTTCTGGACAAGAACATTCTGTGCTTACAGGTGCTGACCCAGTCCAGATGCTGGTTTCAGCTTCCCATGAGGATTGGTGCTACCTAAGTAAAGCTGAGTTCAAGAATTCATATCTCTGATGGAAGGATGTTTTGAACTAGCACTCTTCAAGAGCAGAGCTTTGTCTTGCAATGAATCTGTAAGTGGATCTATCAAATCTTTACATAGTAGGAGGTTAGTACACATAATGTTAACTTTTGACTATAAATTCTTGAGGGAGGAGAAGTTGCTGGTCTTTCTGGTTGCAAAAGAATAAGAGGCAGAGGCAGTCTAGAGAATTTATTTTTTACCAGGAATGAGTTGTAGGCACTGAAATCCCTCTGGATGCCTAAAATTCTTTCTCTTTCCTCCCTTTCAGACTATTGTTGTCTATTTAATTTATTGAGAAAAATGTTGCCACAGCTTTGCAATAAACTCTTGCACGTTGTGATAGTAATCTTGGCTTATTACAAGCCTGCAAATGGTGCACTCTGGAGTAGTTGCTTATTTCCCAGATCGAGCAGAGGTGAGCTGCCTCTTTCTGGTGGAAGTGCTGGGACTCACACTGGTGGCCTTCAGGTGCCAGAAGAGGGGGAAGAGGGTTGCACTGGTGAGGCCCTCCTGCAGGGATAGATTCCAGTTAAACACTCCAGGGAGTGTGCGAAGAGGTGTCACGGAGCAGGAATAAAACACAGGTTGGTGTAGACAGTTGGTGTCTGCACAGTTGGTGCTGCAATCTGCTGATAAAGGGGCTTTAGTCCCAGTTTGCCAGTTAGCTCAGTCATATTTCCTGCTGAGTTCAGGGGATTTCCCCCCCTTAAATCATGAGTTTCACAGACCTTCCCTCTCCCTGCTCTGCTTTTAAACAAAACCAGTCTTTTTGTCCTCTTTGGGAGGAAATGGAGACAGATTAGAGTAATCTCACATGACTTGACCAGTGGGCAGCACAGCCCAGTGATGCTGGGCAATATTCTAAAGAACTCACCCATAAACAGCAATTAGCTTTTAATTGTGGCACTGCCGCCTGCCCGGGGCCGCAGGAACAGCACCGGGCACTCTTTGTGGCTGGAGCGGCACCAGGGGGGACCCTGGGCCATGAAAGGGGAGCGGCGGTGACCGACAGGAGTAAGATGCTCATTTCAGCCCCACCCCCTTACTGCGCTCAAAAGCTCTTATTTTCAGAGCAAAGCACTATTGAAGCGTCGGGACAATGGAGCCCAAATCCTACTGGGGGAAGGGAGATGCTGGCAATTGCATCTTTTGTTGCTGTTCCTTCTTTACTTGCCTATAGCCTCCCCCATCCCACCCCTCCAAGAAATCCACATAGATGCTCGCTAGATGATAATGCAATCACTTTCTTGGGACCTTGCTAATAGGATTATAATTATTACTGGAGATGAACTGGAGTGAATAGAGTATTTACTATTTCATCTTAAATTATTGTAAATCCCTCCAAAGCAGCCCTTTGATATGTAAAGTGCTGTCCTCTCCCCCCAGTGAAGGTAATTATTTAGTGGAAGTTCAGAGCTTTTAAGTATGGTGGGGAGTAGAAAGAGGCTTCCGTGTTTACATAAAGAGAAGAGGAGGGCTTGTGTAATGAGCTAGGGACATTGATGAATATCTCGCCTGGCTCCAGCAAAGGAGGAGGGAAAGTTCTTGCTTAGCAGTTGTAACATCTCACACTGTTGCTTGGGGAAGAGGTGAAAAAATAATTGGAAATTTGGCCCTTCCTAATCCAAAGAAAGCTCCACATCCCTGCAGCCTGTGTTCAGTTGGTGCATGATCTACCCAGTGACAGTGGCAACATTCTGAGTTTGTTCTGTAGGGCTGGAGGCATCTCTTTTTGAGGAATGACCAAGCAGCCTGGGAGTCTTCAGCCTGGCAAAGAGATTTCCTGGGGGAAGGTATGGTACTTGCTAGACTTGGAGCTCGGCTGGAGATGCAGGGAGGGGTGGGCCGGTGTGATTGTGCAAGGACTGGGGCTATGGTGCAAGGGCAGGGGCTGGTGAAAATGGATAAAACAAGGAGCCTTGACTTGGATAGGCTGTGCATGTGGAGGTTCAGGAGGAATTGTAGAATGTCCTGGATTGGAAGGGACCTTGAATATCCCCTCATATCACCCCCTGCAGCGTTACCACCCACTAGAGCAGATTTCTCAGGGCCCCATCCAACATGGCCTTGAACACTTACAGGAATGGGTCAGGCACCTAGACAAGGGGCTGGAAGAGAGATTGACTGAGAATTACTAGGTGGACTCAGTGTGTCAGACAAAAGGCGGCCTCTGGAGCTGAGTTTGGATCAGGCTGGGAAAGCAGTGGGGGACAGCATGCTGCTTGCTCCATTCTTGCTCTGCCCTTTCCCTCCTCTGGCCAGGGCTGGAGATCCCCAGGCCACAGGAGAGGAGAGGGCCACAAGGAGAGAAATGCACCCTGTGGACACATTCATGTGGGAGTCTGCAGGGGAGGATGCTCTTCTCCCAAGTTTCCAGGGTGGTCTCAGCTCCTTGAACCCTTTCTCCCAGAGGCTGCCCTGCATGGAGCATGAGCTCAGGTAGGAAGGGGGATTGCTCCAATCAGCCACCTCCAAGACCACCTTTATGCCTTTGCATTCAGTGCCAAGGAATGGGCATGTCTCAGGAGTGATGGCAGCATCACCCACCAGCCTCCCAGGAGTCGTTGTGGATCCTGGGCTTCTCTATTGTGCTTCCCAGTGGAAGCATAAGCCTGTCCTGTGCAGACAAGACTCCCACTAAGTGTTTCTGCTGAACTATTCCTCCCCTATAGGTTGTGGCTATATGGTACACCATATATGGCACTTTGATACAGAAGGCAGCAGCCCTGCGAGGGATAGCATGTTATATCTTGGTTATGAGACTGCTTCTAATTAACCCATTTGATCTCATGCAGTAGGGGAGGTATTTGGGTGAGATGTGTTTTGGTTGGCACAGGGTGGGAGGCTGCCTTTGCGGCAGGGGCTGGTGGAGCTCATTACACCCATTGCTGTTCCCAGAGGCACAAAATCTCCATGGATCAGGCCCTGCTTTGTACAGGTTGGTGCTTGGATGCTGCTGCAAACTGTCTGTTCAGGTCTGTGGCTGGGTTAGCTCCCCATGTCCCAGCATAGAGAGGGTCAAGACTGTGGTGGCTCCGAGTTCTGATTTGAATGCAGTGTCTTTTGAAGAGGTGGACAGAGTCTTTTATAAAAAAAACCCCCGAACTCTAAACCCTGGTATTTGCAGCAGTGTGTTGCCCCCTGCTTGGGGTACTGCTTGCTTTGATTTGCCAGGGCTGTTTGGTGTGTCCTGGCTGTGCCACGTGGAGTGGGGACCAAAGGGCCATCCGCCACTGCCCCACATCTCCCCACTCCCCAAACCTTGGTTGGGGCTTTTTATCCACATCAAAGGAGCTTAGATCAGACTCTACAGCTATACCTGAGCCTGTTCCTGTGGGCTACATGGTGATGCCACCTGTGGCCACTGGCTCTTTTGTCCCACTGAAGTCCCAGAGCATCTTCATGTAGGGTACTCATCACACATCATTGCCATCCTCTCCCTCCTTTAATCCCCAAAAATTCCCCAAAAAGTGAAGGGCACCTAGATGATTTGGAGCCAGTGAGCAAGGAGGGTGGGAAAAACATTAATTTCAGGCCAACATATTTTTTTCCTCCTTTCCCTCCTCCTTCACCTACTCCTTCCTCACCCTCAAAGTTCATTAAATCCCATCATCTGGTTTGTGTAATCGTTGTGGCGAGTGTTTGATGGAGCTGGATAGGGTTACATCCATTTCAAAAAGGCCGAGGCTGGTTCCCAGCCATTCCCTTTTATTGTTGTATAATTTGCCAACCCAAACAACAGACTCCTGCTTGAGACAAAGGCACACATGTTGCTCTTACCACTGGTCATAAAAAGAGGAGAGATGGCCTGCTACTGTACAGGTCTGTGGTGCAGCAGCAGCTGAAGCCAAGGAAAATTTTGGTAAGATGATGTATCAAATAATAAAGCAGCAAGCACTCACACCCCAAAGAAGAATTTTCTATTGCTTCTTCTCTCTCTATTTCTTCCTCTTCCTTCTTCTCCCTCATTCCCTCATCCCATTGCTGCCACCAGAAAGCAGAGTCAAAGCCAAGAAGGTAATTTTGAAGCCAGTTGACCTCTGTGCAGGTGGCAGGGTTGTGATGCAATTAAAACTCTTTATTACTTTAACAGTCTTTCCCTGAGCTGGTCAGGTTCTTGCTTTTAAGGAGTATTGCTGGGATTCAATGGTTTTGTGATCAGCCATGCAGGGAAAAGGGCCTGGTAGGGTTGGAATGGGACCAGTGTGGTGGCCTTGGGAGCTGAACTGGTGATGCTTTGGGGTTTTGACTACCAGAGCATCTCTGAGCTCTTGCTCATGGTCAGGTGCCGGTATGGGGCTACAGCTGTGTGGTTTTAATCCAGCCCCTGGCAGCTCTTACCAGCACTGTACATTTTTCCCAGTTTCTGATGACAACATGCTGCCTCAGAAACTGGGAACAACTGGATATCACCTTGGCAGAGGGGATGAGCTGTAGGGCAAAGCTACCACCAATGGAGGGACCACTCCATTCTTCTCTGGGTGCCTACAGCTCTTTTTCAAGATATTAGAATTGGCTCACATGGTCTAAATTTATTTATTGAGACAGGGAGGAGAGAAAAGGCAGAGAAGCAGCAAGAATCAGAGTGAGAATTGGCTGTTGGAGTAAAGCCCTCCTTAAAAATGTGTGACTTAAGGTGACAGATGGACAGATAGAATGTGGTGTGAAATGAGCCCTTTGGCTTTGGTGGGATCCTGGCTGGAGCAAAGCTGAACAGGACCATGCTGGGATGGGAACAGGGTACCAAACTGCCTCTGGGACAGGGACAAGACAGAGGGAGATGCAGCAGACTGGAAAGCATAAACTTCTGAGGTGATGCAGCTTTAATCTCTCTCATCGTCTGCACTTGGTTCTCAGAGCTTTTCCAAGCAGGCATCTCTGGTCCCCTTTGCTTTTCAACCTGTAAATTAAAAATGCAGCAAAAATCTTAAATTCATCATGTGCATTAAGTTGTGCCGTGTTCTGGGTTGTTCTGGCTGTACTTTAGCTTGGTGTCATCGTGGCTTTTCAAACCCTCTGTCATTACTCTGGAGGCTAAAAGATCTGTTTTCCTCTAGGATGGGAGAAGAACTTTGGTGTTACCTTTTGTATTTCTATTCACCTTCTTACCATAACTTTACAATCTAATTTATGCAGTTTCTTGGACAGCCTCTTGGGAGAATTGGGGAGGCACTTTCCCCAGAACAAAATCAGATTGTCAAAATTTGGTTTTCTGAAAAGGAATCACATTTTGTCTTCTTGAAACATCAGTGAGGAACAGGGTAGAAACTGACCAGAAATAGGTTGGGTACTTTGTGTGTGCAGTGCTGGGTTGCAAAACAAACAGTGCTGGGTTACAGACCTGAATTTGGCATGAATGTGGCTGATGTTCAAAGTAGTTTGACTTGCTTTTCTTCCCATTTCCCATATTTTCCTTGCTTCTAGGGAACAGCTGTGGAGGAAAAGTCTAGAAATTCTGCACTAAAGGTGGTTCTTACTGTATTTGCTGACAGAGCTGCTGTGGGGACTGCTGTAAGTGCTCCCCAACCTGCATCTCCTAGCTCCATCCAGGTGCTGTGGTGTTTTATCCTGACCATAACAGCACTTCTCTTGCTTTTTCAACACCCCTTACACAGCTGTCCATCTCCTCCAGGAGAGTTTTGTCATCTTTTGCCTAGGGAAACTGAGGAAGCACAGAGGATTGAGGAAGTGTGGTGCTGTGGAACAGAGGTGTTTGAGACTGGAAGGTGCCATTGCTGCAGCTGCATCACAGGACAACCCAATTTTAAGACTTACCTGTGGGACTCATTACTTGAATTTGTTGGAGCAGGTGGAACATCTCCCAGAGTGGTGCTGGGTAGGAATATATCCAGCATGAAACCTTCCTCGGAAAGGAAAGCTCATCTGCTCAGCCCTGGGGCTTCTGTTGGGCAGCAGGACACCTGAGTGTGCTGGGTTAGGCTGGGCAGCCTGCCAGTGACCCCTGCCATGGGCAGACCCTTGTGTCTGCAGCCCCCAGGTTCATCCTGCCATGGGCTCCAGGCTGCAGCAGAGTGGGAGGGTTTATCCCAGCAGCTGTTTGCCGTGGCAGGAGGTGCCTGGGGAGACCAACAGACATCCCCAGGGATAAAACCAGACACCACTGCTGTGTTCTGCCCTGCTTGGTCTGTCCTACCTGTCGCAAATAAAGCAGCAACAGGTTGTGGGGGTCCCCTCGCCCCCCTGGCCTGTTCCTTCTTGAGAAGTAGCAGCAGATTAGCCTGGAGCCCCTCTGTGCAGACAAAAGCTGCCACAAAGGGCATTAGGCTTCAGGATTGGATTACCGTGCGGCCACCTGTCATCCCCACTTTGTAAATTCATCTCACTCTGGGTCCGGTTTTCACATTGGAGATGTTTGCGCTTAAAAAACCCCGTAAAATGCCCTGCCCAGTGCCTCTCCAAGCAACAGCCTGGATGAGTTCATCTTAGTATCCCTTCTTATTCCAGGTTTCAGAGCTGTGTGGGGCTGGGGATTAGGGCTGTTCGAATGAAGAGAACCTTTATTACATTAGTTTAAGTGGTTAATAGGTAAAGTAGGCCAATCCATCTTTAGACTAAGCCTATCACTTTGCCTATGAAGGGTGCAGGCTTCACCGAGGAAATGCTCATTAAAGGAAAAGCTTTTCCTCTGTCCCTCTTGACATGTTAATAGCTCAGGGCTAGGGGTTTGCTCTTTGCTTGTGCAAAGTTCATAGATGTGCAAAATTCATAGGTGTGCTCACACAGCAACTTCCTGCCTTCACTGGGACCCAGTTGCTGGCAGCTCTGCCCTAGTCAGCAGTGCTGAGCCCCACTAGTGCTTTGTTGGCTGGGCTGGATGGGGAATAAATGATACTGGGAGTCTGCTGGTGCTCCTCATCCTCATTTCCTTCTTCCATGCTCAATAAGCAGGTGCCTCATCCCTTCCCAAGCAGGGAAGTGGGGATGGAGTTCAAATGACAGGTAGAGGCAGTGCTTTGGTGCTGGGACTCTCTGCTGTGGGATGTTCTCAAGGCCAGAAGTATTCGTGGGTTTGAAAGGATTAGACAGTTCATAGTTGCTATGAAATGGGATGATTGGGATGCAGATGCTGTCTCCAGAGGTCTTTGAACTCCAGGTTGCCAGAAGGCAGGAGGATAACAAGGCAGAAGGGATGGCTTGCCAAGGTTTTCATGCTGTATTTTCTACTACAGTTTCTGCTCTATGGCCCTCAATGGTGTTTCTATCCAGCCCTGGGGCTCAGCTAAGTTCCCTGTTCTTTCCCACAGCCTGATTCCTTCTGTCATCTCCCTTTGCTTTCCCATATGGACAGCAGTGGTAGCTGCACCTCTGCCTTTCTCACCTTGTGTCAGACAGTGCTAGCAGGAGCTGCCCGTGTCTCTGTGGCGCCTGTGAATCCTCCATGGAAACAGAGGCTCCACAGCAGTCACAAGCTGCCCCAGGCTGATCTGTATCCATATCTGAGCTGAAAGTGGGTTTCTGCTGGACCCTACTTCTTTCTTCCAAAGGGGCTGCACCCTGCCAGGGCATCGTGGCTTCTCGCCATCACAGCTCCTCTTTCCTCTCCCAAAGCAGCAGCTGTAGTTTAGCATGTCCCTTGCTGTCTTGGAGCCCCAGGAGCAGGGTCTGGATCTGGTCCTCCTTCCTCCAAAACCTATGGCCAGTGTTGTGTTGTGTTGGAGCTGGGCCAAGTTGCCCTTCTCTGGCTGTGGCTTGAATGGAAATAAATTCTTCTTGGTGATTTTTCCACCACTGTGAGTTCAGACCAGCCAATGTACCAGTTCCTTCTGTCCCTGAGGCTCTACTGTCTCTGGCTGCCAGCCTGATGGATAGTGCCTCTGTGGGAGATTATGGAAACCATGGGAAAGTTCCTCACAGCTGACATGCCCATGCAATAAAATTTTGCTTTCCTGGATGTGGTGTTGTCAGAGGTTCAAACCACATCTGTGGGCCACAATATTCACTTACAGCCATCTGCCTTTCATGCAGCCACTTTACAAACAAAGCAGAGTCTCAGACAATCTTGAGGGTCTTAGTTTTGGGCTATGCCTGGCACCTATGTGTGTACAGTGAAGGTAGAGCAGGAGCAAGGGCTTGAGGGCTGTTTTTGGTGTATCCAGGTCTCGTACATGGCTTGAAGGCTCGGTTTCTACCTCTGCTCACCTCAGCCTGTGTTGGCCAACCTGAGTAGGTGTGCGAATGTGCCTTGTTCTCCTTTGCTTGCTCTGATGGGTCACCAGCAAAATGTTCTTAAATTGCCAAGAACTCAGGCCCTCTCCAAAAATAGCAATCTGGGAGTTTAGACTTGCCCAGAACTGAGTGCTTTCAGCCACAATTGCAGTGTGGGTCCAGGAGGTGAACTGCACTGCAAAGAGACTGACACCAGGCCAATGGATGCCTCTTAGGTAAAGAGTTACTCCCTGCTTTCTTCCACTTATGGTGTGCTCTTCTGCATTTGCTGAAATGCTAATTAGGAACCTGTGTTTCCCAACTGGATCAACTGACTTGGCACTCCATCCCCAGCAATTTCCTCCTGTTTAACAGCCAGCCCTACCCAATGCCTTTCTTGTGCAAAGAGGAGAAAAATAAACTTTGCATCATTCCCATGAGACTGATAAACACTGGCTGTAGTAGTCCTGGAGGAGACATCAGTCCCAAAATGCAGGGCCCCATACAATCAGCAATCCAATGAACCTGACCTAAAGCTGAAGGGCTTCAGTGCAGTGTGGGCAACCTGAGAATGTTTTGGGAAGTTTTCTCCTCTCTAGGCAGGTTCCAGACCATTAGGGAATTCATGGGTGTAAAACAACCTCTTAAATCAAGCTGAAAAGCAGTTGGTGGCCAGTGCAGGATGTTGAACTTGGGTTTAATGTGGTCATTAAAGGAGACATCACTTAATGAGAAAATGTCAAAATCTACATCAGCCCACGACAAATGTAAGAGTTGCTCTGAGCATTATTGACTGGCCCTATTCTGTGACAGCATTATGGGATTGCAGAGTCGGACAGAAAGTCGAAGGATTAGTCAGAGTTTTATTCTGTTTGCTGTTTTTGGCACACACGCTGGCTCCTGCCTTCCAGAAGCTCTCACATCCGAGGTATCTGGTAGACCAGCATGATTTTTATCTGCATGTGTAACTCCACTTGTGTGGACTTGAAATCTCAGCCTTCAGGGCTGCTGCCCTCTCTGGCCATGACTGGAGGTTTCCATAAGCTGATATCCTCTTCTGCCACAGTCCAGCTTGTTCATCACCACTTCTCCCACAGTGCCATGCAGATCTGGCACAGGGACTGTCTCCCACCTTGGGCCTATGGAGAAGGGGCTTTATGGGCAGCCTCTAGGCACAGCTCACAGGGAGGATGGAGGTGCAGCCACTGCGTGCCCCTTGCCAGTAAACACATTGCACAAAGGTAATGACAGAAGCTGATGAAATAAAATATCAGGTATAGTGTGAGCTCACGAATAATTGCATAAATTACTAGCGACCAAATTTCATAATAGGCATGGGATGATTTTTGGTGCATACAGACCTCTCATTCTTGGATCCCCTGTTATTTGCCCTCAGAACAGACTGGTCAGTTTTCTTCCCTTGAGTTTTTAATCAGGGCAACCATTGGCTTTAGCAAAAATTATCAGTGGCTGTTTTAATTGCAAGAGCCCTTGCTGGGGAAGCATAAAAGCAGTGAGGGAGGAGTTGACTGTTGGGAACAGCCTCTATGCAGTGTCGTATGGCTGAGGGAAGCACAGCTTCAGGCTTGCAGATCACACACTGGCTGCTTATTTCTCTGTGCTGGGTGGATGCTTTGAAAACTTGATTAAGTTTTATGGCTTTAATTTCGTGCCTGACTCCCCTTTTGCCTTTTCTTTTCAACTGTCTTGCAACCCAGAGCAAATCAGTCCATTTGGGCTGTAAAGGGAAAGAAGTGGCAAACAGTCTAAAATATTTTAGCTTGCCTAGTGAATGATAGGAAAAAAATTACTCTTTCTGCTTTATGCCACTTCCATCATTTCTGCAAGCTCCCTACTCTTTCCCCGTGTAGTTAATTAGAAATAGCCAGGGAATAAGGTGGAATTGCTTAAAGCTTTAAGTTTTAAAGTACTTTGTGAAGGTATATCCTGCCCGTGCACTAAGATTGTGTTCTCCACAGTTGTATCCCATATCCTGACTTGCTGTAACCTGTGGCGCAGTGCTGGGTTGGGGTTGTCCTCACTGTCTACTGGGCTGGGATGTGCTGAAGATGCCATGGGCAGCTCTTGAGGCCCTTTCTAGTTCACGTGAGGAAACAAGTGATAGGGCAGTAAGGCAGGGGGTGAAACTGGGTGCAAGAGGACACCTGTGAGTGAAGTCGTGCTGTTGGCAAGCCAGAGAAAAACTGCACCCTCTTGCCTGAGCTGGGAAAAGTTTTGCATTTGGGATGCTGAGGGAAAGTGAGATGGACATGCTCTAGTGATCTCCTGCTTTTATGCAGTACCATCCTCTCATTCCCATAGGGAAATGAGCTCTAGATTGGGGCTGAGGTCTCAGTGGTGTTGACATGAGCTAGAACAGCCCCCTGGTGCAGCTCAGGACCCATCCTGACCAGTCTAGAGCTAGTGTGGTACATGCAGCCATGGTCCAGGTGCAGAGTGTAGCTCAGCTAATCCACTCACAGATAACTGGGGGATTACTCAGCTGGATTTCTAATACAATGGCCTTTGATAATAATCTCCCCCTCCCCAAATCCCTAAATCAATGGGAAATTAATTTCTCTGTATGATCTAAATAGCCTGTGAAGGCATTTTAGGGAGAATTCTTGTGTATCTATGTGTGAACATACATGTAAATGCATATGGATATTTTTGTTCTTTTTCCTTGCCCTTCTGACCCATGTTTGTATGTTCTGCTGGCAGGGACCTGATGCCCAGGACACTGGAGGGACAGATCACCATGGAGAAGACCCCCAGCTACTTTGTCACCAAGGAGGCCCCAGCCCGCATCTCCTCCATGTCCAAGGGCACCAAGCTGATCGTGGTGGTGCGGGACCCCGTGACCAGAGCCATCTCAGACTACACCCAGACGCTCTCCAAGAAGCCTGACATCCCCACCTTCGAGAGCCTGACCTTCAAAAACAGGACTACAGGCCTGATTGACACCTCGTGGAGCGCCATCCAGATTGGCATCTACGCCAAGCACCTGGAGAACTGGCTCCTCTACTTCCCCATCGGGCAGATCCTCTTTGTCAGCGGGGAGAGGCTGATCACTGATCCTGCAGGGGAGCTGGGCAGGGTCCAGGACTTTCTGGGCCTCAAAAGGATCATCACTGACAAACACTTCTACTTTAACAAAACCAAGGGCTTCCCGTGCCTGAAGAAGGCAGAGGGTAGCAGCAAACCCCACTGCCTGGGGAAGACGAAAGGCAGGACCCACCCTGACATCGACCAGGAGGTGGTGCAGAGGCTGCGGGACTTCTACCGGCCCTTCAACATGAAGTTCTACCAGATGACAGGCCAGGACTTTGGCTGGGACTGAGGCTGGCATGGGAAAGTCCCCTGTCATTACTTGCCCAGCACGGTTTGCTTATATACAGAGATATATATGTATGTAAAATGTACAGAAATCTATTTTATAATAATTTATTTTTAATTCCTAAGCAATTAATTCACTAAGCTGCCTAACCGCACTGGCTAGAATGGTAGCCTGTAACCTGTTTAACATTCCACAGTGTTTAATTCTAATGTCTCTCCTTTCCTTGGTTTTCTCCCCCCTTCTGCTTTCTCTTTGGTTTGCTTTGTAACAGACAGTGCTTCCACTTTTCCTAAACAGAATTTGTATCTAAAAATCAAAAGAAACAAGGGAGGGAAAGGAGGGAGGGAAAGCACAAGTTTATTTTTGTTACGGGTATCTGGCCTTTATAAACACTTGCTTTCCCTATTCCAGTGTCCCAGTCTCTGCTCTGCTGTTGTGCTCCCTCATCCCACAGTTTTCTGGTTAGTTCCACAACCCCGGGGGGTGTTTCTCTGTGGTAAGTGGGAGGAAGGCTGGGCGTCCCTACACCCCACATGCCTCTGCTGAGCAGCAGCATGTTTTCCCAGTGGCTGTAAGTGTGGGAACCCCAAGCCTTAGGGCTCCTGCTCAGGATTGCCAGGAGGGCAATGTGCTCTTTTTCCAGCAGAGAAGCTGCAGAGCCTGTTGCATGGGCAAACCTCTCCTCAGTACCATTTTCCTTCCTTCTTTTTGTCCAGGAGGTTCTTTCCCACAACCCTTCTATGCATTTAAAATATTTACTGCAGGGCAAATGTAAAATGCTGTGTCTGTGTGTGACGTGTTGTGCTGGTCAGACTGACTGGCAGAAAGTGTCACTCCAAGAATAGCCATGCACGCCAGGTGCTGCTGGGAGAATGCAGTGCTTGCAGCACGTGGAGCACCCTCCACCCCCTAAAGACACCAGCAGAATAACTGGGAGAACCTCAGGTGTCTGCCTGGCATCATGCCCAGTACGGAGCATGTCCTAGGACATGACACAGGCACTGTTACCTCCAGCCACATAGCACCTCCCACTATATCAACAAGGGGAACATCACCCTTAGCCCTCTTAACTCCCATCACTTTTTGGTCCAGTACCCTAGCTGTGGTCTCTCCCAAGGAGCATCATTTGCTTAGAGCCAAGGAGAAGTGCTGCTTTACCAAAAGGGTGAATATGTAGGAAGGCAGATGGGAATCTGGGCACGCTGGGGTTGGGGTATTCCTGGAAGGCCCTGGGTGCCCTGGCTGAGCACAGGGCTAGCAGCCAGGCAGGACAGGAGGCTCCAAGCATGTAACCATGAAGCTGAATTAAATCCTTCTCCTCGGGTGTAACCAGCTCCTGTGGGACTCCATGACAGGTTAGATGGGCTGTCCTGAGAGCTCTGCCAGTGTTTTGTGAGCTCGGGAGGTCCTGATAAGCACTGTGTGTGTCCAATGCCTTATCATTGCTGTCAGAGGTTCTGCCAGCTTGACTGGAACACTTTCAGAGCAAGGTGGCAGCAGAAGTGGTTTTCTCATTGAATTTTTAACAGAAACAGAGCTATGAAGTCTTTGGGCAAACAAAAGTCCCCAGACCTCACCTGCACCACTGGAATGATGCACTGCACTGAGCATCTTCTGGTATTGCTGTGGGAGCACTTCCATAAGCAGTGTGAGTGCAACTGAAAGTAACAAAATGGGCATAACATCTAATTTCATATGCATTGCCTATAGAAATCCATGTCCTGCACCTCTCCACAGTTACCCATAGCTCCTCCTTGGAGCTGCCCATTGCTGAGCTGTGCCCAGCTGTGCTGGGGCCCATTCAGTAGTTTCCCAAATGTTTGTTTTACTTTTGCCTCCTCCTCACTCTTGCCTGCCCTTTCCATCTCTCTGCTGTGGCTGTTGGGTGTTGAAAACATTCTCGGAGCCAGGGCTGCTCTGTCTGGGTCTCGATCTTGTCCTGCTACAGCAGACAGAGCAAAGAGCAGACTCAGCTCTGGGTCTGCTGCAGATGCCAGGTAGCTGCCCTTTGGGGCTTTGTTTATACCTGAGTGCTTTTGGCTTGGCTCAGCAGTGTCACACCTCCAAAGGGATTTAAGGACTCACACTACTGTGTGTGGGTTCATACTTGGGATGCAGTGCACATGAGTGACCTCAAGGAAAGGGAGATTTTAAGCATAACATCACAGGCTGAGCTGCCTACAAAGCTGCTGTGAGCAGGATGCAAATCCCTCCTTGGGGTTCGCCTCCAAGCACATCTTCCCACAAACAGGGAAGTTCTCCTTCTTGCCCTGAGCCATTTCTAGTGAAGAAATGGCACTTTGGGCCAATGCAGTCTGACTTCAGGAGGTACAGGTGGAATGTGGAGCCTGCTGGGCTGTGCAGGCTGACACCCCCTGCTTTCCCCCTGTCCTGCAAAATCCAGCTGCAGAACTGAGCAGCTGGGTGGATCTATGCACTTTTGAGGGGTTTGGCTTCAACTCCAGCCAGGTCCCTGGCTCTGTTTCCTGCTGCCAGGACAGGTGACAAATGCAGGAGTGTGTCTGCTTTATCCAAGACCCTGCCACTGTTGGGTGACTGAGGGGAAGGAGCTGCAGACACTGAGAAGAAAATACTTTCTGGTGGAAAAACAAGTGATTTTTGGTTGTCAAAACCTCAGTTGTCCTTCTAGCAGCTTATGCAATGCATGGAAAGAAACTTGGCCTCTCCACTTGGCCCTTGGGTGAGCTACTAGGCGTAGCTGTGTCACTTCCCAGAGCGTTTTGCTGGTGGAGTCTCCAGGACCTATGTTGGCATGGGCTCCTTTCCAGGCACTTCCCTCCGGAGTGTGTGCTGGCTGCTCAGTGCTGGAAGAGTTTTGCTTCCCCTACATCTTCCTTGCTTTCCTAGAAACAAGTCTTTAATATCCCAATGCCTTCCTCAGCTGTACAGCAGTGTGGGCTTAATTTGTGTAATCAAGCCCTGCTGCGAAGAACTCTCATGGAGCAAACTTCTTGGAGAGTGGAAATACAGAGTGAGGAATAACTCTTCAAACCATAAGCCAATTGTTAGTCCTGACTCAATATCCTTCATAATGAAGTCTGCACTAGACTTTTAATGTAAAAAAGCCTTACCTAACAAATATGACAATGAAGGTGAATTCTCTGTGGTGTTCATCTGGTTGCTAATATTGGAATCAGTGCATTTTTTTTCAAATACTCCCCCTTATTTTTTAAATTAAGTTTGGAGGTGTGATTAGAAGTTTTGTTGGTTGATTTTTTTTTTCACATTGTAGTATTAATTTATGGCTGAGTTTCATTCAGTCCTGTATTCAGAAGTGCAGTATAGCTATTAGTGACGTGTTGTCTGTAACATGGTTCTATAGTGTAGTAGCCAATTTGTAAAAAAAAAAAGAACAAAATAGAAAGAAAAACAAACAAAAAAAAAGCCACAAAAAAGAAAATCTAAAAAAAAAGTATATGGGATATTTTGTGGTATGTACAACACAAATTAATTTTACACAGAGAAAGATGTTTCTAGGAAAATGAAATTCTGATAATTCATACTATTTGTATGAACAAATAAAAACTCTATTTTACCAAGCGACGGGCACGGCTGTGTTCATTCGGGAGGGTTGGATGTGCTGTCCCCTGCCCTGGCATGTCCACGCCAGGACTGTCCTTGCAGCTGTGCTGAGCCCAGAGGGACCCGGTCCTGAGCAGGGGCTCCCATGCAGCCCTCGGCTCTTGTGGGGCTGAGCCTTTCCACTGGACACGCCTGCATCAGAAACTGCATGGGCTCAGGGGTGCCTCAGGACAAACAGTCCTTTAAGCTGCAGTGGAGAACCCTCCCAGGGCCAAGTTACTTTTCCAAAGCTTTGCTCTTACTGTAGTGATGCTGATCCAGCCTCTGGGGCCAGAGGTTGCTGTTGCTCCCTACACACTCAGCATTTTTTGACATAAAACGTCATTATCACTAAATTCAGAAGAGTCCCAGGCCAGTGCTATACAAAGCAAAACCTGAAGAATTATACAGATCTATATAACGTACCAAATGCCACTAAAAATTAATTTAAATAATTTCATTTTTCTTTGCAAGTCTTGCGTCTGGTGCAGAGTAATTGATGGTACTCTTTCAGATTGTTCATTTTTCAGAGACCTTCTAGAGAAGGAGTCAGAAGAGAGCACAAGGTTTAATTTAGCAATTTAGGAAGAATTTAACCTGGAAACCTCCAGCTGGTCAGGGCTGTAATTAGCTGCTCCCAAACTCTGGCAATGCTTAAACTCTATAGGTGTCTCATTTTTAAAATATGTAGATTTTACTTTAACATTCCCATGTAACTTTCAAACAGCACAGCTGGATGACCTCAGCTTGACAGAGTTGAGCTGCTCCTTACCTCATTCTCACCTCCCCTTGATTTTGTTCCAAACCAGGTGTGAATGCCCCAGCAGATGTCAGTCCTGGAGACAGCCTGCATCTGAATTCACCTTGATTTTACAGCAGCTCACAGACCCCTGTCCCTCATTTCTGTATTTTATATGAGCTTCTCAGTTCTGGATTGGAAAGAGTGTGGGTGCTTTTCCTTCACAGGGGGGTTGGTGCTGCAGAGGACAGGGAAGGGGAATCCTTGAGGGGTTCAGCATCTTCCCTGTCCTCTGTATGTCCCTGAAAACTATTCTCAGTTGTACCTGGGCTTGTGGATATTGGGGATTCATTCCCCAGTTTAGTTTGGGGGCCATTGTCGGGTGCTGTTTTGGCAAGAACATCTTGAAGACAAGGATAAGGGTGTCTGTGGTTTGTGGAGTCCTGGATACAGAGAAGGGTTTGCTCTGAAGAAGATGGGATGAAGGGTCTTCTTGTAGATCTGGGAACCTCAGCTGAAGGAGGAAGTTCCTGAAGGCAAATAGAATGATGAAGAGGTAGGTGAGATTGTTGAAATGTAGCTGTTAAACATGGTGATAGCTAAGGTGGATTTACTTTTTCTCTTGGTTGATACAAGAAAGGTGAGAAACAATTTCTTTAACACAGAAATCAAACAGGTCTCCAGGTTGTGCAAGTGAATGTGGCATTTCTAGGGGAGATGCTTGGGCTGATGGCAGCATCCCAGAGCAGCATCACCTTGCAGGGATGAGAACACACAGAGCAGGGAGGAACCCACCTGAAAGGGTGCAGGCCACTGCTAGGAACATCTCTGTGTGGCACTCAGAGAGTGTTGAGACGTCCCTGAGGAAGGTGAGGGAAGATTGAAATGAGAAAGGATAATCTGGAGAGCCTGTAAGCACTAGGGAAAGGTCTGGGGAGGATCTCTAGGCAAGAATTGCTGGTAAATCTTGGAGTTGAGTCCATGCAAACAAAGGCGTTGAAAGAGTTGGTAGATTTCATAGGTAGAACCACATTTATTGAGCTTTGGGCCAAAATTCATTTAAAAGCACCTTGAAGAAGTTTGAGAAGGTTTTCACTGGGGCCTGTTTTCAGGAAGATGTCCTTATTATATATGTGTGTTTTCCTTATGCCTGGTGTTCAAATGGCTGGGAGATTGTCCTGCTGGCAGTCCCAGATCCCCAAACACAAGGACATTGTAGTTTTTTGTTATTTTTTCTCCCCTTCAAAAATGTTACCTAGCCACTGGATCTGTCTGTCAATTGCTTTATTTGAAGCTAAACTATTATCCTCCAATTTCTCTCTGTGGTTAAGAATCATGGTGTTAAAACTCTTCCTAATGCATATATTTAGAAAGGTAGTAATAGTGACTAATTGGTTATAAATCATTCAAACATTTCTATGCAAGGCATTTGTTCACCACCTTGTTTAATGGCTTTTTTATTAGAGAGAGGAATTCCTGTATCAAATGTTAATGCTGGTACCTTCAGCTGGGATAATACCTTATGGCCATTGCAAGTCCTCTGACCTTCCGATAAATCATGATCCCCCCTCTTTATTTACACATTAAAGTTAATTTCTTTAAAACAGCTGATTGCTTCAGGGTCCTACAGCCTAAATCAGTGGGAGAGCAGGCAGTCTCAAACACACAGTAGGTTGGCTGTTCTTACTGTCTCTGAGTTCTTCTCACCCAAGCTGTTTACTCTCTTTCCCTCCTGCTGCTTTCCCTTATTTTCCAGCAGACCACGATTCAGTCCTGCAGGACTTTTAGGTCTCGACTTCTGCCTCTGCAGTTTACTCTTTCCCCCTGAGAAGGGGCTTACAAATAAGATTGCAAGAATCATCCACTCTCACTGGAACAATTTGCTTAATAACTGGAGAGCATCATCCTCCAGGAATATTATTTGCAACTATTTACACAGTCAGCTCTAATTGTGAGGCTTAATTCATGCTCATTAAGTCCTCTGAGATGCTTGATGAGCAGCACTGCAGCAATGCTAAGGGTTCCTGGCTATTTGAGCTGCTCACAGCAGTGAAGGCATAACCATTTTTCTTGCCTTGATCTTTTCCCCATCCCACCAGGGACTGGTAGGGATAATATCAGTACCAGCTGCCCTCAGGAAGAATCTGGATAGTGGGCTTTTGCCAGAAATTACCATGTGCTGGTAGCACCAAAATCCTGAACAAAGGGATGAAGTTTTAAAATAATATGCACCAAAAATGACTTGGCAGAGAAGATGCAACTAGCTGCTTTGACATTGACGTTATTTAGCTGGGAATTGATGTATCAAAACCTTAAAAGCTTCACCAAAGAAAATTTAAGAAAGCATCATGATTCCAGCTAATTAAGTAGTGTCAGCCAAATATAATTTATTTCTCACCATCACTCATGTCTACAACAGAATTATCTCATTTTTGATTTCTAATGACTTTCTCTCATTAATCTGGCCATGAATTATTTTTATGTAACTTTTTGGCATTGAAGCAAAGAATTTTTTTTTCATTTTAATAAGGAGAGAATGCCTAGATAATTCTGCATCACCTTTGAAAGGGGGCAGGGAGTGTAACTTAGGTTTCATGGCACAACTCCAGCCTCCCTTCCCAGAAACTCTGCTAGACTCTAACCCAGGTCTTACCCAGGACTTCAGCTTATCCTTGCTCCCTGAGAAATTCCTTCTAGGACCACACTGCATATTCAGGCCCTGGTTTGGGGTTTTATTCTGTAAAAAAAGAGGCCTTTTCCTGCAGTTCTCAGGGAATTTTTTTCAAGTGCTTTTCACTGAGCATCACTGGCTTTTCTGTTTCTCTCAGGAACCCTGGCTCTTCTCATAGATACAGGCTGTTGCTGAGGTTTAAAATGTGGTTCCTTCACTTGGATCATCCACAGTTCTGTCCCAGGCATTTGTGTCCTGATTATTGGAAGTGTTTGTATTTCTGCTTTACTGCTTTGGTTGGTATGTTGGTTTATCTCAGGTTCAGCTTGTTTCCAAGTCCCTGGAGCAAACCCCAAGGATGCTCCCAAGCAGGACTGGTTTCTTCATCCAGTACTCCACCTCTGATCCCAGATAGCTCCAAGGGCAAGGAGATGAACCTTTGTTTTCTGCTGCTCAAGGGTGAACGGGGGTGAATCTGTCATGTGGAGGTCTATGCTCTCCTGGGGTTTCTGGAGCAGTGTAGCCCTTGAGCATAACCTAAAGACACCAGCAAATACCCTTTGTGTGAAAGGGCCAGTCCCAGCTACAGAGCAAAGGAGCTCAGGTGATTTAGAAAGGCAAGAAAGTGTTGGATGCTTTACATATATTGCCCTGACTTCCACAAAAATCCCATCGTTTCCAAGCACTTCAGAAGCAGAGCCTGCTACCCTCAGCCACCAAGAACTCTGCTTCTCCCAGGGGTGGACCTGCCACTTCCAACCAGCCTGGGCTGCTGCAAGGTGACCTGGTGAGCAGGTGACCCAGGCAGACAGCAAGAGCTGCTCCCACACCTCCCTGGGGAAAGCAGGAGGGAGCACAGCCAGGAATGCCAGGAAGGCAGAGTCTCAGCTGGCAGAGATCCACTGCCTTCAAAGGGTGAGCTGGGAGAGAGCTGCAGGCAGTGAGCAGATGGCTGGAGGGTAGTGTGGAGAGTGGGAAAGGGAGCACTGCACCGGGACAAATATTGCTTTTCTGTGTCCTTTGCATGAGCTGGGGCTGCTTAGAGGTACCTCGTATGTAAAGGTATTTCTGAAACTCAGTGGGCCATGCCCACCTTGACAACTGATGTGTAATTTAAGTTGAATATGGCTGACTGGCCACAGGAGTAAAATTGGGATAAGATGAATCACCTACAGTTCACCATTTCCTGGTGCTTCACCAACATCATCATGGTTACAGTGGGCTTGTGTCTTGGTTTAAAAGAAAGGTATCTGCCAAAAGAGACGGGGGCCTCTTTTTTTTGAAAAGGAGAGTATAATCCTCCCCCCTTCCTTCACTCTACTACGATTTTGAAATTAAAGGGCTCTTAGGCGAAGATATGGGGATAGGAATAACAGTTCTTTACTGGTATCTAACAAGGCAGAAAACAACAACAGCTATAAAAATTGGCAACAGAAACAGTCTAGCTCCGCTCCAGTCCCTTCTGGCCGCAGGCCGTCTCCCTGTGCTGTTACCGGTGCTGTGGGCGCAGGGCAGGTCCCGCGCAGTTGAAGAGGGGCTGGGTGATGGCGGCCGCGGCCCAGGGGAGAGAGGGATGGGAAAGTGACTCCCCCCTCACGGTGTCGGTCGTGGTGCTCAGCAGAGTGTCCGGAGGTAGTAGGGTGAGCTAGGAGAGCAGCAGAGCGATGTCCAAAGGCAGGGAGCGTGGATCTCAGTGCTGGGATGGCAGGGGAGATGCCAGACCGGAGCCCGGGCCATCCTCCTCTCACTCCACGAGCGAAGCGAGAGCGAGAGCTCCCCCCACAGACCCCTCTCCCACCTTTCCTTTTCCGGTCTCCCCCCATCCACCCACCCCCCTGCGAGAGAACATTATAGCTACTAAGGTGTAGCCACAAATACTTAGCGTAACAATGGGAGAAATTCCACTGAAAGAAAAGGGAACAATTCAACCCCCAACAGCTTGGATTTACCATTGTCTTCTCTGAAATGTTCAGCTCCAGCCAGGATCTCAGCACCACTCACCCACTGTCCCCTGTTGGGGTGAGGGACAGAACTGGAAGAGTAAATCGAGAAAACCTGTGGCTTGAGATAAAGACAACTCAATACGTTAAGCAAAAGGCATGTTAACAAGAAGATCAAAACCAGTCATGCACTCTCCACTTCCCATGGCAGGCAGGTGCTCAGCCATCCCCAGTACAGCAGGGCTCCATCAGACGTAGTGGTGACTTGGGAAGACAAACACCATCCCTCCAAATGCCCTCCCTTTCTCCTTCCTCAGCTCTATATGCTGAGCATGATGCCATATGCTCTGGAATATCCCTTGAATCAGCTGTCCTGGCTGTGTCTCCTCCCAACTCTTTGTGTCCCCTCAGCCTCCAATGTGGTGGGATGGAGTGGGGTGGACAGCAGAAAAGGCCCTGATCAGCAGTCGGGGAAACATTCCTGGTTTGTCAATGCTGTTTCCAGCACAAATCCAAATCACAGCCTTGCAACAGCTACTATAAAGAAAATTATCTCTATCCCAGCCCAAACCATCATATTTTTCCACCTGTGCCCTCCTGGATGACGAGGCTCCAATGCTGAATTTCTAAAGCTGAGATCAGAGAGGAACAAGGGGAAAGCAAGCAGGTAAATCAAATTCATTGTGGGTTGCAGCCTACAAGGCTAGAGGTCTCTGGTTACTCCATGATCTGTCTCTGCTGAGGACTGGGACAGGCTCTGACAAACCAGCTCTCAGTCCAAGATCCCACTTCTCAAAGGCAAAGGACTGACTATGTTGTTTACATTCTGCTGTAGGAGATGCAGAGCTGCTCTACTCTACGTCCCCTCTCCCCTGCTCCTAAGCCAAAACAAAACTTGAAAATCAAAAGGCCAAACAAGGAAAATGCCCTTAAAATCCAAAGGAGTTTTTGACTCATTTCTCCTTCCCAGATTTTTATTATTTCCTATGGAAAATCCACTTCACCCACAAAAACCTGCTTTGCAGAAACTTCCATGTAGTAAAAAACTAAGAAAACATCTTTTTGGAAAACAGAGTGCCACTAAAACTTGAGCTAATTCTGGCCCAGTAGAAGGCAGGCAGATGGGACAGTGGGAACTGGGGGGTTGAGGACCTTGACAGTCGGATGTGTCTCAGCTGCAGGAGGCAAGTAAAAGCCCAATATCACAGCTGATATCTGAGCAGATCTCATTACATTCCTTTCTGTATATTTGCTTGATACCTCTTTGTTTAAGAGCATGTTTGGCAGCTTGGATGCTTGAGTATTGTGATGGAAAGTACAGTGTTTATGTATCAGCAGTGAAAAGCAGTGAGCAGTTAAGGGTGCAATTCCAACGGGACAGCATTGTGAGGGATGAAGCGTCCTGTGCAAGACATCTTGGATTAAAGAGGTCAAGGTGCTGGGATTTGGGACACAAGGGCTGGAATACCTGTGGAATGAGAGTCTATAAAACATCTGTTGAGTGTCTGCGTTGCCATTTGTGGCAGAGCCCACAGTGCCTGTGAAAGGGATCAACCCTTGTGCTTGTGTGCAGCTCTTTAAGGATGACTGTATTTGGGTCTGCACAGACCAAGCCATGGGGTCATTGCAGAAGTCACCTCCAGAAGTCCTGACTGTCTCAGGGACTCCACGTTCTGCCATCTCAAGGAAGGATAATGGTGGAGACTTTGATCTTCTGGGTGTTTCTTGGCATTTTGCAGATACTCCAAAAGATTTATGATGAATCATTTTCTTATTCTGTAAATCCTATTTTCAACAGCAACTTGATCCTTTTGCATTCATTTTCCTATGGAATACTGATGAGGAATCGTTTTCTATGGCCTCTAGCTTCAAAATATAGAAGCAATTTGCTTACAGTGTCAGTTAGAAGCCTATTTAAGATCTCAGGACCAATGATTTCTGAAATTGTTACCTCAAAATACTTCAGCCCCAGGTGTTTGGGCAGTTTTGCTGGCTCTTCAGAGGTTCTCAACCCTTTTAGGAGGTTATCTAAAAAGCTAAAACAAAGCTCTGTGTTTTGGAAGGCTTCCTTTATGCTCAGGACTGTTTTGATGGAGGGTTTTCGGTGAACTGCTTACCCTGCCAGCAACCTTTGTACTGTTTCCCTCCTCAGAGCAGAGGTCCCAAATCTGCTTTACCTCACCCCGACAGAATTGTTAATTCTGAAGCAGCACATGGATACTACAGATGGATCCTTGCATATCTTCTTTGCTGTTCACCACTTTCACTCTCCTGTTTTAAATTTTAAATCATGATGTAACCTGGGAATAAATTCAGGAACAGCTTATAGTTTAGAAAAGATTGACTAATTCTTGTCAAGGGCAAGCTGGCATAGCTGTGTTGACTTCAAGGGAGCAGAATTGATTGATGTTAACAATGTGGCTGGCCCTGTTTCTCCAGATGTTCTGGTAAATGCCTGCAGATAATGAATCCTGTCTGGAAATCTGCAGAAATTTATGAATATTTGTGGGATAAAGATGTTGTTACATGGATTGCTGTGACCTGCTCCAGGCATGGCTCAGTGCAGGGGAAGAAGCATCCCTCCTCTGCTTGCTGAGGCATAAATGCTGCGAGAGAGACCCTAAATTCAGCTGTGGAGGACGAAGATGTTGCAACCACTGCTGAAGGTGGATTTATCAAGTGCGTGATCAGAGTGCACCCTGTGTGTGTGTGTGTGTGTGACATAAACACAAAGATAAATATTATCTTCATTTGTAAAATTTCTTCTTGGCTCACCTCAGGGCAGATACTTCTGAGAGCTCAATTATGGGCAGTTATAGCTGCTTGACAACACTTCTGGCAGAGTGCAAGGCTGTGTCCCTATCAGAGAGCAGATGTCTGTTTATTAATGTACTGACATCAAGCAGTGCCCAAAGTCACCTGGGAAGCTGCTGAGCTTCTCATAGGGATGGATAGAGATGAAGCTTGGAGTGTGAGATCCTTGTGGCTGTTGCAGGAATTTCCAAGAGGTCTTTGGTCACTTTGAATCTCATTGGGATGGAAGGACAGCTTCCCTGTGGAATGGTCAGTCCTTGTCTCCAAAAGCTTTGCCATTCAGACAGGAGAAATCTCATCCTTGCACCACAAGTGCAAATGGATTTACCCAAGGATGGGCAGGGAGCCTGTGGAAGTGCATGCAATCAAAGGTGGATTCCTGGCTAGCAGCCCACATCCCTTTAAAGCATTTAAGCAGATACAAATCCCATCTGAGGATTGGACTCCTGCTCTCCCGAGTGATTAGAGAGCAGGAACTGTCCTGGTGTCAGAGCCACCAACTGACACTGTCCCTATGGAGGGTTTCACAGGGGGTGATCCCTGCTGTCTCCCCACCTGGAGGAGGTCTCAGATGAGGAAGGATCTCTGGAGGTTTACAGCACCCAAATGACGCCTTTCAAACAGCTGTTTAGCAACCTCCTGCTCTGCTAGCTGACACAATGAGAGTAGGAAGGGGCTAGGAGTCTCCTGAGAGTCACCTGGTATCTTTTAAAGGCTTATTTATTCAAAAATACTTTCATTCTCCTTCTAAAAGTTGGCAGAAGGGGTCTGCATGGTCAAATGACAGCTCCAGTGACCAATCAATTCTTCCTAATCACCAGCATCCTGCAGTAGTGAAGGGTCACAATCAATCACAACCTATTATTACATGATGAAATTGTAATAATGGGAGGGAAGCATGGCATAACACATCCCCATCAATCACTCCAGAGCTTCACACTTTGCTGGCAACTCTCAGACAAGTTCACTGAAGTATTTAATGAAGATTCTTCCTTCCTCTCTTCCCCCCTTGCCAGCCCCCCTATCCTGGTTCAACAATCAGGAACTCAGGAGGAAACCAGGTGAGGGAAAAATGTAGAAAGAGTTCATTGCACCAAAACTCTTGTGAGCAAATCCCTTGTGTCCTTACTGCTCCCCTGGTACCACAGTATATCACAAATCCATAGAAGTAGGAATAATTTCTTTGTGCTGGAAATTCTAAATATTTTAAAATGAAAACGACAACATGTTGGCTGACCACAAAGGTTAAAAACAAGAGAAGAATGAGCCCCTGGAGTTTTTGTTGCCCCAAGAAGAATAATTGTGATAGAAACAATGTAGAAGTTTAGAAGTACCTCTTTTCATCAAGAGTTTGATTCCATTTTGAAATTACCTGAAGAAAAGTGTCTTTAGAGATCTTATATATAAAAGAGTAATGAATTCAGTATTTTGTAGTCAGCCAAAGAAAATTTTTCTTTAAAATATATGTCAGAGACTTCCCTCTTATTCCAAAGAGGTCAAATATCTGCCAGAAATGAGCCTTTTGAGGAGTGGTTGGATGGCTTTTGATGACCTCAAGGTCCCTTCTACCCTATCTAGTGTGACCCTCTAACATTAATCTCTGTTCTAAAGGCCTGATCTTCAATTACCACTGGATAAAGGAAAATGTAATTTGATAATGTCTCCTTGGCTGTGTTTGCTCAGGCTGCTCACTTGCCCCTAGAATGCAGTGCTGGGAAAGGATCTGGGACACCCCTGTACTGAATTTTGGTTTCCATGGGGGATTGTTCAGAAGGTGCTGCAGAACATGGTGTGTTTGGTTATGTTCCTGTACTGCCCTGGAGCACAGGGAGAATAAAATTCCTGTTGTATCCTCACACCTAGACCTCCCCAAAGAATGAAATGGGCATAGATAAGTCCAGTTCCTTGTTCTGGCTCAGGAGGGTGGAGGGGATGCAGCTCAGTTATATCCTTGAATGGGCGCCACGTGGGGCTGAGGTGAGTCTGGACCAAAACTATCACAGGGCTGATCTCTACTGCTAGGGCAGGTCTGATAGACTGGGCAGAGGGTGTTTTCTCTGCAGCAAATTAACAGTAACTTGAGCTGCTCTGATGCCTGTCCATGAGCAGCCATTTCTCTGTTCAGCAGAGACCACAGCCAATGCAACATTTCCCTCTCCCTGTCATTTAGTCTCCAGCCTGCTTTTCCCCAGGGAGTGGATCCCAACACTGGCAGAAATCTCTCCTGCTCCCATGGATTGAGGATTTTTTCCCTTCCCTTTTTGCCCCCAATTTTGTTGATATTCACTGGTTTATCTCTTCACTGAGCTGGTTTTGTGCTGATAAAGGGTACAATGATTTCTTTTAGCATATATTTTATTTTTCATCCCATGTCCCTCAACTGTAATTGAAGAAATCTTGTTTGTGAAATCTTCTGCATAAAGGGGGCAAGGCTGGGTAAGAAATGGGGTTTCTGATGCAAAAAAACTGAAGTGCCTTGTGGCTGTGTCTGCTAGAAGTGCCCTTGTGCAGTGCCAGGAAAACTTTTGATACTGGAGCAGTTCATCTGTTTGTAAACTTCTCTAGATCCTGGAGACTGGGCTCACACGGAACTCTGGCTCAGGGAGGGTGTCACTGGGCTGGAGAAGACCCTGAGCTGCTCATCCAATAAACTTTTGAAGTGTTTCCTACCGGAGGATAAAAAATTCTCCATCACAGAATCACATAATATCCTGAGCTGGAAGAGACCCACAAGGATCATCAGGTCCCTCTCCTGTTCCTGCACAGACCTCCCAACAATCCCACCCTGTCCATCCCTGGCAGTGCTGTCCAAGCTCTCCTGGAGCTCTGGCAGCCTCGGGGCTGTGCCCATTCCCTGGGGAGCCTGGGCAGTGCCTCTGAGGGACACCACCCTCTGAGGGGAGAACCTTTTCCTAATATCCAGCCTAAACCTTCCCTGACACAGCTCCTGCCATTCCCTGAGATCCTGTCCTTGATCACAGAGAGCAGAGATCAGAGATGTCTCTCTGCTGTTCCTTAGGAGGGAGTTGTGGCTTCTCTGAGGTCTCCCCTCAGCCTCCTCCTCTTCAGCCTGAACAAACACAGCACAAAACAGGAGAGGGGAAATAAAAATCATCTCAGACAACCTTCCTCTTCAATGAACTGCAGAGGTTTTGTGTCTCCAGTAATTCTTAGACCTTGATTATAAAAACGTTAGTATAGAGTTCACAAGAACAGAACCCTAGTCGACACACAGTGTGTATGAAATAAATAATAAATGGGAATAAAGTATCAACGAGTGGTGTCTATGGTAGACACCTGTTTTCTCACTGGCCTGCAGCCATCCCTTCCTGGGCTGTGATCTCATCAGCCAAGCGAGGTCAGCCGAGTTCAGCTCTTGGATGGAGATCAGCATTGGGGATGCAATGCTATGGGAGCTGTGTGCTGCTACCTGTAGGCTTTTCACTGGCACCTGCCCTTCCTAGAGAAGAGCAGAGGGAATGTCAGGCAGTCATCAACCTCCCTAAGATGATTATCTTGAAATGCTGGACTCATTGACGAAATCAGCATGTAGGTGTGTGCTGCCCATGGATTAGGAAAAGCTTCTGGCTAGAAATTGTTCCTGAATATTGTGACATATTAATGTGATGCTGAATGGCAGAAAGGCATCTGACTTGCTTCTTGGCAAGGAAAGAGCATAAACACCCAAACAAATATTGATTGGTGCTATTCACAGGAGGGAACCAAATATGTACAAGATTTCAGAAGAGTTTTAATAAAAAGGAAAGAAAAGGCATGTTTTTCACAGTGATAAAGCAGTTTCAGATGTTGATGTCTGATGTCAGTGGGCTTTGGTAGAGTGAGAGGAGAGCAATCCCTGAGATGACCAGATGTGGCTCTGATTCCACTTAATTTCTGTAGCAGGAGAGGTTTTGGTTCTGAAAAGTAAATTCTCTAATCTAGAGCATAGACATGAGTAGACGCAAAGGCATTTCTTGAGGTGGAAAAGATGGGTTTTTTTCAGTTTTACCCCCTCCCTCCTAGAAGTAGGCTCAACTGTGCCTCCAGTGCCATTTAGAACTGTGGAATTACCCGTTGGAAGAGGCCCACAGCTGTCACTCAAGCATCCCTTTTCTGTGCACCTTGTGGGCCGAGTAGGCCCCTTGCCATGTGAAAAACAGTATCTGGGTTTCAGCTGGGGGATGAAACAAATCTTCTCTCCCAAACAGAATATGTCCCCCAGGCTGGAATGTTTCCTCTGTCCCCTGCAGTGCCCACTGACTGTGCTGGCTTGGCTGTCCTGGGTTGAGCAGAGCCCATTGCTGCTGAGTCACACTTAAAGAGCTTTTCTTTTCTGCCATCCTTAGTGCCATCAGCTCCTCAAATCCACAATTTCTTTCCCACTGCAGAAGGTTACTGGGAAACTTACCAGAAAGGCAGAGTTACCTGGGTTTAGCCCAGAAACCTCTTTTCCTATCTGGTAATCTCTCCTTTCCAGCCCTTTGACTTGCTGGCACTGAGTGAGGCTCTTGGTTTCCTGCATGATGCTTATTTTTGGATAAAACACCTGGCATAATTACACTCATTCACTCTGGTGGAACACTCTGGTTTTGTGAAGACACAATTTGGTTTTTTTAAGCCAAGCTCGGTCCCTTGAGCTGTCCCAGCACCCAGTGGGAGATTGGAGACAGTCCAAGGTCCCTCTGTGCTTTTGGGGGTTTAGTGCTGATTTCAGTGGATGATCTGCAGCCAGAGCTGTCTTCCTGACCCATCGCTTCAGCTGAGTAATATCTTAAGTGCTTCTAAGTCCAGCTTTGCTATTGCAAATGAGGGCACGATGGCAAGGGGAGGGAGGCCTGTTTTGCTTTGAATTAGCTTCTACTTCTGAGGCCTTAATTACAATTGGGTCATTTTTAAAGCCCCTTTTGTTTTTCTTCCAACTATTAATGGTAGAAATGGAGTTAAATTAGAAATCCGAGAGTTGCATTGTATTATTGTGCATCCTTGTGGCAGGGACTGAATGAAAATACCAACTACAATGGATTTCATGATAAAAACTGCAGGAAACAGTGGTTCTGTGTGATGACAGCTCCTGGAGTGAAGCAGAAGTTCTGTTGATGTTATCATGTATTTAATTAGATGTTTTGAACCCGAATGACTTCACACTGGGTATGTCATTGGTTTCATGAAGTTTTAAGGGAGGGTTCACAAGTAGTATTTGGCCTCTGGAAAAGGCCAATTAGTCTAAATGACAGAACTTGGTCAATTGCCTGTGACATGGGTTGCTAATGGTGCCTTGCAGTTCCAGCCTGTTTAAACGCTGACAGGAGTCTGGTGTTGACACAAACAGTCTCTTGGTTTTGTCTCCTCAGGATGATGTTGGGAAATGGCTCTTGGTCTCTGGAGTGTCCTGGGAGGGGCAGGCACATCCCTGCCCCAGGCATGGAACATAGCCAGAGCCCTCAGCCTGCAGCTGGTGAAGGGTCAGGGAAAGATCCAAGGGGCTGAGCAGAGTTACACAAAGCCCATTCTAATTCAGGCTCTGCTCAGTAATGTCAGGATTGAATACCTGACCTTTCCATTGTTTCTTACCTTCACCCAGTCCCCCTGCAGCCCAGGTGGTGGACAGCACCAGGACACAACCTCACTGGGCATGGGGACATCCACAGCAAAGCATCATGGCACACAGGGATCAAATTCCTCGTCAGGTTTTATCCTTCCTGGTTTCTCACTGGAAGAGGTCACAATGAGATAACTTCACACCTTGAAAGACCTGGGTTATAGCTCATGAGTGGAGCAGGACTGGGAGGGTCCTGGAAGAGTGAATCTCTCCTGCCTCTTGAGATGGGCAGTTCTGGAAGTTCCAAGTCCTAGGGATGGACAGCTGGGGAAAACGCTGATCTTGGTTTTGCCAGACTGATGGGAGGAGCATCAGAGCAGCTTCGGGTGCTCCATCTACACTGTGAATGGAGCTAAGTCAGGCCAAGATATAAATCCATGTTGTGTTTAATTCAAAATAATGAGCTGTGGAAGTTCACCAATCTGTGAGGGAATGCAAACATTTCTTCAGGATGCTCACCCGTAGTGTAGTCACTTATTTTGGGAGAAAGATGTCACACACTATGTCACTTTATGGGAAATAGCAACACAGCAGGACCCAGCAGCAGAGAGTCCTGTTTCAGCTACCAAGCATTGCAGAAGTGAGAATGAATGGGAACCTCAGGGCTGATTTCCCCCTCTTGAGGCTGATAAAACTCCTCCAAGGCTATAACCCAGCAGCCAGGAATGACAGCACTGAAGCCTCGGAGGGATAAAGCTGATGCTCCCCCAGCCTCACAGCGACAATTGGGCTCAGGGGGGTCCTTTACCTTGGAATCATAAAATCACTAAAATTGGAAAAGACCACCAAGATCATTGAGTTCAACATTCCTGAGCCACTGTGATGACCTCTATACTTGTCCAGAACCTTGCATCCAGGCCTAATCTTCCTTTAAATTTTTCTTAATTATTAGTGCAACACATCTGTTAGAAATCATGTCAGCTCAGAGTAATGGAAGGGATTAAGGTAGGGTTTGGGATATGCTTCACGTGCCTGTACTTAGCATTTCTAACACTGAAATCTTTACATGAACAGAAAGGTTTGCCCAGAGCCCTAAGTCATCACCTCGTTGCTGAATTTAAGACATAGTGTGACTAATTAAGATTTAGGAGTTGGCATTATATATATAATAGTGCTCTTCCTGTGCTTGCACATAGGAAAGGCCCTGGCCCCAGAGATGGCTCTTACCTGCCCAGCCCGTGTGCTGCTGGCTCTGTGCCACTCCCTGAGGCAGGACCAGGCACAGTCACCAGAGCTCTTCTCCAGCCCTCTGTGGAAGGGCTGGCATCTCCAGGGGCACACTGGCGCCCCAGTTCTGCCACTGTCCTTGGCAAATGGATCATCATTCCCTGCCTGCAAGTAGGGTAACTTTATAGGCTGTCACCAACCTGTTAAAGGTTCTTACATCGTCCTAGGAAATAGAGCTATATATAAGAGTGGGCAGCACAACTGAAGAGGAAGTGTACCTTCAAAATATCAATGACAGAACCAGAAGTAAATTTCTATAGCTGTGGAATCTCAAATCCATGCGTGGGCTCCCTCAGCAGTCAGCAGAAAATGGGAAATACTCCTGAACTATGGCTGGGGTGAGCTGTCTGTTGAAGAAGAGGCTTAAATGTTGGCTCTGATACATTCAGGCCAAAGTTAATTATCTTGAAAAGAGTAATTCTCTTTTGGGAAGAGTTGGGTGTAAGTGATACACTGTTCACTTGAGTTTACATGTTGTCCAAAATGATTTGTCAAGAATCTTCTGTAATTAAGTCTTTATTTAAGCTAATCAGGATATGTCTTGTTAACTCAAAGTGAGTATTTAAACCCCCATTGGACGTAATAGGGCACAAGCACATGCTGGGGAAATATGAAGTATTTTCACAAAAAAAGCTGAACTGAAATGCTCTGCCTTTTTGTTGTTTCAACCATTCTTTCCACTGGCAAGAAAAAAAATCCATTATTCTTATATCATGATCTGTCTCCAATTATTTTGCCAAGCTGGGAAATATGTGAAAATTCCACTCTGGAAATGTGAAAGCAAAACATGCCAACACACTAAAGTGTTTTAAAACCACTGCTGAGAAAGTGGTGACATAATAGCCTTGTTCTAGTTTTCTATATGTTTTTGGCTTTTCCTTGTGTTCCTGCAGAAAATTCAGGACAGAGTCAATTTTGTAAAAGTCACTTGGATTCCAGAAGGACTGAATTTGCAGCCTTGCTAATGTAATTAACGTCTATTAAGCAAGCACGTGCCCTGAGCAGCTTAATAGGAAAATCTAATAATGTTTCCTATTGGAATGTTCCCTGTTAAATCGTCAAAGTGTGTTAGTACATGTTTTCTGTAGGCAGCACTGTATAATGGAAATGTTACACAAATTAGTATTAGGCCCTTGGTGAAATGGGATATTTTATTTAATTTGATTTTACAGCTAGGATGCAGAGTGATTGCTGCTTTGGCCTCACCAGCATGTGGCCAGGCAGAGTTAGGTTTTGCTGGGATCACCTTTGGAATGACTCCTCCATAGCCCTTGCCTACGGAGTGGCTGGGGTTCGTTTTTAACCTGACCTCTAAATGGCATTAGTAATGTCCTTGTGGAGCAATAGCATAGCAGGATGGGCTCCATAAAAACAGGAATCCTGTGGCTGACCAGTGTTGTGTTTTATTTTTTTAAGGTGGGTAATAAAAGAAGCAAATGGAAAGCTCGTGCCTTTGTTTTGTTTGGTAGCAGAGCTGCAGGTGTTTGAATAAAGCCCCCCTTGTTCTTCAGGCGTCGCTGCGGCCCCATTTGCTGGAGCCCCATTGGGTTTACTCAGAGGCTTAGTGGGGATAAATGGAGCAGGGACAGTCAGACCCTCGTGCCATATTCTCTCCCTGACCTCTCCATGTGCTGACATGGCAAAGAGATCAGCTGGGTCTTCCAGGGGGAAGGGGCAGAGGGCCAGGAGAGCACAGCCACCGCTCTGCTTGTGGGGTGCCAGCCATGAGTGCCCACAGCTGGGCAATGTCTCCATCATCCCTGTCCTACTCCTGGGAGAACTGAATCATGAGGAGGGCACTGCTCCCATCCCCTTGAACCTGGGGAAAGGGTGAAATCCCAAAGGAGCTGCTTCTCTTCTCAGTAACTGCACAGTAACCTTGGTCAGTCAGCAAAATATGCCCACATTAAACTCTTCCTCCAAAATCAGAGTGGTAAACGTTCATCCTGCATGAGGGAGATACTGGGTTGGCTCAGTCTGGGGTGGTGCAGCTCTGAGAATTCAGTCTCAGCAAAATATTAACTGAAAATTAACTGAGATTTGTTTCTCTTTTAGTTGTTTCTGTTCTCGACAGGGGAAGGAATGAACATCCCCCTGGATTTTGGGGGAACAAGGAAGACAATTTGTTGAAGAAACTCTCTGAGATGGGCAGTGTATCTGTAGTTAATATGTAACAGGAAAGGTTTGGCTCTCTCTTCAGGCTGCTGCTTCAACTCACCCCAGGAGGAAACCACCAGGCCAGGGGTTCTTTAATTTTTCATCAGGCAAAGCTGTTTCCTTCCCTAGTGAGGAGAATTTCTTCTTCAGAGCAGACTGATTAATTCTGTCCCATGCACCATCTTGTACTTGAGGCTTGCAGCACAGCTTCTGTAGCCCCTTCTGCAGCATCGGGCACTTCTCAGATGTGTCTGAAGCCAAGATCTCCTCCAGGAGCAGCTCTGGGTGTAAACTGGGCTGATTGTGCTTCAGGAATAGCAAATTGGAAGACTTTGCTGACCAGCCCCCTTGAGCTCTGCCTCCCTTGGAGCAGCAATGTGCAAGTCAGCAGCTAGCCCTAGGCTGCCCAGCCAGTGTCCAAGTGTCCCTGAGCCTGAAACAGCCACCTTTGGTTTGGATTTAATGGCAATTTTCCTCAAAGCACTGGCCCAGCAATTCACATAAATTCACAATAAATTTAAGCAGCCTGGTCTAGTGGAAGGTGTTCCTGCCCGTGGCAGAGATTTGGAATGAGATGGTTATTAAGGTCCCTTCCAACACAAACCATTCTGGGATTCTGTGTCTGAGGTTCACTGGGCCTCTTGGTATTCCAGAAAAGCACCACGATCATGGCAGAAGCTTCCCTGGATACAAATCCTCTCCCAAACAATGAAATGCTAAAATGAAACTGAGAACTCAGGAGCAGCCCCAGGTTTCCTGCTTCACTGAACTGTGAGCTTCTGTCCTGATCCAAAAGAAAACAAGAAAACTGAACTTTCCAAAAACATTGACACATATAGTTCTGGCAGACAGAGTTTTCCTGCTGGCTTTCAATGGCATTCAAGCAAAGCTAGAGCTGAACTGATAGTGTTGGTATACAATGGCTAGGGAACAGGGAAGGGGGATAGAGAAGGGAAGTAAATTATTTGGGCAATTCTCAATGGAAAATGATTTTAACAACAACAAACCTATTCGGCCTGCTTGTAAAACAATGAACTTTAAATCCTTGTATCCTCTAAGTGAAAAGCCCCTAGGCAGGGACAACTTTGACCAAAATCATTAAACAGAGAAACCTACACTTCTTGTGTGTTCCTATTACCAGTTGCAAGAGCCCGCGAGTGTTTTTATAGATTTCTGCTGTTACAAAGGAAAAAGAGAGTTGTTGGTTCCTCATAGTGATGAGTCTGTAAAACCTTCGCTTGGATTTTTTGGGTTATTTTCCCTTTAGTTTGGGGGAAGGTTTAATGTTGTTGGGTTTTTCTTTTATTTCCCCGTGGACATTAAAGCAGTTCTCAGAAGTTGGCTGGTTTACTTTCACTTTGAATTAGAGAACCTGAGGCAAAAATGGGGCTGTACCTTGTCCAAAATCATAAAATGCATAGATGACAACATTTAGGGTAGAACCCAATATTTTCCTGGATCAAGCTGGCTGTGCAGAGACTCAAGAGGGCTTCCTGGAAGCAGGTCAGAATTATTTCCCTCACCTGTGAGACAAGCACTCTCCTAGCAGCAGGGCCATACACCCCACTTTGTACCATTTAGCTACTGATTTATGTCTTCACTGGAAAGCCTTACACACAGGCAGTAACAGTCCTTGATAAAATCCATCCATTTTCTTGGTTTGGTAATTGATGTCAGCAGTTTCATGCCTGCATGGAGCATCAGCATGAACCATGTGGAAATGATTGATGAGATGTTGGGGCCATGGCAGGAGAAGGGGCAAAAGCTGCCTTTCTCTTGAAGTATTTGGCTTTTATTTGCTACTGTAAATGCAAACAGTTATATTGGGACTTCCCTGGCCAGGAACCACTTGGTTTAGGTACAGCATAGAGAGAGACCTTTTTTCATGCCTGTGGTGTTGCTGTTTTGGGTCACCACCAGATTATGCTTTTCTTAGTTGAATATTGCTGCTCAGCTAAATTTAAAATAATTTCTATCTTATGGGACACTATATTCCCCAAGAGAAAGTTTTAATGAGTGCTGGGTGAACCAGGAATGTGGGTCCGAGGAGAGCACTGTGGCTCTATATGTGTGTGTGTGTGTGTGTGTCCTCACTAGTGTCATCTGGGCCGACTTGTCCTGGCCTCACGTCTCCTGAAGGCATGAAATGGCTACAGAAACATGACTTCTATGAGACCTTGGAGTGTATTCCATGGATTTGAGAGAAAGGCATTACTGTTCAGATGGAAAAGTAATAGAAGCTGCTCTCCAAGGTCAGGCTCTCCAAGGAGGTACTGGTGGTATTTGTCCTTGCAGAGCTGGCAGCTGAACTTCCTGATGCATGGTTTGGAAGCCTCCATGGTTTGAATCTTCCTGTGACCTGGAGCAATGAAATGAAATGTAGCAGAGTGTAAAAGGGGGATGAAAGGTGGGAAAGAAGAGACAAAGCGTAGTATTGTGCTAGGTTTTGTCTGCAACCAAACCCCAATCTGTGTGTGCTGCTCGACTTTGTCAGATGCTCTTGTCACAAAGACTGTTTTCTGCAGGGACAGTGTCTGGGTGATGTTGATATGAGCAGGAGTTTGGGATTTGTGATGGACTATCTGGTTTGAATCAAATAAAGGATCACTCTGAAACCCTGCCCAAAGCACAGATTAAGCCTGCAGCATGTCAACAAGATGAGAAAGTCTGGCCAATTCACTTAATCTATTCCAGGCTCCTCTTGGCTTCCAGGTGTTCATCCTGGATCAGAGGCCAAAACATCCTGGGAGAGGCTCTTGCTGTCATATTTCCAGCCCATCTGATAAGGCTCTTGCCTTCAAGTCGGCATGCTGCTGCAAGATTCTCACTCTGCCCTAGCCAGGGATGTCAGCTTAGGGCTTCAAGGCCAGATCCAAATTGTAAATAGAGAAATATAGGTTTTTTCAATCAGATGCCCTCACCAGCTGTATGCCTTTGACCTCAGAGCTCCCCTTTGGGACATGTGCTTTTTCCACAGATGTGCAACTTATTTTCTTGTCCAGTGTCCTATCAAATCCTCATGGCACTTTTCTCTGTTTTAAAGGGAGGGCAAGGAACTGGGCAATGACAGCTGATCTAAAGCTCACCTCTGTCCCCAGACAAATCTACCTGACAGCCACATGCCACCTTGTTGACAAAACCATGCTAGGACATCTTGGCTGTGCCTAGGCTTCCAGATGGGCTTAAGGAAGCAGGGAGAACCCTGTGCTAACTTGGGAATGGGTTTGGTGCTGCTGATGGTCATGCACTTCATACTACACTCACAATTCACAGCTCTAGACCTGTACTTCCTTGTTCTTCCTTGGCTCTCTGGGGTCTGACTTGCTCTGCAAAGAGCAGTGAAGTTTTTGATAGGGCTCAGTAGCCCATGCTGGAAGGACAAAGCCCCTGAGCTGTGCCCATGAACAGCATTCTCTGAGGAACCTGCTGAGTGAAGGGGAAGCAGGGGAAGAAAGAAAGGGGAAAGACTCATCCTTGATGATTTTCCCAAGCACTTGATGGGGGTTGGACTGTCCGGACAAGGCTAAAACTCAACCCAAGAGACTTGTCTTTGCCACAAAGCCCTGGCTTTTCCATAAATAGAAGATGCATCAGACTGACTTTTCAGTGCTTCTCTGAATTATCTGTATGTTCTCCTACCAAACATTGCAAGTACTTGCAAATTTTTTCCCCCAAAGAGCTGAATCTAGTCACTTTTTTCCTCTAGGCTTCAGAGGAAATGGAAAGGTACTTAACTTATGTTTTATTCATTGCAGTCACTATCTCTTGTTAATTTACTTACATTATTTACAGAATTTTAAAGTATTTTGTGTGTCAGGCAGCATCTCAGGTCCTATAAAATGCTAATTTGCAAACTGTATCAGAGGGAAACATCTTTCCTGGGCCTCTAGGTAGACAAAGGGTCATCCCCATTCTTAATTTATTTTTTATGATTCTATATTTAAATGCAATAAAGACTGCTTGAGTGGCAGATCTCAGGCAACCCACTTCTCTGTGTGGTTAAATTTTATAAAGATCCATTGTGGTTGTGCTACTGGTACAATAAATTTAATTTTTGATCTAGTGCCCTTAATTACTAAGGATGACTGAACCTGGTTTAAGTACAGGAATAACTATCTTGGATCTTTGCCCTCAATGGGAATGAGCATAAGGTTCTGAAAGTTCAAGTAACTTTCTGAAAAGAAACTAGGTTTTATTTCCACGCTTGCTTCTTTGCACTTTCTGTTTCCAGTGAGAGAGGAAGTGGGGGAAAACTCAAACCCCAGAAAAGTCTTAATGTTTTAGGTTTTAATCTCATGTCTGTGAGCTCTCAGCAAATTGGTCCAGTTCCCAGCCTTGGGGTGTTGGAATCTTCTGAAGTGCTGGGACAGTTGACACCATTAAACTGGGCAACACATAAAGATTTAGGGACATTTCAAGATAGTTTAAATCACTGTGACATGCCTGAACTGTGTGTTTCCTGCTGCTCACTTGCCTCTCAAGGTTTAAGGTCTATCAATGGGAAACACAAGGCAATAGATTCCAGTGGCTTTTGTCCTGGCAGAGTAAGGCCAGAGGTGTGTGGTCACCACAGCATGTCCCATGAGTTCCTCTTGGTCACAGTGCTATCAGCACTGGTGTCTGCTGTACTTCTCCAGGTGTCGGTAAGGCATTCCCCTGCTGCTCTGCCCAGCTGAGAGGACTTGGTCATCCCACTGCTGACGGGGAGCACAGCTTATCCAGGTCTCTCCTGATTGCCCTGGAGAAATCTCAGGTGAAAATGAGATGTTTTGCTGTGAAGCGTCACATTCCTGCTTGCTGAATGTGGGAACAAATAACCCCATGGGTCTGGAGCTGCTGCAGGAGAAGGGAGGCCAGGGCCGTGGTGCAAAGAAAATGAACAGTGAGGCTGGTGCAGGGTCAGCCAGGATCCTGGCAGTGGCCAGGGCTGGATGGGCACTGGAGCACCAGCTGGCTTTCCCTTGCAGGCACAGCCCTGGGCTCCCAACGTGGTTTACAAGTCAGACAGTTCCTCCTTGGCGCCTCCTGAGGACTGCCTGAACCAGGATGCCTCTTCACCATCTGTTCAGCTTCCAGCAGTTCTAGTGTGTCATGTCAGTGGCTCCTCCATTCTCTATGGAGAGGTCACATCATGATAAGTAAAATGACCTAATCTTAAAATTAATGTAAAGGTGGCATTGAACGCTCTGACATCATGTGTCTGATCAAAACATGTTGGCAGACTTGAAGATTGTCAAATTTGAGCCTTGTAGCCACCCTGAGAAGCATTGCAGGGTTATCACACATCATCAAAATTATTTTTCTGTGCTTGGAGTTTCATGAAAGTTTCAAGATTTTTCTAGTGAATGCATCATGGAATTAAATGTACAATGATGCTGTGACTGCCTCTTCCACTCAGTGCAAGTACAGAGCTTCACTGGGTGGGTGATCCAGTTTGAGAGCACTGAAACCAGAAACCTGAGCTCAGGCAGCCTCTGGATCACCTTCAACCCTCGCTCCTTGGAGGCCAAAGCCAAGCTCCCATCACTTCACAATACAGATATTGCTTCATCTGTAAAAGGAGCTCAGTGGCAAGAGGCAGTGTGAATAATAGTGTCAGCAGAAGAGGACGTGGCCCTGCTGTGACACTCATGATATGTGATGCTGTGATGTGAAAGGCTCAGCCCCAAGATAGCACCAGGGCATCCTGTGGGTATGAGCAGCTGCTCAGGGAGTTCTCAGTGGAACAGCTCCTCCAGCAGCCAGGTGGTGATGATGTCCTGCTCTACCCTGTTCCAGTCACAGCCACCTTTCTGGCCCAGATTCTTCCTTTCATAGCGCTTTTTTCAGTCCTGAGGTAGTTTTAGGTGTAACTGGTAAAGTTCTCATGAGGCTGATTGATGCCCCAACACAGGTTTATGGAGGGAGCAGCTGTGATGTTTCTAACTGTTATGATATCTGTTATGGAAGTATGACAGATACTTTTTTTGGAAATTACTGAGAAACGTTGGAGCTTTTCTACTGCTGGAAGCCAGGGAGGTGTCGTGTGGCTGTTACACTCTTCCAGTACTCACTATGAAAAGAAACACCTAAAGAATCACTGTGTAGTAGACACTGTGGTCCTGGCCACCGTCTCCAAAGGAGCACAAAATCCTTCTGTAACTTGGAAGTTCACTAGTCCATGTGCCTATGATGGACACTCAGCTGTTCCATTGTGCTGGACTCTAAGGGGAACTGGGTAAAATGCAAGGCCATGCAAGACTGAGGAGTCTGCTAACCACAGCTAGCTCAGGTTTTGGTGTCCTTGATGTTAGACACTGTTTTTGGGAAAGGTCTTTTCTAAGTCAGCAACCTGTACACACGGCATTGTGCTGCCCAACATTCCCTTGTAGCCAGAAGGAATACACTTAACACACAAAAGCTGTCCTTCTACTGAGGAAAAAAAAAATCCCATTTACAAGCTTGTTTGAAAGATTTCTTCCCCCTTCATCTTAACCAAGAAATTGGCATGTTAATAAATGCAAGCCCCAAGAGTCTGAGTGCTGCTCAGACACTGTGAACAGGTTTCTCTGCAGCAGAGTGAGGCTCCCTGGGAGCCTGAATGCTGCTCACCAAGCCCCAGAGCACACCCTGCTCTGGAGCTGGTTCTGCCACCTCCAGTCAAGTCAGGGACACAGCCCTGGCTTAGGATGTGTTAGATCTATCTGCAAAGCAGAGGTGATAGTGTATGAACTTTGATAGGAATTAAGAATATGATAATTTTGCAAGTCATTCTTTATTGATGTCCTTATGAAATGGGGAAAGACATCAAAAGTTGCCATTGGAAATTACTGGCAGCTAAATTTAAATATGTTTCTCTTCCATCCACAATCTTGTCACTATCTTGCTGCCATGTTCCAGTGGGCCCATGGATCTAGGTCACCTTTTCACCATCAGTAAGACCACCAAGTTCTCCACTCATTCTCTTCACTGACACGAATATGCAAGGCATATATTTTTTTCTTTTCCCAGACCTTGGTTTGTCTCACTATGGAGTGAGAAAATCCTTCCTGATGGTTTCATAAGCATTTGCCAACACTGGTTAAATCTAAATAAATAAATAAATCCATCTGTTCCTCAAAGGAACCTGTTTCTTCTGTGATGTCAAGGCCTGGCCTTGGTGACATTATTAATCATCACAGGAATTGCTGTGATGCCCCAGGAAATTACTGGCTAAAGCAGTCAGGAGCCAGCTACTGAATGAAGGAAGAAAATCATTCTCTTCAGATAAGAGCATGGGAAAAGAAAGAATGGAAATTTAGGACAGGTTAAAGGATCTTTTGATGTGCAGAATGTAATATTCCCCTGTGTGTGGCAGAGAGGAATTCTTTTTTTGCAAGGTAAAGAACCTCCAAGGAAATACATTCTAAATAGGTTGATGTATCTAGATACAATAGGAAGAGAATGCTACAATTACAAATTTGTGTACCTGGAGATAAATAAAAGGGGGCCACTCTTTCTCTGAGGGCTACACTGCAATGTTCCCTGATGCCAGAAACCTCCTTCATGCACAGGACATTTAAGATACTCCAAGCTGGATCTCCCATCTGATAATTTCCAGTGCACTTGCTGCAGTGTATTATACATCCAGGATGTAATTTGCTTTAGTGAAATTGTCATTTTCAGTCCTAAATGGCTGGTGACCACTGGGCTAAAGACAGCTCTCCAAAAGCGACCTTGAAGATCACACACCATTACTGACTCCTTGTTTAAATTGCAGAGAAACCCTGGGGCTGCATTATAAGATGTTGATTGTCAGGCTGAGCAAGCAAACTGAGGTGGAGATGATCTTGGGAAGAGCTGCTGCTTTGACATTTCCGCCTGCACTGTTCAAAATGCTTTTCTTGATTCTCTGTTCATCCGCTATCTTCCCTCAGCAAAATTCCTGAAGATAAATTTCTGCTCCTCTTGGACAAATATTTTTCAGAATAAACAGGAAGGCAGAGGAAAGCGTTTGTTTTATACCTTGGTGAACTGATTAAAAAATCTCCATGTTTGGTAGCCCTTGAACCGTTGTTCCTTTGTTTTTGGCAAAAATATTTGGGCTGTATTGATTTCCTGTGAAATGAAATGTTAACAAATGTGTAGCAACGATGGAAGTTGTTCCTTTTTCTTTCTTGTGAATTTTCTGAGCCTTATTCCCTAAGCTCCTGGTTGGAAATTGAATGAGGTTCACTGGAAAACAGTGTAACAATTAGAGGTGTGTTCAGCTAGCTTCTCTCTTCCTGTAGTGTCTGTGTCACATGAACCTGCCTGAGCTGTCAAAAATAACAGTTAAATATCCATGAAACTTTGGACACAAGGCAGAGAAAAAATAATGTTGGTAACTTTTTTCCTTATTATTTCAAAATTTATTAATAAATATTCTCTTGGAAAGGGAAGTTTCTTGGCAAGTTAATCTCATTCCTGGCTTAGCCCTGGGTTTTCTGCAGTGCTATGAGCCCATACAAGCTTCACAGGACCCTACAAGCTGAGGCATCTGCTGACAACAGCCTGGGAGCAAAGCTGGTCCCACACTGTGTTCCAGAGGTGCCAGCAGCTGTGAGGGAGAAAACCTGAACCTTACTGTACTGTTTTCCATCTCCTAACAGGAAAAAAAGGCTACCAAGGGGACATTAATGGAGATCAGCTCCTCCTGGTGCCCACTTAACTGTTGCTTTTAAGCTGCAGATTTTATCTAAATCTGGGTAAGGTGCATCCAACCCCTGTTCTTTGTGCTGTAGCACTCAGCTCCTGAGCTGCCCTCCTGCACTGCTGGATGTTCCTTGCTCTAATGAATCAATCCCATAATATTCCACTCCTCCATGCATGACCTCCTTGCACTGTAGGGCTGTTTGCAGGGTTATCCAGGTGCACTGCTGTAAGTACGAGCTCCCAACACTCTCTGCCTCGTGTAGTTTATCGCTCTCACTGTTCTGGCAGGGAACAAAAGGATCTGACCTTCCTGAGGGCAAGCAGGGAAGTTACTAAATAACCGAGTTCTCCTTTCCCCAAAAGGCTGTAAATTCTGCTGAAATAGTGGTTTTACAATATGCCAGATGAGAAGCTGCTGTCGGCCACCGAATGATTTTTAATTGAACGTGAACCAGAGGAAATGCTTTACCATGGAAAACTCCCACCTTCTCTCTCCTGCAGAGCACACGTGCTGCCTGCCCTTGTCTCAAACTGATGGAAGCACTGGCAGCATCCCATGGGTCAGGGAAGGTTCTGGTCCACCCCAGGAAAGGACACAAAGACATCATCCAGTTTTCAAATTGCTGCTATTCATTGAAGTGCTCAGGGGCAGCTCATGGTCTTTGGACTAGCTGAAGATTTGGACATGTGCTGGGGTCAGGGAGGGCAGTGCTGGAAAGCCCACAGCACCTTGTGGGTTTGGGTTGCTTGCTTTGTTTTGAGGACAGCCTGGAAGGGGCATTGAGCAACCTGGTCTAGTAGGAGGCATGCCCACCCATGGCAGGGAGATGGAACAAGGTGCTCTTGCAGGTCCCTTCAAACTCAGACTTTTCTGGGATTGTGTGGCAGGTCCACTGTGCCAGAGGAATGAGAAAAAAAAGTAGAGAAAATGGTTCTGCTCTGTTGAGAAAACTTTCATTCATGGTGGCAAAACATGGTCCCAAAGCCAGAAGGTGAATGAACTGGATTTGTGCCACCTGTCCTTCAGCTGCAGCTCGTATTTCTGAAGGAGGCAAGACAACAAGTGCCACAAGACACTTCTTTTTTTACCTGTGCAACTTTTATTGAATACCCTAAAAATCTTCCCTTCTTTAGAATTTAATCCTTCAAAAATAGCTCTTACACACTTTTTCTCCTCCTCTTGGTTATTTTCTTTCATGATTTGACATTATGATGTGAGGGACATTACTGAGCCCCAAAGTGTGGAAGAAATGGTTCAGAGCCAAAAAGTTCTGCTGGAAAAAAAATAAAGTATTTCCATGGCTCCTCTAAATGCAGCCAACTTGGTTTTCTGTGGCTCCAGTTTTATAGGAGAGATTTCTGAAGTCCTACCCTGAGGTCACCGACTTGTGGGAAAGTACTTGTGATTTGTCCCTGCTCAGCCAATAAGTATCAGTGCTACTTTTCACACTATTGCAGATTGACTCTAATTAGACTTATTAAAGTTAGTTCTATACTAATGTTGTGGCCACAATCCTGCAAACACCTCTGCATATGTAAGGCATTATTGATGTTGAGCTCCTGTTAAAGCCAGTGAGGCTGGATCTGTGCTGAAAACTGGATGTCAGGGATGGTGAGAACAAAAGCTGTGGCCAGATATTCACTGCATTTTGTCACAAGAGAAGATTTTCTGTTCACTGCTGAAATGTTTAAGATAGATTGTCTACAGATGGAAGCAGGAGTTTTACATAAAATAAGATCTGAACCAATAATTTCCTCAAAGCAGAATCCCAAGGGCTTGAGTTTTTTTTCCTGTCAAGAAAAAGATGAGTTTAACATTTTGATGCCATGTTATTGTGACTGAGCACTATACTGGTGTCTTCATTCCTCCCTACCAGGCATTGCTGCTGCTGCACCAGTTGCAGTTTGTTCATGGGCTTCTTCCTCTCCAGGGCAGTTTCCCAGAAGGAGCAGAACTACTCCCAGGGAGCCGCCAAGCCCTGGGAAGGCTGGCTCCTGCCTCTTGCAGCTTTACCACCCAGAAATGCTGTTCCTGCTCATCCTGGTGCCCCCAAAGTGAGCAGTAGCTGCAGGAGGTGATGAGGCTTGAAGCTGTGCCAAGCCTGGGTGCATCCAGCTGACCTGTAAGTAAAGCTGGCCTTGCACCCTCCAGGGCTAGATCTCTGTCTTAGCTTGGGATCAGATGTCCCCAGGGATGCCAGTCGCCTGTCTCTCACTCGTTTCATGCTTCAGTAAGACAGAGCACTTCTTTTTCATGCAATTTTGAGTCTTCTCTTTATCAGGTCTCTGCTGCTGTGTTGTGATTTCCAGGAAAGGCCTCCTGGTGTCTGCCTTTGTTCTTTGGCTAATTGGAGCCTCAAGGAGGAGATGTGCATGGTGGACATGAGTGCACCCACATTTGATTTGTTGTAGCAGATCCTATTGAGAACATCTCAAGCTACACCACAGCTGTGACTCACCCTGTGTTTTCTCCTCTGGGTTATGGTTCATTAAGTAATTAAGTAAACTTATTGCTCCTTAGATAGAGGCTACATGAGAACCTCCCATTGAGTTTCTTAAGAGTTCTTGGTTTTGGTGATTCTGAGCTATTCAGAAGCCTGGTGTTGAATGTGTTAGAATAGATGAAAAGAATTCAATTGATTTTGTGGGGAAGTTTGCTTTAGGCCATTCATGAAGAAGAAAGGACACCACTTAAAGATGCTCCCCCAGAGTATTTCTTCCTTCCCACTAATTTCCCAAGAGCTGAGGAAGTGGGCAGTCAATTATGCAGAAGAGGCACCACAGGTCAAGGGAAGCCCTCAGCCCTTGCCCAGATCCAGTGGGCAGCTGCATATGAACAGTGGCTGCTCTCACAAATCCACTGCTACCCTTTGCTGTGGAGATCCCTAATTAGACAGGAGCTCTGGAATCTTTCCAACACGTCTCCCCTGCTGGCTGCCCTCCCATTTGGTCATGCTAAACGAGTAGGTAAATAGGCCTTTCATGAAATCTAACACCCACCCTACCTAATCCCCCCTACCTTCAGACTGTGGGGCTAATCAGTTGTTTTGACATAACTGGGATCCAAATTCTATAAGGAACATTGCCAAGAAAAGTTCAAATCCAAGACCAAGATTAATGAGAACTTCAAAGAAATTTGCCACCAAATGTTACTAATTTAGTACACCCTCTGTTTGAAACCAATGACCTAATTGGAAACTATATTCTTTAAAAGCCTTTATGTTCCAGCTCTTTAGTATTCAAGAGGTGACTTCTGAGATCAGAGTAGGTTTATATCATTCGGTGGGACAGGACTGTTGATTTCCACTCCCACCTCCCTAAAACTAGGATAAAATATCCTGCATTAGGTGATTGTGCTTTTAATGCACAATAAATAACATGTTTGTAATCAGACAAACAATTTCCTCCTGTTCTCCAATAAATGAGTATAATATTACAAATCCCTTAAAGCTGGTTAGAGAAATGAAAGGTCTGACTGACTTCGCTGCTTCACATGTTGCCAAAAAGTCAGCACATCAAAAAAATTGTACTTAGTGTAAAAATTGTTTTTTACATGTTGTTTGACAGTGCTGTTGGTACTACCTCTGCCTTCCCAGCGTTTCACCAAGGTCTAAACGACTGTATGCTCTGCACTTGGCTATAGATTTGAAAAGAAAACCTGAGAAAATCAGATCATTGATGCCTTTAGCAAAGATCAATCAACCTGCTGTGGAGATCAGGCATGCTGTCGTCAGCTTAGACACTTCTCTGTGTCTTTTGTTCTTCCTGGAACTCCACACTTTCCTGAGCTCCATACTTTCCTGAGAGGGTCCTGCTGTCACCTGTGAGGAGGCTGCTTGTCCTACATCCAGCTATGCAGATCCTTACCCCTAGAGCCAGGACAGAGGCAAACTCATACTGGAAACCCTGCAGGGCTTTCCCAGCAGATGAACTCAGATAGAATGAGGTCAAGGTGGTACTTGTCTCATCTGCTGCTGCAGGTGGACATTTTGTGGAGACAAACATTCTAAATCACCACTTTCTGTATATTAGGAAGAGGAAAATTTCTCCACCTTGAGCCTCTACTTTAGTGTGAGCTGTACCATCCTCTGGCACTGACTGTTTCTCTACTCTGACTGCAGGGAGACTGTGTGACAGATCAGGGTTGTATCTTCATGTCCTGAGCATCAGTGAATCACAGATTCCCAGAAGGGTTTGGGTTGAAAGGCACCTTGAAGTTCACCCAGTGCCACCCCTGCCATGGCAGGGACACCTCCCACTGTCCCAGGCTGCTCCAAGCCCCAATGTCCAACCTGGCCTTGGGCACTGCCAGGGATCCAGGGGGAGCCACAGCTGCTCTGGGCACCCTGTGCCAGCCCTGCCCACCCTCATAAGGGAAATGTCTTCCCAATACTCTATCTAAACCTACTCTCTGTCAGTGTGAAGCCATTCCAACTTGTCCTGGCACTCCAGGCCCTTATAAAAAGTCTCTCAATCTTTCTTGCTGGTTCCCTTCATGTGCTGGAAGACCACAATTAGATCACCCCAAAGCCTTCTCCTGGATGAACAATCCTAATCCTCTCAGCCTTTTCTCACAGCAGAGCTGCTCCAACTCTCTGGTGGACAGGAAGCAGCTATGAAGCAAAGTCTTATGAAAAAAAATCTTCATTGGTTTTCTGGGCAGAATAGCAGCTCTGAAAGCTTCTGTGGAGAAGATTTTGGTCCATACCCCTGAAAAACCCTTAAGTGAATTATTTGGGATGTACTACAGCTCATTGCAGACACTAGAGGACCTGGGATATCTGATTTGCTAGCCCTGCCATCTCCCATGAAGTCTGTAACACAGTGCTGAGGTGACAAACACGCTGTGGAAGAAGTAATGTCATATTTTGACATAAGGCCAGGTTTGAGCTTCTTACCTGCCACTGCACAGGTGGGTGAGAAGCTTCTCTGGAGCCAGGGGACACAGCATTCAGACCTGACGCACTCTGAGGATTTTCTAGTAATTTCGACATAAAGTTAGTTTTTAATGGAGATTACATGATTTCTCAGGCTGAGAGCTGGTGTTTTCCATTCCTAAATAATAGTGGAATTCCCCCTTTCTGCATAAATTAAAATGCAGAGAGTAGTTATCAGTTTAAAAATAAATAAAGGAATAGCAAAAATGAAAAGGCTGCAGCACTTTGGACACATTCAACTTTTAAGAAAGATTCCTTGTTTTCACATCAATGATATTTTGCCAGTAACAGCTTAGTGAACAACAAGGAAGGTTTTTCTTGGGTTATTTTCAGAAAACAGTTTAAAAAAAGTTTAAAAGCCTAAACCAAATGTGGGCCTTTGCTGGCTGAGGAGCTGATTCCTGCTGGGTGTGTGTTACCTAATGCAGGTTGGATACTCAGCCTTGTGGTGATCAGTGAGGTTTGAGCAAGTCCAGCTGAGCTGTATGATTCACCCCCACCAGAGATGTTTCTGTGCATGTCCAGTGCTGCCAAACTCATTTATTAGACATGTATTAGTTTCTGCTCAATGAGGATCCTTGCCCACTGCAGTGAGGGCACCATCCCCCAGTAGTGCTCAGTGCTGTGTTAGCAATCCTGCATTTGCTGAGGAGAGCTGGATATTGGAGTGATTTCCTCTTCAGGCCTTACAGGCCTTGTGGGGTTCGTGCCACCTTCAGAGTCTGGGCAGAGTTTGTAAGGCTTAAGTGCGGGAGAGACCAAATTTCCCAGAAAAAGAAATTTATGTTTTATAAACCCCACAGTACCCATTTTGCTCACATCCATTTTATGATTATAATTACTTAGATCACTTTCTAGATGAAGAAAAACAATAATAAAGAGTAACTAAATAAAAAAGCTCAGAAAAAAAAGAAGGAAAACACTGTGGTTTCTGTTCAGAAATTTTAACCCTTCAGCAAGAAGAAAGGCTGGATTTTTAGAAGTGAGGGAGAAGGCTGGCTTGTAGCTACATATATTCCACTGTTTCAGCCTGCTTTTTCTTCATTCCTGCCCTTAAAGAAAGGTGAGTCTCCTACGCCTTTTCTTTGCTTAAATGAGTTGTGACTCTCCAGATGTCTGCAAAAACAAAATTGGGCATTATAAGTACATATATATAATAAATATTAGATATGTGCATACACATGATAAGTACATATGTATAATGTAGTTCAAGTGAGTTTAGAGGGCAGGTCCAAGCTCCAGAAGATCCTTTGTACCTTTACCTCTGTGTGATGGACACTAGAAAAAGCTTATCCTTGGGTTCTGTGCTTCTGGTTGCTCCATCATGGGTGAATTACTGGTGCACAGAGCTGCTTCTGGGAATTTTCAGGAGACTTGTGGAAATAAACCCCGGAATTTCCTGGCAATGGGAGGTCTAATTCCCCCAGGAATGCCTATTGCAGAGACACCCACTGTGTCCATCCTTGCTGTGGTGCATTGAGAGGGGAATGCTGGAGCTCAGCCAGGAAAGGGGGATTGAGAAGGGGATGGGATGCTGCAGCAAATCAGCTCTAGAGGCTGATGGAGCATTAATGGATCGTGCCCAAGTGATGAAGCAACCGTGTCCACCCCTGGCTCATCTTGTGTGAATTCTTGCAGGTTCACTCACCAATGTTCTAGGCATGGGGCAGCACCAAATACCTGTGACCCCCTGCCAGAGCTCCCTGTCGGGCTCTGAGTCTGAACGAGGCTTTTCAGCCTCGAACGGGTGATTTTATGTGAACTAGATAAATTATTAAGATAATCATCAGTATGTTGCTGTTTCACGCCCCGTTTCAGATTCCAGCAGAGAGATAATTCTGTAAGTTCTTTGGAGTGTGATAATTTCCAAAATAAGTGAAACATCAAACTACAGACTGATGGTAGCTGGAGACCCTGTGTCCTCATACAGACCTCTCATTCCTTTTCCAGTTGTCTCTGTGGTGGAAGCTGCTCTTCCTCCTTATGCAATACCTAAAACCCCAAACGTATAGGAAGCTTGTTCTTTCCAGAGGCTTCCACTGCCCTGGGCTGTGCCTGACTGAGATGCCCAGAGGTCAGAACACCACAACCGTTGCCTGAATTGCCTGAGTCAGGTTTGCTGAATTTTATCTATCTTCTCTGGATGTTTAATCCCAAAAAAGGACACAGCATCCTTTTCTGGATCACGAGCCCTGGGAAGCAAATGCTGTGAACCTTTACACCCACTATAAAGCATGGCAGGCTGCAAGGAAAGCAAGTACACGTATTGGTTTCTCTGGAGTGGCAATCAGGAGCGGAATTAAAATTATGATATGTTGCCATGGTAATGAAGTCCAAGGATTTGGCTAGGAGGAAAAGTGAGGTTGTAGCTAGTTGCTCACGAATTCCTCAGTAGGCTTTTCAATACTCTGTTTCCTTTAAATGAAATTGGAGAAAGACTTGCAGTTCATTCTGGGGATAAAAATTTTATGAAGCTAAATCTAGGCAGTGTTTTAGTGTCAGTCAGCATTAACCCACAGCATGAACACATAAATAATTGAAATTTCAAATACCCCTGGATTAGAGCACTGGCAGCGCTTGAGGGCCAGTGTTCCATGGGTGATCCAGAAGCTCTCCAGCCTCTTCCTGGCATGAAAGCACCCATTCCTGCCTCCTTCCCTGCCCCACCTCTAAGAGTATGTCTTCTAGCAATAAAAAACAAGATAAATCCAACAGTTCCTCTGGCTTGGAGCAGGTGAGTTGAGCAGCTCAGGGAAATATTCACAGCTCTCCTGAAGAGTGGGTTTCTCCTTATGCATAGGATCATGGCTGCAGTCAGCAGGGTGCCTGTGGGCTGGAGTTTGTGTGTGTTTGTGTGTTTGACACCCACTCTGCCCCTGCCAGAGACCAAAGAAAAAAAACCGGTCCCGATACAGGCAAACAGAAAAATAAACACAGTTAATAAAAAAATCATAGAAAGGTAGCAGAGGGAAGAGATTGCAAAGCACTCCATATTTGTGGTTTTGAAAATGAATATTCTATGGAGGTTTTTTAAAAAATTGAAAAACATTTTTGTTTTTTGGACCAACCATGGCCTTAGTTATTTCCTTACATCTAAGTTTAAGTCAGGCAGGCTGAAGATTAATTAGGGAAAAGAAAACAATTAATTATATCAACTATCAATATTTTCAGCAAGAATAATAGCAAAAAAAAAATTGGTCCAAATATTTTCTCAAATTTGATTTTTTTTCCTGATTTTTGTTTACCATCTCCCTTTTTTTAGAGGCAAATGAGGAAAATAGAGGGTGAAAACAGATCACTCATCTGCAGGGCAGGACAGAGGGCCAGCAGGGAAAGAAAGGGGACAAAACCAAAGCACAAGAAAGCGAGTTTTCAGAGCTTTTAAGGCCCATTTTCAGGGAGAAAAAAGAGACATTTTCTGTGACACTGAGATGTCCTACATCAAAAAAAGAAGCTCAGATGAAAGTGCTTCACTAGAGAGTAAGAAATGCCATGTGGAGACTTGTTCCCTCTGCTGTGCCCAGGGAGGCAGGGCTGCGGTTCCCTGCCTGCTGCTGCCATCTCCAGCAGGGACACAGCTCCCAGCCCCTTGCTGGCTGCTGTCCCCCTCTGCTCCCCGGGACCCCCACAGCCACTGCCAGCTCTGCAGAGCCCCCACCGTGCTGGATCTGTGGCAGACCCTGCCCAGCTCCAATCCTCCTCTGGCGAGCATTTCGTTTTCCATGCAAGCACCAGTGCCAGGTGGGAGCAGCAGCTGCTGGGAAGGAGAAAACTCTGCTTGATGAGCCAGCAGAAGGATGCTGGTTGGGCAGATTGGTTGGGTAGAGGTAAAACTCCCTCATGGATGTTTAGGATAGTCCCATGGGCAGGGACACCTTCCACTGTCCCAGGTTGCTTCAAACTCTGTCCAACCCAGCCCTGGGCACTGCCAGGGATCCAGGGGGAGCCACAGCTGCTCTGGGCAGCCTGAGCCAGGGCCTCAGCACCTTCCTCTCACAGGGAACAATTTCTTCCCAATACCTCATCTAACCCTGCCCTCAGGCAGTTTGAAGCCATTCCCCTTTGGCCTGTTACTCCAGCCCCTCATAAGCAGTCCTCCTCCATCATTCTTGTAGCTCCCTTCAGGTACCAAGAGGCTGCAACTGGGTCACCCCAAAGTCTTCTTTTTCCAGGCTGAACAATCTCAATTCTCTCTGCCTTTCCTCACAGCAGGGACATTTATTTGTCTCCATCTCTACAGAGGGTAAGTGGGTGCCAGCCTGGGGGAGGACCATGGGTGTCCTTGAGCAGGTGTTCTGTTCTCAAGGTGTGTGCTCTGGCCTGGCTGTGTTCACCAGTTGCAGAATCAGCTTTTTGCTCTGCTGGGATGTAGGTGGGAGTCATTGGACCTTCTCCATTTCTCAGGCCCCTCAGCTGTGTTCTGGGGAGTTGGCAAGGGGGACTGGTCACCATGTTGAGCCTCACTAAAGCCTTTGCAGCCCTTCAAAATGCAGATGCTGTTCAGAGTCTTGTCTGATTAGCAGCTCTGTAGTCCCCACAGAGCCTGGGGATATGCCAGGGCTTCTAATGATGAGTCTGGGTTTGGGCGAAAGCAGCCCATTGTGATTAAACATCTCCAGTGCATTTGGGTACCAGGGTGCTCTCCAGAGCAGGCCACAAAGTGTCAGATGAACTGGCTTTGCTGAGCAGGCTGATGAGGTTTCTTTTGCCTGGGAATATAAACTGGGCTTTTCCACACTGGGGAAAAGGTGAGACCTCCTAAACGTCACATCTCAGAGCGTCCCATGTGCCCTAAGCCTGGCTCATGAGCCTGAGGGACAAGTGGTGCTGCCTGGCTGTGACCATGCACACCAGGGGAAAATAAACAGAAGGAATTGCTCCTGGCTCCTTCCCTCTGGCTCCAGTGTGGCATTTCAATAAAGGATCAGGTTGGCTGCTCTTGGATGAGTAAATTGATTTTGGATTTTTTTATTTTGGCCATGAGAAAACAAAAGTTCCAAAGGAAAGACTTTTCCCCCCTCTACTGTGCTAAGCCAAGCCAGACTCCTGTGATTGCTCACTCCGCCTGGGAATCAATGGTCTTCAGATGCTCAGGGATGCAGAAGTGGGCAAGGGTGCTCAGTTAAAACAGCTTTTCTTTTTACTGCTACGTTTGAATGACTTCTAGAGCTGGTTGGGAACAGAAAATCACTATGAGGTGATCTGTGGTGAGAATCTCCTAGGTACGTTTTTCTAATTTTCTGTAAACCTCCAAATTTGGCTTGTTTGATTTAAATTAAATATCAGAAATGCCTCTGTGAATCCACTTTACTTTTTTTCCCATTATTTTCAAATAATATTTCTCAATAATACACTTTCCATTTTCAGCACAAACTTGAACATCAGAATAAATTTGAACAGTACAAACAGAATTAGTTGTGACAGGCAAATTTACAAGGTGCTGATCCTGGACAGAGATTTTTGAAAACTCTTCCATTTGAAATGTTTGTCATTCAAATCTTTGCTAAGTCAAAGCTATATAGACAATCATAGATATCTAGTAGAATGTTCAAGAAAGGTATATTAATAAATCTGAGCTGACATTGCCTGTAATTTCCTGCAGAAACTAAATAAAATAAACAGGGAGAGGTTAACTCTGAGCAGCAGCATAGTGTTATTTAAGAGTAATTTTTACTTAGGCAAAAGTTTTCCAAAACTTTTAATGGCCTTGTGTGATAAAAGCTCCCATTTAGGTAAGTTTCTCTCAAATGTTTTTTCAAAACAGTAATATTAAACTGTTAAAACCCCAGAGGTAACAACACGCCACTTCAAAACAACTAAAGCTTCCAACTTAAAAACAAACTGTATTTTACTGGGAGAATGAAAATTTCCAAAGGAAATATGAACTGCTTCTTCAGGAAAAGTGGGAACGGGAACCCCCCTCACTTACTGAATGTGTTCTTCCAGCAAAAGCACTCTAAAACAAATTCTCATTTCCCACGAGAAATGTGCATATCTCCTATGAGCTGAAAAACATTGTGTTTTGGCATTAAAAGAAGTTGCTAAAAGATCTTAACCAGAAACAGGAGATGGATTGGATCAAGGGAAACCTCCATGGGATGTGTTGCTTCCTACTTGCTGGAGTGTCAGGAAGGGTCTGACTGGGGGTGGAGGTCTATGGTGCTTGGCTTAATGAGGAAAACTGGTACACAAATGCAGGTCTCTCATGGCAAACCTGCAAGTGTCAAATCTTTATGACACTGATCTCATTTTAATCAGTGCCTGGATGGTCACTTTAGGTTTGTTTGCTCTCTTTTGTGAAATCTCTGCAATTCAGCATTAATGCAAGTCTAATTTTACAGTGTTATTGTTATAGAAGGTAATACAAGCCCCAGAATACTGGCAAGGAAATAAACTTTTGGCAGTAGTCAGTTCTCTGAACTAGTTAATTTACTAACTGGTAAATGAGATCAAGCAAAACTTTGACTTTCAGCTCAAACGGAGCCATCACCCATTTCTATTAAGTCCTCCCCAATGTTTTTTAAATTATGTTTCTGTTCTTTGCAGTTCTCTGGTAAGAGAACCTCGCTGACGGGGAAGGACCACAGCTCCTTCTGGGACCATCTGTGCCGATTAGACCCAGGAAGCAACAGAAACTTCAAAATGCCATATCTCCTGCCAGAGGGCTGTAATGACCTTGAATCCAGAGCCGTGCTTTTGACTGTGCTCATTGGAGCTCTCTTTGCTTGTCTCTTGGCAGCCCCATTTTCATAGAATCATAGAAAGGCCTGGCTTTGAAAAGACCTTAAAGTGCATCTCATTCCACCCCTGCCCTGGGCAGGGACACCTTCCACTTCCTCATGGTCTCCAAGCTCTGTCCAACCTGGCCTTGGACACTTCCAGGACTGGAACAGCCACAGCTCCTCTGGGGAACCTGTGCCCAGTACTTACATCCCTCCCACCACAAAATCATGTGTGATGTGGGGACAAGTCACTGTTCCACTGCTCCTACCTCCTGCCAAGGTGTCTTTGTCATGCCTGCCCCTGATCCATGCCTGGCTGCACCTGGAGATGTGTGGGCTCTTCCTCCAGTCACGTCTCCATCTTACCAGAGGCACTACCACAGAGTAAATAAGAGGAAAACCTTTTTGCAGTGAGCCCTGCAAGGGTGTTGTGGTGAATGGATGAGTTGGTCCATGCACTATCAGTGAAGATGGGACTCAGACTGAGTGGACATCAGGACAGGTGGTAAGTTCCTGGGGCTAATGGTGACAGTTGCCAGCAGTAAGTCCAAATTCCCTTTCTCTTGTGTGGAGCCTGCACTGAATTAGAATAGACTTGGCCAATACTTCTTGAAAATTTTCTTCATCCTGTGCTTACATCTCTTTATTTCTTCTCCAAGTCTGTCCTTATTATGAGCTGTGGTACCAAGGTGTATCCAGGCATAACGTCCTGGACATCCTGTTTCTTCAGGCCCGCTGTGTGTTTGACTTGGCTAATGTTTCTTTCTCAAGATCAATGAATGCCCATCCTGTTTGCCTTTCTCTGAAGAGAAAACAGATAAAATAGCCTCCCTCCCAGTCCTCCTGGGATTAGATTCCAGATCTGGGCAGCCCAGCTGTGACAAAGGACAGGTGTGGGTCTGCAGGCAGGATGTGGCACTGAGGCATCCCTGCAGGCGCTGCTATTGCAAGATGAACTGTCTTCATGACCATAAGGGTCTCTGCTCCTTGCTCAGCAGGCTCCCTATGTTTGGGGAGAAAATTAGAGGAGGGGTTGAAAGACATTACTGTTTGGGGGAAGTGTGGATGGGAAAGCAATAGATGTGAGGAAGGAGGGAAAAAGACCAGAAAATATTCCAAGAGTTGCCTTAGGAATGGACAAACTGATAGTGCACAATGTGAGGCAGGCAATATTTCTCGTTTTGGTGGTGTGCTTGTTTCTCTAAGCCCCTTTATTTCTCAGGCTTGGTTGTGTGAGTTGTGCTTGTTGGGAAGGGTCTGGAAAGCAGAGGATGCCCGTGGCTCTGCAGTGTCCCTGGAAAGCTGAGCACAAACCCACTGGGGCTGCATAAACTAGCAGAGTTACATCTATGGAGCAAGAAAGACAGCCATGGTTCAACAGGTACAGCCTGCTGCAGACGTGGCTTTACTCCTTCATTCATCCAGGCTGAGACAAAACCCAGCACTGCTTGTTGTGGACCGGGGAAAAATCCAGAGCCAAGCTGGGACCAGCTCTTCTTGCAGCTGTGTGGACCAGGACGTTCTCTTGCACTCTAATGCCAAAATGAATCTCCTTTACCAGTGCCAGCACAGAGTCTTGCAACAAGGCTGAGCACAAACCCCCCCATATTGAAAGATTTTGGTGAAAAAGATGTGACTTGTTTTTTCCTGCACTGTTGCTTAGTTTATGTGTGACTATAGATGTCCCTGCTGTGGTCTAACACCAACAACTGTTGGCTGTGGAGACAAAGCATTCAAAAATAACCCCAAAATGCAAATTCCCTTGACCAGTTATGTTTGGAGGAAGGCAGAGAAAGCAGAGAGAAACTGCAGAACTTAACCTAGGTTAACTAAACAGACTCTTAAACTCTGTTTCAACATAAGGCACTTCTAATATTACCTGCTTGGCATGCCACAGCCAGAGATGAGCCACCACCCTGTGCACAGTTAATTACAGAGCCAGTTTCCCCCAGATGCACGGGGACATAAAGCTTGTGAGGGAGAAAGGGGGAGCTCTTTCTCTGACATCATGACACAAGGAGAAAAATGAATAAAGGATGGGAAATCTCACATGACAAAGCAGACATCAGTCACTGAATGGAGCTGAAGTGTAAATCCTTCTAGAGAATGTCTTATGCCATAAAGTCTGGTGGGGTTTTCCCCCTTTGTTTTTTCTTCTCTGACTTTGTATAGCAGTGTAAAGGGTAGCCATGAACTTAGTCCTTCAGTTCTTTCAATTCTTCCCAAAGGAGGTCCCACTGTCATTTTAATGTATCAGTCATTATTGGGAATGTGGAACTTGTGCTATCACTGGCACACTGAGGGCAGATCAATTTATGCTCTTGCATCATCTCATCCTGCCCTACATTTTTCTTGCTCTTATTTCTTGGAGAGTGACTTGACTACCACTTCCCATTTTTTTCTATTAAAATAGACATTGGAGAGCAGCTCTGAGGCTGCATTTCTCTACTTGTGTGCTCTTAGCAGTGGAGTCCTGACTTGCCAGTTTTGGTCTCTGCCTTTGGACTTAGCTTTGGTGAAACTTCTGCTGTTTCTGCCATATCCCTTTCAGAAGTTTCTCTTGGAAACTAAACCTCTCTGAATGTCTGCACTGATTCCTCACAGCCTCCTTTTCTGGGCATCTCTGCAGGGACCTAAATGAAACACTGGAGGAAATACAGGCTTTTTTTGGAAAGCTTCATGGTTAAAGACACTTGACAGAGACTTGAGAGTGTTTTTTTCCCCATCTCTATGTCACTGACCTCCAGCAAAGCATTTTATCTCTCCGTTTCCTATCTGTGACGATGATAGAAATGTTTCCTTTCTTTCTCCCTTTGTCTGTCTTATCTATTTATATTTTAAGGTCTTTGGGGCAAGGACTGTCTCTTGACTGTACAAAGGCTGACAGACAAAGGCATTGACCTTGCTTGGGATCTCTAAGTGTTAATGCGATAACAGTACCAGAACAGTGGATGAATGCTAAATAGTAGCACTGTCTATTTTGGAAAAGAAAGCAAAGTATTTTCCATTCCTTCTAATGTCTTTTGAGATGCAATAATTAAGGCATCAAATAGAAAGCACATAGGGATATGTGATAAACTGCATGTTCTACAAACCACTCTGAATGAAACTGGTTTGTCAAAATTGAGGTTATCTTCTTCAGTTTTCTAGGGGGTTTCTTTGTTTGGTTAGTGGGGTTGTTTTTTGTTTGTTTGTTTGGGGTTTTTTGTTTGTTTGTTTTGTTTTGTTTTGTTTTGTTTTGTTTAAAGCAAAATCCACTCTCTGAGAAGGGAGCTTTAGCTTGCTAAAGCTTTTAGGTCACTTTGAGTATTGCAGACTCTGAGACAGCAGCTTTGTCACTGAAGAAAGCTTTTGGGAGTACATGGTCCACAACCCACTAGCCGAGCAGGCACAGGTGTATGTGTGGCTGGCTGTTACCTGGCACTGGGGAAATACCTCAGACCACTTTCAACCATATAAACATGTTCTGGAGTTTACTCATAGAGGTGTTTTTTCTTCTGTTGCAACGCTGAAGAAAAGCTTCCAAATCTTGCTAGAAAATGGAGTTCTTTCCCTCTAGAAGGAAAATGTCCTCTCATCTCCACAGGTAACCTGTTTTATCATGCAGCCAGGAGAAAAGTGGTAATATACTGCTCATTAGGAATCTAAAATTTCTGCCATGCTCTCCTGCATCCTAATCTAAACACATTTCATCTCTTTCTTACACAGAGATGCAAACAAAAATTAAAATGTTGGTGTTAAAAGTAAACTCAGCAGGAAATCCAGTTTCTCTCTTCAGCTGTAGATATGGTTTTGACGTCCTAAAATGTTACTTTTTGTGTTAATTTAATACTAAATTCCCATCAGATTAAGCACAATCTGAAGACACAACAGGAGAATGGCAGAGGAGGGGAAGCCAAGCAGCACTTAACGTCATCTTTACTTGTGTTTCCTGCTGAAAGATCAGATCAGGTAGTGAATTATTAATGCTGCAGTCTGGCACAATCCTGGGTGTGCAGCCTGCCAAAATGTAAAAAGGCCATTGCAAAGGCAGGATATTGGATCCCATCGGTGCAAACAGCCATGCTTCCATGTTTGAAAGTTCACAGTGGGAGAATTCAAATCAACCTCTGAGGTTGGCTGCAGATTAAACTCCTCTATTTTTAATTAGATGCCATGCAAAGGACCTCATGTCAGGAAAAAGTAACACTAAACCCATGGAAATATCCGTAGTAATTGTCCTACAGACTCAGTCATTGTTGGTGGGGTAAAACATTAACATCCTTTTATCATGCTTAAGCATTTGCTTGGTTTGGGGTTTTTTCTGCAGTCCAAAAACTTTAAAGCCTAGTGAGTTAAGAATTGCCCAGGATGATAATGGGGCTGCTCAGAGACTTTAATGATTGGCATGGTTCAGGAAGGGGAGAAACAAAACTGGAGGAGGCTCCCTGCGGAAAGGAGGTAAGGCCACAAAGGGTTGAGTGGGTCCTGTGGAGAAAAGGGCTATTGCTTTCACACTATTTGGTGCTTAAAGGAAGACAAACCCTGGCCACAGCTGACTAATTTTGGCTAATTGGAACCTGCTAATGGTCCTGCCTGGACTTCCTAATTGGAGGCCTTGCTTCTGTTAGGTCAGGGCAGCATCCATTCCTGGGTTCTCCTTAGAATGTGGCCCATCCACAGTCTGTGACAGCAGTCATGAGATGGCAAATGGCTGGAGAACTATTCTGCGTGAAAGATCATGTTCTCCCCATTTGTCTTTGCTTCCCCATAGCTGGGATGGACCAAACTCATGGGCTGTCCTGGCTTTTACAGGGTCATGTAGCGACAGGATGAGGGGGAATGGATTCACACGACAGAGAGAGTACATTTAGATTGGATATTAGGAACAATTCTTCCCTCTGCAGGTGGTGGGGGTCTGGAACAGGTTTCCCAGAGAAGCTGTGGCTGCTCCATCCTTGGCAGTGCCCAAGGCTTGGCTGGATAAGGCTTGGGGCATGCTGGTTTAGTGAAAGGTGTCCCTGCCCATGGCAGAGGATAGAACAAGATGCTGTTTAAGGTCCCTTCCAAAGCCATTCAGTGATTCCTTCTGCTTCAGGGCCAGCAGGTCACTGTGGAGCCCTCTTCCTCTGAAGATTAATCAGTTGCCACTCACCCACTGCTCTTCTCCTGCTGAAATCTTCATTAAAGTCTTTCAGCTGATGCTGGTGGGTTTTAGTCCTTGACAGGGGTGGCTCCAGTCCAGGGCTTCATCTTGGGAGTGGAGCTGAGTGACTCAAATTGCCTATTTGTATTTTTGCTTCCAAACTGTCAGTAAAAGAGCCTTTCTTATGTAACGGCACTTCCATAAATGTGGAATCCTCCTACAAAAGTTTGGAGGCTTGTGTGGGGTCAGCTATGGGAGAGCTGAGTGCTGGGGATGTGCCTGCTCACTCATGCAGTGTGAGGATTGGCCTGGTTTGGGGCAGTGATTTTTACTCAAATACATTAACCAGAAAATATGGCAGGGAAAAATATAATTTTAATGACATCTCTATTCAATCACCTTTTCACTGCCAAAAATTATCACACTGTGCGCTTATTTGGTAGAATTCATGTTTCTGGTAAACACAGTGAATTACTTGGACACATTAAAGCCTATTCTGTATTAGAATTAATAATAATATTTTCACTGAGGTGCAGAACAGAGGAGGAAGGATTGTTAGGTAATTCCAATGTAAATCTCATGGTAACCTGAGAATTATGGTTAACAAAGAGTTTCACTCTGTCTTTTTAAAATGCTATTAAAGTATTAGTTTAGGGGGATTTTTGTCATTGTTAGTAGGGGTTTCTTACTTGTTTTGGTTTTTAAAAGGAAATACCAGATGGACCTGTGAATCTCTCTAACAAATCCACTACTGTGCTCCATTTTTCATATAACTCAAGAAAAGGGGGAAGCTGTCAGATAGACTGGGGTGTCAAAAAAGTAGACTTAAAAAAAATCTCTATATGATTGTTTCCACCAGCCACTTGGTGGTATGCAGTACTGCAAGGGATTGGACAGTGATACTAAATCAGAGCTTTTCTTCAAAATAGTCATAAACATGAAGTAAGCCTAGAAGAATTTGGATGAGGGATATAGAACCATTTCAGATGTTATTGGTCCCTGCTGTTTCCTTTTTCAACACTTGGTTTCTGCTACAATGTTGTTGCCCTTTGACATTTGGTAAAACCAGCAAGCAGAGGAAATGACACCGTGGTATTTATTAACCTACAGTGCGGATGTTAAACAGAGGAGCTTTCCCAGAGAGCAGGATAGAGCCACTCTGTGAGAAACAGTCCTTCAGAGCTTACCTGGATGAAAAATACAATGAAACAGCCTTATTCTGAAAATAATCCTGGGCTGCAATGGAGTTGTGGTTACAACATATTGCTGCAGTTCTTTAGCCATAACAGTCCTGCCTGGTCTGGCAGTCTGCTCTGCTTTATTCAGTGTTTCAGCTCCATTATCTTGCTCCCTTGCACCTTGTGTGCCAGTGAGGACTGATCAGGCAGCCATCCCACAAGGAATATTGTGCCTTTGAAATGGGGTGGTCAATGCACCCTTGGAAAGCCATTCTGCTTCCCTTTGGGTCAGGATGTAACACTTCCATCAGAAGAATTGTTCTTGTAATAATTTCAGCGAAGATCAAAGCAGCAAAGTTAAAGGGAGAAATGGCTCTGGCTTCAGCTATGCTTTTTAAAATAAAAGAAAATCTTCATTTTTCTTTTGGGAGTTGAGTCAAAAGTCTCATTAAAAACAAGGAAGGTGTGAGCTGTCTTTTGTGTACCAAATCCTTGGATATCCAAGACAAAATGCATCAAATTAGACTTTTCTCCTGTTCCTTTCTCCAAGGAGGAGGAGGAGGTCAGAGATAAATATGTTCTCATGGGATGAGCTACAGGACAGGGATTGGATGGTGTAATGCATTCATAAGGCAGCAAGGTCCCATCCTGGGGAGATTCTCAGTGCCAAATTATCCCTTTGTCTGAGCACCTTCTGAGCAGGATTTAGGCCATAGGATGAACTCCTGCTGAATGTGTTCTCTTGTTCCCCTCCTGCTGCGAGGCTCTGAAGCGATTGCTATTTGCCATTTGACTAAGAAAAGTCAAAGAAATGTGCCTTATGCTTGGAGGTACAAGAGCTCCAGGAAATTCTGCTCAGCCAGGATAGATCTGGAACCCCTTAATACAAGGATAGGAGGATCCTGGCCAATGTCAGAGTAGTGTTACATGAGAGAATGATGCATGCTCTCCTCTTGTCTCACCTTCCTAGCATGGTGGAGACGTGCAGGGTGCCTGCTGGAGGAGGAAATGGGAGAGAATAGGACTTTGCTTCCTGGTGTTTCTCTTGAAAGACCTCTTCTTCCTGCAGAAATTTTTCCTTGGCATGGCTCCCTGGTATCTTTCAGGCAGAGGTGGCATTGCTCATGGGCTACTATCCACACTGCAAGAGACTGAAATCCCAGAGGGATTCCTGAGAAACCTCAGCAGTTCCTGTGGGCTTTACAAAGGAATATTTGTGCAGCACCATGAGTTAATCTGGTTAATAGCAAAGGGAGAAGAGCCTTTTCCACAAAGTCAGAGGTTATTGGAACAGCACCCAGAAGGAATGAAGGGTTCAGCTCTCCAGAAGTGCAGCTTGTGTTCCACCCTTCTCCCCGGCCAAAACATTTGTTTTAGTTTGCAGTTTGGTGTATTTACTCACTTTCTCCTCTTAACCTGAGTTGTCTTTTCTTTGTTTTCAAGACTCCTTCTACACACAACATTTAATAAAGCTTTAGATTTATTTTTTTTTTCTGTGAAACCTACCCTTTTACTGATTATTAGTTTTGTATACAGGTCAGTAGAATACAAAAAGTATTTCATATTCATGAGTGTGTAGACACCCATGGAATACAGATATATTACCACTGCCTATGACATTGATATATGTGAGCCCTCAGAGCAAATAGAAGAGGAGCTTCCTGGAGCTTCACTTCAAGAGGAGTGATCACTTCAAATAAACTTTGAACCATTTCAACTCCCCTTGGAGTTCAAAACCATGTCAAACAGCTCTAAAGCTGCCAGTTGTTTGTGACATGGCACTTTTCCTCTTTGAATGGAGTACAACTGGATGCTCCAGCATTTGTGGGTGGGCATGTCCACATTGTGCAACCCAGCGGGGAGCTGGGATTGATGAGCAGGATCAAACTGCCTCTGGGATTGGAAATAACTTGGTAGCAGGAGGATCATCCTGTGTCTGGAGAACTTCATGGTGCTGAGAAAAGCAGCTCAGAAAAAAGCAACATTGAGGTTAGGAAACTTTACAGTCTTTGACACCTGAACTTATCCCCTTGAGCTCCTCACTCAGCACTGAGGATGTGCCAGCACAGTCCTTGTGGTCCCCTTGGCAGCACATGTGGCCAAATTGCACTTTGACCACTGATCTTTTAAAACCAGTTCCACAATTAAGTAAGAGTAATCCTGTGAAGACCATGGTGTACCTGGAGAACATGCTATAGTAAAATGGGGATTGGATGGAGAACATGCTATAGTAAAATGGGGATTGGAAAACCTGCTTCCTGTTTGACTTCAGTTTGGAGATGAGAATGCTGAAATGTGGTATGGGAGAGGTTTGCAAGGTGATGAAGGTGGCAAATCAGCAGATTCAAAGGGGAATTTTTAGAAGTCATGCACAGCAGCTTAATAAATGGACATTACAATGACTGAGCAGGAATATGATGTCAGAATCCCACATTCAGCAGCAAGGGATGCCTACTGTACAAAGGGAAGGAGCTGCAGGAGTGGTCAGGCTCATGGGCTTTCTCTAAACAGCATCTCCTGCTGCCACTGTCAGACCAATGATTGTTCAGAACAAGGGAGCTTGTGCCAGTAGAGCATTTTTATGTGATATAAAGCAGCTTTAGGAACTGTGGAGGCATGAAACAAATCTATGTTTAGGACCTGTGCTAAAGGCAAAGACTTTGCTGGCAAATCTAGTTTAGCTCAGTTCAAACTCCTTTGCTACAGAGCAGCCCAGAGATGGCAAGTAGATCTCTTTTCCATATGGAAAACTGGAGGGAAAGGGAAGATGTCAGGCTAGTGTCAAGTGTTTTATTCATTTGGAAACATTCAGGTTTTATATTGAATCACAACTTTAATTGGCTGTTTTTTTTATCACGCTGAACACTTGGAAAGAAATGCCTTTTTATTAGATTGGCTTTTGTAATTTCTCAGCCCTACTTGAAGCAGAGAAACCTGCAACATTGTTTTAGTCTTTCAAATCCACCAGCTCTCCTTACACAGCCAGAAAATCTGTGCAGTGTACTTACTGACTTAGAAGATGAAGTAGCTAAAAGAGGAAAAGAGTGAAGCAGAACCTTAAGGTTTGTCATTTATCTGAAGGGATGCACATTTATCTGCTCTCTAGAAGACGCAATATTTTAAATTCCTCTAAGCATGAAATGATTAATCAAACAGAAAGAAAAGGGTGTTTTGGAGAATTTTGGCAAGGCATACTTGAGAAACTATTTTCCATCCATTGAAATGTAAATACTCAGAAGCACAGTTCCTTTAAAAGCCTAGCTTTTTTTCCTGGGATCCTTGTTATGTGGTTATTACCCTTTTTCCTGTGATCACAAGCTAGGTAGGGAGTGTTTCTGTCTAAGCATGGCAGTAAGAGAATTAAATTAATGTCACACCGCCAGAGACACTATGGCTTAATTTACAAATTATTTGTTTCCTTATCATGAAAGTTTGCATGTTATGTCTCTTTTGCTGACCCAGCCTTCTGACACCGAAGTGGCAAAATCCATTTCAGATGTAACAGCTGTAAACTGCCTGGAGTCAAAATGACTTCGTTTTGTAGACACATTTAAAGAAGAAAAAAGCCTTAGACTGTGCTATGATAATTTCACTCCCCATCCTTGAACACTCTCTGTGCAGTGATCCCTGAGCACTGGGATCCCCTGGGTTGGCCCAGGTTTAGCAAGCTGGGCTTTGGCAGGACCCACAGCAGCTTTCAGGGAAGCCCAGCAGTTGACACCTCTACAGGTCCTTACATTGCTGGCTTAGGGAGGTGGAAAAGCAGGAAGAGGGGGATCAACATCAGCATTTACGGGCCAGAAAGGTTTGTAGAATGAATGTCACCCCCTTATGCAGTCTTTGTGTAAATCAGCTCAGAGTGAAATCCTGCGTCCCCAAAACCTTAGGGTAAAATCTGTTGTGGACCACATAGTTCCAGGGAGAATGGAATAGGGACAATTGCATCTCTCCCATTGCACCATGGTCTGTGCCCCATAATCTGGGTTTTGGTTTTTGTGGGACTTGCTACAGCTGAATTGGGTTGGTGTGAACTTTTAGGGTATGGAAAGAGGGAAATTATTGCAATGAGTTTGATTTGATTTTTTTTTTTCATTTGACCATCTAATCCTGAGTAACCCAGAAAATATTCTGCCGGAGTTAAGTTTTCCATTCTTTCAAATTCTTTCCATAAATAAAGATTGTTCTTACTTCAAAAACAAGGACACCATTTCACAATAAAATGAAAATATTTTGCTTTGCAAACACCAATAATTTTATCAATTTTTTTTCCCAAGCAAGACATATTTCAAATATAAACAATTTGAGTTTGCAGAAAAGTGTGCTTTTTGATTGATAATACATTCATTGGGAATGATTACCCCGCTCCAGACGGCAAATAACACCTTTGGGAGGTGGCTGGGATGTTATACCTTGAAATCAGCCCCAGAGCTGGCCAGGGGGAGCTGGGGACATTCAGGGCTGGGGCTCCCCAAGCCCTGGTAGTCAACACTGAGGGCTGACATATGGACAGAAGACCAGAGGGGCCAGATGTGGGCACACATAATTTACTGCCTTGCCTGGGGAGATGGACCTAACAGGGGCTGTGCTTGTACAGCAGGGGCCAAATTAAAATCTTTTGTCATGAGGACTGAATTTGCTGCCAGGCAGCAGCAGATCCCCATTTTTGCCTCTGGCTCTGAGCTGCCTTTTCCCCCCCACCACTGAATTTTGTAGCCTTTCTACATGTGGGTAGGTTTTAGTCCCAAACAAACTTTTATTTCTCTGGGTAAAAGGCCAAAATTAATACAGCTTTGTAATGATTTACAGTGGCCCAGGGAGGTCTATCATGCCAAAGGCAACATTCACCCACTAAACAACCTCAAGTGAGACTCTGGTCTCACTGATGGGAATGGCTGTGGTCCTGTAGCTTTGTGGGGCCGGGTGTTCACCCTACTGCTCCATGAATGGAACTTGGGCTCAGCAAAGGAGCTAATTCTGGGATTAGAAGTTAGACTTTAGGTGCTTCTCCCTGTACTATTTAGGAAACTGTGATTTGCAAGGTTCTCAACAACTTTTCTTAGCACAATCACAAACTGTGTTTTATTGCCAGTTGAAATGGTAGTTGGCTTGTTAATTCTCTTTCTTTCTTTCTTTCTTTCTTTCTTTCTTTCTTTCTTTCTTTCTTTCTTTCTTTCTTTCTTTCTTTCTTTCTTTCTTTCTTTCTTTCTTTCTTTCTTTCTTTCTTTCTTTCTTTCTTTCTTTCTTTCTTTCTTTCTTTCTTTCTTTCTTTCTTTCTTTCTTTCTTCTTCTCTCTTTTCCTTTTCCTTTTCCTTTTCCTTTTCCTTTTCCTTTTCCTTTTCCTTTTCCTTTTCCTTTTTTCTTAGAAAAAATGCAACTGTGTAAACTCTGCTTGGTTAGAAATCTTCCTGTGAGCAAAACCGTGAGATGGACTGTATGGTTTTGATCAAGAATAAATTGCATATAAAAAGGCTGGTAATCCAAAGATCTGGGTGATAATCCTAATTCTCTTGTAGGATTTCTGTGCGATATTAGACAAAGCACTTAAGGACTCTCTTGCTCTCTTTCCACAGCTAAGAAACCTTGATGGATAATGCTCAGCCCTTCCACACAAGGGTTCTGAGGCTTAATTGTATAATGTTTACAAAGCTTCTGGAAATCCTCAGGTGTGGACTGAATCCTGTACCAGTGTGCCTGTACCAGGGCTGTCTCTGGGACGTGGATGCTGGCCAAGCCAGAGGTTCATACTGAGCTGATTGCAGGGAGGAGGAGGATGAGGAAGAGGAGGAGGAGGAGGAGGAGGAGGAGGAGGAGGAGAAGAAGGAGGAGGAAGCCAGGGCTCCTCAGGCAGCATGGACCTGTGAAATTGCAATTTGAGGAATTGTTTCAATGGACTCTTGTTTAGCTTTGCCTGGAGCTCTGCCTCTTGCCCTGCCCAGGAGCAGTGTATGCTGTCTTCCTCTGGAGGGAAATGCTTGGAGAAGAGGTGACACTGGCAGATTCTGTACCTGGTCCTGCTGTGCCAGCAGGGAGCTCATGTCCATAGTCTCACTTTCACAGCAATGCTGAGTCCTTGCAAACAGAACTGGGAATGCAATAACAGCAAAACATGCTCCTTTAACCTACCCGACACCGGCGTGTAAAATAATACCCCAGATAGGTACCCTGAATGCTTTTATAATTTATTCATTCAACAATATCTTCTGATGTAGTTAATGTTGTATTTCCCTGGCCAGGGCTGGCACATGAAGCGCAAGAAATCCTTCTGGACAGATTGCTTTGCCTTTCTGAAAACAAACTCGTGTTATCTGCTGAGTGGCCTAAATGAACCAATTCCCCTGGATGTGCTGCCAGGCCATGGGGGATGCACAGGCTGGCTACTGGAGTGTTCAGGCTTGCCTTTAACCAGAGAAGGGGCAAAAGAGACCAGCGCCCAGGGAATTCTGATCCACTTTATCTACTCTGGTCAGCACCTGAACTATTCCTTCTCTCCTCCAGAATTTTAAATTTATGTTAATACCAATAAATGGGAAAAAAAGGATAGTCAACATCCCCAGTGCACAAGTCTACACCAGCTTGTATCCATGAAAACTTTCCCTTTCTCCCATTTCTTTTCCTCACTAAGAGACTTCCCTATACAAAACTTCAGTTTTGTCTTTGTTTTATCCTTACCCTTTTGTCATGTTTTGTGCTGCTTTGGTCCTCCTGCAGCAGTGGAGTGCAGCAGTGAGTGGTTTTCTCCAGCTGAATCTAAGGACGTAGATTTCCGTGGTTTAGGCCTAATCCTTAAAATGCCGAGCCAGAGGAATCAAAGAGGATGAATGTATGTCAGTGGGCTTCTTTTGGAGGGAGATTGTTTTTCTTTTACTTTTCACAGGCTATCCAACCTAGTCCACTGAAGAAACTAGAGATATTTTTAAACAGAGGGGTCCCTGAAGCTGTATTTTACCCCCAGAGTGAGAACTCCAAGGGTAAGTGTTAATCTCAATCTGATTTCATGTGCAAAACAGCTGCTTGTATCTCTTGCCCTGCATCTGTCTCAGATGGGGCTGGTTTCAACCACTATGGTTAATGCAGCCAGAAAGTTAATTTAGTGCATATTGAGAAATTCCTCAAACACCATGAGACTTAACACCATTTTTTCCATCAAACCCTTGAAGTTTGTGTTGATATTTAGAGGTGTGAGACTGCAGGGCTGGGGAGTGGAATGTTTCACTAATTTATTGGAGGGAGTTGATCTGGGGTGTTATCTCCATAGACCAAGCTGTTATTGTTTCATTTACAGGCTAAGTGCAGTATAACTCAAAGTCACAAAGCGTTCCCTGTAATGCAAGCCCCGGAACACTCTCCTGTGGCTGACACCTGAGGTAAAGAATGTGTCTGCCAACCTCCTTGAATAACTTGCCAGTGTATTATAATTGGGTTTACACAAGGCCCAAGTTTATTTATAGATGTGCTTTTGAGTGCATTATCCAGTGGTGAGGGTGCTACTCTGGGAATGGTGAGATGGGAGCTCTTGGGCTGACTTTGCTCTTGCCTCTGCTGTGATTTTTGGTGCCTGTTTGATGACAGATGTGCCTGTGGGTCCTTCCTGAGTCTTACAGCCTGAGCAGCTTAGCATGACCCAGCACAGTCCCCATTGCAGACAGTGGGAAATGCCAGTAACATAATTAGAGTTACAGAAACATCAGTGTTCCTTCAAGAAAAAGGTCTGAGAAGTCTGCTTGTGAGAGAATCACTCTCTTTGGCTCAGAAGAGGAAATGAGGGTCAAAAAGCGCAGGGCTGTTGCTTTGGAGTTCCCAGGGCTCTGTGCAGGGGAGGTTTCCAGGAGGAAATCGGGGAGCTTGGCAGAAGGGAGAAAGGACCCATCTGGCTCTGTGTGAAAACAAGGATTTGTTTGGAGAACCTGATAACAGTTCAGTTCAGCACGAAAGCAGCAGCTGTGTCACTTTGGTCCCCCAACCAACTCTTTCAGGGAGACAGAATTCCAGCTCAGGTCACTTCTGCCAGTCCCAGGGCTCCCCATCTCTGTCAGTTTTAAGGCACTGGCTGGGTCTATGTGAGGAAGTGCTGCTGAGAATGAGCAACAGTCGATTGAGGGGTGGAGGACACCAGCACTTGCTGCACATTGGTGTCTCTGCTACAGCTGATCCATAAAAAACCATGGTTATTGCAGAGAGGAAGAAAACTGTGCAGGAGGTGGCCCAGAGGGGACAGCAGACAGGAAAGCAGCAGAAGGAGCAGTCTGCAACGGTTCAGATGTGCCCCGTGAGGGGCTGCAGGACAGGGTCCAGACTCTGCTACTTACAGCAGTTCAGGGTCCTCTCCAGTGGGTTCACAGTGATTGAGAAATGTTCCTGTGATGAATAGGCACATCAGGTCCCTAAACAGGGCTGTGCTTGGGGGATGGCAGAGTGCAGGGATGGGCTGGCAGGTTGTGTACACCATCACCCCCTGCGCTGGCCCAGTCAGCACCTGCACAGTGCCTCATTATCACCCGGATCATTGAACCCATCCAACCACCATGTGGTGGGAGAAGGCCAAGCTCTGGCTTCAGGGCTGTTAGGATATCTCGTGCCACTGGATGAGCATGTATACACATGACTGCATGTATACATGTGTTGTTATTTTCTTCTTCCCTCTCCACTTCTCTGTCTTCAGGATGGTTCTGCTTTTTTTTTTTTTTTTTTTTTTTGGAGAAAACCCAAAACCACCCCTGACTTGTTTTCCCATTTTCCAGGCAGCAGTGATCAGGTTTAGCACACCCAAAGATGGGTGGGCTTGGATGTTTCAGGGGCACTATTGCTCCTGCCCTATACAGCACAATCTCAGCCCTCTTGGTCTTGGGACCCAAAAGCTGTTATGGATCTTACTCGTACCAAAACCCTGCTCTGAGGATAGCTGATGGGCTGAAAGCAAGGCAAGCAAGCTGTGGAGACACAGAAAGGAGCCTCAAGATCCTGACTTGCATGTAAAACAGATTAAAAAATAAAAAGGAGAAGAAGAAAAAAGCTCAATCCCACTCACAGCTTTTTATGGGGATGGAGAAGGTTATTCAGTAACCTGCATGTTCACAAAGGCACTTTTGCTCCTAATTTCAGGGCCTGAAATGTTATGACCTAATGTGTAACTTCCCCATTTGCTCATGTAACAGCATCGAGGTCACTCTGTAAGGACATGAAATAGCTGCTCCTTAATGACACTGCAGAGAAGCAGCCCCGGCACCTGCTTCGGGAGGAGGGATGTGCCAGCTGGAACAGCAGTTCCTCTGAGCTCGGGCAGGGCACAGCCATGGCATCCCCCTCACCAACGGGGCTGGATGTCTGTCAAAAACCTGCTCTGTGCACGGGCTGGGGCAGAGGAGCTCAGCATCCAAAAAGCTGTGATGTGAAGCCACGGGACCCCGCCTAGGAGCTGCCGGAGAGGGAACTGGCCTCTCCCTGCAGCCAGAGGTGGTGGCTTGTTCAGGAAAATGCAAGCTCCTTACACTTCTAAGGTGCTTTAGATTGTTCAGCAGTTGGCTTTAAGGAAAGGTGGGGCATCCCCGTTAGAGACAAGCTTCCTCCACTATGTGGCAAAATAGTGTGGGATAACTGAAGCGGTCCATTGGAGAAGTGAGCGCAAAACTAATGCTTTATCATCTTTCCCACACCTGAGCCCTCCTTGTTACCTGAAGTTGTGACTGTCACTGAAACAGAGATATTGTTTGCTTTTCTAATCCCAGCAGGAGATTAGTTTGAAGCACAGGGACCAGCAGCCTTCATAATATGGGACCTAGGCAGTGAAACTGCAGCTGATGCTGTTATTCAACTCAGTAACTGAGTCTTTGAGGAATTATTCTGCATTATTTGCTTCTCTTGTATCGCATGGCAGGAAGCGCCACAGGATAATTACTCACATTAGAAATGCTTCCTTTGGTCTGTTTTGAACATTTCACGTTTCATCTTCCCGGGTGCCCTGTGTCAGAGAAGAGTTCCAGGGGCTGCAGGGCTCTTTTGGGGTGTTACCATGGAGGGGCCTCCTGGAAAGAGCTGAGAGAGACTTAAAATACTGGTGACAACAGGGCAAGGATCAGGGAAGGTGGGGATAAGATGATGTCGTCTGGTCTGTTGCCAGATTTTGTACTTGTTTGTATTTTACTGATAACGTCTAATAATAGACACAGCTTTTCACAACTTTATGGGGAAAATTTACTTTGTTAAAGGTGAACAGGGTAATGAAATGTGGCAGGGGCACAAAAATGCATAAAAATTCTTCTGGGGGGGCTTTGTTTTCTTTATTTTCCTGGGCATACTTTCAGTGCCTTTTATCAGGACGCCTCATCCCTGGGCGTGTCCAAGGCCAGGTTGGATGGGGGTTGGAGCATCCTGGCCTAGTGGAAGGTGTCCTTGCCCAGAGCAGGAGGTGGAACTGGATGACCTTTTAAATCCTTTCCTCTAACTGTTCTGTGATTCTATGATCATTTTATTTTATCAAATCCAAGTTTAGAGGAAAAGCAAATTCTCTTAGGTTATTTCTACTGCCCAAGGGCCTGTCAAGGACCTCTGGGGCATCATCTGCAGTGCATGGTCCTGTCCATTCTGGACCCCTGAGTGTCTGGAGATGTGTCATCAATTCCACAAAGTCTGCTCATCCCTAAGGCTCCTGAATAGCAGCAAGCATCAACTTACCCCCAAGTGCAAACTACAGGCAGTGGGACGAGGTGAACATCCCCTTCCTGGCAGCAGCAGCAGCGGTTCTCCAGTCACACATCCACGGATTTACTTCATACAGACACTCCTGACCTTGTCTACTTTTTCTTTTATCTGCCTGGCCTTCCCACAAATATTATTGCATTTGTTGGAATAGACCAGTTAAGTGGCCAGAGCCCTTAATGAAAACCTTGACTTTTCTTTAACCTTCCTGAGGAATTGCTCATTAGTGGGAAATGTTGCTGTTGGTTTGTACACACGGACAGAGAATTCTCCAAACCCTTCTCCAGGTGGGATGGTGCCAGCTCCCAGCAGTTGGAATCCCAGCTGTCCCATTCTTATGAATGTTGATAGCTTAGAAATGGTAAAAATAGTCCCTGCCATTGATGTGCACCTACAGGATCTTTTAAAGAAACAGCTGAAATAAGTGATTTGCAGAATGATGGCATTTCTGGTTTCAGGTCTTTCACCATAAAGGGATCCCACTGATGCACAGGGAGGGGAAAAACTATTCTTCTTCTCCCTGTTCTTCCTCCTTTGCACTTCAGTGAGAAAATGGGTCATTTTGTCCTGTGCCAAAAGCAAAAGGATAAGAAAAGCTTTTTTTTTCCTGCCTAATTTTAGATTCCCGAGTGCTTTGAAATGTTGGACTCCTAATGTCCTTTGCTCACTGCCTCTCCAGCTGCTCTGATTTCTCATGCAAGCAGAGGACTCCTGCTCTCTACCCCCCTCCCAAAAACAAAGAATTAAACCCCACACATGTATATTTCACCAGAGTCCAAGCACCTGTGTAGATCCTGAAATACTTCTGACAGAGAACTGTTCATAATAGTGGATTTTAAAAACGAAGCTTCTTTTTTAAAAAAATCATTAATCCTTGAGAAAATATTTCTCATCTTCCAACATTTTTGATATCATTTGGAAACAAATAGTTTAGCAAAGCTATTAGAGACAGATCTTGGAATAATTAGAATCAATGCAACTGAAACACAATTTCTCAAGGCTGATGTTTTTCCCTTCCTTTCTCTCTTTATGCTCCACACAACTATTGTTCCAGTGGGAAACAGGTGTAAAGGAAATTGAGGTTTCATTGCATTCATTTCTAATTATTGCTTTTTATCTCTAATGGGTGTGGAATGCTTAATCTTTGAACTACAACCTCAAACATATTTGCTAGATAGATCAAATTAAAGTAATCCCTCCCCCTATTTCTTCCAGTATAGTAATCGCTCTGTTTTATTTGTATGTCATTGACAGATTAGCATTTAATCACTCTCGTGTTCACATCCCAAATGCCCATGCTCTGGCTAGGAGAGGATGAAGTGGCAGCAGGTGTGTTACAGTTCTGGTGTTGGTGATGTTCTCTTTTACCTGTGATAGTGACTGATTGACACCAGGCCAGGTTACCTGTGAGGAGACAACCACAGAGTGGTTTGGGTTGGGAGGGAAACTAAAGATCATCTCCTCTGTCCTCCTGTCATGGGCAGGGACACCTTCCATTGTCCCAGGCTGATCCAAGCTCTGTCCAACCCAGCCTTGGGCACTGCCAGGGATCCAGGGGCAGCCACAGCTGCTCTGGGGACCCTGTGCCAGGGCCTGCCCACCCTCGCAGGGAAAAATGTCTTCCCAATACTCCATCTAAACCTACCCTCTGTCAGTGTAAAGCTATTCCCCCTTGTCCTGGCACTCCAGGCCCTTATAAACAGTCTCTTTCCTGTTGGTTCCCTTCAGGTGCTGGAAGGCCATGATTAGGTCAGCTCAAAGCTTCTCCTCTCCAGATGAGCAATCCCAGCTGTGCCATCCTTTCCTCCTAGCAGAGCTGCTCCATCCCCTGCTCATTCTGGTGCCTCCTCTGGGCTGGCTCCAGCAGCTCCAGCTCCTCCCTGTGCTGGAACCCCCCAGCTGGAGGCAGCTTTGCTGGTGGGGTGTCCTGAGATCAAGATACTCTCTTGTACTGAGGGATGGAACCAAAACCAGTACATGTTAAGCTCTGTAGCCTGTTTCATTTGCATTCATGTCTGGGATCTTGGTTCAAATTTTATGGCAGTAAACCAAAGTCAAATCTAGATGTGGTCTTGAGATGGTTAGACCAAAGTTAGAGACAAGTGTCTGGATGGGCAACCTGGTCTAGAAGAAGGTGTCCCTGTCCAGGGCAGGGGTTTGGAATGAGGCGGGCTCTAAGGTCCCTTCAAACCCAACCCATCCTGTGAGGGCACAGTGCTTAAACGTGGTTCTAGTGAAGGGTGGAGGTTTGAGAGGTTTGTCTGTAAGACAAACACAGTCCTGGCCCTGAGTGGTCTCCTTCCTAAGTGACCAAGGCAGGACACAGATGTAGAAATCAAAATGTTTTTCCATGCAAGATGAGGTCTCTGTTCAGGGATAGCAGATCTCCTTTGACCTTTATTTTCCATCTGTAGATATTGAAGAGCCCCTTTTCCTATTCTGCTTCCTGGAACTTTTTAGGTTATTGTTTCTACGTCCCTGACCTGGAACTTCGAGGCTGCATTTGGGAAGTCTCCTAGGTGTTTCTCTGAAATGATTTCTTTTCTGTTTCCTGATCTAGCCCAAGAGGGAGCATTTGGTCAGTGCACCCAAGCAGTGTCCACCCTTTGTTACTTTTGCCCTCCAAGGCCCCTCAGTAACCACTGCCAGAGAAAGTTGGCCCCCAAGGCTTGAATTACAGTGAAGCCATGGATAGAAAATACACCATGAAATTTTATGGCTCCTGCAAAGGGGCTGCCATCTGCTTTTTCTTCCCCCCCCCGCCTTTCTTTTTTATAGCCATTCCACAGTCTATTAAACCATTACTGTCTGCTCCCCCACTTCCCGCCAAGATCTGTGTCCATTTCAAAATACAACACTTTGAATTTCAAAGAAGCCCTTGGGAATTCCCCAGCTCATTCAAACTGAACAGACCTTTACTGATCCTTTTTTAAAATTGGAATCTATTTGTTCACATGCATAGGTACATATTGCTCTGAGCCCCTTGCCCATCCCCTCCACCTCCTCTTTCTTTACACAAATCAGAAAAAACCTTGCTGCGATGAGCGTGAGCTAGAATTTCTGTGTCTGCTTGTGCTTTACTGGTCCTGGATAGAGGGATACTCAGAATTTCCAGCATGAATGATGCTTGTTAGGCTCTTCCCGTGATGGGAGGAAAAGGCTACAGATTTGGCTGCTTTGCAAAATTATCCCTAGTCAAATTGCAGGGCAATGAGTACTTTCTGCCTGAGGATATATCTGACTCCAAACACCCAGCATGATCCCAAGTGCTCTGTCTCCACTTGCTTTCCTGTGCTGTTACTATTCCATCTCTTCTCTCACTGTTGTTTTATGAAGAGGGAACTGGATCCCACTTGTTTCTGAAAATCATTTTTGCCCGTGGTGAGCTATGCTATTTCTTATGATGGGAGGGTTTTCTTTTCCTATAAATATTTGGGCAGGTTTCATCTCCTTCCCCGGAGTTTTTCGTTCTGGAAGGTGGAACAAAATCTCTTCAGTCCAGGAGGGAACACACAAACGCTGCCGGGTGCTAGGTCACCCTGCAGGGAACTCCTGAGGTTGGATACTCGTGCAAGGCATTCCTGCCAGTTCCCTCCTTAAACTGATTCAGCTCTAAACCAAACCAGATTTCCATAGCAAATGTGTCTCTGCAGCTATCACATCTATTGGAAGGGGATTGCAGGTGCCAGGGGTGTGATTTGCCTTTGATTACAAAACAGCTCCCTTGTGGTCTCTGTGTAAAAACACACGCTTTTCTGAAGGTGATTTTCCACCCCATCCTTGTCTTCTTTTCCTGCTTGCTCTGCACTGCACAAGTAGCCACAGGGATCCAGGCAGCCTGGAAAAGCCCAGGGCAGAGCTGCTGCTGTGGTTATACCCCAGCAGTGCTGCTGACTCCTCCGTAGCAGCAGATGGCTCAGATGTACTCAGTGATTTATGCTCCGTAGCCATTTTGAGATGCTGTGTGATGGTTTAGGGCCACCTGCAGCATCCTGGGGAGGAGGAGAATCTCGGTGCTTCGCCAGCCAAATGGATATGCTTTTTTTAAATCTCCAAGCTGTGCAAACAGGGCTCTGGACAAGCAGCTTGGTGCAAACTCTGCTTCCCCTGTGGCTGCTGCTTTCCACGACGATTCTGCTCCACAGGCACAGCTGTCTGTCTGTCTGCAGCACAGATCCCCTGCCTGGCTCCGGGGACCTGGGGGACCACTAGAGGGAGATGGGAATGACTCCCAATATCTGTAATTCTCATGTTTTCTCTGACAAATAACAATTAACCTTTGCAGCTGCATAGCTGGAGCAAGGCTCCAGTCACTCTCCAGGACCTTCTGTACCTGGAAGGAGGAGCTCAGACAGGTCTGCTGGGCCCTTATTTTGGGAAACATCTTTGGGTTTTTTCTTAATATGAATCACACAGCCTCACTCTGTGCTTGAATTCCGAACCCAAAACTTGGTTGGAAGCTTCCATTTACGTGAATTGAGAGTTATTAATGTTCTCTGAGAAGTTCTATGTGGGACTAATTTGCTCTTCTTCAGTTTTTTTACCTGGGATAAAAAGTGCTTGGGGGCATCTTCAGCTGCAGGCAGAGTACAAGGTTGCCTGCATTTCCCCATCCCTGATTTAACTCAGGATACAGGGTTTGTCTTTAAGATAACAGCTTGTCTGTGCTGCCAGAGGTTAACCAGCAATTTGACAAATGAAACTAGAATGTCAAATATTTGCCATCCCAAAATGTGGATCTTTCTTGGTAATACATGGAAGCACACAAAACCATGGGTTTGAAGTAAGTTCATATGACTAAAATGAAGAAAATAATTGTTTTCAATATGTTTCTCTTAAACACGGATTTTCATTTCTTCCCTCTTTTTCATCTTTCTACTGTGAATAAAAAAATTAAGAGACAGGAAAAAAGCTAAAAGCAGCAGTGTATGAACGTGTGAGAGAGCAGGATTGTTGAAAACTGAGACACTGTTTCTTGGTTTGAAACAATGTGAGAATTTTCATTACTTGCATTTGGAAAAAAACCCAGCCAGCCTCTGAGCAAACTGAAACCTCATGTGCAAACTGTCAAATTCTTTCAGAAGCTATTTTTCACTTGAAAGCATTTGCTCATAGAAAGCATCTTGCCCAGCCTTATTATGAACACAAAAGCTGCACCTAATTGGTTTATATGTTGACAGGCATCTCTTATTACAGAGAATAACAGTGCGTGTTTGCCCCGCGCTGCGCGGGATCGCCCCGGCTGGACCCTGTCATCCACCAGCCACTGCTTCGAGAGGAGGCAGCAGTTTGGTGGCTCCATTTCTCCCTTTTCCATTGCAAATCAGCTCTTTGCAAATGAAGCCTGGGTGCGGCAGTCTCATGTGTCTGATGCGGCGGTGTTTGGTGGCTGCGCCTTCAGGGTTCATTGTGATCCAGCTGCGACATCAGGAGTCCTGCAGGCCTCTGGAACAGTTCAGTGGGGCAGGTTTGGGGTTGAACTGACCTAAACTGATGTCTGTGGTGTGAATCCATCCTGGAGCTGTGGTGCTGGACTGAGCAGAGCCCAGAGGCACCACACTCTGCCTGGATGCTCCTGTTTTCCTCTCTATGCGGTCAGAGCTGACAGCTTCAGCACTGCATTACTACAACACAACCCCAAATACAGACAGCATGTAATTGTGTTGATTTGCTCTTCTTCAGCTTTTCCACCAAGGGTAAAAATGGATGGGTGAACCTCTAGCCACAAGCAGAGTACAAGTCTGTCTTCATCCCCCCATCCCTGATTTAAGCCAAAATTCAGGGCTTATCTTTCAGGTAAGGGCTAGTCTGTGCTGCCAGTGGTAAACTGGCAATTTGAGATCTGAAATTAGAATGGCAAATACTTCCCAGTGACATTGTGATGGCTGAGGTTTTACCTGGGGATCTCAGGGGATACCAGACAGTTTCCTGTTTGCTGAACATTGGCATGTAGCTCACACACCAATTACACATTATGTGGGATTCTCAGAAGTGCCTGCACGAGGACCTCAATAGCTCTGATGTTTTCAAAATTCTTTCCAAATTCTTGCTCTCTGCTGGAGACTGGCAACCCCCACTTGATGGCAACCTGATGGCCCAATGCAACCTCCAGCTCAGAGTAAGTTAGAGCTGGTGTAAACCCAAGACAGAAATCACACTGTAGCACAGTACCATTACTCCAAGCCCTTTGAAGAACTTGGTCTTGGGAGGTTTTGCTGCCCAGGCAGCCACATGGGCCTCCTCTGCCAGCTCTGTGCACCTCCAGCTGGTGCAGAGTTGCTGCCTCCTGGTTCACGTCATTGCCCCCAGCTTCAAAAGATTAATATATTTGAGGGAAAGGCTGTGTAGTAGTTAATGGCTTCAAAAAGCCATTGAATAGCTGAGAGGTGGATGAGAAATGTGTTTGTGCCATTGCACAGTTCTTCTTGGACCATATGTACAGGATCCCAGGAGCTGCTGCATATTTAATACTTATTGGGAATCAGAAACTAGAGGCAGTTCCAGGAGTTCCAGATATACTGGTGCCTTCTTTGCACTGAGGGTTCAGTCCAAACCCAACTCCTGGCATGTGAAACCCTCAGGGGTAGCAGAGGACAAGTAATTGTTAAAAGAAGCTTGGTGTTGATAGAAGATGTAGTGTAAACCATGCAACAGGTTAAATTCATCTCAAAGTGATGCAAAGAGAAATTCAGAGACTCTTCATTAGCTACAGAGCTAATTAAAAATCATGGGTTACAGTGTTCATTACCTCTCAGGCATCACGGTGAGAATCTAGAGGGTGTCATGTGCAGTGCCAGGAGCTGGACTCAATGATCCTTTTGGGGCCTTCCAACTCAGGATATTCTGTGATTCCAGCAATTGGGTGTTTTTAATTCAAACTTATTGCCTGATGTGACGAAGTCTTTGGTGGTTGGAGAGGTCAGTGCCTGGCACTGGTGATGAGGGAGGGTGAGTTAGGGACCAGCTGTGCCTGTGCTGCCCACAGGAGCAGCCACCAAACCCCCACGGCTGGGACAGAGCCAAAACACAAAGAGTTCCTGCACCTCAGTGAAGGCTGACACTGCCCCAAAAGCCAAAACCCATCCAAGGCAGTTGTGAACTTTCGACCATTTTGACTGTCTGCAACAGAGACTCTTTGTGCAAAAACCATGTCTTTGTTGCAAAATAGATATATTTGCTGGATGGCTCGAATGCACAATGAAGATGCGTTGTGCTACTTCTGTCTTTTCTTCTTTGAGCCCCTGAGCATGCCCACTGCCAGGCAGCAGCACCCCTGAGCAGGAGTGAACATGGGCTGGCAGACACATTTAATGGTGTAACAATGATTTTCACACCGGGCTCACAGGCTCTTGTCAGCCTTTCCACAGTGCTGGAGAACTGGTGCTGTGAATACCGTGTGGTGCTCCCAAGGCTGTGGCATCTTTTAAAATCAGTCAAATGTGGCCTTGATGTAACAGCAGCCAAGGATTTACTGCTGAAGGGGTTTCAGTAAAAAAAAACATGTTTCCCACAAAACCAGAATTTTTATTAAAAACCAAATTCCCATCAGGAAAAACGTGCCAGTGTCTTCCACTTGGGGTTTACTGAAATGTTTCATTTCTCAAATGGAATGGAAAAATTTCAGTTCAAGAGTAATTCATGTTTACTGTCTGTGAGCCACTGCCTGACCTGAAATATGTCCCTGAGGACATGCCTGGGCTTTGCTGCTGTGAGAGCAGCTGGCCCACAGCCTGGGCAGGACACCTGGTTACAAGAGGACATGAGCAGGAGGCATCATTATCTGTCTAGGTGCAATCTGGGGCTGAACTGACCAAAACAGGCAGTGAAACAGAAATTCTAATTTTTGAGCATACTTGGGTATTGGTAAAGCCACAATCACATTTACACAATAGTCATAATTTCAACCTCTCAGGCAGAGAAACTGGAGTTTAAATGGAATTATTTGTTCACAGAGATAGGGGGGATGGGCATGAATTTATAGTGAGAGATCCTCATGTAAGGACTTTATGTCTGTGGTAGGATTTCTCATCTACTGCCAGCCTCCAGGACTGAAACGAGAGGATGTTTTCCTTCAGGCTGCTAAGGGAAATGCTACCCTGGAAAATTTTTAATTTTAAGTGTTGAAATTCAGCTATTTCCTGTGCTATACATTTGTGTGACACATACATGACTTAATTGAAACTTCTGGAAACTCTTAGAAAATTAACCCCCTGTCTCAACATCATATAAACTGGAAAGCTGTTTGGAAAGTTGAAATAGTGTGTAGGATGTGAAATTAATGTATGTATGTAGAAAATCCTTATTGGTGAAGGTGAAGGGTTTGGTTTTTCTCAGCCTGGCTATTTCTTGTGGTAGCCAAATTCTGGTTTAGGCCAAGGCTCTGTACACGAGGCTGAGATCTTGTGTAGAATTCAGTGATAAAACTCTGGTGCAAATTCTTTGCTCACTCCACTGACAAAATATTCTTGCTTGACCACATGCCTAACCATGTTCTCCAATTAGCCTCCTAATTAGACCCCCAGTATCTGTTTAGATTATTAATGGAGCTGAAAGACTTTTTAAAGCAACATTAGATATAGCTGAAGGGATTGCTTCAGGGGATGGAGATACTGCAAGTGTGGGCCATGTTTTTTCTGCTTTGTTGTGCTGAGTCTGGGGGATGTGTTGAGGTGAAAGGGCTCCCCAAGTCCTGGTTTGGTGCTGCTGGGAAAGGTTTTTGATAGAAGTAGTTTTTCAAAGGGATCAATCTTGGGTTGAAAATAGGTGCATGTGGGAGAAGGAACTTTCCATTATGTTTTTAGAATGCCATTTTAAAATAGAGTATTTCAAGTAACTCCAACAAAATAAAATATTCCTTCTCAGCTTAAACTTGTCCAAAAGGAAATGTTTCATTTTGATTTGCCCAGTGCAATATTCGTCTGGGGGAAAAAAAACCCAACAAAAAAAGAGTGTTTCTCATGGCATAGTTTTACTTAGTAATATTGCAATTTTCTATTAGAAAAAAACAATTCCAGTAGAAAATTCCCTGCTGACTCCTGGTGCAACCTGTCCTGGCTCCTGAAGAGGAACTGGGGCTGACTTCTACAGCCTTCAAGGCTGACCCTTTCCCTTTGATCAGTGCTGATTCACTTCCTAGCAGGGTGCTCTGCTGCCCGGAACACTACATTCTATTTGCTGCTCCTTGTTTGGGAGAGCTGCTATAAGCTTTTAGCATCCCAGTGGACATGGGGAAAGGATCTTTAATCAAGTTCCCACTTGGCCTGAAACAAGCCGGGCTCTTCTTTTACATGGGCTCACCCCGAAGGAAAAGCCACCTTTTTGTGCCCTGCTGCCCCCAGAGCTGGCTCTGTTTGGACTGCACAGAGTGTCTTTATCAGCTCTGGGCACACTGGGCCACCTTTGCTGGGGCAGCAGGAGGCACAGCCTGAGCAAGGACAAGCTGCCTGTTCATCACCAGCACAGAAAGGACCTTCCTTTCCAGAGACCCTCAAAGCCAAGCATGGCTGGGACATGGCTCCACCCTGGGACTGCCTCATGAGTGGCATTACCTGGGGCTGTCCTGGGTTCATAGAAAAATAGAATCATGGAATGATTTGGGTTGGAAGGGACTTTAAAGTCCCTTAAGTCTTTTAACTCCAGCAGGGATGCCTTCCACTATCCCAGGCTGCTCCAAGCCCCATCCAGCTTGGCCTTGGAAATTTCCAAGGACCCAGGGGCAGCCACAGCTTCTCTGGGCACCCTGGGCCAGCACCTGCCCACCCTCCCAGGGAACAATTTCTTCCTCACATCTAATTTAAACCTACTGTCTCTCAGTTTGGAGCCATTCCCCCATGTCCTGGCACTCAGTTCCTGATGAGGAGTCCAGCTCCATCTTCCTTGTAATCCCTTCAGACACTGGAAGGTGCTGTGAGGTCTCCAGGTGGGAGACACCACGGGTGTGGTGGACACCACGCTCACAAGCAGTAGAAGAAAGGGGTCATCAACAGAACATCAACAGAAATTGTTGGGAAGTTTGACATCTGCTACTCCCTTGTCTTCTTCTCGTCTCCATGCACTTAAGCTTGAGATAGATGAGAGCACCTCTACATCAGACCCCATGGATGCAGTCACAGTTAGCCTCATCATCAGGTCTACGGTCTATTTAGACATCGATTAGTATAATTTTTTTAAATAAATGTACATATTTAGACACAGACTCTAAATAGACATATTTAAGATCTGTAGGGTGCATGGGATAGGAATAATGGGGGGAGGGACTTGGGCACAGCTCTAGGCCACCCTTGGCAAACAATCTCTGGTTTTTTAAACTGAGAGTTCCAAACTGTGTGGATGCAATCTGAAGTTTAGCAGCAGAGGAAAATACAAAGTAGGCTGGAAAGTTTCAATCCAGCCTCGTTGGTTTTATTACAGAAAAAACAAACAAATCTTACCAGCATGTGACACATTTTCTTCCCAAACTTGCATTTTTCATCTACAATGATAAGGTTTTGTTAAAACATAAAGAATCCATTTTTGATTTGAGGTAATGAGGAATTGGGGGTTTTCTTCCTTTGTTTGCTTAAAATTGGAATATTCTAAGGCCCTGCTGCAAAGCAAGATCCAAATAACACCAGATCTTGACAAGGTTTGGAGAGCTCCAAGATCCCTGAGGGGGAATGAAATATTTCAGTGTTCAGATCTGAAGACAATTCCTACCTTTCCTCCTCAGCCTTTACTTTTATTAGGTCAGTCTTTTTTTGTGCTTATAATGAAGAAAAATTGAGCAGGTTTTTGGGGGAAGGCGGGGCTGAAGATATTAACAGAAATATGGGTTTGGTCTGGCACAATGTGCTGGAGTCTACTGGCATATTGTGAGCTGCCTTAAAAAAAAAAAAAAAAAAGGAAAAAAAGAGATAAATAGATTCTGGGGCACTGCTGAGAATTCACAGGAGGTCTGGCTGTTTAGGAGATCAATGGGACTGTCCCAAGGGCAGCTTTTATCATGAAGGGGTGGCTGTTACAGCAAACACTGGGTTTCTTGTCAGTCCAGAGTGCACATCTCTTGCAGCAAAATTAAGAGTACAAATTGTGCTGGTCATGAATTGAAGGACACTGACCTGGGAGGTGGCGTTTACAGTACCCAGCATCTCTCCAAGGTCTCCCTGATAGGGACACTGGGGCTCATTTTGTTGGTGACCACCAGGCTTCCTCCTCTCTGACCCTTTATCTGGGTCCAGCAGTGTCACCCTGAAGTCTTCTCTTTGGCTTCATTTTTTTCAGTTCAGAAATTCATCCCTCTGACCCTGTTATATCAGACATAATTTTTCCTCTGTTGTTCTGGGTTGGGCAAGAACTGCACAACTCAGCTCTGAATCAGCATGACAGCCAAAACACTGATTTAGAACCACATGTTTCCAAAACAGCCTTTTTCTTTATCTCACTGCTGTGTTTGCCTGTGTTGCCCTCCTGCGCACAACTGGAAGGGTTTGTGCCAAAATACCTTAAGCAACTTCCTTGCAAAATGCTGCCTTTCAGAAGCCTTTCTTAAGTGAACAAAAGCCAGATCTTGGGAAACATTTAGGCTTTTACTCTAAGTAGCATGAATAACATCTTGTAATAATAATCATTAGTAAATCGCATCTTTACTGTAAATAACATAATTTTAAATTGAAATCAGTTTTGGTAAAAGGTTATTAGTAACAAGTTGAAAGAGACTGAGTATGAAAAAATCCCTGCAGCTGTGTTTGGCAGTGTCTAATCAAACCTGCACTTTGTCCCAGCTCTGCCAGGGCAGCCTGTGGATGGACTTCAACCTGCAAAGAAAATCCATTGGGCATCACTTTTAGTTCCTATTTTTTTAATTTGAAAAATAGTTTTGATTTGCAGAAAACCTGCCAACATTCCAACAATTTCTTTGCTCGAAAGTGTGAAAGGTGTTGCTTTAGTCAGCCTTTGGGAGAATACAGGCAGTGAATTGCAGTTTCAGTTGATCTCAGAATCACAGAATCCCAGAGAGGTTTAGGTTAGAGGGACCTTAAAGATCATCTCATTCCACCCCCCTGCCATGGCAGGGACACCTCCCACTGTCCCAGGCTGCTCCAAGCCCCAGTGTCCAACCTGGCCTTGGGGACTGCCAGGGATCCAGGGGCAGCCACAGCTGCTCTGGGCACTCTGTGCCAGGGCCTGCCCACCCTCTGAGTAAATCTAAATCTCTTCTCCTTTCATTTTAAATCATCCTCCCTTGTCCTATCATTACCTGCTAATGTAAAAAGTAGTTTCTTTGACTTGACCACGGCTGTGGTGTGATGTGTCACCTTCACAGGACTCGTGTCTCCAGGGCCACATGTGGAGCAGGAGGAAACAGGGCTGCTGTGGCTGCTTCCATTGTCTGAGGCACTGCCCAGGTCTTTGTCCTCACTCCTGCTGGTGCACAGGAGCTTCAGAAAGAGCCACGGGGCTGTGCTGGGGAAAGCTGACATGTGTGAGCCACGAGCACATCAGTCAGCCCTGGAGATGCCATATCAGCCATGATTTATCTGGGATCTCCTGGAATCACTGGGCAGGGGCACTTGCTCCAAGCTGCCATTTCCATGATGAATAGAGGGTTTGCAGCTCTTGGTGACCATGATCAGATGGAGACCTGGTGGAAAAGTGCAGGGCTGCTGTAGTAAGAGCTCTGTTTGTTTACTCTGAGCCTGAATTCAGCCCCCAGCTGCTTGTTCCTCCCGTCGAACAGGATTGCAAAGCTCTCCCCAAACACTGCAACTAGGTCAGCCTGAGGAGAGGGCTTTGTTCAGCCCTCCAAATATCTATCTGTCTAATTTTTTTTCCCTTGCTGTTTTTAGTTTTTCCAAAGCAGAATCCTTTATTTAAGATCTCCCCTGAAAGCAGGCAAAAACAAAGACCTATAAGTTTTGTAAACCTTTGTTTTTTGCCTAAACACCTTTCAGCCACACAGTATAAATAGATCACCTCAGTGGTTAAGCAGAGGTTTCTCTTTTCAGCATTGCCTTGGGCACTGACACTCACCTGGTGCTGTGGGTCCAGGCCATGAGCAGCCTGTAGTCCCATACGAGGGGACTGGCATAGGAAGCAATTTCTTGGAAATCACTTTAGAAGCAAGTGCTCCCCTTTAGATGGTTCTTGAGCTCTGAATCTGCGGATGGTCCTCCCATTCCTGCTCTTTTGTCTTCCCTGGAGCTACAGTTGCTGCTTGGTGTGTAAGAAGGAAATAATTGAAGTGTAGGAACAGAAGTTCAGTTCAAAACCTGACTTTGAATACATTTCTAAATGTAATTCTCTGCCTATTGCCAAACTCCAAGTGCCTCTGGCTGTATGTTCTATGGAGGAGAAAATCCTAAATCCCAGAGCAGGGGCTGACAAAGCTGGAGGTCAGGGATGGGAACTAGGTGGTGGAGAATGAGCAAGGTTGTTATGAAGCACATTCTCAAAATGTAATCGGGGCAGTGAGAGGGAGAATGAATCAATGTCACCTTGAGTAAGCATGGAGATCAGCTTGGCCGCATTCCTGAGATAGCTGTGTGGAGATCTGACACTGGTATTCATGGGAGACTTAAAACAGAGTCCAGAACTAAGGGTGTAACCTAACCTTGGGAGCAGTGGGAACATGAAGAAGATCAAGGTAATCTCAGGAGGTTGCAAAAGAGAAGGTCAGATGTGGTTCAGCAAGTGCAGAGGGGCTCAGGTTTAATTCCTCTGTAGTATACATGGCTGTGAAAGGCCTGCCATGCTCAGCCTGTCCTGCAGAGCAGTGTCCTGTTTTCCCCAGAGATCATCAGCTGGAAGATGGGCATGAGACAAGTAGGGCTGCAGTGACTCCAGGAAAAGGGAAGTCTCTTTGTGCTCTTTGCAGAGCCCCCAGCACTCCTTTTGCAGTTAAACCTTCATGGTGCTGTTTCAGAGAGCACTTCCAGCTTTAGTAAAGGGGACAGGCAGCAAAGGTTGGAACCTTCCATAGCTAATTGGGAATTGTGTATTAGATAGCTTTGAACTGAAGCTCTCATGGCTTTAAAAGGATCATGATTCACCTCATCTCTAACAGGTGTCTAGGAAAGTACCAGCTGAACGGCTGTGGGGCCAGTACCTCAAATTTGGAATCTTTCTACCAAGATGTGGCTGGAGGGAGCTCCCTAAGCAGGGTCCTGGGAGCTACCCTGGAGATCACAAGACCATTGATCCTGCTTAAGACAGGAAGACTTGGGCAAGAGCCTCCACATGGGTTCCCCATGAGGACAATCAGTTAAAGCTCCTGGTTGAGCTCCAGTTTACCTTTAGTTCTGCTAATACAGCAAAATCCTCCCAGCCCTACTAAAGGCTTCCAGACTTCTTTGCTGCTTGTGGGGGCTGGGGGGAAATCCATCCCATTTCTAATTGTCACATTCAAGTCTTGTGCAGGCAGATTCATTCCATATGGCAAAGGGATCCGAGCTGCTCAGCTTGGCACAGCCAGGCACTTGATGGGAAAATGATACATTTAATTGTATGGACGTCAGAGGACTGGAGTTGTTTGCTTAATCCAGGAGTTGGAAATAAATACAGAAAATACAGTTGGCTGGGGATGATTGAGAGCATTCCAACTTTCCTTGTAGTGAGGATTTGGAGGGCATAATGGGAAGGAGATTCCCATTTTCAAGCTGCACAAGACATATCTGAGCTAGTTATAAGTTTTTTGGGTTGGGCTTGTGGACATTTCAGCCAGGTGTAAATGTGGCCCCATATTATGAAATGAGTCAGATAAAAGTCTCTTCTGATTTTCAAGGAAGCACTTTTCTGTGTGTTGAATTGGACTGTAAAACCCAAGTGATGGAGAGCTGCCCTGGACCACGAGCTGATCCCTTCTGCTCATGGTCAACATAATGTTTTTACTTTCCCCTGAAAATCCAAAGTGTTGATCAGCTCCTCTACCTGCTGGAAAACACTGTCCCACATAACAGCCAAAATCTCCCTGTTTTACAAGCTTCTCCTCTTATATATCTGCATTTGCTCCTCTCCCTTTTATTATTTGCTGGTGGTGATAATTCTTAGGGGCAGAGAATGGCAGGGCAGTCTTGCCATGGAGTATCCTAGTGTACAGGTGGAAACCAAAGTCCATATGGTAGGATAGGAATTTCTGTACCATGAAGCAGCACTATGTGAGACTATGGAGAGGAGTTTAGCTGTGGGAACAGAGGAGTCAAACCTGGTGTTTTCCCTCTGGCTGCCAGTACCCAGCACTGCTGCTCATTTGCTGAGGTTTTCCAAGGCAGATGTGAGCTGTGGGGCTCCTGTCCAGCCCTTCTGGAGGCTGATAAGCACTTGTGGTGAGGCCAGCATTTACCAGAAGTGTTGGACCTACCACACGAAACAGCATTTGTGTCTTGCTAGTCATCATCCTGGCTGGGAACACAGCACATCTGCTCCAATCAGGGTACCTGGAAAACCAAAAAGACAATTCCCCCCTCAGGAGGAATGTCCAGGAAAACCTGAAGAAATTAATCTTCTGCTTCTGACGGACAAAGATATAAAATGCCTGGAGAAGAGGCATTATCTGTAACCCACAGTAATTTTGCCTTAGTTTCTAATAACCATTAGTTTGAGCTCTGGAGTGTGAGGTTTAACTTCACTTCCAAACTGTTTATTCCACTGAATACTCCTGATAGCCATATCAACATCCTACTTGGGCTGCCTTAATCTTGGCACGATTAATAACCCCAGCCCTTGCCAGCAGTGATGAGAAATGTCTTCTTCTGACCTAATGCTGGTTACTTTCAGGTCACTCCAAAGCATCCTCTCTATCAGGAGTGGATCAGGATCTCCTGAAGGGATGGGAAAGGAGACTGAACACTTCTCAGTCTGTTATCGCCGTGAGTTGCTCTTTTCATTATTCATATTCAGCTGCAGGCCCTGTGGCTCAGAAGGTGCTCTGCTGTACCTTGATGAAATTTGGGCTGAATTTGACACAGGGAGTAAGGCAGTCACTGCTGGGAGGGATTTATCTCCTCACTTTGTGAGGGGTCAGGGCTGCTGACCATAGTATCGGTGACCCACCTTCATTTCTACTCCCAAGCACTTCATATTCATCCACCTGGATTCATTCTGCTCCAGATCCTAGGGGCTGTTTCCTGGGAATAGTGAATGACATGGCTCTCATTCGTTCCCTTTCTGAAGTCCTTCCATTTGGTACCAGTTCTATTTAATATTTCATTTTGAATTTTCATAGCTAGGCACTTATAGACATTAATTATTTAATGGCCACGTTCCTTGTATTAAATGTATAGATCAAGACAGCTGCTGGTGTTTTCTAAAGGGAGTGTTCACTAATCGGGATATGCTGCTCCTCCAGCTTTCAAATAGAAATCTCAAAGGTCCCTTTTTTGTTCAGTGTTCAAGAAAGCCTCACTTTCTTGTTCAGTGCTGGATGGCACCTTCAAAAGCACTCGGTGTTGATCTAACCTTGTTCTCACCACAGCCCCTAAGAAAATAGGGCTGAGCCATTTCAAAACCCTCTCCTCTCCCCCACCAAATCCAGCACTGTAGCAATATTCCCAAGCTTTTATCTGCAGTTACATCAGGGGTAAGCAAGCAGGAAAGGCTGGCATTTTAGCCTTATTTCTGTTCTCTGGAGCAATTCCATAGCCTCAGAGGAGTTACTCTGGAGGCACAAAACGTATGAAAGTGTGGTTTGTCCATCTAGCTAAAGATTTTTTGCCCCTGTCCCATCAGCTGGCCTGGGTCAGGCTTAGATGACCGGGGCAGGAGAGGGTGGTGGGACAAGCCATGAAGGTGTGTGAGGGTCTGGTTTTCATGTGGATGGAAGATAAGAGAATGGAGGAGATTTGCCAGTGGGAAATCTCAGCGTGCCAATATCAAAAGGCAGCTGATCTGAATATGCTCTCCAACACAAATTCCCCACAATGTTTGTGACTGTGTGATGCCTCTGTCTTGGGGGTTGGGTGACATTTGAGGCTGCATATTGTCCAGGTAGCTGGGCCCTGCATCTCTCACAGTGGGAGCTGCCTGGCTGGGCATAGCACATGGTCTGACACAGCCACCCAGCCCAGCTTAGCTGCAAATGCCACATTGAATCCATTTTATTTTGGAGAAAGGCAGCTTCACTTCCTCTTGATAACTGATTTTACTCAGACCTTTATGGCTGAGAGAAAGTCAGGGAGCCTTGTGCACCTGCCTCCTCTCCAACCTCGGTCTCCTCGTGATTTCTTCTTGGTTCTCCATCCACTTCCACTGGATTTTGGCTTTAGAACTGTGGAGACCATGTAACTTACAGTTGGAAAGAGTGTGCATCTTTTGGGGGAGAAATCCGGTCAGATCCTGGTAGGGAAGACACCTCCAAAGCTTTCCTGGAATGTCAAGCTCACCATGAGCAACCTCCCTTCATTAGTCCCAACATGATGGAGCAGGATGAATTTGCGCATGGGTGGAGCTGGAAGAGAATAATAAACTCCTCTTAATGAAGGGAGCACTTCGGTTTGCTCTGTCTGGCAGGCATCTTTTGTACTTCTGGTAGTTGGCATCCCGGGCAAGACAGAGGGACTGGGCTTTGGGAGTGGCAGGCATGCACTCAATTTGCTGCCTACCCCTGGCAGAGGATCAAAGCTGGAATTTTTATTACACTTGCTTTGCCTGCCAGAAAGAAGCACTTTGATTTAATTCTGGTAGCTTCTTGCTCAATGCCAAGCTTGGAATGTGATGCTCTGATGTCTTCCAGGTTCTTAAAGCAACCACAATGTCCCACCAAGGAAATATATATTTATATAGCAGAGGAGCAGCACTGGAGTGTGGAATCACTTTATTAAGAGTGAGCCATATCAGAGGTGGACCCCGTGGTTTGGAATATGAGACTGGCTCCTTTTGTAATCCTGTGTACCAAGCTCTGATACGATCAGAAATTCCTGATTCCTCAGTAACTATTCTTGGAAAGCTCATCTTGTTAAAAAGCAGTCACCGTGTCACTCTCCCTGGGAGAGGATGAGGGATGCTTACAGAGCTGATGGAATATTTTCTGGCATGAATGTCCTTTGAGAAGGGAGATTGTGCTTTTGACAAGATGACATTTTTCAACAGAAAGCATCTGCTCATCTCAAAATATTGTTTTCATGCCAAAAGAATACCTCAAAACTCAATTGTATTATTTTCTGAACAAAAATCCAAATGCTTTGGGGTTTTGGCAACACATTTCAAGGATTCAAATGAAAAAAAAAAATATTTGTTTCTGGAAAACCAAGAGGCCAAAATATTTTTTTCCTTTTTAGTTCTATTTAAAAATTTAGGAAAAATGGAACTTATTTTCCATGTGATGGAAGGGACCCTCTTTCAAATCAGCTCTAGATATTCATACAAAATGAGTGTTAGTGGGTACTTCACTACAGCCAAATTCTGTCACTAATCATGATATGGGAGGATGCAACCTGTAAGATTTTTATTCCTTGCAGCTCTCTCTGAGGTAATTTAGGTTGATCCAGAGTGGGAAGAACAGATGAAATAAGAGGTAGAAACAAATTGTGAAAATGTCTGAGGCCATGAGAAGGTTCAGTTTCTTTTGGACTCACGAATCTGGTACGTGCACTGTTATTTCCATTCATTTTCCATTGACTGTTACATTATGTCACAATATTAATGTATTAATATATTAATAGAATGTCAACATTTATATGTAATACAATTAGTGTTTTAATATGAGTCAATATGAAATGAATCAACATAGCATTTGAAACAAAATCTTTTAAAATTTCATCTATTAAAAAAAATGGAAAAAATATGGTACCCTGCACCCTATGGTACAGATTCCCACTTTGGAATTTCAGCAGTTGTGAAATCCTATGCCCCAGGCAACCCTTTAGCCCTACTCTGTCTTTCCTTTCTTTTACTTTCTACCCTATTTGGACCATGACCTGAAGTTTGTATTAATTTGTTCTGGTTAATACAAAATTGCATGCAATCCTAACATGATGTTATTTTTGAATGGTTCTCTCTGGGAAAACCAGGAAAAGATAAAGACCTTTATTTTTTTTCTTTCCACCAAGAAGCCAGTATGGGATCTGTTACAATCTAGTCGTGCTGGATGGGAGGCTAGGAACACAGGCAGGGAATTAAAGACCATTGTTTCACAGCAAAATAATAATATACAGTTATCAACATATTTATATACATATATTTATGTGTATTTATGAAGAGCTCAACTGTCTTTTCATTTGCACTGGCTTGCAGCCCATGGAATGAATCCAAAGGTACCATGGTGTACAGGAGAAACCTCTGGCATTTATTGATGCTGCCCATCTTGTAATTTCAACCATTCTTCAGGTTTCCCTCCACTTACTTAGGGATTTTGGAACTGCAGCCCTGTTTGGGACATACCTCAATTGCTTTGGGGTTATCACATTTCCACATTACAGCAAAGAGCCCCCATTGTCCCTATACAAGTAGCGGCTAAGAGGGCACTTGAGAACCAGAGCACTGCTCTCACCACTGCCCACTTAATCCCTGTTGACTTTATTTTCACCAAATCCCAACTCGGATGGGCCCACCTCTCGATTGCCCATTGTATCCTGCCTGGCACTAGATGAGATGTGCAGAGTGTTTCCTACCAAGTGTGAGGGGCAGGCACAGAGCTCCTGGCTGGGCACGGAGCTGTGGCCATCCTGCCCACACAGCTCTGAAGCCAGGCTGGAAATGCAGGGCTTGCATCAGTCACTGGGAGCCCCAAGTTTTGAGAACTGCATTCAACAGCACCCAACACATGGCAGGAAATTGTATGTTCAAGTATTCCACTGCATGCCAGAGGCACTTAATATAATCCTTATTTCTTGATGGAGAGGCCACTGCCTCCAGCCAGGATTCCTGAACAGGTCTTTTCTCTCTGTCTGGGAACATCAGACCTTCAGAGAATTGGCTTTTGAGGTTGACATCTCCTGAGCAAAAGAGCCACACAGAATGAACATCCAGAGAACCTCAGAATCCCAGAACAGTTGGGGTTGGATAGAACCTTAAAACCCATTTAACCCCACCCTCCTGCCATGGGCAGGGACACCTTCCACTGTCCCAGGCTGCTCCAAGCCCCAGTGTCCAACCTGGCCTTGGGCACTGCCAGAGATCCAGGGGCAGCCACAGCTGCTCTGGGCACCCTGTGCAGGGGCCTGCCCACCCTCACCGGGAACAATTCCTGCCCAATATCCCATCTAAACCTACTTTCTGTCAGTGTGAAGCCATTCCCTATCACTGTCAACCTCTTGTAAACAGTCTCTCTCCATGTTTCTTGCAGTCTTCTTCCAGTACTCGATGAGCTCACCCCAAAAGCTTCTCTTCTCCATACTGAACAATCCTTAAATTCTCCCAGGCTTTCCTCCCAGCAGAGCTGCTCCATCCTCAGGGCTCCCTCCAGCATCCCCAGGTGGTTCCTGTGCTGGGTCCCAGAGTTGAGTGCACACCCCATCCCATGGAGGTGGGGCTGTGCACTCACTGCCTGCCAGCTGCACGATGCAAGCACAGACCTTTCCAGCTGGGGAATCCCAGAGAACACGAGGATAAAAGTGCTTGGGAGCAGCCCTTCTCTGTCCTGCACTAGGAGCAAAATCCCCTTGGCATGAGCAGTTTTCACTGACCTTCACCATTTCTTTTAAGTCAGAGGTATTTGAGTCAGTCCCCAAATTTCTACTGTTCACCCCCCCAAGTGATTATAATTACATTTGCATGTATGATATACAGATATAAAGAGATTTAATCAAAATGTAGCTGCCAAGGTGATACCCAGTGAGTATATGTTCATCAGAAAATCATTATTAAAGGCTTTCCACGTTGGCAAACTTCAGTTCAAAATTAAAAGTGAGGCTTTTTTCGTTACTGTTTTGAATAGTTTGAGTTATTTCAAATGCAAGAGCCAAAAAAATAACTCAGTGCCAGCTTGCAGAAATATGAGTTGATAGACTGGTTATTATTATTATTTATTGGATTGCAGGGAAGGATCTTGGGGGAGATTTCTTGATGAGTGAGTTACAGGAGTATTAACTCTGTAATGGGAGGTGGAGGGAAAGACATTTACATTCAAGACACTGCTCGGTTTTGCCCACATCAGATTTAATTTCTGTAGCAGAAATAGAGGAAAAACCCGAATAGATCTTTGAAATTGTAGCTGTAAACAGAGTTCTGGTTCAAATCACTGGGGGAAGGGTGGGAGGAAGAGACCAGCACCTTGACATAATTGCAAAGAGAAAAAGGCACCTTGCTTTTGGTTCAGCTCTGTTGTAAAACCTGTGAAAGTATTTCCTGTCCTCATAGCTGGGGGACATTTAGGGCACAGAAGGTATGGTGGTATGGGAGACCTTTGGTGAGACTAAAACCAGACAAATCAAATTTATGGTTCTACTTAAACACTTGTCTGCCAAATCTGTCTCACCAGGGCTACATTCAAAGACAGACGGGAAAGAAATCCAGCAAAATGAGCACAGTTCTCCATAAAGAGGGAGGCAAATGGGTGAGTTTTGTCCAGACTCTGATGCAGGTAAAAGCATTTGTTAGAGCTCGTTGTGCAGAACTGAGGCCACAGCGGTGACACGAGAGGTGGACAGATGGATGGATGGATGGATGGATGGATGGATGGATGAATGGATGGATGGATGGATGAATGGATGGATATTTGTGCCTACATGAGCATGCTAACAACACACACTGCACCCACAAACATGAGAGTGAAATTCAGCTGTGGGAATATTTAAACATTAACAAATACTATTTCCCAGATGAGACCGGGATGAAGAGTCTGGAGGCTGTTGATCCCCTTTGCAGAAGATAATGAAGGTCACTAGCACAGAAATAGTAGTATAAACAACAAATGTGTGCATTTGGCTCCAAATGAAGTTGAGACAGAGTTGTTTTGGTACAACAGACCTCACACAACCACCTGAAATGTTTGAGAAGCAAATATCTCTCCCCAGCAGTGGTAAATCTTGCAGCACCACATACTACAGATATAAGATGTCTATTACAAGTAGCTCAGAAAATACCTCTCTGTAGGAAGCATTTCAGTGGCACCTTTTATTGAGTGAGATCCAGGAGGGGTTAGACAGGAACAATAGATTCTTGCCCTTGATTGAGAAGTTGCGTGAGCCAAAAGTCATGAAACTCCTGATTCTCAGTGCTGCAGGTTCTGGAGGGGTTGCTTCAGTTTGCTTCTCCCATTCCTTTCCTCCCGTTCCTGTTTTCCATTCCTTTACAATTCTTCCAGGGCCATGCCTGGCCAACCTGAGACTATCTTGCTTTACTGATCTTAACAGTTGATCTTTAATTAACCCATGGACTGTTTTGGTCATTAATTTAATGTATCAGGCAGGGAATTAAACCTCATAAAAACTCCATCCTAGCTCTGATAGATCACACTGAACCTCAGGGGAGCAGCAGGGAAAATGGGTGCTCCATGGGAACGCCCATGGGAGCAAAATTTCTCTGGAACCTGGCCCGCTGCCACACTGTGGGTTTCCCACATCTCTCCTCAAGGAAGGTTTTCCTAGAGCTGGAGACAAGCTAGTTTGGTCAATTTGTGATTATTGAAGTAGGAGGTTTGTTGGGTACTGGCCAAAAGCTGATTGAATAAGAACTGCCTCAGAGGATTGTGGGACAGACCCAAACCCGAATGTAATTACCAGCTTAATTCTAAATTAATATTTTGTTAGGGAGTGGGATAGACTTTACTCTCCCCCACCCTCCCTCACAGCACACACCACTGATCTGGGTTTGTTGAGCCTTGCAGGGTGCTCCAGGTTATAGTGCCTGTGTCTGAGATTGTTAAAACCTGTGAGAATTGGGACCGTTTAAAATTAGAGTGAAAAAAAGGGAGGAAAATAGCTGGGAATGGGTGAACGTCATATAAATAGCAGTAAAACTGTTAAATCTATTTGCATTTCACACCCAATAATTTTCAACTCCACCTCGAGAGCGCTGCTTGAAAGTCAGCACTTTTAATTGTCCAGTAAATTTCCTTTCAGGCAGCTGCTGCACAAACTGCCTCTACCTGCAGTGAGGAAAAGCAGAGAACGGATTTATCTGAGGATGGAGACAAACGTGGCCGTTCGTGTGCCTCGAGTTCCCCCTCTGTTTCACTTAATTCAGCCCTGAGGGCACTTGGTTGTGCCATTAGTCCTCAGGCAGCAGCAGCACCAACCTGCACATCTGAGATGTGGCTTGGCCACCAGAGCCTGGAGCAGCCCCTGGAAGTTCCATAACCCACTCACAGCTCCAGGAGCTCACAGTGCCCTGCTGCACCAGTAAATCACCCTCTGCCAGGCAGGCAATATGTGGGATTTGGAACAAGCAGCTGTAAAGTCATGGATTATAATTCAATTAGAGCTCAGGATAATCAGCTGAGTTGTGTCACATCTATTTAGTTTGACATTGGTTTCTTGGAGGTCTAAGAACATGGCCAAAGGGGAATTGAGCTGCTTATTTTGTATGGGTGTTTGTTGGCTGGGATTTTGGCATCTTTTGGGAACACTCTTTTTTATTTAAAAGAAAAAACCAAAATTCTGACCAAACGTTTTTATGGGATTATTTCAACAGTCGTGAAATTGTTCAATGTTCTTGGAAATGGTCACAGAAAGGACCAGACTTGTTTGATTTCTAAAACAGTTTCAACGAAAGCTTTCACCACTGGTGTTTCTATGTCCCATCTGAGAGCTTTTATTTGTATCTCTTCATTTTTGAAATGTTCATTTCTTCCTCTTTTGCTTCCTCTTCCTTTCTCATTGTCTTGCCTGTCTCTGCCATTGCTGCCTTTCCCCTGTCCCTGCTGGGGCAGGCACTGCACTGCCAAGTGGCCCAAGCACGAGGAGTTTTCCCAAGTTCTCCGGTGTCTCCCAATGACGAGCACTAATAACTGGATTGTCCAGCAATGTAAAATTAGATGTGATTAGTAAAAGGATGTGTGATCACATGTGGAAAATAACTTTTTAGCTATTTCAGTGGTAGAGGTTTCATCTGAAATCCATGACTTTCATGAAAATCTCAGGAAGCTAGCTATCTCCAGAATGCAGGGTCATGTTTAGGCTTTTGTTTAATTTTCTCAAACTTTGAAGAAATCCAAACGAATGAATGGGAGCAGTAACTTCATATCAGATGTGGGACATGTCTCCTTGGTGGCAAGCCTTTACTCTCCAAACTACATGGGAAAGTAGCAATCCATACCAGCAGGGGCTGAGGACACTGCTTGTGCTCCCATCCAGCTGCTGCAACCAACGGAGCACCCAACCCAGGCACAGCTACTGGTTTAATTCCAAGTTGTCATAGCTTTGGGTGAGTGTGGGTGAAGGGGAAAACCAGGCAAGGCAGATGTTTGTACACAGGTACAAGATGGGGCCATGAGGGTGAGTCAAAGCCAGCATAAAGGGGCTCCAGCACCACTGAGAGTGAGAAGGTGAAACAATGCAAACCAGTGGGACTGGGGGGCCAAAGGCTGGGAAGGAGATCCTGCAAGACATCACAGTGAAGAGAAATTGGCTGGAGAAGGTGAGGAGAGACAAAGTGTCACTGAGCAGGGTGAGACAGACATGATCTAGGGATCCTTTCACTGCTATGGACATACTCAGGTTGCTTTTTCTTCATTCACTGCAAATGGGGCAAATATATATATGATAAAGAAAGGAAACCTTTATAGAGCATGATCATCCTGCTTCTTCCCAGAGGCTCGTTGAGTGGAAAATCAGTTAAAAGGAAAAAAGAGTAGAGAAAAAACATCTTGCATGGTCTCCTCTGGGCACCTTTCCCTGCTGCTGGAGATAAGACCCTGTGCACACACCTGGGAGAGGCCACAGGGCTCTGAGCAGGTTTGGAGGCAGCCTGTTTGCAATCTGAGCATCTGACCCACCTCTGCCCTGCAGTCACAGCTGCAACAGCAAAATATGTGTGTGTGCACAGAGTGGTAATGCTGGCAAGCAATTCTTTTATATATATATCTGCTTAATAATTAGACTTCCTGATTCCTCCTGTGTGATCACAAATAGATTTATTTACCAGTAATTGTTTAGTTAGGTACAGTAAAGTAACCATCAGCCTCATCTATTGATGCATGTGCTTTATCATGCATGTAATGGTCTTATTTCTCCATAATGAATGAGTCCTCCAGTGGGAAATAAATTGAAATGCCAGTCTGAGGATCAATCAGTGCACACACACAGCCTCTATAATGGGATGTTCATGTTCTGTAGTGAAGGTATTTTTCTGGAATGGCTTGGCTGCTCTTTGACACCACAGATTTTAGCTTTGTACAAGGTACAGATCAAGAAGAAAGGCGGGGGTTTTTTTGTGTTTTTTTTTTTTTTTTTTTTAAAAAAAAAAAAAAAGCAGAGTTGAAAAAATGTCATAAAAATATGCATGGCCTTGGAGGATAAAGATACATTTTCCCATTGCTTTGTGTTTGTGAGACATTTCCTTCAGGGAAAAATAACTGAAATGTTTTGCTGAAGATGAGCCTTGTCTGCCTTCAAATGAGTCCTGGTTGAGACAGATGTTGATGTCTGTGGAGCCACTGAAATGCTTCTTGTACTTTAAACCAACTCTGTGTCCTTTTAACCCACCAGTGACCAAACATCTACAGGACTAGACAACATTTCCAGAATAGAAATGAAACCAGAATTAGAGGATAGGACTTCAAGATCTATTGGAAGGGCAGCAGATGAGAATTTGTTGCAGCCTGGAGGTCACAGGGAATCCCTCATCCCTGACTGAGAGCCTGCACTCGTAGGGCTGGGTTTATCTCCAGGGTGCCCTGTAGGCCTGATCTGAAGTTTGTTTGAATTGATGAGTGCCTTCAGTGACTTGTGTTAGGGGTCTAGCAGGAGCTAAAGTATTTCAGCATCAACTCCCTGTGAGGGTGGGCAGGGCTGGCACAGGGTGCCCAGAGCAGCTGTGGCTGCCCCTGGATCCCTGGCAGTGCCCAAGGCCAGGTTGGACACTGGGGCTTGGAGCAGCCTGGGACAGTGGAAGGTGTCCCTGCCATGGCAGGGGGGTGGAACTTTACGGTCCCTTCCAACCCAAACGATTCTGTGATTCTGTGATCAATAGACCAGAGAGAAATCCAGTGTGAGTTTGAATGCTTTTGGCTTCTGTGGGGCAGGGACTTGTCCTTCGCGTAGGGTTCATCTCATAGAGCTAATACAAGCTTTCCCGGGCTTCCTCTGGAGTCAATAAAGGCAGGTGAACAAAAGGAGAGCAATTAATCGTTCCATATTACCCTAAATCCTTTCCACTGCCATGGGGGAGCTGCCAGCCCCCATCCAGTATTGTCCTTGGAGCTGGTGAGGAGTAGGGACATTATTGGAAGTGTCAGCTGTGCATGTGATCTTAATGCAAGGAGGGAAAGAATATGTTAAAAGTTAATTTACCATAAAATATTTCCACGTCCTTTTTAGCTTTTACAAGGGGTTTTTAACTGGGTAGGTAGAAGTGGCTTGCTGCAATAACAGGTCTGTCGTAGGAGTGATAGATTTCATTTACTGATGGGAAAATGATGTGATTCAGCCTTGTCTGGCAGTGTGATCACCTCCTTGTAGTGGGAGAGTTCAGCAAGGCCACTGCTGATTAGAGGGAAGCTGTGGGTGATTCTGCTCCCCAGCTTTATCACTCAGCTTTCAGGGCTTGGGAGAAATATATCAGGATGAAATGAGTTGTCCCAGCAGAGGGAGAGTCTCCTTCCAGGGCTGAGGGCAATACCCTTGGAAAGAGATGGAGTATGGAAAGCGTGGCTGGGGAAGGGAGGGGCGGCAGGAGGATGAATGGGAAGAGGCTTCTTGCGGCTTCCATTTTATTGATCTGGTCATTAACAATGGGATGAACCTTAAGTGAATTTCAGGTGTCAGTGCCAAGGCAGGTTATTTCTGTCATAAATGGCATGTCAGGCAATCTGAGAACACAGCTATTCAGTGGAATGGAGAGGAGAAGGCGAGAAGGACATGGTGCTTCTCGGGAGCCTGTGCTTCGCAGCCTGTGCTTTCATCTTGGGCCAGGGGCTCAGGGGAAGTTCAGTGCTTCTCCAAACTGGAGAACTCTCACTGAAACACCCCAAAAATTCACAAGTGCCCTCATTTTCTGACAAGTAACTGCAACTTCCCCAAGGCTGTGCATCAGCCTTTCCCTCCCTTGGACCTGGACTCAGAGAGTCTCATGCAGTCTTCCTCACTTCTTTCCACTGTCAATATTTCTCACTTTTATTGTCATTTTCCTTTACTCTGGGGAGTTCTTTTCAAATACTACAAAATTATGATGCTTTTATTTTTGTCTGAAAAAATTTCAGGCTTCCTTCTCTCTTGAAAAAGGACTGAACATTTCTTTTCAAAGCGGTATTTTTTGCAGTATTTTTTACTTCTCTGCACAGTAGACTGCTCTGGTCCCACAGTGCTTGATCGTATTTCCGCAGCCAGGAGCCTGAAAGTTCTCTAAAAACATTGTGACTCCTAAATGGAGATGAGTCCTGCCTGGCTCCAAGTCCTCCAGGTCCTCGTGCCTGTTTGGATCACCAGGTAATGACAAATATCTCAGAGCATCTTGGAATAGGGTTGAACTTAGAGTTATCCAGTGAAAGCATTAAAGATCTGCCCTCCCTGTGCCTACAAAACACAAATTGTCTTTCATTATCTTCCAAATCAATGTTTTTCAGCTCTTTAATTTTAGGCTTTATCTGTGGAAGGTTGGAAGGTTTGGGAAGTAGACAATGCAATGAATTATTGTACCTAATTGCTGTGCTGCATAATATTTTTGCTGATTTTGGGTGTCTTAAAATGAATTTGTGTAGTTTATAGCCAGCACCCAGCTGGGGATGTGACCTCAGGCTGTGGAATCTCTTCTGCATCTCCCACTAAATTCTCACCAGCCTCCACAGTATCCTGTTAGAATATTTAATGCCCTTCCTCTGGAAATTGAGCCTTGTTGGTGAAAAGATAAGGAACCGGACTAAGTAGCTGGGCAGTTGAAGGATCCCAGTGGATTTGGTGTCTCATGATCCGTTGGGCAGCGCTGGTTGCTGACTGCGTGGAGGCCACTGAAATCTTTCATGGTATTTTGCTGTTCACTGAAAAACGTGTACAGGTCATTGACATTCCAAATCTTATGTTAATCTCCTTCCCCATTGCAATCCTTCCTAAAGGCCTTTGCTGTGCAGTGTTTTGTCCTTCTTCTTAAGGTTTTTGGAAGACATGAGAGACCTCTAGTATTTCCAGTGCTTTAAAAACACGCGCTGGACCCTGCAGATTATAGCCTTAAAATTTCCTTCCTGGAGCAAATTTCTTCTCTTTTAGCATCCAATGAATACTCAGGTTGCTTTTCTGGGGACTCAGGGAAATGTAGATATGTGCTCCAGATTAGATGCTGATACAATGCAAACACAGTACAGAGGAAATCCTGGCAGGGGTCAGGTTCCCTCCTCAGATTGTATCTTTGCAGTGGGTTACCCAGTGCAGTAACTCAATCTTATTTAAGAGTCCCCTTCAAACCAGGGTAATGCTGTTTCCCAAAGCATTAAAAAGCTGAAGCTAATTACATCTTTATTTCATTAAATATCCTGAACATTGCCCATATATTTCAGGGAATGGCATGACCTGATTTACAAACATATCACCACATGTGCAGTGTCCATGAAAGCAATTTTATAAACATTCCTTTGCTGATTCCAGCTTTCTGCCTATTTGCAGAAGGGCTTGGAGGAAAGATCCTTGGTGGAATGAACCTTGAGGTTTCTTTCCTCCAGGAAAGCCAAGCAGTCCTGGACATCTGTCTCCCGGATAATGGGTCTCTTTGGAGAGCTTTGAGACGAGCAATCCAGGAGAGGCTGGAAGTGCAGCCTGGCTAGAGAGTGTCTGCCAGGGAAGGAGAAATGTCTCAGAAAGGGATCATTTCACAGCCAGATGTTGCACTTTGGGATGTGGACAGGGGAAGTGCAGCAATCCCCACATTACTGCTGGGCAGGAGTAATGTGGAGGTGTGGGAAGAGGGGAGAGCAGGGAGCTCCTCAAAACGAAGCTGTGATTCTTGGGCCAGCCCTTGTCGGTGAGAGGGATTAACACTGTGATTTTGGGACAGGGGGTTTTTGAAAAAAAAACCCCAACATTACTAGAGTGAGGATAAAAGTCTGAGATGAGCTCATGCAAGTGTAGTAATTTTGCTGTTTTCCTCCAGACTTCACTCCTGGAGTTTTGCCTTTAGGTGAAAGCACTGATTTTCATGGTTGTATTGAATATGTTTTATCACAATGGTGGAGACAAAGAGCATGTTCAGGGTAAGGCCAGCTGATAGCACCATTCATGTAAAAGCCAGTTGTCACCACAGTCCATCCTAAGCCTGAAGCAAGTTAAACAAGCCAATAACTTACATTTGAACTACCTGCTTAGGAGTTTTTTCAGCCTCTTTTATAGGCAGAGTCTGATTAATTTGTGCTCTCAGTATTGATCCTACTGCCCTAAACTCTGCAAGTTTCAGATTTGGTGCTTGTGCTCTGGTGGGATTTGGGTAGACACCCATCACACCCCTTGCCTTACCATGGGATGGGCTGCTGGTGAGGTGCATCTATCTTCCCTCTCCTTGTGGCAAGGATCCAAGTGCTGGGAGTTGGGATTGCTCCAAAGCTACCTTCAGTGTTGCAGCCATTAGCAGTAAAATCTACCCCCCACTAGAAGCACACCCAAATGTAATCAAATAAACATTTTTCCCTTTCTTCCTCCCAAGCACTTTCTTACAAAAATTCATCACCTTTAAAAAAATAAATCAAAATATCAAATCAGCTGCCCTCTCCAAACAAAGCTGAGTATGACAAAAACATTCTCTTTTTTAATCTATGAGAAAAACGCCCTTACCCAGCCCACCAGCTCAGCCTCCCATCCATGAGAGCCCCTTTCCTCTCCCAAACAGGCAACAGATTTCAATTTAGCTTTGAGCGAGGGAAGCTCAATTGGGTTATTAAATTTCACACACTAATTGACACGCCTGCCGTAAAATATAACTTGCACAAACACAATTTATACTAATGACACGGGGAGGGGAAGCTTTCAGCTTCCAGTGCCCCTCTCCTTCCCCTCTCCCCCTGCTCCCATGGGAACCCAGCTTAATTGCCCCTCCAGCACAGGGAGGTGAGCAGGGCTGGGAGGTTAAAGAGAAATAAATACTGAAATGCTGATGGGATGTTTCCTGTTCCAGCAGTGAGGGCTGTGCAGGTTTCACAGCTCATTCCCCTTCCCAAGGCCTCCTCCAGGCTTTGACTTCTTCATCTACAATGACAAGAGAAGAACCTCAGCCGAAAGCCCTGGCACAAGTCCACCAAGAATGTGTTACAGGAAGCTTCTTCAGGCTGCTGGAGATCATTCCCTGTGACCGACAGGCTGGCAGCTGCCTGTCACCCCGTGGGTGCTCATCCTCCACCTCCTGCTTGCCAGGGAAAACCCTGCAGCAAAACATTCACACCCTGGGGCTCTTTGCTGCTCCATTGCAGAGCTCTGGACACAAAGCTCACAGCAGGTTTTTTGTCCACTTTCCCTCCTGGTCAGCAGACTGGACAGAGGTAAAGTCACAAAGTGCTGGTGTGCTCTGTTCAGGTGGTGACGACCCCAAACGGTGGGGCAGACACTGACAAAGCTCCCAGGAACATCTCGGCTGTTTCCTCAAAATTTCTTTTCCCAATAAATTTAAAGCACAGCCACTTTTCTTCTGCAAGTTTTTAAATAGTTGATGACAGAATCTTACCAGTGCCTAGCAGTTTAATTGTTACTTTCCCCAACAATCTAAAATAGACCCTCTTTGATAAGAAATAGAGAAATCATTTTTAAATTTTAATTTTTCCAAACAGGCACATGTTCTTGCATTTAAATACCACCCCAAACCCAGGGTCCTACTGGACATCAAGGAATGGAGCTGGCATGCTTAGGAAGGGGATATTATCATAGTTAGGCCATATTCTAGCATGGCCTGGGGCTGCACAGCTGGTACTGGAGAGCTGTTGGAGATGCATCTTTGTGCTGTAGCATGACAGCTTTGACTAAGTCATGGAATCCTCCTGAAGCAAAATTCAAGTCACTTGCAGAGCCATGGTCTAATTTTAGCTGTGTCTGAGTCACAATGCCAGAATTTAAAATTGGTAACAGAGGCAGTGACTAGGAAAAGTTTGAGTCACTTTAGCATCTTTCTTCTGCACGTTTTTTTCATGTGAACACTTTTCTCAATAGCATAGAATCATGGAATCAAAGGATGGTTTGGGTTGGAAGAGACCTTAAAGCCCACCCAGTGCCACCCCTGCCATGGCAGGGACACCTCCAACTGTCCCAGGCTACTCCAAGCCCCAATGTCCAGCCTGGCCTTGGGCACTGCCAGGGATCCAGGGGCAGCCACAGCTGCTCTGGGCACCCTGTGCCAGGGCCTGCCCACCCTGCCAGGTGCCCAGATAGATATATATTCCTTCTATTTATCAAACCTAAATTTCCTCTCTCTCAGTGTGACCCCATTACTCCTTGTCCTGTCACTACAGTCCCTTTCCAGCTTCCTCGTGGGCCTCTTCAAATCCTGGAAGGTGCTCTGAGGTCTCCACACAACTAATATCTACCAGGGAAGGTACAGGCATAACTCCATACCCTTCATGCCTCCTGATGTTTAAAGAAAAGAAACCAGGGGTATAACAAACCCAAATATGTGGGCCAGTGGCCACTGGGCGCCTGGCCTGGGTATGGCCCCATTTTCTGGAGGGAATGACAAATTCTTCCACATTTCTTCCCTTTTGCCCACCCTGGGAGAAGAGAAGGCTCAGCCTCTGCTGCCTTGACCCCTCATTAATGCAGAGCATGGATTTCATTACACTGACTGTTCAATTCTGCTATTAACAAGACATAGTCTGCATTAGTCACTCAGCCTTTGGGTCACAACCTCTGGGAGAGGTCAGCAGTGGATACCCAGCCCAGGTCATGGCCCTCAACCCATTACCTGTCCCAATAACTGGGGCTGCAGTGGTGGGCTGGGGGCAAATATTGGGGCTGGCTGCTCCTCTACACCCATTTCCAGCTTTTCCTTGCACATTACTCTGCTGGAACCTTTTAGATTTTCCCAGTCACGACTGGGATCCTGGGAGTGTGCCATTGCAGACCTGAGCAGAGTCTGAGGGATGAGTACACAGAAATTAGTCTGTCCACCTCCACCAAAATCATGCCTCCCACCCTCATGGCCACCCTGAAGTGTCCCAGAAAAAATGGAAATTCATATAAAAACAGAGAGACAAGAGATATCTGCCACCAGCCTCTTTCTTCCTCCTGCTTTTCTTACCACACTCCTTCCCTGTTGCTTTTCCCCTTTCTTCTGCTCTGAACCCAGGCTTGGAGCAAGTTATTTGAGGTTCTCTACAGATTTTGTCATCAGAGCAAATAGCAAGCAGCTACTGAACTTCCTACTCAGCCACAGGCTGAAGGACTCCCAGCTCCCCGCACAGCCCATCTCACCTCCAGTCCCCACCAGCTCATGCCCTGCTCATTTCCTACCTTGGTGTGTGCTTCCCAACCATATCTGCCATTCCCAGGTGGATGACGCACCATAGACCTTAAGAGGGGAAATATTCAGGACTAGAAGGGCTGTGCTTCCTGCTGCACTGACTCTGAATGTCTCTCAGCAGGTAGATCCAGGTGTGCTGTGCCACTGCCCCTACCATCAGCCATCCCAGAGTGCAGGCAGGGACATGGGCAGTGCCTGTGGAGTTATGGGTCACACTGGGATCCGAGTCCCCCTCAGCACGGCTGCTTCCACCCGGCACAAAGTCCTACCCTGCAACAAATCCGCTTTATCTTGGCAAGTTTTTTGTCACCCAGTGGGGGAGGAAGGGCCGGGGGACCAGGTGGCATCCATCCAAAATGGGCAAGCATTTAATTTTTGTCTTTATGGGCACTTTGTCAAGCAGAACTGCAGGTGGTAACTGTACAAACAGTAATTAACCACAAGCTGTGGGCAGTGTTAAAGTGCTTGCCCTGTAACTTGCTGGTACACAGGAAATCTGAGATGCTGCTAATACGTTTTCAGTAGCTAAGTCCATTTCTGGCCCAAATCTATTTGATATGGCAATTAGATAAGACTGTTGATTATTCTCCTGGGCACTCCCTGCACCCTTCCTGTGTGAGTCTGGACTGCAAGTACAAACAAACAGAGATGGCAGGGAGCTGGGAAACCCACACTCCAGCCCATCAGCAGGAGCTGGTGTTAACCAGAAATGCAGCTATGCAGCAGCATAATTAATTCCCTAAAATGCAAGGCAAGCTGACAGTCCTAATTAGGATGGGGACTGCCAGTCTGGAGGTTCCTGGAATGACCACTCTATTTTCTCAAGGCATGTGATATATGGAGAGATCATCCCTCCTACCTTCCAGGTGGCCAGATGGGAGAGGACAGGGCTCTCTCAGATCAATAGCTCATCCCAGCCATGCTCTGCAGCAGCTGCTCCAAGGAAGCAGAGGAAGGAGAGGCAGGCCTTGGTGGTTACAGCAATAACATCCTCCCTCCCCTGCTCCATCTACAGGGGATTTTCCTTCTTCCTCCCCAGGGAAGAAACTTTGATTCATGGTCCAAAGCAAGAGCATCCAGTACCAAAGGGGTTGTTGAATCATCCCTCTTTGACTCTGGCTGCTCCAGTTCCTCCTCTGAAGAACCATATGATTTGTTTCAAAGTGGTTTGGCCATACCTTGTAGCAGAGAGTACCACAGGAAAAATATTTCCTGGGAAACTGTTTGACTAACAATTCCTATTCAGACTCTTGCTCCTCTCTATGCTGGTATGAGCTTTGGAGAGTTATACCAGGGTATGGAACATCTTGGCCAGCTCCTTCCCTATCTACAGGCAAGTTTGCTGGTGTCAAAGGTGGATGTGAACTGCCCAAGGTTCTGCCTGCCCCTGCCCAAGTCTCTTGTGTCTCTCACCCTCCTGCCTGACTCTGCCTCACTAGAACTGCCCAGAGCATCCTGTCCAGGAGCTCACAACTGACTCCTTTGGGATCGATCCCAGGAGGGGCATGCTCCTTGTTTCTTTCTGACAGTCAGATATGTTGTCTGTACTGGTCTCGTTTGATGCTTTCCTTTTAAATACTAGTGTTAAGGTGGTGTTTTAAGGGATTACCCGCTGGAGCTGACAGACAGACAAGTCTGTCGGTCTGTCTGCTTAGCACTCTATCTTTTCTGCAAACAGCCTTGCCTCTAGCATGTGAGCCAAGGATTAAATGCACAGAAAGAAACAATTCACTGTGACTTGGCCTGCAAAGTCTTTTGAAAGTGAAGTTATGGCAGTTAAATGTTAACACCATATAATGCCTGTCTTTATCGTATCTCTGCAATGAAGTGATGACATGGCTCTATTATGAGCTACTCACACAGAAGCTCCCAAAGCTGCAGTATTGTAATGGCATTTAATCTCCTTTCCAAGTGCCTGTGATTTTCACACAGGCTTTGTGTTCAGCGTTTCCCTGGGATTGCTAAGCAGTCACACCAAGGCAAAGACCTTTTACAGAGAAAAGATGAACTGGCCCAGCCACCCCCAGCTGTGTCAGCCCTGGGAAACCTCACACTGTCCCCAGACAGCCACAGTGCTGTGCCAGCCCCGCCGCTGCCACACTACCTGTCCTTCTCCCAGCCTCAAGGACACTGCAAAGTTGCTTATCAGCCTGTAAATCAGCCGTGGCAATAAAACGCTGGCATCCAGAGCAATAGCTTTTGTACTAATGTACTACTTCGCAATTGCTGTGCAAATCCAACATATTAATGACACAAATTCATTACAATAAATGAAGACACCACTGGCCAGGGGCCAGAGGTGACTGAAGACCAAAAAGAAAGAGAAGGAAAATCGTTGTTTTCGCTCCTGCCAGTTGGCAGTTGGCAAGTTGGTAATGTGAAATTGGATGTGTTGGATGTGGAGCGCTTTTGGTGAAGGATGGGAAGGTGACTGTTAAATATAATAATAATAATAGTAATAATAGTAATAATAATAATAGTAATAATAATAATAATAATAATAATAATAATAATAATAATAATAATAATAATAATAATAATAATAATAATGCTGTTAGGGATCTGATGAGGGAAAAAGGAGGCTGTTTCCCATGTGATCGTGAGAGAAGGTGATTTCCAGGGGAAATTAAGGCGGCAAATGTCTTCATCATTGGAGTGATGGATTATGTGAACCAGCTCACAATTTTCAGGTAAGAAAAGGTGTCCATTAACGTGAAGGACTCCTGGAGAAAGGGGACTTTGTCAATTAATTGATTTATCTATTGCTCCCTTTGTCTTTCTGCTTTTAGATCCATCTTTCTCCATTACAGATCCAGCTGTAACTTCATGTGCTGCCCTTTCTATTGGTGATCTATTGATCTATGTATTGACAGTGGATACAGAAATCATTGGAAATCTCAGATACTTTATTGTGAGAGATTTGAAAATCTTTATGTTTAGTTTAGTAGAGGAAATGTGGTGCAGTACATATGACATCAAAGACAAGAGGACTCCTTAATTTAGTAGTAAGAGCAAATTCCTTCTAATTAAAATTAGAGCTACTCAGAAGAGAAATAAGGCATACATGTTTAAGGATGAGGAAAATTAGCTATCGAAACAAATGATCAAGTGAATTGATATATTCTGCTGTGCGCAAACAAAATCTTCATAGTTCTGGAAGTGAAATTATAATCAGCTACATATTAGTAGGTTAAAAGTTGAAATAACTTTATATTGTTGTTCTATCAGAGTCTTACCAGAGTTGATAAAACTCTTTGGATGTGAGCTCTGCAATCATGAGCATGGACTGGGATCCAGGCTGTGAATCCTTCTATCATCAGCATCAGTCCCAGTCATATCTTGGAAACTGAGCAACAGGGTAGGAGACTCTCTGGTTTGGAAATTCGCAGTCTGGACTTGGGGCTGGATAAAGTGGACCCAGTTTCTCCTGCTCCTCCCTTCTTTTTGCCTGCAAGTGTTGGACAAGGAGGGGGCAGTATCAGGATAGGAGGTCCTGTGTTGTTCTGGCTAGGAAATCTATTCACTCTGACAAGAGAATGAACATGAAATTAAGACGTAATGAGGGATATAAGCCAGCATTTTCAGAAGGAACTACTCCTGGAGATCTTTAATTCTCCACAGCTTCCTGAGGCTGTGGCCAGGGGGGGTTGGTCTTTTCTCCCAAGTACCAAATGACAGGACAAGAGGGAATAGCCTCAGATTGTGACAGGGAAGTGTAGATTGAAAATCTAAACAGGAAAATTTCTTCACTGAAAAGGTTGTCAAGCATTGACACAGGCTGCTCAGGGCAGTGGTGGAGTCAGCATAGCTTGGAGGCATTTAAAAGCCATGTAGATGTGGCTTTTTGGGGGACATGGGTTAGTGGTGAACATGGCAGTGCTGGGTTAATTGTTGGACTCGAACTTTAGGGGCTTTCTCAAAATAAATTACTATGATTCTATGTGAACAAAATGACTGTTCTTGATGTTGCATTTACCTGTTTGGTGAGACAGCAAAAATGTTTAGTTCTGCAACTTCTGTTTTGGAATTGTGTTGTAGAGGTGGCTGAACAAGATCTGGGAGATCACCAAACCTGTCCTCAGCCCACCTCCTCCCCCTGGACCAGCAGCTGCCTGAGGTTTGACCACACCAGCTGCAAGGCCTGAGCTCTCTCTGCCCTCACCACGGAGGTGTGCCAGGGTCCTCAGGGCAAAGCTGCCTGTCTGCAGGTAAAACCTGCCCTCCAGCACCTGCTGTGACAGCAGCCAAGGGCACTACAGGATCATGGAAGTACAAAAAAGAATTTGTTTGTAAAGACTGCAGGCAGCCCTGCCAAACTCCATGGCTGTTTTTGTTATGAAGCACCTTTTTTTACCACCCCCTGATTGCAGATTCCTATTTTTTTTTCCCAAGAGAACGTAAATAACACGTTCCACACCAGGGCAGATGTTGAGCTGTTTCCTCTATTTCCTCTGTTTCCTTACATAGCTCTGCTGGGGCTCCTACACCAGCTCCCAAGCCCTCATTTATTTAAACACTGCGAGCTGAGAGCAGTTGTAGCAGACAGAAAGTTTCTGTTCAGATCAACAAGGCACTTGAAGGCTTTCCCCACATGAAATGCTGGCGTGCATTGATGCTTCAGAGGAGCTCCAGGGTTTGCTACAAATACAGTGGCAAATTCAGCTCAAATGAGGGCTGATGAAAGCTCCCAGATAGTGACTCGTTTAGCTGCAGTGTGCTAGAGGAGAAGTGCTGCACAGCTCCCAAAGGCTGGAGAGCCCAGAGCCTCAGCCAGAGCTGCCAAGGGAGCAGATGTGCCAAGTGGAGCAGCCTAATGATATCAGTAACAGGAATTGTACAGCGAGGGAAGCAAACACTCAGCCCATACAACTGCAAATCTGCTGCAGCCCTGTGCAACTGTGCCCCTCTGCCTGTGCCTCCAAAGGGGGCTTGGCTGCGGCTGAATGTACAAGTGGAGGCTTTCTTAGGCTCCTGTGTTTAAGTTTACCCTTCCCTCCTCCCTCGCCCCTCAGTTATTTAGTGGAGGGTTCCCTGATCGTGGTGTGAATCGTCTCATTCTGCTGCAGACAGTGAGGACCTGTCATGCTGGGAGCTGAGCATCTGTCCATTCCTGGTGTTTAGGAAACAAAGTGCTCATGTGCATGGGGGTGTGAGATCTGGGATGCTGCTCACGGGCACCTGGCTGAGTGCCCTCCTCTCTTGTGCTGAGTCTGTTCTGAGCTGGGATCAAACTCTTGAAAGGGCAATGTCAAGTGCTGGGTTAATTTAGTGAAGCAACAACCTTTGCTGTACCCATCATATTTGGGCCCCTCAGTAAATGTCACACAGATCTGAGAGGATGCTGAGGTGTCAGCTAGCATCCAGACCTACAAGGTGGGCTCAGGCCAAGGGTTGCTTGGAGGAGTGAGGTCTATCCTGACATTTCAGGTACATCTGGAGGATCTCGGCAAGTAAGAGGTGACTCAGCTCTGTTTGCAGTTCAGGAGGTGTTTTGCCTCCATCTCCAACACAATTTACAGTTATTTTTAAAATAGTTTCTGCTGTGAGGTGCAAAGCATTGTTTGCACTGTTAAGGTCGTGCACTCCTAAACAAGTAGCCATTCCAACAGCCTGTGTACCTGCCACGGCTCAGGGCTCTGATTCCCAATTGTCAGGCCAAACACAGCCCAGTCTGGCTGCTGGCAGCACCCTCCCCAAAAAAGACCCCCTGGAACACACCAGCAGCCAGCCCAAAGGAAGAACTGCCTTGGCAGTGTGGGATTAGATGGGTGGAGCAATCGTTTTAGGCACCATGTCATTATCTACAATTTCCAGGCCATCACAAATAGCTCTGGGGGTCAGTAGTCCCCTGTTATTGTGGAGTGGGGAATGGAGGGGGCTCAGCAGAGCTCAGAGAAGGGCTGACTCTATTAGCACACAAATTGCAGGCTTTCAGAAGCTGTCTTCTGAAGGGCTCCTAAATACACTCAACTCTAACTAGGAAGTTAGAAATGTTAATCTAATTGTCACCCAGACATGTTTATATTATGTGAGTTTGTCCACTCCTCCAGTCCCTTATTAGCCTAAAACAGGAGCACAAGGGTCAGCTTTGACATTGTGCGTTGAGATGAGTGCTGCTATTTCATTTCCCTCTTGTCCCCTACCTCTCCTTACAAGCTTGACTGATGAGGCCTTTAATGCCATGCCCGATGCACTGGGATATAAAAGTCAGTAAAATAAAAAACATATAAAGTTTCTGGTTATAGGAAAACTACATAAATATCATTACCTGTTAAGATAATTTGTTCCATTAGGTAATTTGCCTCATTCATGGCCCATTATTTTATGAACAGTGCCTGATGTAGAGGCAAAGTATCCTTTACCTGTGCTACTAAGGTGATGTCTTCTTAAAAATACCTGGGATGAAACAATAGAGTGAGAATCCAGTGATTTGGGTGTGCAGGGATCAAGTTTTAAAATGAAAGCTTGCCTTTTTTTCCCCCAAGGAACTGGGTAGTTTCAGAGCTGAAATTTGTATCTTTTTGTAGTGTATTAATCCTTTATTGGAGAGTTTCAGCTCCCTTCCTTGACTCTAGGAGGCTGGCAGTGTTAGCTAAAATTAAGCAAAGTATTTGTTTGAGAGCTTCTCTGCTCAAGAAGGAGGCTGCAGTACAGGCTGTGGGGAGCTTACAGGGGAAAAGGAAGGGGAGTCCCAGGTGAGCAGAGCTTCCTTTTCAGCTGATCATTTGATTCAGTCACTGTTTGAGCACAAACTTACAACGGGAGCGGGACATCTTCTATTTGGAAGAGGGGAAAGCCCAGAAGGGGCAGGGTAGCTGCTGCTATCAGCAGAGCCCTGGCTGGCTGAACTTTACTAATGAGTGGTTTTTCCTTTCCAGAGGTTATTGGAGGCTCTTCAGTGAGGTTTCTGTGCTTCCATTGGACCCGGTTTTCCAGAACGAAGGGAGCCTTCCCCTCATGTAACGAGTGTTTACCCGGAGATGCTGATACTGTCAGAGTCTGTCACTGCAGGATCAAAACCAGGACTGCACAGGCCCTGATAAAGAGGCCAGATGTGCCGCTTTAATTAATGCAATTTGCTAAACACTGCAACAATTTAGTGCAACGTGATAGCACAGCAATCTTTGGGGCCAGGAAGCGCCATCCCCAAGGCAGCCCCAGCTGTTCCCCTTTCTTTTCCACTCTGCCATTTTCTTACAGTTAGAAACGGAAAGGATTTGCAGGGGAGCCACAACATCAAATAAAGAAGGGAATGGAGGCATCCGGGCAAAATCACAAAAGGAGAGTGAGGAAGGTGCAGCTATGGGAGGGCTGGCTGGGGACAGTGAGTGCAGGGGACAGCACACCCAGAGCACTGCACAAACACAGCCCGGGAGCTCCAGGAGACACAAACAGAGGTGTCTGCAGGAGCTGGGACTTCCAGATCCCCCAGGCAGAGCAAATACGTGCACAGGGCGATGCACAAACAGCCTGTAACACCTTCCTAAACACCCCTGATGCCGTGAGGCCATCGATGCCCGGCTGGACGTGGCTCCTGGTCCTTCCCCTCCTCAAGCATGGGCTCATCCCTCCCTGTCTGCTCCCTGGCACTTCTGTGGGAGCTCACACAAGAAACAGAAGAGCTCCGAAGTTTCTGGTTTAGACACTTAAATCCTCTGAGATTTTTCTACTTAAAAACTGGAGGAAGTAAAAAAGAAACAATTGTGATGGAAAAATTAAGAAATTTCTCTAAAAGCCCACACGTTTCAGGGAAAGTGATGGGAAATTAGAGGCCTGTGATAGACGGGCTAATTTTCCCTAACTGACAACCCAGACAGCTCCCTGAAAAAAAAAAACAACAACCCAAAAACCAAAAAACAACAAAACCCCCCCCAACAAACAAACAAACAAACAAAAAAAAACCCAAAAAAACCCCAAAAAACCCACCAGTGTTTGGGTTTGATTTGTGAATTTTTGCCACTTATTTAGAAAAAAAACCTGCACTTCTTGCTTGTTTCTTTATTTTCTTAATTTTTTTTAATCAGCATTTTTAAACTGAGGACAATTAAAAGGCATCAGAGTGAAGATGAGCAGGAGCATTGCTCTCTTCCAGTCTCCTCAGAGTGGGCAATGCTCTTGCTAACTTAAATAAGTTTGACAACAACAGCTGATGACAACTGCTGAGAAATCTTTAAAAGAAGAAAATGATAAAAAAAATCAAGCTCCTGAGAAGTTGAGTGAAGGAGTATCAGCCCTGTTACCCCTTTCAGCACTGGACAAATGAGAAGGATGAAGGGACACAATTAGGTCTTGGGAAGTAGGATGGGCTTGATGAGGAGAAAGAGCCAGAACAGCACCGAGGTAGAACAGTTAATGCAAAAATCATATAAAACCCCAAATGTCTCTGGCTGATCCTCACCTGCAATTCCTGCCCTCCTGGGTGAGCAGAGTCCAGAGAAGGGGGGGTGAGGGGGATAACCTGTCCCATGCCTTGCCCAGAGACATGTCACACCACACCAGAGGAATGACAGCAGTAGGTGATGGCTGATCTGGGGCACTTCTGGGATCACTCCTGTGAGAGGACACAATGTGGTGAAGATTGTGCTTCACTCGGGTCCTACTTGACGTCAAAGACCTGGGATGGATTTAGGTATGGAAATTCCTTGGAGGCACCTCAATCCTCCTTTGCAGATGGCCTCAAGCATCTTTGGAAATAGGAGGAAAGCTCCTGGGCCACTTGCTCACATTAAAAAGCCTTTTTGGGCCATAATGCTTGCTTTTGTTGACAGAAATGGTGCTTGTGAAGGCAGGACTCGCTGTGTGTGACCATGCACTTACTCACGGGTGTGTTTTGCTGCATAACACAGAGTTGAGCCTCCAAACTACAAAATTTTGATAGCCCAGACCTACAAATCCTTTCCTACGCCACCACACTGGTTTCAGGAAAATGCTACCTTTCAAGTGGGGATAGGAAATTAAAGGAAATTAATATGTTACTCAACAAGATTAATTAATTAGCTAATGTGAATACATTACTTAGGATGAATAAAACCCCAGATAACATTTTATGGCTGAGGAAATATGGTCTAAAGTGGTTCGATTGCAACCCAGTGAAACTAGCATTCATTAGGGAAGCTGATCTGGAGAGAAAGGTGCCGAGAGGAGCTGAGTGCCAGCAGCTACCTGAGAATCACAGGATAGAACAGGATGAAGGACTTGAGGCTACAAGAACATAAAACACAGGAGTCCATAAAGTTTCCGAGTTCTGAAGGCAGCCCTTAAAGTTAATATCATGCAGTACCCGAGCCATAACAACAAGTCACCTAGAGCCATTTATTATTCCTTGAGAGTCATCCGCACTACACATATTCCCAAAGTCCTTTAATGTCTGAGGAGCATTCCTCTTATCTAAAGATTTATGGGAATATTATTGCATCTTAAGGAAATAACAATCAATTACTTTAACGCTGATTTCTGCCATTTTAATAACTCTCCCAAGGCACAGACTGACCATATTTGACAGTGTAGCTGTTAAGCTGCAGGAGATGTCGTTTCCCCAGGGTAATTGGACATTGTGCCTGTCCTGCCGTCAGTAACAGCTGCATTATACAACTGCAGTTGTATGTTAAATTGCTATGTATTTCATATTATATCCCTGTGTTATCCTCTAAACATCCTCTGAAAACCTTTTTACATATTATTCTGTGCAGAGGAATGGTTTGACACCAAATTCATTGTGTTTCCATCTTAACTAAAGGGAATTAGGTGCTGACATTCCCCTGAAGTATGACAGAAGCTGGGTGCTTCATCGCATTCACATCTCTGAAAAATTAGTCTCCTCTTCAAAATGGATATGTAGCCCTCAATGCTTTTTAGTTACAGCTGACTGTTTGTCTTCTCTTGCTTGTTTAAAACAGATGGGTTTCTTTTTTTTTTTTCAAGCAAACCAATACATTATTTTAAAAACCCTGAAGAAATTACCTTTAGGTGACTTTGAAAATCCAGACCCAAATACATCATGGAGATTCTTTAGGAGGCACCTTATGTCTTTGAGTTACTCTTTCCCATTTGACTCTGAACAGTATCCATCCATTTCTGCATGTCTCTCATGCATCAATGGAATAGCTCTTTCCTTAATGACCACTTCTGCACGCTGCTCTCTCCAGCACCCCTCTGCAGCAGGGCCTTTTGCTTGTCATTCATTAACAAATTAATCCTGTTCTCCTGGACTGCTGGATTTCACTCCTGGCACCCTGACCAGATGGAAAGTGACAAGTGGAGTGAATGGTGGCACCTCTCCTTCTCCTAATGCATTAGGTGCCCTTCAGTGAAAATGCTCTTCAGAGCAATGAGCAGCTCACTCTCAGTGCTGTGACACTGATCAGTTTGGACCAGGGCACTTAGAGCTCTCTCTGCAGGAAAACCAGGCTGGGACACAGCAGGTGCAGGCTTCAGAAATGAGGTGGGGGTTCACTGATATGAGACCACCCAGGATGAACACTCTGCCTTCCTCGTTTGGTCCATGCTCTGCTCCCTTCGTGGTGATCCTGGCACTCCAACCTTGCTCTTTGCTGAAATTCAAGGACAGGGCTCTTCCCTTCCATTGACAGAGGGTATTGAGGACCTGCTCCATCTTTTCTGGTGGCATTTATTTTAACACTGTTCTTTCTTGTCTAGGATTAATAACTGCAGACCCTTCTTGCAGCTGAGGATTTCTGGGCTCCTAATTGCATTTACTTGTACTTTGAACTATAATTCTTGCTCCATATTTATTTTTAAAATGAAGTGCTCTGAACAGAAGACACTCTAAATAACATGGAAAATAATCTGGAGAAAAGAGATTATTTGAAGTCTGGAGACTTCAGAGCTGCCTCCCAGTACCTGAATGGGCCTGAAAGGAAGCCAGGGAGGGACTTTTGACAAGAGCCTGGAGTGACAGGAAAAGGGGGAATGGCTTCACACTGACAGACATAGATATTAGGGAGAAATCCTTCTCTGTGAGGGTGGGCAGGCCCTGGCACAGGGTGCCCAGAGCAGCTGTGGCTACCCCTGGATCCCTGGCAGTGCCCAAGGCCAGGTTTGATGTGGCTTGGAGCAGCCTGGGACAGTGGGAGGTGTCCCTGCTCATGACAGGGGCCAGAAATAGATGATCTTTAGTTTCCCTTCCAACCCAAACCATGATTGCATTGATTCCATTCCATGACTGCATGATTCCATACTATTGGGCAGACTAGATGCAGGTTCTGATTCTTTTTGTGAGGAATACAGCACCTGGAATGGATGGGAACTCGGCACAACTCAGAGTTAGCAAACAGCACACTAGCCTTTCGTGGTTCATACTCATGGGATAGAGGGTTTTCATTTCCAGGTCAAGCTTTTCAAACCAGGAAAAAATGCAATCAAAACACCTCCCTCAAACTGTGCAGCTGACTGCATTTCATGGATACATTAATGACTACAGGGAATGAACCAACAGCTCTTTGCACTGTTGTAGATTGGGGGTCACTGCCTCCCTTTGAAAGCAAAAGGTCTTTTCCCTGTGAGGTGTGTCTAGGGAATCAAATTGTGTGAACAAGCACAAAGAGAGAGTGAGATCATCCTTGGGAAGCAGTCTCTGGGCTGGATGCTTTGGGCTGTAGAAAGTTCTGTTGCTTCATTAACAATAAAGGAGCAGACTGGAGCATCGAGGCTGAGCTTTGGCATGGAAAATGCTCAGTGAGCAGGAGCTGCAGGCAGGGATAGACTGTTTGCTTTCCTAGCTGAGATTTTACTTTTTAGGCCGGGATTTTGCCGGAGGTTTTGCAGAGTCTTTTCAGCCTAAGAGGAATTAAAAATGGACACCAAGGTCTTTCAAGTAAAAGCTGTCTGAGCACAGGTCTGGCACTGCTTCCCTTTTGTAGCCAGCATTCCAAGCATTTTCCTATCTGCACAGCCTTGCATCAACAGCAAAGTGAGGAAGATGCTTCTGCTCTTCAAAGGGCCTTTTTTCTCCTTGATTCAGTACTTTAAAGATGGTGGTTACAGTGTGTCTCTAGAGGCAATTTCTGCAAAGTAAGAATTTGATATTCAAAGGAGGAAGGATGCTGCCTCTCCCATCTTAATGGTGGAGAAGGCATTGGTCTTGCAAAACAGGGAAGGTGGAAGAAGGATAAACAGTTTTTGTAAATGCCTCCCTACTTGTTTTTCTACTTGGTCATTCTATATTTTGAAGCTAAAAATTATAAAATCAGAAGAAAATAATAAAGGATCAGTCTTACAGGCACTGGAGGCGAGGTGTAATATTTACTATCAAAATTTGGACTGTCAAAACTCTGATGTAGTGTAAAATATGTGAGATACCCTCAACTAACTCCTAAAATAGAAAGAACAGTAACATTTCTTCTAGAAAAAATGAAGATGGTATCTGACAGCTACAAGGACTGTTCTTATTCAGTTATTGGGATAGGAAAGTTTTCTTAATTTTTCTGGACATAGATGTTATCATTAGAATCCCAGTTTAAATCTTGAACATCCCAAGATGACAAACCAAATGTCCTGGCTGAAGAAATAGGAACTGAATTCTGCTTCTACCAGTCCCCAAGTCTCCATTAAAGTGGGAGCATCAACCAAAATATTAAACCAGGACTTGCCAAACCAATGGAAATGTTGCCACTTCCCTCATTTTCAGTGAATTTAGTTGTCCTCAGATTTCAGGAAAGCAGGGGACACCTCCAAGGCCTTTTAACTTTATTGTGAAATTTGTTCTACGTCTGAAACAAATCCTGTTGTGCACTGCAAATGGCACATTTGCTACCAGTCTGAGAATTTTCATGTATCTCTCTGTTTATTCCTGGAAAACTGGCAAAGTTCATGGTGTTCCTGAAAAGGTATTGCACTTGCTGGAATGTCGTCAGGTGGGAAAAGTTCTCCTGGAGTGAGCTGATTCTGCAATATCTACAGTCAAACTGATGAACAGGCAGATTGACTCTGTGCAAACATTATTTGCTTTCCTTTCACTGTTCCTGGATTTGAAGCCTCTTTTTTCTTGGTTTGAGTTAATGTATTGTGACAAAGTTGTGGCTTGGACTAATTATATTTCCATGTCAAGAATGCCAGTCCTTGGATCCCTCCCTCCTTCCTGCTCCTCTGGGAGGGTACTCAGCTGGCAGGACCAAAACACTCCTTTCCTTGATATAATCAAGATACTGCAGCCATGCTGACATTGCAGCACCTGAGATGCTTATTCACATGTGTGTGATGTTATTAACTCATCCCAAATGCTCTGGAGAGCTGTGTGCAGATCTGGCTTTTGGTGAACCAGCATGGCTGGATTGCCTGTGCAGCAGCTTAACCTGCCAGCCCCACACCCTTGTCAGAGCCCTGCTCCATTATCATCCTGTGAATATTGCAAAATGTCTTTCCATTTAAAATGCCTGTAAGCAGCCACATCTCTCCTTTATTTGAAGCATTTTTGCCCCTGTTTGCTCAAAGTAGGCCTTGATTCCCATCAGTTGATTGAATCCATTCTTTCAGATTCCTGGGTGAGATGGGGGCAGGTATCCTGTGCAGACAGCACATCACAGTGCTGGAAAAACTAGAGCCTGCCAGGCCAAACTCTTTTCTGGCCTCAAATGTCCAAGTACAGCCCATCACTGTGGGCTCAGCTGAGCCAGCCTGCAGTGCTGGTGTAACTGAGAGCAGAGTGTGGCCCAGAGAGAGCAGGGCATGATCTGCCAAGGACATGGCTCAGCCCATGACTTTGCTGTGGGATTTCTCCTGCTTAGGGAGGCAGCCACATGTAAGCATCAGCAATGAATCTCCTCATTCTTTAATCAAATTAGTGTCAAACAAATCGGGTTTTGGGGGCCCCCTTCCAAGGTTTGCTAACCCACTCACCTCTGCCTTTGTTTAATACATCAAGGGCAGAAATAGGAGACCTGAAGAACAGAACATTTTAACTACTCACCTCTTAGTCAGTTTTTCTTTCTTTCCCCAAGGACAGTGTGTGGGACACCCTCCTCTTCATTGCTGTTTTACCTTCCCCTTTAGCCGTGGGAGGACAGATGCCCTTGGGAAGGATAAACAGGAAGGAACAGGCTGCCTCTGCTGTTAAACCACTGCTGTTCCCTGGAGTTAACAGTCACAAATCCTGCCCTGGGTCTGCACAAGAGCCTTCAGGCAGAAGAAACAGCCTAAAGCTGAAACAGCCTCCGACCAGTCTAGCAGCAGACCAGCAGGAAAAGGGATTTTGCTATGAGAATTTTTTTCAGCTTTCCTGGAACCATGGGAAAAGGCCATATCCTTGAGGCCAAACATGGATGTCTTTTAGATATGCACTCCCAGCAAGAGGCCATGAGAATTCATTATTCAGCCTTAACCTTCACTCTTTCATGAATTAAAACCCAAAAAGACAAGAAATAGGCTTCCATCTGCCCCAATGCAAATCACAGTCTAGGTAAAGTGCACGGAGCAAGGTGCTGGTACTGAGTGGTGAGACCATGCAGCAGCCAGCCAGGACAAGGGATCATCCTCTTACAGCCAGGATGAGAATTTCAGTTTTACAGCCTGGCAGCAGTGAGACCTGGGCCCAAGAGGTACCAGGTATTGAGGCCCCTTGTGTAGACACCAGTGTCAGAAAACTGTTCTGGTTTGCAAAGTTAGGAATGTTTTCCAATGGATCTAGGGCAGAGTGAGGGTTCTGGTCTAAATTTATGTCTCTGAGCCATTTCAAGCAGCAGCTATTTTGGATTTTCCTCCCTGAAGCTCTGCTGGAGGTGTTCGTTGAGCCCTGTTGCACCAGGTGCCATCAAACAAACAGGAAGAGCTGTCTCTCATTTGATATGTGTGATCTGAGCTGAGCAGATCCTGGCTTCAGAGGATTCTGTAACTCACCAGCAGCCCTGGGGGCATTAGACATGTCTTACACCATTCCATGTCCATGTCCACCCACATGGAGCAGCCCTTCCCAAGCTTCTGAGAGCTGATCAAACCCTGTGGCCTTTGAAACCGCAGGCAAAGCAGCTGCAGAGGCTGAAACTCGGTGTGTGCTCCCACTGATCTGAGTTCTAATGACAGCAGGGATGCCCAGGAAACACACAGCAACTCCTGGATAGCTGCAGATATGCCCCAGCTCAGAGAACCAGGTGAAATCAAACCTCTCTGGGCTTGATGGTTGCACAGCTTCGTTGGTGGGAGACCAGACTGTCCTGACACGTGGTGACCAGGTGTGTGAGCAGTGGTGTGTGGGGAGGGTTCCCAAAACTGAGAGTGCTCATGTTGTGCATCTGAGGCTCTCAGAGCACCCGAAGTGCTGCTCCAACACAGATCTGGAGTGAAAGTTACCATGGCTGTGCCTGCTATTAACATTTGGAGGGTAATCTCTCCTAACACTGTAAATGCTAACTACTCTGGCATGCCCTTGACAGCTATAATTGTCTGTAGCCCTGTAAAAAATAACAGCCATCTGGCAGAAAGTACTGCTGCTGGGAGAGGAAAAGGGAGTTGGGCACCAGCAAGAGACCAAAGGAAATCCCCCAGAACAGGTTACCTCGGGCTATTGGATTGCCTGGCAATCTGCTCCTGGCCCTCTTTTCCATGTCATGGGAGAAGCATCTTTCTGTTTAAGCCTTACAGCCAGCACAAGACCAATCAGAATTTATTACAGACAAGCAAGCAGAAATACTTCTGCTTCACTGGAACTGGCAAACTGATAAAAAGAGCTGGCCTGGTGGAGATCAAACCCATGGGCTACATGAGAAACCTTGCTCAGTGTATGAAAGAAGTGTATTGCTCTGATAATAGTGTGTTGTAGATCATTTGGCACTTGCAAGGAATGACCTGCCTGTTCCTCAGCATCTCTGGCTCTCCTCATCATTACAGCCCTAGGAAAAAATGGCATATTAAGTGCAAAGACCAACAATCCTGGAAAGGGAACAATCCCTATTATTCACAGAGCCAGAGCACTACAGGCAGTCAAATGCCAGCTCCTCCTGGGGCATCTCTTGGCTTTGACCTCATCCATGGAGCTCTTTCCTGGGGCAAAGAAAGAGTCCATCTCTGACAGGTTGTTAATTCACTTCCCTTACTGATAAGGCTGCTGAAAAAGCCTGTGGAAAATGTGGGAAGCAGGAAGGCAGGATCCTTTTCCAGCAGGATCCATCCCAAGACTCACTGCATAGCGTCACCATTGGCAGTGAACTGGAATAATGTGCTCAGTACTGTCTGCAGTGAATTTTGGCCTTTGCTGCAACCACCCCACCTGTGGAGAGAGGGCAGAAGGATGTGGAAGGGGGGAAATCCCCTGGTCAGAAAAGATCTCTAAGATCATCGAGTCCAACCGTTAACCCAGCACCACCTTGTGTACTGCTGAACCAAAGCCCAAAGGGCCCCTCTGAACCCTCCCAGGGATGGCAATTACACACTTCCCTGGGCAGCCTGTTTCAATGCCTGACCACGCTTCCAGTGAAGACATTTTATGTGAAAAATGTGCACTATTTTATTCTGAAATATCCTCCACAGGCAGGTAACTTCTACCCACCAACACAGAGTTGTGCAGGGCCTACCCAGCCTGGCCTTGGACGTTTCCAGGGACAGGAAACTTCCAGGGTTGGGGACCTAAACTCACTTTGTAGTGAAGCAAAGGCTGATGGTGTTGCAAGGAGAAAGAAACAGCAGGGCAAAACAGGGAATATGATCTCCCATAGATAGTCAGTATATCTGTGGAGATATAAATACCCACATTATCCCATCCCATCCCGAGCCAAGGTTTCAGCATTTTATGGAAATGGGTTTGAGTTTCCTCATCTCTTCCTGGTGTTTGCTTGCCCTTAAGCCCCCCTGTCCTAGCACTTGTCTTGGCAGCAGGAGGCAGCTCTGGAGAGGCTGTGGACCTGCAGGGAGGGCTGGGGCAGGAGCCCAGGACTGGCTCATGTGTGGGGCTGGCTCCCTGTGCTCTGGGTCAGGTGTGGGATGCATTGGCTGAGCCCCATGGGGATTTGAGCTGGGGCAGGGCTGAGGTGAACGTGGCTCCCTGCACCTCCCCAGCCCTGCCAGATTAATGAACACCTGCTTCACACAAAGTGTGAATGGCAAAAAGGGGGAAAATGTACTTGGGACAGAGAAATGTGTGACAAAAGCTGCACATATTTCCATCAGCCTAAGGTCAGGACATAACAATAATCACTTTCTCAGCCCAGAGAAGAGCAAGACCAAGGGTTTCTTTTCAGAGGAGCTGAGACAATAGTGAGAAAGGGCCACACAAGGTCAATAACACTTTAGAAGCTCATGTCAGCTGAGGAGCTGGTCCTGATCTGTCATCTCTCTGCTGCTCACGGACAACTGCGACCAGGAGGCACAATCCAGCTCAGTGTCACCGAGGTGCAGAGCCCTCCCTGTGCTCAGAGGACCTCGGAGTGAGCTCTGCTGCCTTCCAGCACGGGGCTGCTCCCTGCCCCTGGTGACTCCAGACTGTCACATCCCTCTGTCCCCACCCCTGCGCCTTCACCAGCCCCTCCGGCTCATCTGCACGGCTGGGAAGGAATGGAAACTCAGCAGTTGATGACTGGACAATGTCCGAAAAAGTGCCGGGAGCTGGCAGGCAAATCTCCCGTTCAGCAAAAGCTTTGGAGGGGCAGTGCTTGACAGACATTTTTACAGCAACAGTGAGGCTGCCCCGCTAAAAAACCCCTCTAAACAATAAGTGGCAGCTCTTAAAAGAAATTGCATCTCTTTTCTACTTGGGGTCCCTGCCAGGTGTGCAGCAAGAACCAAACATGCTTCTGGATCCCTACTGACCAGCAGGGCTTTGGTCCTGGAGCTTGATGCTCCTTTCAGTGCTGAGGTTTGTGCCAAATGGGACATCCCTGCTGCCACCTGGACACAGGATGGGACAGAAAACCTGCAGGGGTATTTCACAGTGTTTCACACATGGCTGGGTGACAGCAGCAGACTGGCAGAGGTGAGTTCTGTCATTCCTTCCTTCTTATAAGGCTGGTCAATGAGAAGAGGGGGTAATTACAGATGCATGCCCAGGATCGTGGGAATAGTGTGAAGCCAGAGGTACAAACAAACAACAGTTCACAGCTCTGCTGTCTCAGACATGCACTGAGCTCCTGTGCAAGAAAATAAAGGTATTAACAGCAGTTTGTTTCCTGCCTTTGACACTGGTTCTTTCCTAGGACAGAACAGCACGTTTCCAGAAAAAGAAAGGGGCCAATGAAGATTTTGGAGCAGCACAGGGTGAGAGGAAGGATGTAGATTTGTCCCAGCTTCAGGTTTTATTTGCTTTAGAGCTGGGGCAAAGCCACGGTGAAGCAGGGCCAGGACTTGGTTCACTATTGGTAAAACACTTGAAGGGGTGACTGGGAGAAAACCCTTCCCAATTGCAGTGTCAGAGCTGAGGGAGGGGCAAGACAGATCAGGGTTCAGCCTCCCTGTGCAGCAGCTGAAGCCATGCACCCGAGATGATCTTCTCATCATGTACCTGGACAATCTCCCTTCTCACAGGTCTTGACTGCCTTTTGTCAGTAATTCATGGTCAGAACTCCCAGCTGGGGTGGACAAGAGAAATATTGGTGGGGCAGAAGCAGAAATGGCACTCACAGCAGAGGGAGTGGAGCAGCACATGAGGAAAAGTCCTCTGCACTTACCTGGCTGCCTTTGAGGCCCCAATCTTATGAAGACCTATCATTAATTAACTAAAAATTAACCCTTGTGCCTGCCCAGGAAATGAGGGTAAACTGGACATGGGGCTGACTCTCCCAGGCACAGTTGTCTGAGCAGCCAGACATGGACCCCACCTGAGCCAGCCTTAGGAGCAGCCCTCAGTGCAGAGCCCTTACTTACAGAAGCATCCCAGGTGCATCGACCTCCTTTTGCAAGTCCAGTCAAACTGTCAGCAGCAAAAATGGAGGTTCCATCCCTCCCTGTCCTTCCAGGTGCCCCAACTTGCAGTCCTTGATTCCTTCCAGAAACTGGTGGCCCAAATTGTAATTCCTGGAAAGAAAGCACCCAGCCGTTGTGCTCCGCATAGCAGCCACTTTCCAAAGTATGTGTCTACCAGCAAGAGAAACACTGTAATGTTTGCCTTGTGAAGGAACAGTTTATTCTGATGCTGGGTTTCTCTGGGGTGAGAGAAAGCTCTGAGCAACAAGGGATTAGGGCGTCTATTATGTCCTTTGCTGATGTTGCCCACCATTGCCTGCCACTTGCATGCATCTCAAATTCAGGATCTGGGGCATGGAAACAGCCACCCCACCTGCTCCTGGGACTGGGCATCACCTACCAGGAGCTGCTCTGAGCAGATTTTGGGGGACAATTGTGCATGAAGAGAGGGGTTGAGTGCGTGTCTATGTGAGGAAGGTAGGGCAGAGGGGGAGGAAGGAGAGAAACAAGAGTAAACATGAGTTGGGAGGATTTTCAAAGCCAGCAGAGGGCCTGGAAAAGGACAGGCTTTGAATTCTGCATGTTCTTTTAACTCAGCCTCTGATTTGAAGAGGCCTCTGAAAGCCTGGTAAGCCTCATTGAACTTGAAAAGCTACAAGCTTCCTTTCTTCCCCATTTGCTTTGTCTTCTCTTATCTCATTCATGTGAAACATTGCACCACCATGGCCCTTGCTGGAGAGAGGAGCAGGCGAGACTCCAGTGCTGCAGAGCAGCAGTGATGTCACAGGGAGCAGCAGCGATGTCACACAGAGCAGCACTGATGTCACAGGGAGCAGCAGCGATGTGACAGGGAGCAGTAGTGATGTCACACAAAGCAGCAGTGATGTCACACGGAGCAGCCCTGATGTCACGGGGAGCAGCAGTGATGTCACACAAAGCAGCACTGATGTCACATGGAGCAGCAGTGATGTCACACGGAGCAGCAGCGATGCCACATCATCCCCAGAGAGCCTCACAAAGGGCAGGAATCGTTGGCCAAATGCTGCAGAGCTTTGGATCTGGGCTCGTCAGGAGGGCCCGGGGCTCTCCTGCCACGCCTGGGCACTTAGACCTGCTGCCAAGGGGCTGCCAAAGCCAGGCTGGGACCCCTCCCTGAGCCTTTCTGCAGAGAAGAGGCTTTGGCCTTGGCTCTGCAGGGGACACTTGTCCAGATGGACACTTGTCCAGGTGCTGAGCCTGCGGGTGCCCTCTCAGTGACAGCCCCATACACCGAAGGCTCTTTGAGAGCAGGGAAAGTCTCACTGGAGGTCCCAGCTCCCCTGAGCACTAATGCAGGCTCCAGAGGGTACAGTCACAAACATTCCCAAGGGTAACAGCACAGTCACATCCTTTCTGTGGCTCTCCTGTGGGGTTCTGCATAAATTTGCCTACTGCCATGGTATGGAATCCCTGTTCCCACCTCGCTGAAGGATGGGGGCTCAAGGCAGCATTTCCTGCTCTCTGAGGAGCTCTTTGCAAGCTGTGCCCTGTGCTGAACCAGGCAAATCCAGGATCCAGGGATGACTGCAGTGCATGCCCCTAAATTCGTTATGGAATTTATCAAGACCAGATATAATAGTTATTTTCAATAAGGACAAAGCACCCAGCATTTAACACTGCTTATCTTACTGGAAGGGGAGATAAACCCCCCAGGTGTCTCAACGCACCTCAGGGAGGATATTACACCACCACTTAAAAAGAATCACCCTGTCCATGTCATTCCTCAGTGCTGACTCTTCACAGCAGGTATTTGCAGCCAGATCTTCTCCTGCAAATAAAACTGAAAACTTACAGCCAGGTGGGCCTTTTCTGATGAATATTGAGCTAAAAGGAAGCGTCCTGCAGCACTTCTCCCATTGTGAGTGGGGAAAGGGGGTTTGGAGACTCTTGATGACCAAGTAAAAGCTCAGATATAATGAGAAAACCTTTTGTGACATAAAGACCTCTGCATGTCAAGTAAATTCATTATATACCATCTTGACTGGCAATCTGATGGCCTCCAAGTATCTGATGCAATTACACTGAGATGGGGGAGACTGTACAGCTGTGCTTCCCTGCTCATAAAACAGAGCCAAAATAACAAAAACGAGATTACAAGAAACTGAGGCCTTTCCACTGGGCAAGGCAAAGCCCGGTGGAGTTTGGGGGTTCATGGAACACTGATTTTGGAGTTCACAAGGTTCTCAGTGCAGGGAGAGTTCACAAGCTTTTCCTCAGAGACCTAAGCCCATGGGGATTTCTCCTGTCTGCTGTCCCTCCCCTTCCACTGGGATCTGTTAAATACATAGAAGGGGTCTGCAAAGCCCACTCTAACCATAAGAATCAGGGACAACTCTAGTAAATTCAGTATATTTACCCCAATCAATCAAGCCCAGTGTGTTTTTTCACCTGATTCTCAGTGCAGGTTTCCTTCTCCCCTCTCATGGCAGCACTGCCTGAACATATGGGATAACCATAAATATGGGATAACCACAGGAGTGGGATAACCACACAGGGGATAGGAAATTACCTAGGCCTGGCGAGACTAGATACCCAGGGAAACCCCATAACACACACACATAAATAGCATCCCATAATATTCTTTCAATTTAAAGCAAGACTCCCTTCTTCCAATGGCTGGAAAACGAGCACCAAACTCTCAGCTGTGCCCACCTCCCTAGTGCTTTGGTACATCTTAATTCCACTCCTGACTGAGCTGGGAGATGGTGTGACTGGTGCTGATGTGTGAACACCAATTTAACCCTAATCCCACCTCAGTTATGGTCATGGACACCTGGGTCTCACAGCAGCCACTCCATTCCTTTTCTGGTCAAGAGAGGGATCTTCCAGACATTGCTGACCACCTTGTGTGGCTGTATGTTAAAGGATTAACCCTTGCAACGACCGCAATGAAACACACAGCAACGTGGTTATCCCTCAGGATAGGAAGGAGACAACTTTATTCTAACACACCTTGCTTAAGTACAGTGACAGGATAGAGCTGATTGGCTAGGGCAGGAATCACCTCTCCTACAGATGTTTTCATTATAAACAACAGCGTTCTCAAAATACACCCTCTGTAAACACTAGCAGGTGCCTTTGTTTGTTCCTGGGAAAACCTCGGCTCCCAGGCCAGCTCCTGGGAAAGCTCCCTGTTCACACAAAACTTTCCCATGGGCTTCCAAAACCTTGATGGGACTTCTGAGGATTCCTACCCATTCGGGCCCTGGAGAGATCAGTTAACTTTTTCTTTCTTCTGTTCCCCTTGAGCATTGCCTGTTCTCACTGAAGCAGTGAAGCTGGGTTGCCTTTCCAGCTCAGGATTTTACATTACACCTGTAGATTTACACCTGTAGATTTACACCTGCTCACCCGAGCCAACACCACAGCCCAGGGGCTGGGGATATGTGCTCTGTACTTCAGCTTAAACCTTTCACTTAAACTTTTAGTTTAAACCTTTTCCAAAACAGCATGAGATAACCTGGGAATTATTTTCTGAGAGGAAAGAAACAGCTTCTGCACAGAATATTAAACCTCTTCTTCCCAAGCACGACAAGCCCTGGGACCTACATCTTCTTCCCTCTGCTACAGCACTTTGAGCCCCAAGTCCTGGAGGCACCAAACGAGCTCTTGGAAGGAAAACTGCACAGGAAAAGATAGTTCTCTCATGTACAAGAGATTCTCTGTAATAATATCAAGCAGCAGGATTAAAAGATTGAATCCAAATTGCCTTTTCAGAGTTCCCTGTTAGGGTGTCTCACACTAGTAGTGAATGCCTGAAGAGAGAGGTACATACTGGCATTAAATTTTCCATTATTTTAAATTTTCATTGATTAACTTGGAAAAAGTAGCACCATGCTTTCTATTTACACCCAGCTATTTGTGCTGTATATTGGATTGGATGATAACCTGCTTCTACTAAAGTTATAGCAATAATTTAGGGCTCGTCCAACTCAACAGGAAATTATGAATGAAAAAAAGACATTTAATTTTAACTGTGATGAATTAATTGTATTTGGCTCTGAAGGGTTGTCTGTCTTCATTCTTTTAGTTTGGGCTGGATTAGATTAAATTAGATTCGATTGATGGATGGAGGGAGGAATGGAAGGACAATATATTCCCTTTTTAAGAGTAGTATGCAAAAAAATTGGAGCCAGAGGAATTTCACAAGAATATAAATCTGAATAAACTTAGATGACCACTGTGGACTCTAACACTGAAATAGAGATTTATTTTAAGACATCTGTAATTACTTCTCCACACCACAAACTCCTTTACAATATTTCTGTAGTACAAAATCATTCCTATTGAAAGATATCCTAGTGGATCTCTTCCTGAAAAGTTCAAAGATTTTCCAAACAGCAGCATTTGGCAGCAAGAACCTCCTTGGCTCAGAAGACATAATTTCTTTACAGACTTTTTCTTTGCTATGCCTAAATTTCAAATGATTTTTTGCTAACTCAGAAATACATCTGTCTGCTCCTACACAGAAGGGAAAAGGGTTCTCTGCAGTGAGATAACACCTAGAAGGCAATTCTGAGCTCCACCAAGTAGTTTTTCAGCTCTTCAGAAGAAAGTGGTTGACTTGGCTTGGAAACTCAGCCAAATAAAATCTCAGAATTCCATTCAGTTGACTACAATTGGGAGATCATGAAAGAAAATCCATTCCTCTATGAAAACTGGGCAGTTTAGAAGCAGGAAACACCAGCTGGGATTTCAAAGCTTTGATATTTTTTCTTTTTTTCACTGTGCACACTAGAAAGATGTCCTTCTGTCCAGACTCATCTGAAAAACTATCTGCAATTCAAAAGGTGCTGAAAATTTCGTCCAAACCTGAATTATCAACACAGACTCAGCTTCATGATCCTTTTATCTGACATTTAGCCATGTCTGAACACCAAGAAATGCATGCTACTGAAAGAGGAATGGTGTAACTAGTCCCAGGGCAGCCTTGCCTTGGGGTTTTTGCCAGGCAGGCATTGTTTAGCAAATGCTGAGCTATTTTCTGTCTCAGTTCAGCTGTTTACTTTGTTAGTCACTTCTTTGGGTAGATGTTGCCATGGCCTCTCTACTGTGAGCCAGCAACTCCATAAATTGATTAGAGTTGGGTTTTCTTAGCCTTCACCATCCAAATACTGATAATCTTTCCTTCATTGAATCCTACTCTGAAGCCAGAAGATGAGATGGTGTAAAGCTCAATTTATTGGCTCCGAAGGGGTTTAGATTCTATTTTTAAAGTTTATTAAAAAGACGTTTTCTCTAGAAGCGAATCCCCCGTTGTAGTTAAGTTGCAGTGGCTGGGCATGGGTGCCTGGGCACAGCTGAAAGCTCAGGATGCCTTGAGCCCCCGTGCCAGAGCGAGCATTCCCCAGGAGAAGTGCTGGAAGCGAGGGATGTGCTGCGTGGAGGGCTGTGGGGATGGATCCCACAGCCAGGGATGGATCCCACAGCCAAGGATGGATCCCACAGCCAGGGATGGATCTCTGCTGCAGGGAATGCCCGGAGCGCAGCCGCATCTTCCCAGCTCCAGCTCCTCCCGGGATGCGCTGCCTCCGTGCCGGGACCCCCGGGCAGCCCAGGCTCAGACACCCAGCACAGCCCGGCCCTCCTGCTGGCACCGCTTGGCTTCTCACTCCCACTCCGAGCTGGGGCTTGAAAACCTGGGCTCTTGTCTAGACAACACTTCCTTCATCTCTGACTCATACTGGGCAAGGACTTCTAGGAAGCTCATTTTGTGGCAGGACCCTCTGCTTGACAGAGGAAAGTCCTGCATGATTCATGGCAATTTCTGCCGAGCAGATGGAGGAAAATGCAGTGTGAATGGTCCTTAATTAAAATGTTTTGTCTACTAAGTCAGGCTATCTGCAAAAGTACCCGTGGAGCAGATGTGTTTGATCTTATCACACTTGGTTCTGCCACAGCCTTTTTTAAGGCTAATGAATAAAAAGATCGATTTCTTGGGATGAAGTGAGGGAAGCAGGGATGACTTGAGGGGAAATACTAAGTATTATAACTCAAATACTGAGCTGTATGTTGAGTCATACAGCTCGACAAATTACAGAAAAAAATATCCATACTTTTAATGGGATTTCTGAGACTTTCACAGTATTTGGTAATCGTGAAGAAAGAATGAGTTTCCGTGGATAAAGCACCAGCTAGGGTTTTTTTCCCCAATGCTCAAAACTATGTCTTTAGTGTTATAGAGTTACATTAAGAAATCACCCCTGCCCCTGGGAGATGCATTATCTGGGAGAAGCACTGGCACAATTCTGCTGAGTCCTCTTCCATGCCTGGAATCACAGAATCACTGAGGTTGGAAAGCACCCCCAAGATCATCAGTTCCAACCTGTGAGCCATCACCACTCTGTCAACAAGACCAGAGCACGGCATCCAGTCATTCCTGGGACTCCTCCAGGGACGGCAACTCCAACTGTAACTTCAAGGTGCAGATGAAGCTCTCATGACCAGGAGCACGACCTCTTTCCTGCCTTGAGCACCACGAAGATGTTACATCTCTGACCCTTCTCTTGCCCAAACTGAAATGACCTCAGTGGAATCACGCTGTGCCTCTCTTGTTTTCTGCTCCTTTTGGTGACAATTTTGCACCCTGGCTCAAGACCCCTTTTAAGCAGGGGACACATGCAGGGAACACATCTAAAAAACAAACTATCCCCTTCTTTTCAGGGAAATAATTTTACTACCCCTGCTCTGCTATTCTCACATTGTTTATTAGAATGGCTAAAAAGCTGGAGAAAATTTGGCAACCAGGAGAAAGGCTCTCAGAGCCCTGTCATGTAGTGAAGCAGATGAACATCACAGAGCTGAGCACCTCATAAACATGGGGGAGGATGGGGAGAAGGGAAGGAGCCAGGAGCCTCTTTCTGGTACTCCATAAGCCTCAGCACCCACAGGAGCATTTGCTTTGCGTTTTCAGCCTTGCAAATTTTAATCTTCCAGAGCACAAGACTGTTCTAAATAGGAAGATATGATCTTTAATAGAATTACTAATCTTCTGTGTTTTATTCTTTGGGGTCCAAAATAGGAAAACCAAACATTAAAACATCTCTGTTTTGCCAGACAGGTTCTCTGGAGACCTCAGAAAGCTGTTGCTGATGTTGCCACCAGTTATCTTACCACCAGTTATTTCTGGAAGCCCAACACATACATAAAGTGTTGCTGTGTGTATCAATTAAGCCCGATCATGCAGACCAAGCCCAATGTGAAACCAAGCAGGAAATGAAAAGTTAAGCTCTCTAACAGCTCCCACCCCCTCTCCTTTGCCCCTGGCCCCTGGAGCTACAACTAACGTGACCACCACGCACTCCAGCGAGGCTGCAGCAACTTTATCCTTGCTTTTAGAGGGGCTTCACCACCTCCCACCCCTCCCCAGAGCAGAGTTTGCCAGCGCTGTGTGGTCTGGAGCCGTGGGGCTGGGCTTGAAGGTGAGGTGGCACATGGCAAACAGCACCTGTGAGAGTGTTTTGCTCTATCTTTTTGTATCAAAAATTCAGGTTTGTGTTAAAAAAGGTGATCTGAAATCTGTATGTTCTGGTAGACACACAAACACTCACGTGGATGAAGAGATGGAAAACATGAAGGGCAGCATTTTCAGACTGAAGAAATTCAAAGTAGAAGCTGATGCTGCCAAAGCAGGGAAGGAAGCTGGTTCATCCCATTAACTCAGTCCACACTAACAACCCTGTTTACAACAGGGTCCGTTACGATTACTGAGAATTTGACATCATCTCTTCATCATACAAGGACCTGTCACTGTATTTTTCTTCAGGAGAACCCTGCTGAGGGACAAACCCCTGCCGTGCTCAGGTACGTGGAGCCAGGCCACATGTGCCCACCTGTGGGAGGGGGGCCAATGCTCCCAGCTGTGTTTTTTCGTCCAGGGAGAGACCTTTGCTTCTCCAAAGAGCAGCAAGTGCTGCTCCTCCCTGTCATCTCCTCGACATCCGTGCCATGCCTGACAGGCAGGAGAATCTTGGCTTTCCCCCTTGGGCTGGGATCCTGCATGTAGCCCCCTACTCAACCCTCCTCAATAAAAACTGAGGTGTACCTTATCTAAAATCACCTATGGCTGACACATAGTCATCCAAACTTTGGGGAGATAAATTCCTGACTACAGTCCAGGGGACTGAAATTGGAAGGCAAGAGGCTGAATCCTGGTTCATCCTCCAGCTTTGTCCCCAGGATGGTAATACACCCTGCTCTCATTCCATGTTAGGCTGGTCTGCTTTCCTGCAACATCCTGGGGACAGGGACCAGCTCTCTTCTCTTTGCCCACCAAAAATTCCTTGTCTCAGCTGGAGTCAATGGAGAGACCTGAAGCTCTGATAGGGTACAGTGAAATCCTCTGCTCTGGGAGGCTAAACAGCCAATTTAGCCTTCAGGGAGTTTGCCCATTTCTTCCTGAAATCAAGCAGAGATTTATCAAAATCTCATCAGGATAAAAACCAAATCAAACCAAAATTCAGGTGCTGAGCAATCCATTTCCTATGAGGGAAACAACTATTTTTACAGGTATAAGTGAGGCCAGATTTTCTACAGATGGGGGAAATTCTTCATTTTGGAAGTTGAAATTGTTTTTTTCTTTTCAAGAAGGGAAGGGGGGAGTGAAGGAGGCAGGAAATGTAAAAGATTTTGGAAACATGAAATGAATAGGTCAAGACACATCATTTTGCTGAACCAAAGCAGGAGGCAACAGCTTGAAATTGAAATTAAATAGACCACCTGCAAGAATAGGAGAGGAAGGGGAGATGGGGAAGAGGGGAGGGAGGGTCAGCGCTGGCATGAATATAAACCACACATTTTTTAAAAGCATCCGTCAGTGAATTATTAAAGATGCTTGTTTCAGGTTTGGACATCTTGGCAGTTGTGATGGGAAACATGCCAAGACACATGAGCAGGGCTTGAATACTTATTTTTGAATTCCTGGCAGGCACCTTTCCTCTACTCTAAAACACCAACTCTAGTGAGTGGCTGGAGGAAAAGCTCTCACTCTAGGACCGGAAAAGATCTCCCACCCCCAAAGCCTGCAGTGAAGTGCTGGACGTGACAGGGGTGTTTATGCAGAGGGACGAGGATGGATTTGAAGTGTTATAGACTCTTCTCATTCTCCAGCTCAGCCTGTCCAAATCATTGGTATAAAGTTCCTCTCCCTGCCGCAGGCACACACAGAGGCACTCCTCCCTCTTGTCGGGATCCTCCATCGGTTTCCTGAGTGCCAGCACTGAGCTCCCAGCTTCTCCTCCACCACCCTCCTCTCCTGCCCTCCATCTCACCAATCCTTTCTCCTTTGGGCTTTCTCAGCAGCCATCTCTCCCAGGGCCTCAGCAGCATCCCTCCAGGAGTTCCTTCAGCACATCTTTTTGGAGCAGCACTGTTCTAATTCCTGTTCTCCCTGACCAGATACAATAAATCCTGGAGCTCTGAGATAGGCTCAGAGCTCCTGCTGGAAAGCTGAGGCGCATTCCCGGTGGCCTTGGCACTCCTGCCTATCTGTCTGGACCATTGAACCCCACGCCTAAGGCTCCACATGCTGCTGTAAATCTCATTTGAGCACATACCCCTCCCTCATTCCCCTTCCCAGTTTGAACAGCATTTTGTAATGGGGAGTGAAGCAAAGCAAAGCTTGGTGGAGGGTTAATTTGATCCCTCCCCATGACAAAGCAAGGGAAGCCACAGACTCTGGCCTGAGAACAGTGTGGAGCAGACAGGAGAAAAATACAGGCGCGTGGGACAGAATAAATCCAAGAAATTGCCAGAATATTTGTAAATAAAATAATAACCAGTGAAGTGAAATAAGCTGACACGCGAAATGTGCATGTTGATTAAAACAACCCTGGAGACCATTAAATGACAAAGTCACTGTTGATGCCAACAAAACCCCAACCGTAGCCCTGTTGCATATTCATAACATCGGAACAAGTTCCCGGCCGCGCTAACGAGGCGCTGGGCTTGGGAACAGCTCACATGGAGCCACGGGGAGACTGCTCGGTGCCTGACAAATTTGGGAAGGCTACAAGCGTTGAAATCTCTCTTTGTTACTTAACAAACATGGAAGTAAGGGAATGCCATACCTCTTGTTATGGAAATAGCACACAGTGCTGAGGATATATGATAAGTCTAGGAGAGAATTGCAAACATTCAGGACTGATCCCTTTGAAATCTCTGGGAGTTTTGCCATTTATTTCAATGGGGGCTTTACCAAGTCCTTACAATGGATGTAGTCATTTATCTGCAGGCATTGATGCAGTTCCCTTTGCCTTGGCAGCCACTCCTCACGGATACCTGGAAAAGGGGTTCCTGCTCCTGTGGGGCAAACACGCAGTGTCATCATCCCTTGAGTGAACAGGGAAGTGCAGAGCTGGGTCACACTGACACGTGGAGGGAGGGACATCACCGGGCTCCCCACCTGCTCTGCTCAGCCATCCCTTTCTGCCTTGGGCAGCTCTGTGTCCTTCCAGCCAGAGCGTCCAGAGGACATCACAGCCACCAGGCAGGAGCTTGGTGTCTCCTCCAAAGGGCTCAAGGGCCTGGCTGAATTTCATCCCAAACTAAGCAAAGAGTGGGCAATGGGTTTGAGATCCAGCAGGCTGTGCAAGGGCATGGGGGTGAGTGTTGAAGAGCTCCAAACAGACCAGATCTCTGAAAGGCTCCTCTTGGTCAGGTCCCCTCTGAGGGCAGCGGGCTGTGGTCCTTCAGCACTGACTGAAAATGAAGTAAATTGCTCCCTGCACAGCCTGTGCCAAGGTCCTGGTGCCTCCCATCTGACAGCAAAAACCCAAATGGAGGGGCAGTTGGGCTTTACTCCATGTACTGAGACATGAAAAGCCAAAAGCTCGACCAGAGCAGGCGGGTGCTGCTGTCCAGAGCCTTGTCCTCCACTCCAGGAATGACACCACTAACCTGTTTTCAGGGGTAACTTTGTGGGTCCTCCACAACGACAGAACAACCTCACCTCACAGCACTGCTGTTTGTACCCTTGCAAAGGTCAGTCCCTGCTATTTCATCACCAAATATGTTATATGACTTCCTTCCAAAGCCCTCATTGCAAGATTTAAATCTACTCTACCTCTAGGATTGCTTGACATGTTTAATGTGCCCTGTTATTTACTAACAAAGGGGAACCACTAAATTACAGAATTACACTGGATATTAAACGAACTTGTCCTAAAATACTTACTCTGTTGCTCAGGTTAAGGTTGGTATCTGCAACTACAGCTCTACTGTGGAGAAGGCACTAGAGCAGCAGAAAGTTACTTGGGTATTATCTTAATTGCAATTACTACCTCTGACCAATCTGACTATTACTAGGTGATTTGTTCAGCCAGATGCTTCTGTTTCCTTTTATGGCTGATTGAAAGACACCCAGGAAGAGGAAAGAATAAATCATTTGGGATGGAGGGAACAAAAAATAGCCGTAAATCTGCCCTGTCACTTTAAGAAGGAGCAAGTGGGCCGAAAGCATTTAGGGAGTGGATTTATTCTGCCTGTATTTTCCACCTCGGGAAGTCAGAGCTCCCAGTGGGGCAGGCAAGAAGATGGAGAAAAAAGAGCCGAGGACTCACAGCAGAAGCTGCTGATGTGAATGACAGTTTGCTGGTGGGAATAAAATGTTTCTTGTTTGTTCCAAGACAGAGATAACAGAGTCAAGGGGTCAAGTGGTGTGGGAATGTGAAAGCCCTGTGGGTAATGTAGCATGATAAAAAATGAGGTATCCAGGCATGGGACATCACTGCCACAATACACCAACTGGCAATTCAGAAAGAGCTCAGATCTTGTCTGTATTTAAATATTGACTGATAATCTCACTCCATTACCTCCCTGTCCAAAAGGTATGCTGATGCCCCCAGCCCACTGTGGTATCCTGAGGGGCACGTCCTGTGTTTGATGAAGTACTAATTGGGGTGGGGGTAGACTTGTTCTTTCTCATCCATCAATCTTTTAGTCACATGCACAATTAATGGAGCTATTTAGCTGCCCAGGAGTGACCAGCACACAGGAACTGACCCGAAACCTGCAGAGTCCTGCATGGCAGCAAGGGGAGAGACAGGATGGAGGGGAGGGGTGCTCAGGGCTCTCCTGGCAGGGCCTGAGGCTGTGGACATGGGAACTCATGGAGAATCCATATCCAGTAACATCCCTCCCTCCCCTGCATTTGGGCATGGGGTTCCCCTGGCAGAAAAGTGGAGCCAAGCTGGATCCCATCAGAGTGGATGATGGGGGGAGGAGGGTGAAACCAGCCAGGAGCTGTGGGAATCCACGGCAGGGAGAAAATTATATAAAAATAAACCCTGTGGGGGTTCTTTACTTGTATTTCTCCCTTTTTGCCTGACTCAGTTTGCTTAGCAGGGCTCCACCAAAACTGCCTCCTCCTCCCCATGCCTTTCCAAACTCAGGGAAATTTCCAGTTCTGAATTACTGCTCTGGCATGACATGGAGAAGCCCATCAGCCCAGCCGCTCAGGAGAAGCAGAAATGTCTCCAGGCTCCCACGTGTCTCTGCTTTACTGTCTTGCAAAGTGCTGCAGATGCTGATCAATATTAACCACTTCTGGTGTCTGGGATTATCTGAATTGCAGCCACAGGCTGGGACCTGCCACTGCATTAGGCAAACAGGGCAGAGAGAGAGGTATGGAGAGCTGGGTCTTCCAGGGAGATGTTAGTGAATACCATGTCCTTTGCCATGGCATAGTAAGGACCACCCCTCAAGGAAAGGAGGAGAAAATCTCTTTATGTGGCCTGTAACATAGTGGTGAGAAGCACCTTCACCTGCGTGGGTTTCTTCTCATGTCATGCTGGATGTGCAGGAGAGGATCACTGCATTCCACAGCAGGGAAACTGAGGCATGGAAATGTTAAATTGCTGAAGTCACAGCACAAATCAGAGGGGAAAACTCAGGAGCTGAGCCTGCCTTGCCTGCTCTTTCTTCTCCAGTTCACATCCCCCATGGCTATGGATTCATTTGTGCCACTGTGATGGGTCTTCAAACTGTGCATATTTACTTAATGGAGAAACCAGTTCTCCTGAATGCAGGCACAAAGTCACTTGGAGATGCTCTCAGAAAAGCCACTAAACCTTCACCAGTATTCTTCCAAGTGGCTGGTAACCCTCCCACACAGCAATAGTGTCAGCAACAGTGATGAGCTGCCCCATGTAATTTTTAGGGCTTGCTGTGTTCACCAGAATGGAAAACATGAGGCTGGTGCCAAGACTGATGTTTAAATAAGGTGTCTCCTGCCATCAGACATCTGTCCAGCTGTGGCTGTGCTGTGCTCTCTGTAAACTACAGCAGCTTCCCTGACTTACTGTTGCCAGATTAACAGCAGGGGAATGTTATCTGTTTAATCCTCAGCGGTATGGAACCAGGAGGGAATGTGGAGGCCCACAAAGCAAACTTGCTCCACAAATCCTGCTCCAACAGCACCTTTTTATTGAAAGATGTGGGATGTGCCTTCAGCTGCCCAGCTGCCTTCCCTGGCCTTTCTTGTTAGGAACTACTGGGCAGTATTGACCATGTAGGAGAGGAAAACAATCTTAATAATAATAATAATAATAATAATAATAATAATAATAATAATAATAATAATAATAATAATAATAATAATAAGAAGAAGAAGAAGAAGAAGAAGAAGAAAGGAAAAATGTCAAGATGTCAGCCAGGTGGGCACTGCATTGCAAGCAAAAAAATGTGGACCAATTTCCTTTCCAGGTAGTGAGGAGAAGGAAGGATAAAGGAAGCATAAGCTTGGGGTACTACCAAATTCAGTGTGTGTTCAGTGCTTCTTCCACCTTCCAGAGAGAAAAGGAATGGGACCAACACACAGCTGTACCACAAGTCCTGTGCTGAGCTTGCCTAGAGGTATCAAGTGCCAACTTTTACTTACAAAGCACTGCAACTCCTTTTGAATCTGCAGCCACACTGTAAAATACATTCCTTGTCTCCAGAAATGTCCCTGGAGACCAAAGGCAGGGGAGAAATGAAGGAGAGAGGTTTTGCTTACAGTCACACATCAACTCTGCCCAGGCCAGTGCCTCCATCATGTGGTTTCCTGATCCAGTGGGTCATTCCCTCCTCTTAGGGGACTTTGCAGCAAGTCGCCTCCTCAGCCTGCTCTGTTCTTGCCAACCAGAGTGACAAGCTCATACCCTGTCCTGCAAACCCATCTCAGCATCTCCAGTGATTCCTGCTGCTCCCACGCCAGAATGGGCCACAAAAACTCTCCTTATGTAAAAATATTTCTTACCCAGAGAACCAAAGGGAAGATCTACTCCTGCCTTCCCATCTCCCTCATGGATCAGCAGCCTGAGCTTCAGACAGCACAAGGGCAGTTACCTGGAAGCTGATGGAAGCCCCAACAACTGGAGGGGCTTGAGGAGACCAAATATTCCAACAGGAAGGAAAAGGCAAATGATTCTTGGACTGCAAGGGCAGTTGGGGTAAGGACCCAAACATGTCAGCAAACACATTGGATAATGAGAGGGGGAAGCCCAGGGATTTCCAGGAAACCAGGGCTTCCACACATGGCCTCAGCTTACCAAAACTCCTGAACTTGCTCGTGGTTTTCAGTTCAACCCATGAAAAAATCTACAAGGAAAACCTCACATGTGCCTTGGCTGTGGTGGGACTCTGACCTTGGCATTGCCATGTGCTCCCCACAGCCAGGGAGGAACACAGGGGGGTTGCTGGGGCTGCACTGTTCAGGTTTGGCAGCAGATCTGGCACAGAACACAAATCTCTCACATTTGTAACTCCACAGTTATGCCAAAACAGCTGTTTTGGGGTCTGTGTTCTAAATGGATCTGCCTTAAAAATAACTCTCTTCTCTTCTGTTCTGCAGAAAGTTTTAGCCCTGAATCCATCCAGTGCCCTGCTCTAAACCTCACGATTGTGTGACCTGGACACAGCAAATCCTTAAAACAGCTTTTCTAGTAAACCCAGTTCTGAATCAGAGAATCCCAGACTGGTTTGGGTTGGGAGGGACCTCAAACCCCATCCAGTGCCACCCCTGCCATGGCAGGGACACCTTCCACTGTCCCAGGCTGCTCCAAGCCCCAATGTCCAACCTGGTCTTGGGCACTGCCAGGGATCCAGGGGCATCCACAGCTGCTCTGGGCACCCTGTGCCAGCTCTGCCCACCCTCCCAGGGAACAATTCCTTCCCAATATCCCATCCAGCCCTGCCCTCTGGCAGTGGGAAGCCATTCCCTGTGTCCTGTCCCTCCATCCCTTGTCCCCAGTCCCTCTCTAGCTCTCCTGGAGCCCCTTTAGGCCCTGGAAGGGGCTCCGAGCTCTCCGTGCAGCCTTCTCTTCTCCAGGGAAACATTCCCAGCTCTCCCAGCCTGGCTCCAGAGCAAAGGGGCTCCAGCCCTTGGAGCATCTCTTGATGATCTTGATGATCTCCAGATCCTCTGGACTGGCTCCTGCTGCTCTCCATCCTGCCCATGTTGGAAGTCCTGGGGGTGGACACAGTGGCCATGGGCCTTTGCTTCCAGTTCACCCACCTGCAAGATCCCATTTCTGTTTTTCCTTACTTTGTGTTGCAACTGCAAAAGTCAAGGGTGGACACGATGAACAGAACTACAGCCATTGACTCAACACCAGCTCTGGAAGTTGGAGGGATGCTGTCTGAGCCTCAGGGTGTTTCTGGAATAGTAGATCATGATGAAGTCTCAAGATGAGGTAAAACTTAATTAAAAGAATCTCTCTCCATAGGAGAGCCTGATCCAGAGTTTGTTTATAGAATAAATAACCTTTACCTCCAGGTTGCCAGTAAGAATTTATCTCCAGTTGGGAGTGATGGAAAGTCAATATATGCTGGCCAGAGGCTGCTCAGCCTCCATCCTCAGAGATTTTAAAGTCTAGGCTGGATAAAGCTGTCAGTAATCAGATCTGACCTCGGAGCTGGCCCTGACCAGAGACCTCCTAAAAATCCTTTCATCCTGAATGATCCTATGATCCTAATGACAACATTTTCCCAAGTTAGCAGAGAATAACATTGGCCTCTGCAAAATGGAAGTAAGCATGTGAGACAGATGGACATTTTCCACCCTAATACTTCTCAAAATAAAAATCATGGCCGTTTTTTGAAAGAGTGGAAATAACATCAGGGACAATGCCCAGCAGTAACTATTGGTGTCCTAGAAAGAAATCAGGAGCAGGTTCATCTGGGCTGGCAGGTCCTTGTACAGCGTCCTGGCTCAGAGACAGCAGTGCTGGGCATCAGGCTCAGCTCTCTCTGTCAATAGTGATTTTAACATTTTAATTGTCCAGGGCCACGAGTGAGGCTGGCAGAATGCTCAGCCATCATTTCACTTGTGCAGCGGCAGCTGGGGACACCTGGTTCAAACATGGTTCAAACATGGTTCAAATATGGTTCAGTCCTGGTTCAAGCCCCAGCCACCAGCTCCAGCCTTTTCAGGAAGGTGGCTGTTTCCTGGCAGTGATTCCGTGGGAGACCTGACCCTTCTGAGCACTGCCCTGCAGAGGGGATATCTCTGTGGCTGGAATTACCCCAGGGACATGAAAACCTGCCCAGCTCATGTGGGATGAGCTCAGAGCCAGCAGTGCTGCACTCAGGTCACTGATGGAAGAGTTGCACGTCCTGTAGCAGCCAGAGTGACAACATTCCCATGAAACATCTGACCAACAGAAGTAAACAAAGCAAAACCCCCATTATTAACAGAGAACAGCAGTGCTGGGCTTCAATAATTGATGCACCAAAAGCATATAAAAGAACCTCCAATTATACATTATTAAAATCATCTATTTGTAAGGTGCTGTGAAAACAAATGTAGAGAGGGGAGCTGAGAGGGAGCCTGACGAAAATGATGGTGAGGCAGAAAAGGAAAGCAAAGGCAGCAGAGGTGGTACAGCCTGTCCCACACCCTACACACAGCCTGGGGTCTCACCTGAAGGACACCCAAACCCATGTCTACTGAATGTGGGGATGGGCCCTCAGCATGGCACAAGCAAAAAGCTCTGTCTTGATTCAGTCAAATAAATTTAACCTTCCTACATATTCAGGAAAGGGGGGGTGTGACTTCTCCCTCCCCACTGACTGATGAGGGAACCTGGAGGTTATTTTGCCTTTTACTTTACCTCCTAACTTAAAGAGGATCAGACTTCTGATCCAGCTTTTTTGATGTTTACTTGCTAAGCCCCCAAATTAACACACACCCTTCACACCCTTCATAAAGCCCACCAAGACCACGAGGGTGTGACACTGGGGACAGCTGGAGGACATACAAGTCCTGAAGAAAGTCAGGAACATTTGAGGTGCTTCTGGGATTTTCCACTGAAGGATCTCTCTGTCAAAAAGCAGCTTCATTTATGTCAAAACAATTTGTGGAAAGGAGTTGATTTTGACAAATTTCTTCTTCTCAGGCTTCTTTCAAAGAAAATTTTGCAGTCATCTTTCTGACATGCTCAGGTTAAAACATCTGGCTTTTTAGGGCCAAACCAAGTTTTTCACTCTAACAGAGTCTCCTTTGGACAAGTGATGTCATATGAAACCAGCTACAAAGACCTCGTTCAGGGAACTTTCTGGCCCCGGACAAAGTAATGGGGATAAGGGCACAGAGGGATATTTTGTGTTGACAAAATAAGCCCTTTCTTCCTTGAAAGTTGGCGGCATCATTTATTTAAGCATAGTCAATATTTAATGGAGTGCTAACATGCACATTAAACGTATTGTGAGTACTCCTGGCCTGATGTCCTGAGTTGCACAGCAGCAGGAACAGCTCTGGAGTAATCCATGGCAGCAGTTACATCAACTCTGTGTTTTTACACTTGGGAAATCACTTAGGACCATCCTGAAACACTTGTTATCTCAAGAGCAGACACGTTGGGCTCAGCAGCAATGGAGGTGCCAGCAGAGCTGCCCTGACCAGTGGGTTGATCCATGGGATGGGATCCATGGGTACAGGATCACCTGAGGAAACCTGCCCCTGGACACTCACCTCTGCACGGCCCCAGCCACCATCCTGGCCTTGCCAGGCCAGGGACTGGGCTGCTGAGAATATGCTTTGTATGATGTGTGGAGGGGCAGGGGAGAGGGCTTTTTTTAGCCCTTTTTTGACTCCCTGTAACCTCACTGAAGGGCAGTCAAGGAGGATTAGACAAAACCACACCATGGGCTGATGAGCAGGGGCTGCAGCTCAACACCTCTCAGAATCCTCCCTGCTGTGCTTCCCAGGACTGCTCATTTCCACTGCACTGGGACTCTGTGACCAGGAGCTGTTTTCCTCTCCAGTTGTTTCCTGCTGTGCCATGGCTGATGCACATCCCTGCTCTGCCTTTACTGGGAAGTTTTTCCTCCTGTCCCTCTTGGAAAGGCATGTTTTGTAGACTGAGCAGGAAGCAGAGCATTCAGCCTTATTCAGCCTGCAGGGTTGTTCAGACATTGCTTATGAGCGATGGGACCGCGGCAAGAAGTGCTGAGAGTGCAGGAGAGATTTCAGGGATCTTGCACCACCTATTTCACTGCAAATACACCGACGTGCTATCTGCACCTCCTTTGTGCTGTATATAAACCCAGGAACAGGACATGATGTTAACACTCAGCCAGCAGGTTTGGGAAATATTTGGCCTTTCAGTCGTGCTTTGGGCACATCTCCTTTGAACAGACCTGACATCACCCCCTTTAGCACCCTTCCCCCGAGGAGCCAGCACCTTGCTGCCTTGGAAGATGTTTAGATGTCACATGTGTGTCAGCAGCTGGGGGACTCCCAGGGAGAAGTTTGCTGAGTGCCAGCATGCAGAAGTCCTTGGGAAGCCAGGGAAGTGAGCACAGGAACTGGTGAGCCTCAGAGGCACTGGGAACATCCTGGCTGCTGCCGGTGGAAACTCCTCTCTCCTCTCATGGCTCAGATCAGTGGAAGGGTCGAGATCTGCTGACTTCCCTGTGGCCATCCAGCCGGTGACACCTAAATATTTTCCTCCTCCAGGAGACAAAGGGAAGGAGGGAAGCCTGTCTCTTGTCAAGTGTGGAGCTGACAGCTTTACAGCCTCACTGGGGAGAGGAGCTGAAAGAAAGAGCGTTAGATTTAATCTGTGCTGACAGGGGTGGGTGATGGGTATTTTTATAGTGGAGGAAATGTATCGAACAGGGGAAATTAGACCAGAAGATGATAAAGATCTGAGCCTGACACAGCCAATTAATAGATGTTTACAAATTATTAAAGCTGATAGATCAAAGCAAATGCACTCCTTTTTACCTCATGCCTTTAGATTGTTTGGAAGTGCCCCAACTGGTGGTGACTGGCTTGTTCCCAAAATCAGGGCCTTCTCCAGCCCATGGCCTGCCTGTAGCAGTGGGGCAATGCAGGATTCTGCTGCAGCCAAATGCTCCCAAAAACTGCAGTGCCTCAGCACAGCATTTGGGAGGGATCAGGGAAGCCCTGAACAGGTCCAGAGTTAGTGTTTGGGTAAACAGGGGCATAATTCCTCTTTGTTTGTTCTCTGCCCTGCACATCTCCCTGAACCCAAAAAGTCAACAGAGAAAATGTACAAGGTGTGTGGTGCAGAGGGAGAGATCCTGGTACCCAAACACAGCACCCAGCAGCTCTTCCACAGAAAGCCCTTTGCTGCTCCAGGAAGGATCTGGGCCTCCCACAGATCCTATGTCACATCTGCTGGAGGATGCTTGGCAGGAGAGAAGTGTGCTGCAATACTGAAGGCACTGCCATGTTGCTCCTTGGGAGCCTGTGCCCCTTGTGCTCCAGCAGGAAGCTTGGCCCAGGAATATCTGCCCAAGTGACAGTGAGCCCACTGGTAAGTGAAAGTTGGGGCAATGAGAAGGACTGAATGGCCAAACTCCTTCCCTGGGTGTGCCTGTGCTGCTCAGGGACTGTGCCAACTCCAGTATAAACAACAGCAAGGTCTTTGCATGGAAAAATTCTTCATCACCAAGGGCAGCTGCCTGAGTGCCCTGGCTCCAGGAGTGGAACAGGCACAGCATCATGCCCTGCCCTGGGCCCTGCCTGCTCTTCTGTGGGTGCTTCTTCCTGTGCTACTCACAAGTGGCACATCCAGCAGAGCCCCAGAATGCTAGTTGAGATTAAGAAGCTGGAGGGATGTTTGGGATAATGTCCTTTATACAAACTAACATGGATGCACCAGAGTTCAGCTGCTTCCAGACACAGAGAGTCCCACACTGAGCTCACTGAGGTGAAGGGAGAAGACATTAAAGTCACTTTAGGGTACTGTCCTGCCAGGGCCACACACTTGGCTCCAATGTGGCCAAAACCTCTAGCACATGCCTACATGAGCACATAAGGTGTCACCATCTCACCCTGGAGTTCATCTTATCTCTCTTTGCCACCTCCACCTTCTGGGTGCAGCCCAGACACCTGGATTACACTAAGCTGGACATGCAGCTTGGAAAACGTATGGTGCAAATCAATGGTCTGAGCTTAGCAATACAACTGGGCTAGTCTGCTTTACATTGCTTCCAAGTGCTAAATTCCTTGGAAACTGTATTTCCCATAAGCTCAGGTAATATTTTCCAGGGTGGTCAGTGACTTAGCAACTTACATCTCATAGACTTGTTTGGGCTTCAGCACCCAGGTCCAACCAAGAACATGTGTGCAGTACTAGTGTGAGCTCCTGAGTCCCAGCTAGGACCTGAAACTTATGGCTGGATCTGGGCTGAAGCATCTAAGTTACCTAGGAAAGTCAGACTTTGGCTCCTAAGTCACCTTGAGGCTTTAGTTATATTTAACCTTGACCAAGTCTGTGGCCTGCCCACAAGTTCTCTTCCACATGAGAATCTTCAGCAGCATCAACATTTATTTTTAAATCCAATCCTTGGACAAGGCACAATCCCAGAGTCCTGAACACTACAAATATTAAAGTTCTGCTAACACTTTCCATGGAAGAGAGGTGTTAACCCCAGGACCCTGGTTGGGTTCCAACTCAAGCAATTGCATTCAGCCTCTAACACTCCAAACTCCCTCTCCAGTTTCTCTTTCATTCTATTTTGTCCTTCTTTGCTTTGCCTAAGTCCTGTGATTTTATTAAATCTCTCCTATTGATTTACAAAGTTATTCCAGCTCCAACAGTGGCAGAAGCAACAGGACTTGCTTTGTTCCTCCCCCAGAAAAATAAATACAAAAATACAGTTTTTTCCTGTTCATGAAACGTTTTGATTGATGCAGGTTTTACTTTTTCATTCAAGGTAGAGTTGATATTAAAATATTATGCAAAGAAATACAAGTTCAGAGAGAGAGATCAGCAGAAAAAGAAGTTTGGCGCTTGCGAACCAGACAAAATAATCAGCAAAAGGAGTTGATGATGTCAGACTCTGCTAAGACCTGTCTACCAAGGCAGCAGGAGATTTATCATTTCAGTCTTGCCAGATAATTAATAATAATAATTGAAAATTATAAAGAAAATTGAAATATTCCTTTAGGTAACATGGTTTCTTTTAAAAAGGGGCATTTCATGTTACAACGATGAACTGCCTTTGCAACACTTGACAAAATCAAACACTCATTTGATTTGCTCTTTGGATGGAATCACCACGGACCCACAGCTGTGGTGCCAGGGGCACTGCCAGCCCGTGGAGCCCTGCCCATGGCAGGAACATCCTGGGCCACTGGCCTGCACTGCTGAACGTGTGACACCTGCTCATCCTCTGACACCTTCCTGTGACACCTGATGAACCTGTGACACCTGCAGAACTCGTGATAGCGACCTGTCCCTGCAGGACACAGAGACCGGCCCCTATAGGCCACACAGCGATCTGTCCCTATAGGACACACAGCGATCTGTCCCTATAGGATACAGCGATCCCTCCCTGTAGGACACACAGCGACCTACCCCTATAGGACACACAGCGATCTGTCCCTATAGGAAACAGCGATCTGTCCCTATAGGACACAGAGCGATCCCTCCCTGCTCCTCTGATGGGCACGGACTCTCCTGGGCTGCCTGATCGTTGGAGGTGTTGAAGGCTTTAAAGTACTTGAGCGGTGTATTTTGACTTCCCCGGGTGACTCATGCTCAGCTCCGTATCTGAGATGGCTTTTCAGCTTCCTTTGACTGCTTTCCAACAGTTCCATGTTTGCTCAGCCTGCCCATGGACTGTAACATTTCTTTTCAACATTCGTCCTTCCTCCTGAGGGTGGATGAACAGCTTCCTAACTCCAAAGGGGTTCAATGGTTCAGGCAGTGTTTTTCAAGAATAGCCGTGCCTGGAGGTATTTTCCTATCAATGGAACAAACCTTAACCCTTCGTCGAGCCCATGCAGGGCTCAGGGAGGCGGCTTGGAAAGCTCAATGAGAAGCACTTGGCCGTGACACTGCAGCTGATCACATGGCAGATGGCATTTACACAGAAAATCGGGAGCACTAGGGAGGTCTCTACACTTTTGTTGTGACACTTACTATAAGGATATAATGAGGTGTCAGAAATAACTTACAAAGTACAGCCCAGAAGAAGATTTGTAGGAGTGATTCTAGACTTGTGTCTTTCACCCAAACACCTGCAACACCTCCACAAATGCTCTATTTTTATAGACTCACTCGTTTGTACCTAATCCAGGCTTGGCAGCCTGTCAGGATCCACCCATAGTGCCCCATCCTAAAGGAGCAGGGTCCTGACTCTGCCCCAGAAGAGTCAGTTGAGGACCCAAGGTCCAAGTCAAGAAGAAACACACACACATTCACAGAGACCTTCATCTGGATGGTTTCTCCTGCCACCCATATGCAGCCCTTTCTCTAAGAGAAGATCCTTAAAAAATATTCATGAATTCTACGGCCAAATCCACCTGGCTGTGACAGGAGCTGCTGCAACCTTACATAACACCTTTTAATTTTTTAATCTCTTGAGAACTTTGTTTGATTTTCATTGCTAGGTGACAATTCCTAGCGTTATTACTTGCCTCCCTGACATTTGACCTAGGGATCAGCATTTTTCGAAATTTTTTTGACCGTCAGGTTTCCAAGCACTTCTTTTGGGAAACTAAGTCACCCCCATCCGTCTTAGCAGTGCATGTCCTACAGAGAGGCACAGAGGATGTCATACCTGTCGTGCCACAGTGTACCTAGGGAAGCATGTTTTAAGGATCAGAGGCCTCATGAGGAATATCAAGGTACAAAATCTTATCTTTTATTCAAAGTAATCTGTTTGTTCCAGCCTGCCTTTTACATCAGTTCAAAATACAACCTGGCTTGAGCAACCTGGTCTAGTGGAAGGTGTCCCTGCGCATGGCAGGGGGTTGGAATGAAATGATCTTTAAGGTCTTTCCAACCCAAACCATTCCACGATTCTGAGATCCCTGTGTCTACTCTCACACCTTATGCTTTGCTTAACTCCTCACACTAGTTTTCCTGACAGGAGTTATATACCCTTTACACTGTGGTAAACATTCACAGCTCACCATTCAGAGGCATCTCCTCTCTACTGATGTTACGAGCAAGGAGAAATAGAGGGGGTCTTGGTCAGTCTCATGCTCAAAGACAGTCTCAAAACAGTCCCTCCTCTCCAGGAGACCCCGGCAGGCTGGTTATGATCCTCTGTTCCTGCCCCCATTATCCCAAAGGATCCCTTGGGGCCCTGGTAATCCCCCATCAGATTGTTGCTGTAGCTGTATCCTCAAATCCTCCTCTCTGCCAGATTGGACATGACATTTCACACCACTGCATGTTACAGCAATGTTACAGAGCTTTTCCCAGGACAGGCTAATGGCAGAAATTAAAGAACCAAATTTATTACAGTGAGACTGGGACATGGGAAAGAAAGGAGCCAGGTATGATTAATGATCTTTATCATAGAGGCCTTAGAGGGAACCCAGAACTGCCAAACTCTTGGCCAAGCTACAGCCTGGAGACATCCAAAATGGATCATTCCCTAAACACGGGCCATATTAAAGCCTCCCTTACAGGCTTAGGTGTGGGGACTCATGGCAGCTACTTGGAAGAGAAAGGGTGTCACCCCAAGGGTGTCCCCCATGCACACAATGACTCATTAACCCCTCCTAAAGCTGATCCCTTCAGCTCTAAATCTTCACATGAAAGACACACCTTGGCATCTCCCTCCCTCTCTCTCCCCTCCTGATCTCTCACTCATCTACTCCAGACTTAGCAAAAGGAATATGCACCTCACAAGCAGGAGTCATGGGAAGGAAGGATCAAGCCTGAATTGCATTCCTGCATTTCCCTATTTCCAGATTTCGGGCTCTATGTTGAGAGGGTGAACACTCCTCCCCATCCTGCTCCTGTCCGTGTCCCTTTGGCCATGGGGAGATTTGTTGCAGGATAATTCACAGCGACCATCTCCCCCCAATAAAGCTGGTCCCTTTGGATGTGGGCAGATGATATAGAAAATGGGTGGTTCAGGCTGATTTCATGAGGCCTAATAAATCTTCAGTAAATTAAAACTCATCCCCCTTTCCTCCCCTCTCTGAGCTTTTGTCTTGCTAATACACATTAAGCCCTGCCTGGCTACACACTTTGAGGCATTTCGGAGGTGAGGTCTGTACAAAGCTGCAGATGTGGGAGCTTTAAAGGACCTTTGGCCTCGGTGTTACCCATTAACATCAGCCATGCCAACACAAGAATCTCACCATGGTTCTCTCCCCTCAAAAGGGCTCCCAAGTAACAACCTCGCCTTTTGAGGGAGGGACAGAAATAAAAGAACAGAAGGAATGAGCAAGAAAGAATGAGAGAGGGACCTTCCAAAGGAGGTGTTCCCTGTAAGGCTAATTTTGTCCCTAAATCATTTTCTGGAGCTGGTTGCTATTTAGACATTGCTTAAGAAATCGGTGCACCTCTTTCAAGCCAGGCGATGCTGACACTCACACAGCACTCATTGATATTTGATTCATTTCTCTCATCTCCACTGACCATTTCCACTCTGACCTTCCTATCTCATACCTTGAAATAAAGAGCACTAACGCAGTCCAATATTCAAAGAGCCACTTTTGTCCCATATTCAGGTTTTTATTCCTGTTCAGATTTTCTCTGTGCTTTCCACCCCTCTTTGGAAATCAAAATCAAGCTGCCCCCAGAGCTGGGCACAAAGTGACAGGCCAAAAATGTCTCTGTGAATGCAATGGCCCTTCTGGATTCTCCCCTTTTGCCCTGGTGTCTTCCATTGTCCTTTCCCTCGGAGTAGGCTGCTGCCCCATGAACTTGCATTCCCAACCCAATACAAGAGAAAATGCTGCCAGGAAAGCCATGCAATTAATGAACCTGCCCATTTCCAGTGGGCAAGATTTGAATAAAAGCTTAAAGGATGCGAACAATCCACTTCTCTGTTCAGTGCCTTTACAGAGGTGCATTCAGGTGTGATTTAAACAAGAAGTAACAGCTGCTCTCCCCGGGTTTCTCAGCAGAGGCTTTGCCTTCCATCCCTTCAAGCACTTTGGCTAAAATGTAAAGAGAAACTTAGTGGCCCTATGTGGGTGCTTTAGAAGTTGTAAGGTGTGATGAATGAGCTCTAAAAAAACACAGATCAAGAGGAAGATAGCAGGGATGAAAGGACAGGCAGTTAGATCAGACTAGACATCCTGGGATGAAAGGAAAGGTGAATGGGTAGCTAGATTAGACAGTTACAGTAAGTGGAAGGCAGGAAATCCAAACTTGTAGGTGTTTATCCTAAACTCCAGATCTGCACCTGTAAAGGCTGCTCCCTCACTTCATTTTCATTCAGTCCTTTCATAAGCAAATTTCTCAGCTTGATCAGGAGGTGCTCCTGGCACTGGGGCTGTGAACATCAAAGAGAAATGAAACAAACTGACCAACCAACCTCAGTTAGAGCCTTTTTTTTAAATCTCAAAAGAGAACTTAGATCTCCACTCCTTTTACATTTTGGGGTGAAGGCATGGCTCAGTTCTCATTTTCTCAGGCTGGCTTTGTCCATCCCAGAGAGAAGGGATGGTGCACTTGGAACAATCGACATGTTGGGGGCTCAGGAGGATTAGGATGGGGTTTATCTCTGGAGCGTGGAGCTTGTTAACTCTGGCCTGTGGCTGGAGCAGAGCTGGGAGCCCTCCCTGGCACTCAGAAAACCACAATCACCTCTTGCTCTACTTCCGGGATCATGAAACCTGGCAGTTCACCCTGGATAATGGAGCGTTCCCTTGCCAAATCCCATCCCAGCAACACCCAAACCACTTCAGATGTCTATCTGGCACTGCTCATCTACCCCAAAAGCACAGTGAGATTTATCATGTTTCTCTGGTGAGACTGTTCTACAACAAAGCACTTGTCCCTTGGGGATCACAGGACTATTTCCATATCCATTTCTCAGTGTTGTAGTCCTCATTTCCCATCACATCAAGGGAAGGCAGCTGCCGGCCCCTCACTCTGGGAAGTCCTCAGCAATTCGGGCTGGGAAGCAGCGTGAGGCTCAGAAATCAAGTGGGGAGGCCCACGTGGGTATTTGCTGCTTCCCTTTACAGAACAAAACTTCAGGGCAGCAGAGAAGTGGATCAGCAGTGATATAAAATCCACTCGCTTAGGTGGAATTTCACACCAATAGCTTCAGTGGTCTCATGGTTTTGTGGTGGACCTGACAGTCCTGGGTCAACTGTTGGACTTGGTGATCTTAGAAGCCTTTCCTAACCTTAAGGATGCTGTGATTCTCGGGTAAATTTGTGCTTTACTTTCAATGTTAAACCTTGAATAAAAGCTATTGTTTTGTTTCCTCCTATGAGAGGGACATGCAAAATTTAGCAGAACAGGACTTTTTTTACATGAAGACCTTAAAGAAGTATTTTTCAATAAGTAGCTGAAGCATAACAAAATACGTAATATGTTCCATTTCTTGCCAGTAATTGGGTTGTGTGTCATCCCCCTACGGCTCCATCTACACATCAAAGATTCCTGCATTTATTTCTATGACATTGATTAGTTTTATTCCAAAATCACTACAAAGCCCAAAGTTGCTCAATATGGCTGTTAAGGCATAATAAAAGTCATAATGTTAAGCAAAGCTGCTTTCCTCTGAAGCTTAATAATTTTAGCCTTGATCAATTAAGGCTTCTCACAGTGAAAAAAAGGATCCTCCTAAAGTCTAAACATCTCCTGGAGATACCTGTGCTTGTCACCAGAAAGGAGGTGAAAACCAATTAGATTTTCTTCATGCTTCAGTTATGTGCCAGGTTTAGGTAAAGAAAATCACCTTTAGGCTGTCTGGAATCAGTTATTACCCTGACAGTGAGCAAACTCTTTACAGAATTTGGCTCCTCATCTTTGACCTGAAGAAGAAAAATAGTCTTGTTGCCAGTCGATTGTGGTTTTCACTGCATTTAATCAAACCAAGGAAAGGATTATCCAAATGATATTTTAAGGACATACATAAAAACTCTGAGAGTAAAAAAACCAAAAGAGGGAAAATATGTGTTTGATTGTAAATACCGTAAATCTTGAAGATGCTGAATTTACTCTGGAAACAGGTACACTCCATCCCCTAACATCCACCTGGCTTGTCCGACAGAGATCCTCGAGACCCACGGCCTCATCCTGCTGAAATCCCTTGATTTAGACAGGACACACTTCCTTGGCACGAGAAGCAAACAGCCTTTGAACATCCTGGCAAAGCCTTTGGCTGCGAGGGACGTGCTCCAACCTGCTCTGCTTGAAGGGAAGCACAAAACTATTACTGACTTCAAAGGCACTGGGACTCAGCCCCAGGGTGGAAATTAGCTTCAACATTAATTGAATTAAAAGAGGGGGATTCCCTTCAAAGATCTGCCACTTCCTGGGCCATGGGATGAGATTTGTATTGAGCACAATTTTAACTAGGTCAAACCACTGGCAAACCGGTGCTGAATCCAGTGCCTGGACACCCCAAGATGCAGAGGAGGAGGACAAGCATGTTTAAGAGCTCAGAGCAGAGTTTGATTGGCTTGGACACAACCCTGCTGAGGGACAGAACCAGGCAGAGACTCCTGAAAAGCACCACAGCTCCTGGGGCTGGGAGTGGAGGCAGGACCTCAGCTCCAGTCAGCAAAGGACACGTGTGCAATTTCTGGACCTTTATCATCTACAGAGAAGGTGAAAAGGGAAAATAAACATGAATTTAATACAATTGACAGAACAGCTGGCAAACTGTAGGGCTGAAAATGCCACTGGACTCAAGGCTTGAAATGCCCCCTTATGAGGTGTCCAAGAGCCCCAAAATCCTGAGTTCTGCCTTGTCTCCAGGTGCTTGCCACCTCCAGGAATGTGTTGGGGCAGGCAGATTTTGGGTAGGATACATTCTCTATTTAACCTTACCCCTCCAGGATTACAAAGTCCCTGATATCTCTGAGACATCTCTGCATTTTTGGATGTGATCTCCAGATCTTTGTCACTTGAATCCCCCATTTATACATACCACTACCTGTGGGTTGGAACATCCTTTCCCAGCCCTAATAAAGCAGCAAAATGGATTTACTTCCACTTCACTCAAAAAATACCTAAGAAAAAATTGTCCAAATCAATAAACTGGAATCCTTTCAACTCCAAGTGAGCCCCCAAATCCTCAGCATCCTCTGGCATTGGGAAGGATGGAATTCCTGTAAGAACAACCCTCTCAAAACTACCAGTAGCCTCCCCTTCTGACTCACAGAAAAAATGGATTGCATTTATTGTGAATAACCCCCTGCATGAGCAGAGGTTTGCCATTTGCTTCCTCCCGCAGCACATCAGGTGCTTACAGAGACAAAGCCAACCTGCTGAAAACATGGCTCTCCTGTCTCACTGAAACCTTCTCTATTTCCTCCCCTTCTGGGAGAGAAAAAGGGTCAGAAACAGTGATTTGTGGCTCAGGGCAATGCTCAGAGCTGCCTTTCCCAGGAATTTCAGTAGCCCATGAGGTGAAGGTGTCAGCATCAGATAAAGAGGAATTCACCCAGCTAACGTATCTGATCTCAGCTTAGGTTACCTGCTGAGCAAAGACCAGTAAGATGCCCCAGAGCAGCCAAACCTCTGGAAAAGGTGAAGTTTAATGTGGCGAATAGTGTTCTTTGTTAGCTCAGAAAGGGAAGCAGTAAAGGCTTCAGAGACCTGGGCAAAGCTTCTCCAGACCACAAGGCAGCTTGCTGTGGAGAAGGAGAGCCAGCCCCAGGGCCACACATTTTCAGACACCTGTTTGTGATATTGGTCTGCTTTAATTGGTTCACAGAATGGAGCCAAGACTTGATTCCCCAAAGAGGGGAAGGGAGTTCATTCAGGTTCCCAGGAGGATTTGTTGTATCTCACTGCTGTGTCCCCTCTAGACCAAGGGCTGGCCCTTATCCCCACACACCAGCTCTCTTTCTACCTTGCACCTTGCTATAGCTCACAGTACTGAGAAAATGTTCTTTAACTCTTGTACAGCCACTGCAGAGAGCTCTTTCCAGCAGCAGGTGCCACACAGCTCTGCCACAAAGAACAAGGTCCCAATTGCTCCATCCACGAGGAATGCAAAGCAGACAGACTTGACTGAGGGCCTTCACCAGGCCAGGGGCCAGGAGAGAGCAGCTGCCCCAGGTTTCTGCCATGTGCTTCTACAGCAGGCTTCTGCCAGCCTTCCCCTTCCAGTAAAATTAAACAAGTGCTTCTCTGTGACAGAAAGAGTGTTGCACGTGAATAGCCATCAGTCAAAAAGGATGTTCTGTAAAGATGGCCCAAATGCCCAGCTTGGAGAAGAAAAGAACAGTGCTGTGACCCCAGCTAAGGGCAGGACCCCTGAGCTCCACCAGTGCCCTGTGCTGCCAGTGCTGTCACCTCTGACACCCCACTGCGCCCTTTCTCCAGGCTCTTTCTACACCCAAGGCTGCCAAATTCACAGCAGCTCTTGGGGAAAGGCCACAAGTTCATCTGAACCCTCCTGGCCTGCAAACAGACCCAAAACACAGACAGGGATCTAAAGCCAAGAGCCTCTACAACACAGACCTGCAGCTCTAGACCTTTGTGGTTCTGGTTGAGTATCAGAGGTGAATTTTACCATATGAAGTAGGTCAAGCACTCAAGATCTGCACAGCTGCCCTTGGAAGACGAGCCTCTGAGTGTCCCTCACAGCCCAGTGTCAGGAACTTCCCTGTCCTCACGTGCACATGATAATTTCTATTTCTTCCACCTCCCCTGAGCCCTGCCCAGGTCTCTGCAGGCTGTTTGTGATACAGGGCAAGGCAGTGTTCTGGCTGTCTCCTCTGGGTTTCCTACCCTTGTGCCTCCCAACCCACTCTGGGTACCTGCTGCCCCAACACACCTCTGCCCAAGCAGTGAGGAGGCACCCACCCACACAGGTGCTTGCCTGACCTCAAAGACTGTCCTAATGGACAAGATTTATGTGCTTTTCCAGGAGAGCAGACCCAGGCAGAGGCAAAACTTCAGAAAAATCCCATGACTTAAAAGAAGAATGAGTGAAACACAAGCTGTCTGTTATTCCCATCGTTTATCCTGCAGCTTTTAACTAACCAGCAGTACCAGAGTACCTCCAAGGGACAGCCTCTCCCTCCCAGCATCATAAAGACAAAGCACCCAAGTGAATGAACCAACACAGAAGCTCCCTGAGCCAACATGAGAGAAAAAAATCAGGCCTTAAAGCAGACACAGAGACAACATCTATTCATTTGTAGCTGTGCTCCTGTATCCCATTCATGTGCATCCAGGTATGCAATGTTCCAGCTCTACCACAGCAGCAGCCCAGCTTCCTACATGTTTAACTGAGCTCAGACTGGCCCAAACTGTTCAGCCACTCCCAGGAGTATGAAGAAGTTCACCTTTTTTCCAGGTGTGGGATCCTTTTGGAGCACATAGCCCACACCCCATCCCCTGCATCCTTCCAAGGATGCTGAGAGATGGAAAGTGAGAGAGGTAGCCATGGATCCACTGGCACTAATCCCCTCTCAGAACGGACTTTTAAACAGGAGAGGTTCTAAATAACTTTTAAACAGGAGAGGTTCTAATAAAGGATCTCCAACCATCGTCCATGAGCTGGCTCCTTCCCTCTTTCTTGCCCCAGATCCTGCCCTCCCCTTTCCCAGACATCCTCTGCATCACTGAGCAGGACCAGAAGGCAGCAAACTTCCACCTCCCCACTCATGCGGAAAGAAATCGCACTGGGTTTCCAGAGTCCGCATGGCCTGCCTTTATTTCAGCTCTGCACATTGTTCTGGCTGGGGAAGAGGGGGAGGAGGCAGAGAGGGGCCGTTGTTTGCAATTCAAATGGCTGGACCTCAGGAAAAACCAATAAATTTAAGTCACTAGAGAATTTCAACAAGCAGGGCCGCTTTCTCAAATAGGAAGCCTCCTCCCTGTTGGTAGGGGCTGTTGAGGAGCCACTAGACAAGAGAATAACTAAGCACTCATGGGGCTGAGAGCTTTCATGCAATGAAGTCCAAACCAAACAAATTCCCCCTTTAGGAGACGCTTTTATCCAAACACTCTGAGCACACACAGAGAGCAGCTCGGTGACTCCAGCTCTCTGTATTTGCTAAGTCAGGCCTGTTTTCTTCTCCCCCTTCCCTGCCCAAGGCGGGTGTGGGCTGTGGGCTGCAGCAGCTTTGGAAGTGCCTGCTTGGCACGGTGCAGTTTGGGAAACCCTGCAGGTGATGCTGGTGGAAAGGGGATGTGAAAATTCAGCGGCCATAAATCCGCATTCATGCACCAAGTGTGGTGCACGAAAAAATTTCACTAGGACTGGATTTATAGGTAAGGTGGCTTGTACCAGCTTAGTGTTTGATTTTCAGTTCAGCTTTAACTGCTCTTTCTTATGAGGATTTAGAGATTCCCATAACTCATTCCAGCTGGTGCCTCATGGTGCAAATCCTGTGGCTCCTTTCCCTCACAGAGATTCCCTGGAGCTGAGGCAGATCTCTGTGGGGTGAGGAAGAGGAAGGCTCCTGCTGCAGAAGGGAATCTGACACATCCTCTGGGATATTATCTAGATCTGCTCAAGAAGTCACTCATGTCCAGCCAGGAGTGCTCTTTGTCCCACACAACTGTTCACACAAGTGGGGCAGAGGTAAAAGCTGTGAACTAAAAGACCTTTTGACACCTCTCAAGCGCTGGTGCTGAAGCATCTGATAAACCAGAGAAGTGTGAGTGGCTATCAATGGCCCAACCTATGTCTGAGCATTGCTGAGACTGTGGAGAAGGAAATAAGGAGGCTGTGGTCCTCCCTATCCCACCATCCCATTCTGGATATCCCTAATTTGATGCTGACTCAGTTACTTAGGTAGACTGTAAGAGCTGACATGACAAGTCTGAGCCAGGAAAGGGCCTGAAAAACCCCTTCATTTCCCCTAATTCAGGCTCCATCCTGAACTAGTTGGAACTAAATATTGAGACTCCTCTTTTCCAGCCCTGTCTCATTACTGTTTTTCTTCCTCCTTGCTTACTACACAATTTCCTTTTCCCTCTATTGCCACCTCTTAAGAAGTTGGTTTTGCAGCCAAGGCTGCAGCCAAAATATGCAAGTGCTCCGTCCTGCTGCAAGTGGAAGAATCCAAGGCCAGCTTGGACAGGGCCTGGAGCAGCCCAGTCTAGTGGAAGGTGTCCCTGCCCATGTCTGGAAGGTTGGAGTGAGAGGGTCTCTATGACCCCTTTCAACCCACAGCATTCTGTGATTCTGTGAAGTTCCCTGCTCCCTTAGAGCTGCTCTTCCATCAGACATTGCTTACAGGTGCCATATTTTCTGTCTTTAATTTCTTTCTCTTCCCTCTTTTGTGCTAACATATTCTATAGCATCTTCAAGTCAACAGGACCAAAAGTGATCTACCAACAAGCATAGCAAAAATTTTTTAGCCCTTTTTCAACTCTCTTACGCTGACAGAACAATTCTCATCAGCAAGTGAGGAGTACTCAGCAAGCACAGAGAGCTCTAAGAGTGACCTGCAGAATATGGTGGATAAAGCCACACAACATCCAGGTTGTTTTCACACCTTTCTTGTGCCCACAGTTTCACATCAGATCATGGGAAGAACTGTGGAAATCTCCCAGAATTACCTTTTGCATTGCCTGTCAGGGCTGGCCAGGAGCTCCAGAGGAATAAATGCAGCTGAAGTGATGCAGCTCCACAAGAGCAGCCGAACCCAGAAGAGCCTCAAGGACTCTTATGACCGCTGACAGGAGGAAATGGCCTGAGGTTGAGTTGGGGGAGATTTAGGTTGGATTTTGGGAAAGGTTCTTCCCCCAGAGGGTCCTGGGCACTGCCCAGGCTCCCCAGGGAATGGGCACAGCCCCGAGGCTGCCAGAGCTCCAGGAGTGTTTGGACAGCACTGCCAGGGATGGACAGTGTGGGATTGTCTGGGCAGGGCAGGGGTTGGACTCGATGGTCCTTGTGGCTCCTTTCCAACCAGCACATCCTGAGAATCCACAACTTGCACCATTGCATCCACACCAGTGCTGTTGTGCTCCCCTCAATGTTTCCTGCCCTGACAGCGCCTCAGGTCCAATTCAGATGCTCCTTTTTACCTGTTCCTCTGGTATCTCCATTCATGGCAGACCACAAAAAGCTGCCAGTGACTTTACAGTCAGTAGTAAAATAGATTTATAGGAGGAATTCCATCTATAGTCATGGAGATGTTTGGTATGCTGCAGCCACTTAACACCAAATGTTTAATTCCCTGAGGGTTTTTGTATAAAGACAAAAGTTCTTCTGAATTAACTACAGAAGAACATTTAAGGCAAAGATGGTAAACTGAAATAAACTGCTGAGCAGATGCTTTTGTCTGGAAGTTAAATCAATATTATGGCTATAAGTTAATATAGTTTATTCCACATAGGAAAGAATTAACCCTGAATAAAAAAAGCACTTTAGCGATTCTGAAATAATCCATGCAATAGATCTATATTATATGAAATATATATGCTATATGAAATATAATACAGGTGTGTATATGTATAATCTTTTCTTCATACTAACATTTTTGTGTGACTGGGGCAATCTGAGCTGCAAAGAGAAAGGCTGTCTCTGAGCAAAACTTCCTTTAACACCAGGCAAGCTGGGCTTATCACCCACCAGCCATCTCCAGGACTATTCTGCTTCTGTTTCCTTCATTTTGCTGTTCCTGGACCTTATTAATGTAGGTGTGAGGGGGTGGGAAATGACAACTCAGCCCCCATTGTTTATGTCTTGCTAGTAGGATGGAAGACTGAGAAAAATAAAAGCCAACAATAAAGCAAAGCATTAGCCCAAAGAATGTTTTTATTGCCGCCAGGCGTAATTCAAATCTTTTGTGGTGGTTTGGAGACAAACTTTATGGTGGTCAAGTCATACATTGCTGTTTGGATTTAAAAAACAGGCAGGATATTTTATGACCATTAATAAATGTTTGTAGCCTGCCTATGAACACGGGAAAGGGAATTACACCTCTGGAGCTGATCAGCTGCAGTGGTCACAGAAGGGACTTCTGCTCACAGCCACCCTCCCCACAGGACTTGCTGCTGGATGCATTAAGGAAAGAGTTGCTTTTGCTCTTTTTACCCCTTCTCTGAAGGACCCGTGTTTGCTGGCTCAGCACACAAGATAAACAGGCTCAAGTGGGCCAGTTTAGGCCAGTTTAGAATCTTGTAGAGCTGCTCAGATTTACTCTGGCTCAAACCTGCCCTCGCCCTGAGACTCCAGATAGGATGTACTTAAATGCATGAAAATTACCTTGTCACCCAGTTAAGGCCCCTCACCAGATTGCTATAAAATGGGGGCACTGACTCCTAAAGAACTACACTTATTCATAGATTTTAGGGCCTTTGTGCTTTAACTTGACCTGTTCACAGCCCAGGTCAGGGGACCTCCCCACGTTGATTCCTGCCTCAAGAGCAAGAGCTGTGGCAGAGCGAGAGAAAAACCTCCTGTCCTGAGTCATCAATTCACATCAATGAGGAAAAAATTATATATGTAAGACATATAATAAATATACATCTTTTAATATAACTCCTAGTGATGACGCATTAGTTCATCAGAGCTGCCACCTCTACCAAAACCAGGATTCTTATCCCCCACTCTTCCCAGGGATTGTCCATACTGCTGTGTTTGCAATGGTGAGGTTTGCACCATTCACGTCCCAGAGCATGAATACCTCAACTGATTTTCCCAAATACGGGACACACATACTGACTGGATGCCTCTGGTTTCTGGGTATCACCACCCCAAAGATAAAAATGTCAAAACCAGTGGTAATTTTATATTTTTTTGTTTTAAATACGGATGGAAATCACTCCCTTTTTGGCATCATTAGCTGTGAATTTACTCCACTATGCTTTTGCTCCCTTCATCAATTTTCTTGTGATTTTCAATTTCTAATTTATCCAGATTGATTAATGCTTCCCACTCCCTCTCCTTCCTATTTCACTCCCTGGGAACACCCTGCACTCTTTATTGCCCCATCTCCAGCTTTCACCATGGCAAGCATATTGATTTTAATGGGATTTAATGCTCTCACAAAGCACTCCTGTCTGCTCCACGCTCCTGCCTGTCGTCTCCAGAATGAGCAAACCCTTATGTTCTTTTCTAGATCACTGTAGGGAATATTGGACAGCACCAGGCCTGCCAGCCCAGATCCCTTGGGATACCAGCAGAGACACTCAGGGTTGGTGACAAACCTCCAGCCTATTGTCTGTTGGTGCCTAATCAGTCATATACCAAATGGAAAATCCCAAGAGGAGAGTCACCCTCTTTGATTTCAGCCCTGTGAAGGTGGGCTTTGGTCTAAGTCCCACACCCTGAGCAGCAGCAGCAGGAGATTTTTCCGCACCAAAACTGGAGGTTAAGCCTGGAGGAGCTGGCAGTTCTGTCCCCTGGCAGGGATGTGAAGGAGGCACTGCCTGACCCAGAGGTGGCTGCACTGAGGACCTCCAGTGTCCCTCAGACACATGCAGAGTCTCTGCCACCCAGCTTGGAAATCTGCTTTCTGTTCTCAAAACTCCTGGCAAACAGAGGAAGCCCTCAGCAGCCAGACTGTGTCCTAGTGCCTGACACTGCTCCTCTGCTGGATGTCACCTCTCCCCTCTTCCTGCTGGGTGTGCTCCCTGTCCTGTGTCAGCAGCCTGGTGTACGGGGAACAGAGAGTGGAGTAAGGAATAAAGAACACGGGTTGCCTTCATCCCTAAGGAACAGTGTCAGGTGAACACCTGGAAGGGCACAACAGGGTTCCAAAGAGAGACAGGATGGGCTGCTTTTATCACTTCTCACTTCTTTATTTTCTGAAGGCTGCCATCAATGTTCTAGATGGATCTCAGGTCAATAGCATCTTTAATCACTTCTCACTTTTTTACTTTCTGAAGGCTGCTGTCCATGTTCTGGATGGAACTCAGGTCAATGGCATCTCCTAGGCCATCATTAGCCTATCAATTAGGTCCCTTCCTTAAAGCTGCCAATGTCTAAGGGACAGATCCTGCTATTACCAGCCCATCCCTATTGCCCACTTTCTATTTCTAAAACAAATAATAATGAAAGATTTTAGAAATTGGGGCTTGTAACTCTCCCCATGACATGGTGGTGTTTCTAACAAAATTCTGTTTCCTCGATCCTCTTTTCCAGACCCCTAACACTGGGTTAGGAACAAATCAATAGTGCCTTTTCTTCAATATTTAGTGCTTTGATTAATAACAGTGGTGTTGTTGTAGCTGTGATGGTTTAAGGATGTATTCATTAATTAACCTTGTCTCCTGATTAACTTTGTTCTTGACATCTTGATTTAGTGCTAAATTAATTCTCATTTATTTCCCCCTTCCACCCTTCCCTTTCATAGATTGTGCTCCTTACTTCTAATTAGGTTCCCCTTAGATTATCTCCCCCTCTAGAGAAACAGAAATCCCCCAGACTGTGCAGCCACTCCATCCCCTCACAGACACATTTATCTTCCACAACACCCACTCCTCACTCCCACTCCCATCTTCTTTCACAGGAGCACGAGAGGACCCTCAGATCACATGGAGCTCCCTGGGCCCGGGAATCTTCCCTCCAGCACAAACCAGGACCTTTGTCTGTCTTCTCCTTCCACATTGCATACACTCCCTGCCTGAAAACAGGGCCACCCCTCCTGCACAGGGTCCCTAGATGCCACCACAGGGCTACCACCAGCCCTGTCAGCTTTAATTGGGCAATGGAGGCTGAGCCAAAGCCCCTCTGATGTTAAAGCACAAAGCCCTATCACAGGGAGAAATGTGACACGAGCCAATCTTCCTGAGGTTAAGCACAACCAGCTCCCAGCCACCTTCACAGAATCCCAGAACGTCAGGTTGGAAGGGACCCCCGTGGGTCACCTGGTGCTACCTCCCTGCTCCATCCCAGAGCACAGGAGTGTGTCCAGGTGGCTCTGGAATATCCCCAGGAAGGACACTCCACAGCCTCTCTGCACACTCTGCCCAGCAACGAAGCTTTTCCACATGTTCAGGTGGAGCTTGCTGGGCTCGGTCCCTGGCTGTGGCTCTGGGGCCATTGCTGGTCCCCGGAGCAGAGCCTGGCCCTGCTCTGCCCCTCTCTGCACACAAGGACACCCAGGGCTCCCAGGGCTGAACAGAGGAGCAGGATCCCTCCCCTGACCTGCTGGCATGCACCCCAGGATCCCACTTGGCCCCAGGACACTGTGCTGGCTCAGGGACAGCTCATTGTCCCCCAGGTCTCTCTGCACAGAGCTGCTCCAGCAGAGCCAGCTAAGGGACACTGAGGGCAGTGGCACTTTCCCAGCCAAGCACGGTGAGAGCTCCGAGGGGAGTTTCTGACTGAGATGTGGGGATTTGGGATGCACTCACACAGGAGGGACTTGGTTTCACCAAAACTTCCACACCCTTTCTAGAAACTCTTGCTGGATTCCATCAACTGTTCTCCTCCTCATCCCTTGCCTCCAAACAAAGTAAGTTAATCGAATGGGGTTTGCAGCTTGGAGACTGGAGGAGTGGAAATGTATCCCCTGGTCCTGCAAAGAGTGGAAATAGCCCAGTGTAAACTTAATTCTTACGCACTGTGAATAGCAACACATCCTGGTTATTATAATCACTGTCCATCAGTTCACGACCCACCAAATGCAATGGTTGGTAAATTCCATTTTATGATGCAAATGTATCCAACTAATATAGGGATTTTGTTTGATCAGAGGCTCTTTTGCCCTTTTTTTCTGAGAAAAAGACCTTTATTTTGCATGTCCAGCCCCTCAGCTGGAATAGGTCCGCATAACTCCACCCACATAGTGAGATTTTGCTCATTTACACTAGGTGAAAGACTAGCTAAAATAAAAAGGGGAGATATAAACTCCCTGTGCAGTCAGAGCAGGACACTTTGCCCAAGTCAAATGGCTAAAGGAGAACTGGGCATAAACCCCACGGAAACACAGCAAGGAATTTGGGTTTGTGTACGTACAAGGTTAGGAATGAGACAGAAAAGTCTATACATTTTTAACCACAAAAGATTTCACTGGACAGCATGGTCTAGCAGGAGCTTTAAAGGGGAAAAGAAGTTCACAGACTCTTCTGAATGCATCTCCAGTAGCCGGGTTGTTAAGACATTCAGGGCTGTTAATGTGCACTGTCAGCCCATTGTAACCAAACCTTTAATCCTGGGCCTGTCAGACTTGAAGGAAAACTAAGGGCTGACAGTGCTGCAGCAAATGGATTTTCCTTCTCTGCTCTCATCGCCTCCCCCCTCCTTCCATTTAAAGTTAGAATAACACTGAGTCTATTCCTTTCAAGGCTTGCAAAACAACTAAAGAAAAACGGGAGGGGGGGAATGGAGGGATTGAGGGATTTGTCCCAGCCTATATGGACAATCCTCTGTCTCCAAATCCCAGTCTCCAAACTGGGAACATTTTGCACAGCCTGATCAGACCCAGGTGTCTGAGACCTCTCCTTCCTTGGCCCTTGTTATAGAGTTCTCATGAGTTTATTTTTCTTTTCAGAATCTCTCTATGAGGAGAAACACAAGGAGCTACATAGAAGGCAGAAGGCAGAATTGCAGTCTTGCATGTCAGCTTTTGTCTTTGGTGTCAGACCTTACCCACAAGAGAGCTGACAATGTGACATGGCCACAGACACTTTTCCTGTAGTCTGCCAGGCTCTTCATTACCCACACAGCCTTTACAGCCTTAATTCATGACATTTTAGTCTGGGATTTTAGGTTTTAAAGCATCACAGGTGGATTCTGGGGTACAGCCTGGCTCTGGAACCCAGTGTTCCCAAATCTCCTCCCAGCCCTTCCCTTCCAAATTTATCTCCCTTGTTTGGTCTGTTCTGGATGATTAAGACAACTGGCAAATAGGATTATTTGCTACCTGTTCCTGGCACTTCTCTAAGGAAGTGATTTAATCCTGGGTTTGCCATAGAGACTCCAGAAATTTTGAGAATTTTCTCAGCTCTTAGCTCTGACAGGCAGTGTTACAACCCACCATGCAAGGTGAGGTGACTGGATGGTACATCAGAGGAGGAAATATGGACACCAGAAATTAAGGTGCTATTTGGAACAGGAAGCTCCCCAGTTTGGAACAATGCTGAACAAAAGACCTTTCCTGCAAACTGGGCAGCCAAGGTATCAGCCTCCAGTCACCTGGGACACTCTGGACACAGACTGGGATGGGTTCATGTGGCTGCAGACTGGGCTTTGCTGCTGGATCAGCACCATCATCTACTGACTGTGACATGAGCAGCACTCATTATCTGAAGGTCTATGAAAACACTGTTCAAATCCCAATACCTCTGTACTGGGGCACCAAGAGGAGTAGGGTCAGTGCTAAACAACCAAAACAGAGCTGAACCTCAAGGGCGGGGGGTAAAAACTGATCTAAACTAACCTTTGCTCAAAATCCCTCTCAGTTTCTGTCAAAACAAACAAGAAACCAGGACATTTCCTAGGGTGCTGCTGATTGGGTGCCCTTTCTCTGTGTTTTTTCTAATCCTACCTGCCTTGTGATTGCTGGGAGTTTCTGTCTTTCCCTTTGATTCTTTAAAATGTACCTAAATAACCTCACAGCTAAAATTCTGTCCACCTGTTGTAAATATTTCCAGAAATTCCATTGTGTGGGTTGTCATGCACTCGAGACTTCCAACTCCAGATCACAACACAAAAACAAAAGCAAATGGACAGAATGTGCCATAAAAATGGAACTTTAAAGTTTTCACATTGATCTGGTGGGTGTTTTCTAAAGCTGGGGTTAATCAGAGACCCTGAGGATTTCAAGCCAGTGCTTAACAGAGGGTGAAGAGAAACAGGTAACAGTTTCTTCAGGTGTGGAGCCCTCTGGGAGCACAGCGTGTGTCTCTGGACAGGAGGTCTGGAAGGGAGGAGTAACTCCATTTTCTCTCCTGCTCTTCTGCACTGCCGATGAACCAGCCAAGGTCTAAGTGGAAGGAGGGAGTATTTCTGCATGTCTCCAGGTATGCTGGCATCTCTAGAATGTCACCATAATGTTACTGGGTCAGTAAAGGACTGCTCCCTCCCCTACTGAGATGTTACACAAGCAGAGGGTAGCTGGTCTGTGCCCTTACAACAGCCCAGGGGGCTCCTGCCTGGTACCTGCTCTGCAGGTGAGCCTGGCACTCATCACTGGCTGGGAATGCATCCAAGAGGGTAAGATGTAACACTGAGAATATTATTAAATGGAAATGAGCAAAAGCAGCAAAATCAATTTGAGAAGATAGTTCACATTCCAAGGGGAAGAAACACTTCCAGAATTGGGTTAAGCAAAGCCCTACTGAGCCATTTAGTGATTTCTTAATGAGCCTAGGGGGCGAAAAGGAAAAGAAAAGAAGACAGGGGGAAAAAAAGGAGATAAAAGACCAGATTGCAGACAGAAATAGTCATACCGTTTCCTTGTGGATGTAAAGAACAAGTCAGTAAGAGTCCAGAGAGCAGTGCAGCATCACAAACGTGTTTGTTTGCACAGCAATGTGCAGCAGAGAGGGGCTCATGGTTTAGGGGAGGCACAGGGGTGGAAAAGACCCAGAAGAGGAGAACATTTCACAGAGCAGAACTTTGGGAAGCTGCTCCAAAGTGCCCATCCTGCAGCTGCAAGAGCTCAGGATATCAGGAGCATCTCCCCTGCCCGGCTGCCCCGGGTGGGTTGGTTTGTGTTTGCAGGCACCACCACGGTGCCACTGGGCTTCCAAAGCTTTCTGGCAGAACCTCTGCGTGAGCAGAACACTCATGGAGACACACAACCCCCCTGTCTGCTTGGCTCAGGTGAGTGATTTCTGCTGCTGTGACTGTGTGTCATGGCCTGGGCCAGCTTTCAGCTGCAGACAAGCCCTCTGCTCAGCTCTGGAACATTGTCACAGGGACAAAAGCCTCCAGCACGGAGCTGACCCCAGACAGAGCCCTTTTGGCAGAGATGCTCCCACCTTCACCCTCCAGCAATGTCAGGTCACAGGTCAGGGCCAAAGGGAAGGTGTGCCCACAATACAGAAGAGCTCCTCACCTCACCTGTACTCTGCCCAACCCAGCAGATATTCCTGACTCACAGCCAGAGCCCTGCTGGGAGGCAGTTACAGCTGTGCCCCCTTTCCAGATGGGAGGATGAGGTCCAGACTGGTTAAAGACAGTGTGATGCTCAGGTGGTGCTGCTTCAGAGGGGACAGAAGGCTGAAAAGGGACTGCCCTGATCCTGCTGTCCAAGGCAGGCATAGGGAATAAAAGTGCTTTATACATGCACAGGGAAAGCAAAATATGAGGCAGCTCCACCACACATTTAACTAAATCCACACGAGGCACTGCAACTGTTCAGCTTTTCCAGGAAAAATAGAGGAAAAAAAAGAAATCAGGCTCCACTGTAAATAGCTGAGGTGGTGAAACATCTCTAGGTTAAATGAGAGATCAGAGGGGATCAAAGAGTGAAACTGGATCCCACCAGAGCTATGAGAGGGGATGAGACCCTGGTGCAAGGAGTCAGGAATCCTCTCCCACAGGGCCATTACCCAGCAGGCACAGGGGATCCTGTGGACGCTGACTTTAATGATACAGTCAAATTGAGCCAAAGACGGGAAACAGCAGGGCCCTGACTGGCAGATCAACAGCTCAATATCATGGAATAACCTGGAATTCTGCTAAAGCTGCGTGATGCTGCATCTGAGATAGCCCAAGCTTGGGATAAGAAAAGAGAGGAATGGGGAGCACATTTCCAACTCCAGGGGAAAAACTACAATTTTTCAGTGGCCAGGCAGTTTTCCAACTAATATTAACACTTTAGAAAGGAGGTTCAATGGACATACAAATACACCTTGCATCACATCTAACAAGACCTTGCCCCCAAAGCAGCGCTTTCCCTGAGGGCCTGCTACACTTGAAATTAAGCCACCCTTTCTGTTCCCCACATGGAATCACAGCAAATCAACACAAATTTCTCTTTGCCTGCAAACTGCTGACTGTTACAAAATGGTTGAGGGCATTTGTCACATCCAGCTGTCCATCCCTGACAGAGCCAGCAGTGATCTCTGGGAGAGGAGCTGAGGCCATGGGAAACACTCACAAACCAGGAGCAGTGCTCCCTGCCTCCAAAACCCAGCAGAACTGGGCATGGGGGAAGGGGGAGAGAACATCTGTTTCCTTATTAAGTAGTGTTCTTTCTCTTTTCCTAATCTATGGAAAAACATGAAGGCAAAGGAGAGCAGAGAGGAGCCTTCCCTCACAGCAGGGGATGCTGCCCAGTGCGAGGACTGCGGCTCTGCTGGGATGCTGCGAGCACAGAGCTTCTCAGGGGCTTTGCAAAAGGGGACTCAAACCAGCTGGAGGAGAGGCAGAGAGACCCGAAGGAACATCTCAAGGTTTAAAATGCAAATTCCTCCACTTTATTTTAGGTGGAGGGGTCAAGGTTTGCCCATTTCTTCCTCTCCCCCACTCCCCCCGGCACTCCTTCCCCCTTCCTCGGCGAGTTTTGTTTGGGAAGGGACTGTAGATGGGACAAGGGCTTTGTGCTGGCCATTCAGCTGAGTGAAAGGGCCGAGCAGTCCCAGCGGAGGGAACAAACTTTTGGGGGTCAGCGCGGTCAGCTCCGAATAAATGTGTGGCATTGTTTGTATTAAGGACATGATCTCAGCGGGGTGCCCGCAGCCACCGCATACAGCACCAGGGACTATTTATGCAACACTGCAAAACGCAGGGCACAGGACTCCCCTCCCAGGGAAAATAGGAACCGCCACTGCAAACGTGCCTGCCTGTTCCTAGCAGTGAGATTTGCTGGAGGGGGCAAATAAAACTCTTTTCTTCAAACATGCATCATAAATAAGGATGGATGCCAAGTGAGCTTGGCAAAAAGTAATCCTAGTTAGAGAGCAGTGGCAGTGACAGCACAGCAAAATGCCTTTTCATCGTTGCTTTTCTCCAAGAGATGGACAGTTCAGGTCATTAAAGGCCTAAGATAGAAACAGTTTCTCTTCTCTCTGTTTGAAAACAGGCTTTTGTTTCCATGGAAGTGGCCCAGTCCTTTCTTGGGTTGCCTTCACTGCAGAAGTGGCCCTCGGCCACAGGGTGGAAGCTGCCGGGGCGAGGGGAGCCCTGTGGCCCCCAACAAACCCGTGTGAAATCCAGCTGGAAAAGCAGTACAAAGGGGCTGGGGAGAGGCTTCAGAGCCTGCAGTGCCCCTGAGAGGGCTCCACTACAAGGGCCCCCAAAGGAGGTGGCCAGCTGCAGAGGGGAGCACATCCTCCCAAAGGCACCAAAACCTTCATGAAGAGACTTCAGAGATGCCTCTGGATGTTAAATGACCCCCCCCCCCCCATCTTCTTCAGTGTTTTCTCCAGAGGAACATGTGTTCCCCCACAAAGTGCCTTTCCTCCCCACTGACCTGACCCCCTTGTTTGCAAAGGAAAGGGAAGTTTGTTTGGGTTGTTCATCCAGACATTGCAAACCAGGGTTTCATTAAACTGAAGGATTAACCCAGAAGAACAGAACTGTGGGACAGCCTCCAGCAAACATGGTTTAATCATGGCCAGCTCACCACAGTGCATGTGGTCTAGAAAAATCAGATACCTAGAGATGCCAAAAAGAAGCAGGATAATTTATCCATGTGAGGTCCAGTCTCCATCACAAATGGCAGCTTCAGCCCAACCTCACTGGATAAATAAAATGGAAAGAAAAATGAGATTGTGAGAGTGGTGAGGTTCTGACACAGGCTGGACAAGGATGTGGAGAGACAGGACAAGGGGGAATGGCCTGAAGACAAAGGAGGATAGATTTAGATTGGATATTGGGAAGAAATTCTTCCATGTGAGAGTGGTGAGGCTCTGGCACAGGTGCCCAGGGAAGCTGTGGCTGCCCCTGGATCCCTAGAAGTGTCCAAGGCCAGGCTGGATGGGGCTTGAAGCAGCCTGGGATAGTGGGAGGTGTCTCTGGCCATGGCAGGGGGGTGGAGTGGGATTAACGTTAAGGTCTCTTCCAACACAAAGCTTTCAATGGTTCTCTGATAAGAAGAAAGGAAATGTTTTAATCCTGCAGGAAGATCAGCAGAGCAGTGAGACCCAGCTGTAGGGGCACTCAAGGTTGGATGCTGAATCTTCCAGGACTAAATTTCCCCGTAGACATCAACAGCCTCATGGTGGGGTCCGGATTAGAGAGCTGAAGACTCTTACTCTGTCGGTGCTAACCTGACCTCCAAAAAAATGTAACTATACCTTAAAAATCACAGCCAGCACCAGCGGGTGAAATCTGAGAATGGCTGGAAACATCCCCGTGTTTTCACAGAGCTGCTGTCTGCTCGTGAGCCTGGCACAGCTCTCTTGGGAGTCCCCCAACACGGGACACCTTGACTTCCACCCCCATTGTGCTGGACGCCCCTTTCCTTTTTGTGTCCACCCTATTGCCTTTTGTGCCCAAGTGACACAGACTGATGAGGATTATTTCCACGGCTTCCTCAGGGACAGGGGGGTTTCCCTGCTGCCCTTGTTCAGGGACAATAGACCCATTAAGCATCTTCCCAAGGCGAGGGGAGAGGGGCATACCTGGCCCCCAATGTGGGAATGGCCGCTGCCCCTGACACCATTACCATCTGAATGAGAGTGATGCCTGCAGAACAACAGGCAATTATCCCACTGAAAAGCTTTTAAGTGGCATTAATTGCTGGCCACAGACTCAGAGCTCTCTCAGAGTAAACCGTGTTGACAAACAGGATAAAATATATTGGATTTCCTGCAGGGGAAAAATTTGTAGGATTGTGCCTAACTGAGGGCAAGCTCCACTTTGATCCTGTGTTGTCACACAGCAGCCCCACACCTACCACAGCAGCACAGCCCGGATTTGGCTCTGCTGGCTTTGCAGTGCCTGTCTGGCTGCAGGAGAAGGCTCCCATGGGAAGGAAGGGGGAACACCTGCTCTGCATGCTGCCGGACTGGATTAGCAGCACCTCTGTCCCAGGTGTCCCTCGAGGCCCAGGTGTACCTTGCTGTACTCTTACTCAGAGATGCAAAGCAATGGCACAGCCCTGAAACACAATCCCTTCTCAGTGACAGGCAGTGGCTTTGTGTCCCACTGCTCTTTGATCGGGATAAACATCCCTACACGGCCCAGGAATGGGGGAGATGTGGGAACATTTTAGAGTTGAGAAAGGAAAAGTATTTTGTTAATGCATGCTAATCTTTAAAAATCAACAATGCTGCTAATAAATAAATGCTGTTGTGTCCATTAGGAACTTGCAAGAAGATCAGAGCTAACACTTAACTGAATGCCTGGAAAATCACACTCAAATGTTCTTTAAGTTGTAACAAATTAAATTATTTCAAAGCTGATTTTGCCCACGTGTAAGGCACTTATTTCTACAGCTTCTTACTGAAAACTGCAAGACAATAACCTTAAAAAAGTACTGCAGCACTATACTTTCCTCAGGAGCATCATCTCGTCTTCACCACCTTGTGTCCCACAGTCACACAATACCTGGATTGTTCTGAGCTTCCTGGGTAGACACAGGGGCTGTCAACCCAGATGGCAATGGACAGAATCACAGGATCATGGAATGCTTTGTGTTGGGAGGGACTCTAAAGTTAATCTCATTCCTCCCCCTGCCATGGCAGGGACACCTCCCACTGTCCCAGGCTGCTCCAAGCCCCAGTGTCCAACCTGGCCTTGGGCACTGCCAGGGATCCAGGGGCAGCCACAGCTGCTCTGGGCACCCTGTGCCAGGGCCTCTCCACCCTTGCAGGGAAGACATTTTTCCTAATATCCAATCTAGCCTTTCCCTCTGACAGCTTGAAGCCATTCCCCCGGTCCTGGCACTTCATACCCTTGTAAATTGTCCCTGTTCCTTTTCTTGCAGGCTCTTCTGACACTGGAAGGCTGCAGTTAGGTACCCCTTCTCCTTTCCAGGCTTTCCCAATCCAGTGCACTCAGGAACCCCTGTGGGTCTTCGGTTATGAACTGCCCCTCCTACGAGAAAAAGAAGAAAGAAACAGAATGTCTTCCTCGAAACATTAACTTATACTTATTTCTAATTCTGAAAGCTTTTGACAATTGAACCATTACTCATTCACTTCATCCAAGTGAAGATGAAACTTTGCCTGATACTCTTTTGCATCACAGACCTGAACATGCTCCCTCTGCACTTCTAGGGGATTTCCAGTAAATATGGGTCATTTTATGGCTCAGAGTGAAAACCATGGGAAAAACTCTGGGTTTTGCTAATTCAGACCTCCAGCTCAGCACACACATGTGGGTGGCCTTTTGAAGTTTGAGCAGCAGATCTTCTGCTAGAGCAGAATGGCTTCATTCCCTGCAGTCAGTGGCTCAAGGCCAGCCTGCACCATCTGAGGACAAGCCCTCTCACATTTATTCCAGCACAAAACTCCGACAGGAACTCAAGAATCGTTAAGGCATCTGTGGAGAAAGCTTTGAAAAAGCCTGTACAAAGTCCAGTCAACTGAGACTGCAAAGCTTTGCCTCCAGTGTGTGGCATAGAATAGACTGCACAGTCAGAAAGCCAAAATATTAATGCAACCCCCCACAACATGTCTGTCCAAGAGAGACAGTGCTAAAAAAACTCGGCGTGGGCCCCAGCAAACAAAAGATGGAACTCAGGTGCTGCTAATAGTGCCCAATCATCAGGACTAGGCTAATTTCCTCTCATAGTACCAGACTCAGACCACAAATAATTAACTTAAGTGCAGAAAATATGCACTCTTTGTGTTGGTTTGCTTGTTGCTGTTGTTGTTTCAATAAAAGGAAAGAATCCAGCTCCACAGAACTGGACTCTATGGAGAGTCAGGGCTGGTCTCATTTGCTCCTGCTGAACATTTGGTCCTCGGTATGTGCTGATATTGGCAGGATGATGACAGGTAAAAAATGCCATGTGTTACATTATGGAAAAGCAAACAACTGAAGGAAAACCTGGGAAATAGAAATTCTGTTGGAGGAAGAACCGTTAAGCAGGACTGTGTGAAGCAGATTTCATGAACCACCTGGTGCATGCTGATTCTGGGGAATCAGTACCAAGCCCCTGTCCCACCCCTAATCATTTCTCTGCTGAGCAGTTGAGACATAATTCAAAACTGCTTGAATCTGGCACCTGAAATAGCTTAATAAAGTTTCACTGCTTCCTACTGCTGCCCCAAGAGCTCGTATCTCAGCTGCTCTGTGCATGATGAAGTGATCAAAACACCTTCATGAAGATCAACCCCGCTGGTCCTTGCCTTGCAGTCTGCTGGGAAAGCCGAGGGAGCAGAATCTGGACAAAGCCCTGGAAAGACAAGTCCTGACAGGAGTAAGACCTGCTCTTGTCACACCTCACCCCAGCACACACACACAGAGGATGCACATGCACACAGGTGTCTGCAGAGCACAGCGACTTCCAAACCCCACATTTTACACCTCTAGGTAGGTCGCATGAATATCCCTTAGGACAGAGGGAGAGTCTGCAGTGTTGATTTGGAGTATCTGCCTAGAAACTCCCCAGGACCCCTTCCCATCCTCCTGCCCAAGGAGGGCCTGAGGATCTGTCCCTGTCCAGACCATGAACCTCCTGCTCATGGCTGTGATTCACAAGCAGAGGGACCCCAGGGAGTGGGGGCACCCTCAAGTGCACAGATCCAATTCCTAGAGGGTTAAGAATTGAAGCCAAGTGTACCCCAGAGCTGGATGAGGCTGTGCAGGTAGGCACACATTCCCTGTGAGGTTCCTGCTGGGCACCAGCAGCTGGCACTGGCTGGTCTCTCTAAGAACCCTTTGACAAGCCTGTGGGTACTGACCCTTTCAAAGGGCCTTTGGTGTAAACCATGGCTCTGGGACGTTGTCTCTGGCTCCAAGTAGGTGAATTTTTCCATCTGCCACTTCTCCTGGGGAGGAAGGCACAGGGCCGTCAGCCAGGGGAACAGACCTTTCAGAGGTGCTCAGCACACAAAGCCACACAGCTGCCAAACTGCCCTGGTCCCGTCATCTGCTCTTGTTTAACGGGGCAACAGGGGACTTGCAAGCGGCAGGGAGACCAAGAGGGAAGTAGTTAAGTTAGAATTAATTTGTCACTCCATATTTAACTGACCTCAAAACTATTAAACAAATCTAATAGGAAATATCCCCCAGATTCCAAATACCTCTGTGCTGCCTGCTGGGGACCACTGGGCTTCAGCCACCCAGCAGACGGGTGCAGGGGAAGGGGGGCTTATCCCCTCCCCCATCCCCAAAGCCTAGTTTAATTCCTGGCTTTTACCCTAAGCCTGCAGGACAGTTGATGAAAGGAGCACAGAGAGTATCCAGCATCCCAGGCTAAGGTGCTGTAGGAAGCTGAGGGATCCTGATGCAGATGGCTGTGGGCTTTCCTGGCTCCTGCTGGAAGGAAGCACAGAGGATGTTCAGCAGTTAGGAGCAGGGACTGGCTGCTCAGGAGTCATCAGGGATTTTTCCATCCCCCAAGCAGAAAAAAATCCCAACTTCTCACACATTAGTTGCAACTAGTCCCCTCTTTTCATTTGGAATAAAGAGGTACTTGGGAGATTTAAGGCTGCAGACAGAGTGGAACGGGATTTTACTGCCAAAAATTCACAGACTCAGCAGCTACAATATGGAGAGAAGCTAGGGGCAGAAAGCTGACATAAAAACAAACAAAAATCAGCTTTTTCTAGCAAATAGGTGAATCCAAGCCAACCCCCCCATGGCTTAAAACACTTGGTGACAGCACATTTCTGACCGCGGTATGCTGTCAGTTCTCGCCTCAGGTCTGTGCTCGGCTGCCGAGTCGCACCCTCGGGGCTCTCCCCGGGTGAGGTGAGCCTGGAGGCAGCAGATATTGCAAGGAGCCGAGCTGGGGCGGGTGACGGAGCCGAGGATGTGCGCGGTGCCAGGAGCGGCGCGGGCTGTGCCGGGCTGGCCGCGCTCCGAGTGCCCTCTGCCGGCACCCCGGCATTCCCTGGCCAGCCCGGCCGCCTCCCGGCCGGCTGCTCCCTGCACGGGGCCGTCCCTGCCCGGGCTGTGCCTCTGTCGGGACAGGCTGTTGGCACAACCTATGGCTCGGGCTGGCAGCGACCGCCGGAGCGCACCTGGAACAAGCGCCCCGCTCAAGTGTTCGGGATGTGTCCATTCGGCCTCTGAATTTCCCCATCGAGGACACTCCACACCCTCTCTGGAGTATCTGTTCAGGGCTCAGACACTGCCCAGGGAGGAAGTTCTTCCTCCTGTGCAGGGGGAATTCCTGGGATCAGTCCCTGCCCGTTCCTCTTGTCTTTTTGCTCGGTACCGCTCGCAGTGCCTGGCTCTGACAGCCTCCTTTCATTTCAGTACATTGAGAAGATCCTCTCCCAGCTGTCGGCTCTAGAGGCTCAACAGCCCCAGTTCCCTCGGCCTTTCCTGGGCATGGAGATGCTCCAGGCCCTTTCCCAGCTCTGCAGTCTCTGCTGGCCCCAGGACCCTCCTGTCCTGAGGAGCCCAGAGCTGGACACAGGCAGGTGAGGGTGCACCAAGGCTGAAGGAGGACAGGACACCTCCTCCTTCCCCCTGCAGCCCACGATCCCATTGCTGTTCTTGCCCCAGACACTGCTAGTCAGGGACAGCTCGTTGTGCCCAGGACCCCCAGGTCCTTCTCCACAGAACTGCTCCTGCAGGTCACCCCCAGCCTGTGCTCATGCCTGGGGTTATTCCTCCCCTGGTGCAGGACCCTGCATTTGCCTCTCTTGAATTTCAGGAAGTTCCACTCTGCTCATCTCTCCAGCCTGTTGAGACCCTTCAGAATGGCTGTACAGCACTTGGAGGTTAGGTTTACATTGCTTCTCAGATTAAACTCACAGGTAAACTTCCCAGGTTTGCATGGCTTTTGGAGGCTTCTCCTTGCGGGCTTGGTCCAGCATCAGTGCAGTGAGTGGGGGCTGAGACTGAACCCAGCAGCCAAATGCCCTTGTACTGACTCTCCCTCCCTTCAAGTGTGTGATTTGACAGAAAGATGAATTTAAAACCAGGAAAAGAGAGCAACACAGTAATGCTGAAATTCCAGAGAGCATTTCCTGCTTGAGAACTGATCCCTACCATCCCTGCTCTGTGGGAGGATGAACACGCTGTTCCCACCCAGGGGAGATCACAGAGATGAGATGTCTTGATCAAGGTCACTCCTAAGTTTTGTTTGGGAAAACAACCCCAGAGCTTTGGCACAGGCAGCTTCTTGGGTCAGAAACCTTGCAAAGCCCATTTTTATTTTCTTCCCTAGAAACCCAGAGGGATCATTTACACTGAAGGACGCAGTCACATCTACGTTTTGAGAAATATGTTTTAAACAAAAACCTAAAAAATTTGAGTTATTTGAACTAAAATTTCACTAATGTCATAGTGGTTTTTTGACTATTCTTTTGTAGGTGGCAAGAATTTATTAAAGTCTCTGCAGACATCCTAAAGAACTCCATGAAGAAGACTGTAGTTATGAGGGAAGTTTGAGCAAAGAGGGCAGTTAATCTGTCCAAGTGTTGCAAACCCAACATTACTAATCCCCCTGTACCCACTAAACAAGTCAGAGCAAAGATGTTTTTACAAAAGATTCATCCTCTCCCTCCCATCATCTGGTTCAAGGCCTGAACCAGCTCCCACTGAAGTGAACGGGCAAACTCCCTGCTGTTAAAGGCACGGATCAACTCTCATCTCTGTGGGCAGGAAGTCTGACAAGGAGCCAGCCTTTCCCCCTGGACAGCAGTGATGCTGCCTCTCTCCTTCAGAGCAGGCAGGTTTGGGCAGGTTTCAAGGTGGGAAAAAAAGCTTTAATGTTTCCTTCTTTTTTTTTAACTGTTAAAAGACACAAGGCTACCATAGATCTGCCTACACACAGCACAGGAAAACCAGAGGTGGTTGTTGTTTGAGGGTGACAGTGATGCAGAAAGGCCCCAAGAGGAAGGGGAACCTCAGTGCAGGAATCCTCGTTTAACCTTTCTCAGCTGCCACACGTCAGCCCCTTCCACAATAGCCTCCAGGAATCCCAGACACTTCTGATATCTCAGCACAAAGTGCACATCCTGTCTGCCTCCCTGTCCCAGGACAGTGTCTCCCCATCACCCTTGGAGCTGGCATTCAGCAAGAGACACCCACACCTGGGGGAAAGCCTCCTCATGCCCCATGAGGGAGGAGATTATGTGGGAGTGCCCACAAGGCTGGAGCACAAATTGGATGAAGAAATCTTCAATTTCATCCTTTTCCTGTGCACACCTTAAGAATCATATCTTACCCCTTTCCTCTCCCAGGACAGAAGTGCAGCTGCTATTCCAGACCACACTGGGTGAAGAGGAATTCATGAGCTGAGGTCTGGTCAAGCCAACTCCATGGCTTTTCCCTTCAGGAACTTGCAGGCAGAGATGAAGGTCAAAGAGCAATAGCCATGAGCCATAACACATGAAATTCCACTTCAACATGAAGAACTTTGCATGGAGGGTAGCCAGAGCCCTGGCACAGCTGCCCAGGGAGGGTGGGGAGTCTCCCTCTCTGGAGACATTCCACTCCCACCTGCCTGTGCTCCTGTGTCACCGGCTCTGGGTGATCCCTGCCTGGCCGGGAGTTTGGGCTGGATGAGCTCCAAAGATCCCTTCCAAAGCTGGCTATTCAGTGATAGGCTGACAAGCTCGCTTTACACCACAGGATGCTGAGATTCAAGCATCAAGAGGACAAAATACACTTCATATCCCCATACCTTCTACCAAGGGCTCACTCACCATCCTGCAGTGCTGGACCAGCCTTAGCATCTCCAAACAGAACCACACCGCAGGGATCACCCTGGGACAGGGCTTGGCACAAGCCCTTTTATACCCAGCCAAAATTATTTTGTTTTCTCACTTCTTAAGGTTAGTTTGTGGTTTTGTTTTGCCTTTCTTTAGTGTCACAGAAAAAAAAAAAAAAAGGAAAGAGTTTACTAGGGCTTCACATTCTGTGCCAGTGTCTCTGTCCTAATCCTCCAAAAACCCTTGAGAATTTGCTGTCAACTGTTTTATCCAGAGCCACAGTCTTTACTTTCATGTCTGTTTTCCAGTTGAATAGTTCCATATATTCATATAAGGAGCACCACAGAAACACAAACACACTTCAAAAATTACATGGCAGCACCACATTCAGTGTAGGCTGATTCCAGCTCAGGACTTGCAGGGAGCCAGGATGATAGTCTGGTCCAAGGATGTGGTGATACATTTTTTAGAGGAAAATTCCTGAGCTCCCCAAGGGGAGAAAGACCCTTTGTGAATACAGGATTTTTCTGAGCTCTTCTCTGAGGATAAACCTCTTCATCGAGCTATTGTCAGATAAGGAATAGATGGAAGAGGTTTAGAAATGCTTTCCCAAAATCTGTGATTTAACCTATAGCATGATTTCAGTTAAACAATGCAGGAATTGCCATTCAAGGGAAGAAGACAAATCCATTTCCCTACAATCATTTCCCAGAGTAATCCTCAGGAGCCACCTTGGGAAACAAAGCAGGGCAAGGCAGGATTGGTGCAGCAGCTGCACCGAGGGACTTGTACCTAAGCTCCCGAGCATCAGCAGCTCCCAGTCAAGTTGTCTCTCATTAATTTGCCCTTTTTTTCCTCTTCTTTTTAGTTTTGGCCCCCACAAGATCCAGCAACTGGGAGTTCCACAGTTTAATGGCACAGGGAAGAAAAACGGTTTCCTTATGATTTCAACTGCTGAGTGATGTTTTCCCCATGCTGAGCTGCAAGAGAAGCTCTGCTGCCTTTCCTGCCCTGTTCAGCCTTGTCCCTGGCCATCTACAGCCTCAAACTACCTGTACTTCTTTCTCTCTGTTTTCTCCATCTTTCCTAAATCCTATTCCAGCACAGGGAACAGAAGGGCATGTGGGAGCTTTGCCAGGGGTGCCACAGACAGGCAATGGGGAGTGGCTGGGAGCATCAGGGATCCAAGCCCCACCTTGCTGATGCCAGCCTCATTCCACACCTGGGAACACGCCTAGAAGGTGTACAATGTCCAAGAAAGCCTTGAAATGTCTCTGTACTCCTGTGGGAGTTGGAAAAATGCAGAATAAACAATAAAACCAATTATTCCAGCTGGAAAATATTATTTCTCCTGGTTTGTTTTCTGCCTGAGAGGGAAAGCTGGTTGGAATTACATAAAGTATGGGTGATTGAGGAAAACAGCTTTTCAACAGGAAAATAACTTCTCTGCAAATGTTTTGAAGTTACTGTTATTGCTTAACACCTAAAATTAAACATTTTCTCTATTTTCTTTTAACTGAATTCCCCATTCCTCTGGTTTTCTGTATTGAAAGAGAAGACTCTCAAAAGAATAATTTGCATTTCCCTGGCTGGTTCAAATCCTTTATAGCAGAAAGAAAGAACTCACTGACTACAGTAACCTGATGAGTTGGGACATGGCTCCAGAGGCTAGAATTTATTGGGGAAAAACACAACTTGGCCCAAGCCACTTGACCTGTTCAGCTCGGAAAACTCAAGGCTGATCTTGCTCCCACTCCACATTTCATGCTGCGTTTTCTCCTGGTTTCAAAGAGAAGTAGAGCTTATGCTGTTTCATAAAGGAAAACACTTTTGGGATCTCAAAAGGCTCTAAGCTTCTTAGGAAAAGAGGATTAAGGCATCTACTGGGTGCAGTGGGTACCTGTGCTGGTTTGCTCTGTGGCAGCTGGTGCAGATTACAACAGACTGGACTTGAACCCAGGCTGAGACTTCACGGCCCACCAAAGCTTCCTGTGCCCTGCTCTCCCAGGTTTCCCTGGCATGGGACCTCCTCTCACCCTCAAAGCCCCACGGATGAATGTCCAGACACAGCCCTTGAAACATTTCCCCAAGCACCTCTTCCCAGCTAACAGCCTTGGATCTGCAGGGAGGACTCCACGGGCTGTTCCTGTGGCCAGGATGCTCCATACCCACCCATCCCAGCCCTGCCAATCTGACAGATCTCCAATTCCAGCAGCCCTGTCCTGCCTGGGACTCACCAGCTTTGTGTGACTGATTGCAGTGGGGTTACAAGGTCCTGCAAACACCCACATCCACACTCTGAGGCTCTGATCCATCACTCAAGTGTTGGGCACTGCTGCCTTTCAGGAAGAGACATGGATTTGGGGCTTTCTCATGGCACAGGGAAGAGAGAGAAAGGGTTTGTCCATCAAAGCTTGCCCCAAGCAGCACATTTACTGCTGCTCTCCAGAGGGCCTGGCAAGTCAAACAGAACAAATGAAAAGATCTTCTGCTCTCTGGAAAACACAAGGGCTTGGCAGCCAAATATTTCATCCCAGGCCTCCCCTTCCTTTCTGCCTCCCCCTCTGTGCCCTGTGCTTAGCTCACCACGGATGTGAAGAACAAGAGAACACATTCCAGCTCTGGCACCCAGAGTGCCACGGCACCCAGCCCCCAGCACTAGGACCCAGGCAGCACCCACAGCCAAGTCACCAAATATCTCTGTCCACTGGAGAGCAAACCGAAGAAGCCAGAGCTATTTGGAACAGATCTGGAGGCAAATGTCCCAAATAAAGAGAAAAATGGCAGTTGTTGACAAAATAAATGATTCATGGAAATGGTACTTTCAGGGCTGCTTTATTCTGGGGGCAGGAGAAATGAAATAACAGGCACTTGGTGGCAGCTGGGAGGGTTGTGCTTCAGTGGAGCAGGAAGGAAACATCTGACTTTTGGAGGGACTTTTTGCAGTAAAAGGGTTTTTGAGCATTGACCAAGCAGGGCTTTCCCAAGGACCCAGAGGAACATAACCATCTCTGATACACGGGAATACCTAATACGTAAATGTTGTTGCAGAGGTTTGTATAATTTTGATCTACTTCCAAATGTTAAAGAAGGATGTAGCCATCCAGGAACAAATAATCCCCACTGCAGCTGTGCTGGCTGCACTTCCCAGCACTGCAGAGAGGAAGGAGCATTTCTGCATGGTGACCATCTGTTCTTCCCACTGTGCATCTGTATGGAGAGGGGAATTCCATCAGTCTTTGAGTCTGTCACCCAAAATCCAGCCTGAACTCCCAGCTGGGTGTCATCCACCTGGAGAGAAAGAATAGGGAAGAAGTCCAGCAACAGAAAGAGACACAGTGGGATAGAGCAAAGGCTGACGTTGGGATATTGATGAGGGCCACCAGCATTCTGATGAACCCTGTCCCTTACTGCGAGTAAAGAAAGAACTGGAGCTCCACTCCCAAAGCTCAGGAGTTCCTCTCACCATGCCCATAACACAGAGAAACTTCCATGTCCCTCAAGTGTAGAAGAAACTCATGTTCTAGGAAAAAGAAAACAATTTAAAAAATCAAAATAGTCTGAAGTTACAAATCAAGCTCTTCCCTCAGTTAATATTTAATGTTGCAATTGGGTGCTTTTCAGAGGGGAAAGCACTGGGATTTCTTTTCTGCAGATTGACCTTGTGAAACTCAGTGTGTCAAGAAAAAAAAAAAAGAAAAAAGGAATTTTGTTGAATATTTCAACATCTGGAGCCACTTAGTGGCAGAAAAAAGCAACTTCTTGAGAAACACTTTTGATCTCAAGCAGTGGTTTTAAACCTTTTCCTATTTGCAGACCCATAAAGTTTGTCTCTGCATAATAAATACAAGTCTACTGACACTCACTTCTGCCATCCCAGTCAATCTGGAGGTTCCCTAGATGTTCAGGAGCAGGAGAGGCAAAACTGTGCTTTCCCAGGCCTGCCCAAGAATCTCCTGGGCCACTTCAGTTTCCCAGCATGGACAGCTGACTACTTCATTAACAGATTACCTGCAGAAATGTGACCTTGCCTCTCCTGACATGGTGTGGCCTTTTCCTAAACCCGAGATTGATTTTATCTGTGGAATTGGTATCACCAGGTCTGTGTCACCCTGACAAAGCTGCTCACCTCTGCCCACAGAAAATCAGAGTACTTCTGCCTGAACAGATGCTCTCAGAGCTGCTCCACACCAGAGAGTTAATCCAGGCTGTGCTTATCATCATCTCTCCTGCTTCCCATCTCCTCCTGCTTGCCTTGGGCTCTGGGCAAGTCCTGGGCAACCCATCTATTGCTGGACCTCTTCCAGCTCAAAGGAGGCCAAGGATGGGACTCAGTCCCATAGGGATAATAAGGCTACAAGTTACTGCATTTGGAAGCAGAGGATCTGGGCACTGTCCTCGACCCCTGGTGAGTTTTTCTCATGCTATGATGTTTGGACATCACCACTGCCTCCGTCACAACTCAGGTTTTGTGCTTAGCTGTCGATTTGACATGTTTAATTTCTCTGTCCCCAAGGTCCATACACTGCTCAGAAGGAAATAAGTCTGTCCCCTGCACTGTACCTCGAAGTGACAGCCGAGGGTGAGTACAGTTGTAAGTTGTCCTTCGGGAGCCTTTCTTACTTATCCAGCCACAAACTGCCTTAATTGGTCAAGGATTTGTTAGCATATCACTGGGAAATCTGCTCAAAGGACTATGAGGAAATCACATGAAAAACAACTGCTGTGCTCAACAAAGAATTGCATGGATCAGGTCTTTGTTCCCATTGTATTTCTCCTCAGTGCATTTGATTCGTTTGGTTAATTGACATGTAACACACTCCATTACCATGCACCAGCAGAAGAGGTTTTATGACTCAAACAAATATGGCCATTATTAGATGCTTCTGACATAACAAACAGCACTATTAGCTTTGGAGAGGCAGTGTCTTATGGATGGCTTTTTGGTAAATGGGCTGCTTAATCACTTTTTTTCACCCTGTAAAAAGACTCCGGTGCTGCTCTGAGCACTGGGTGCGGGACTGAGAGGGGACACAAGTCACAGCACTGTTACAAGGTCTGTGTCATACATTTTCCCTCATTTTCTCACACAAGGAGATAAACTTTGTTTATCCAAGACAAATCCATCACAAATCACTCTAAGCACTTCTGGCTTCATAACACCGCAGATCAGCTCCAACCAGGCCTAGACTCATTCAGCAAGGGATGAATGAAAACTCATTTTCATCTCAACATGCAAATATGTACAACTAAAATACATCCATACAAATATCTGCAGGGGGTGTCAGAGGATGGTGCCAGTCTCTTCTCCGTGGTGCCCAGTGACAGGACAAGGAGCAATAGCCATGAGCCATAACACATGAAATTCCACCTCAACATGAAGAACTTTTTTGCATGGAGGGTGGCCAGAGCCCTGGCACAGCTGCCCAGGGAGGGCGGGGAGTCTCCCTCTCTGGAGACATTCCACTCCCACCTGCCTGTGCTCCTGTGTCACCGGCTCTGGGTGATCCCTGCCTGGCCGGGGGGGTTGGACCGGATGATCTCCAGAGGTCCCTTCCAACACAAACCATTTTAGGAGTCTGGGATTGATTCACAAGGTGCTCAGTGAGCAGAACTAAACTCAGGCAGCCCCTACACACACCTCTGGCTGTCCTGGCAGCTTTTAGGTCCTGTCAGCCCTTGTGCCCCTCAGAACTGCTTTGCTTTCCACGCTGGTTTGTACCAATCCCTACTGGTTTTGCCATGCCAGTGGAGAGAACTGTGCTGGGGTGTCCACACCCCAACAGGGACAACGGGCGAGCACTGACTCCTCACCCTCCCGAGTTTCTCACAGGTCTCCTGTCAACATCTCAGTCCGTGCTGGAGATCAGAGGAGAGCCAGGAAAGGATCTGCTGGCTTCATACAGGAACATCAGCTCTGCTGCTGGCATGGCACTGACCACTCTGAGAGAGAGAAAATCCTGTCCCAAGCACACACAGAGAGTTTGTCACAACACTGCCAGCTGCAGTGAGAGCAGGAGGAAAAACCTCCACATAGTCACCACGGAAGGAACTTCAGAAATAATTATAATTAATACATATATTTAAGTAGACATCACTTCTTCCTTTTTTTTTCCCTCATTGCAAGTGAGAGATGTCAGCCAGAAACATAAAAAGCTGAAAGCCTCAATATTCCCTCTATTTCCTTAAATACAGCAAACCTGCAGTTCTTACATATTTGTTTTAAATTACATTTCTCTAGAATCTTCCTGTTTGGCCTTGGATGTGTGACATATACAAATGTTGACCTTGTTTGCCATTAGTTTGGTTGTTTTGGGTTTTTTCATTTGGAAAATGTGGTCATTAAATTGAACTTTTCACAGGAAATGATGCAGTTCACCACCTTTCTTGCTAAATGATGCGTTGGCCTTTTGAAACAGAAATTCAGTGTTTCAACTCACATTTTCACTATTTTACAATAGTTCAAAGAATTCAGCTTTAAAATGTTTTGTAACAAAATAAAAGTAAAGTACCTGTTTTCAGATGTCTTGGATTGAGATTTTGAACTTCCCATCCAGTTTCAAAACATTTTTTTGTTTAGTACTAAATATTCTTATAAGAGGACAGGTCACTTCTCTTTAGTCTGTTCATACCAAGGTACCTGAGAAAAATATAGTGGCTGAGGCATCAGAAGTGTGATGTAAATGTTTATTATGGTTTTAGATTCTATTATTTTGTCTATGACTTTGAATTTGCATAACCTAAATGTGGACAGTATTCCATGATACCATGGAATGCATGTGAATGGGAAAATGTTTAATTGTTTAATGACCTTCTGTGCTGAGGTCCCTCTGAAATTTGGAGCTGGTGGAATAATAAACCATGAAGGAATATCTGCATCTTCAGAGTCCCCCTGAACTCCACAAGTCATCTCATAGAGACCCAAAGGTGGCTGATTGTGGATTAAAATGCAATTTAATACAGAGCACATGGACAATTCTCTGCTCCCCAGCTGTAAAGGTGGTTGATGTTTTCACACTCCTGGCTGCAGTCACTCCAGTCCAGATTTCTAATTTTGCTTTTAAAGTAGCTAAAATTGTTTCACAGTGTTTTCTAGGCAGAGGAGGATTTTCCACACAGAGAGATCTCCTGGCAGTTTTTCAATTTTTTTACAAAACACTTCCATTTCCACATTTGTCCCCACAACCAGCATTTACCATGGAGAGTAAAGTCACTAAGAAATAACAACTTGCATCCAAAATTTTGATCAATTCGTATTATCCTGTTATCCCAGGTGACCTGATCTCAGACTTTGAAGGTGGTGATGTGTAAAACCTGAGGACCTGACAATAACAATGTGAGCACCTGATAAAAATGCTGAAATGCAGGACAAGAAGTGCCTGCTATCCTCATAACATAACTGCATGGTGCCCCAAAACATTAAAAATCGTGGACTCTGGTAGTTTGTGGGTGGGACTCCTTATGCTCTTAAGTAAAGGGATCTTGGCTTGAGTGGCACAAAGTTAGATAAAATACACAAAAGAGATCATAGAGAGGGGGTCAGCTGCTATTTCTTGAGAAGATGATGGATCCAGTGCAGGCACAATTTGCAGAGGTACTGTGGGACACATATTGAGAAAGTAAGAAAATGACAGCCTGAAAAATATTCCAGGCTGGAGCTTTTCAGCTCTGTTCCTAGCCAATGAGCTGGTCCAGCTCAAGGCTAGGGAGAATTTCTCCCAGGGTGATAATTTGGTCAAAATAAAAAGGAATTAATAACAAGATAGAAGACCTGTTGTTGTGTGTGACCAGGCCCTGGGAATGGGGTGTCTTCTCTCTGAACCAATCACCTTTTCTCTACTCTTGGAGTTGTGAGTCATGCTATAAAACCAGGTGTGTTTCTGAATAAACTTGGCTCTTTCTTCCTGTCATGAAAGATGACCATGTAGCTGTGCATCTTATTTCTGCCACACTTAAAGGGTTAAAACCCCTTTCCACAGCTACATTTGGAGGTCCCACGAATGGACATTTGGAAGCCTCCACGGAGCAACAAGGTACCTGAGAACCAATTAGCCAACCCTGGCATGGAAATCAGCTGTATCAGCTCTAGGGACACTGACACTAGATAGGGTCTGAGGAAGAATTATTTATATTGGAGCTTAAGAACCAACTCATTCTGGGATAATTTTCCTGTCAATGGACAAGAGCCTTCAGAAAGCAATCCAGAGCCAAGGATAGACAGGAATTTATGGGGACCAAACCCTACCCCCTGTAGAAAGACAGCAAGGTAGCCATGGTCCGAATGAGGAGGTGCCTATTTCTTGTCATACACAAGGAACACACCTGGGTGCTGGGGTTAACCCAGCCAGGAGCACAAAGCAGCACAAGGTCTGCAGGACTGTGTTCAGGTCATGAGTACAAAGCATCATGTGAGATTCCAGATGCTTTGAACCATCTTAAAATGATTCTTTCAAATTTAATTGAAACAAACCAACTGAAATTTGCTGCAAAGGTTTCATGAGGATGTGCTAGGTTACGTTTATCACCAGACAAGGTCCCAGACTAACACTGCCATTGCTGAGCTCCTCCTGCTACTGAGAAGTGGGAGGAGGTTTGGGCTCTTGCATGGGCTCAGGAACTATGGAGCCAAGGGTTGGGAACCTCGTAAGGCATTAACTTCCCATCCTCTCTTCACTGTGCTTCTCCATGGCTCCACTGAAGGAGTGTTGAACACCAAAATAAGAGAGAGTTCTCTTGCCTCTCCTACCTTTGCCCATCACTGCAGGAACCAGCTGCTGTTTGCTCAGGACTGCTGGGGAAACAGTCCCTTGACTCAAGGGCTCACCAGCACAGTGTCTGTTCTCTCTGGGTTGCACAAAACTCCCCCATTATCAGCTCTTGCACAAATCCCTGACAGACAGAAAACACAGTTATCATAATAAGAACATCCTGGTTGTAGCTGCAGAACATCTTCTGCCTGATTTTTTGCCCAGGATCCTCTCTGCTCTACAGCACAACCCAGCTCAAAGGTTTCAAATATGCCTCAAATTACACACCCTGCTTGCCAAAAAATTAATGCGAGCAATTAGTGTGGCAAAGCACTTAAACAAATAGTTCCATTCATTGCAGTGGTGTCCCACACTAGAGCTGGCAGTGACCCACACTTCCTGTCTCCTGCACTCGCACTCCCTTATGCAGACACCCAGTACTTAGTGGAAACATTTAGCTCACAAATCCCCACTCTGAGCTGTTGGGGAGAGGCTTCCAGACTCACCTAAATGTATTTTCTTCCTTTTTTCTTTTTTCAATTCAGTGCTTCAGCACTAGTGAGAATTGCCAGCAAAAAACTCTTAAAGCTGAAAGCCTCTATATTTTCTTAAACATAGCAAACCTGTGTTTCGTATCCCTGAGCAACACCAGGGTTTGAACTCCTGCGTTTCTCCTTCCCTCTTGGCTTGATGGACTCACCTCTAAGGACCACAGTGTCAACTCCTGCAACCCCTTCCATATCACAGGCTCTCTGCTGACATCTGTGCACCGCGTACCACAGCGACCCAGACAGCCAGACCCTCCCAAAACCTTTACAGAGGCCCTCGGCAGCGACCTTCCCTGCAGACGGGCCCGGCTCCGGCAGCGGCCCCGGGGCGGGTTCAGCACCACGGACAGAGCGCGGAGCGGGGCCGGAGCGGGGCCGGAGAGGGGTACGCGCGGTGTACAAGCGGTGTATATGCAGTTTACATGTGGGGTACGTGCGGTGTACGAGCGGTTTACAGGGGTTTACACTCAGTTTACATGTGGTGTACATGTGGTTTACATGCGGTGTACACGCGGTGTACATGCGGTTTGCACACGTCGTACAAGTGGTGTACATGTGGCGTACACACAGTTTACATTCGGTGTACACACGGTTTACACACGGCGTACAAGCGGTTTACACGTGGTTCACACACAGCATACAAGCGGTGTACACGCAGTTTACACATGGTGTACAAGCGGTGTACACACGGTTTGCACACGGCATACAAGCGGTTTACACGTGATTTACACGCGGTTCACACACGGTGTACATGCGGTTTACACTCCCTGAGTTCCAGCACAGAAGTAATTTCTGTAGTTGTCTGGCAAACAGTAAAAAGGAAGACTTTCTTGTCTTAAACAAAACACAATAAAAAATATCCTTGAAAGTATTTTATAACCTGCTTCATCCCCGGACATATAAAGGCCCAGAAATTATGGAGTTGGATTAGAAGTGAGCAAGTCCTACCACAGTAAAACAGGGCCCAATAAATGAATGTCCTGATGGAGGTCAGAACCGTGTGAATGGAGAGTTGTTTGGATAAGGGCCATCTTGAGGCCATTGCATTGTTTGGATAAGGCCATCCTGAGGATGTGCTGCTGGACAGGCTCTCTAAATTATCTGAAACATCTTCTTCTGCCAAGGGGAGCCAGCCAGGTGGCAGGGCTGGGTTCCTCCCTGCCTTGAAGCATTTCAAACAACGGCAGTAGCTGGTCTGACTCGACTGGGCAGGGGAAAGATAAAATAACTCTCCAGAAAATGATAATCCAATTCCTTTGCAAAAGAAATAAATCTCCATTACTGCCCCACACCTCTCTTGCAGGTTCCAATTGTCCCCTATGTCAAAGGAACTGTTTTTATGATGGATCTGGGGCATTTATTATGACAGCACAAGGCATAAACACTGCCCAGCATCAAACAGCTTGAGAGCTCTGATTTCAAGCAAAATGCAATAAGAGAAGAGAACCTTCCTACACCAGGGAAATGAAGACTGTTTTAGTAGATTATGGTGGGAGCATAATGTTTTCACTACAGAGAATTTCATTCCCCCATCTAGCCCAGGGTTCACGAGGAATACTGTTCCTATTTCAATTACTCTGAGCCTCAATCCCTCCCCCAGAAAAGGCACGTCTCCAGTCTGTGAAGCAAAGACCAGAACACAAAGGCAATAACCCCACCTTTTACAGCACCAGGCCCATCTTTCATGGGAAAAGATTTCAAATACAGGTAGTGCTGGAGTCCTGCTTCCACAGTGCCCCGGTGCCGAGGAGAACAAGATGCAGACGTGCCAGGACACCACGGGTGGTTACCAGTTTGATTGATGCCAGTCCGAGACCTTTCTTGGTGCTCCTGGAACTGCTGCTGCCAGCGGCCCCCCTCTCCTGTTCCAGCAATGCTGCCAGCCAGAAAAGACCCAAAGTTCTCCAGTTTTTGAGTGATCCTGGTAGCAGGGCTCTCCAGCCAGGAGAATTTGCATGGAGGGGCCATGAGTCAGTCTCCTTCCTCAAAACTAATTCTGCCAAATGAGGCCAGAACAAGGTCTTTCTCCTTTTTGGTGTCTTAGAGGAATTTCTTTGCTGTCTCCTTCTTTTCCATATAAGACATATTTTCAGCTGGAAAATTTCCCACCACAAAACTGCAGTCTGAGGGCTGAGAGACACCTGCAGCTTCTGAAGGGATTGTGGTGATATAATATTTTCAGTTTAAAAATGAAACTCCACCTTGAAAATGCCCCGAACAACTAATCCAGACCCAGGAATTGTGGGCAATTCCAAGGGCAGAGCTCCTCTGCGCACAACTGCCTTTGAAAAGAAACCCCCAGCCACCACGGTCTGTTGTGTGGAGCTCTTTTCCCATCAGATTATCTCAGGGATAAAGTCCCTCTGGCAGAGGAGCTGGCAACTTGGGGGTCCTGGCCCAGTTTCTGTGCATGGCAGCCCAGCCCCTTCACACAGGGGTTTTGTGCACAGGCAGGAGCACTGTGGAAACATTATAGTATAAACCCTGGTGCCTCTAGAGTTTCAGAGCACATAAGGTTGGACTCCACCTAAAAGGGGTTTTCAGGATGGCACCTTTAAATTTAGGAGTCTGAACTCCATCTCAACAATAAAAATCCAACTACCTAAGAGTGGAAAAAGCGTTTTCACTGAAGCACCATGACCTGTAAAGCACAACCCCCACCCTGTGACTCCAGGGCACCTAAGCTGGTCTTAAAGTTACATCGGGCAGGGGATTTTCTAAGCAGGCTGAACCTCGGGTGCCTGACTCCTCAGCTGCACTCACTCCTGCTGCTGGCTGTCTCTCAGCTCCCTGCCCTCGGGAATGTGCTGCTCTGTCAAAGCTCTCATCAGACTCTTGCCCGGGGCACTCACGAGGTCAGCACATAGCTTCAAGGCAGGATATCATCTCAGCCAGGCTCCTGTGCTTCCCTTCCCATGTCAAATACTATTTTTCCTTCTTTTCTTCCTGCAGATGAAGGTGGAAGATGAAATGTAAGAGATGAGAGAGAAATTGAAAATTGCTAATCTCTAATTTCAACTTGATAATTTGCTTTGGCCTCTGGGGTATTAAAATTATAACACTTTCAGACTGTATTAAAAAAGGCATCAACTCTATGATTGACAACTTTCTTAATAACATTTTTCTTTTCAGAAGGCATTACACTGAGTTAATCTTTAAATATAGTCAATTACCACTTCTATCTATAGGATCAAATGCTCTCTTAATGATACAGGGGAGAAAAAGACACCACTTCTGTGTACTTTGTGTCGAGGTTTGGGAGCCACTGATATAAACCAGCGAGGAATAATGTCACACCTCATCACTCAAGAGAATATGATCAAACTCCTGGAGTTACCTTTCTTTGTACACCAAACCACATTCTTGCCATAGGTTTCTGCAATGAAAGACTCCACAAATTGCACAGAGCAATCACTTGTGTTTGTTTCACAAAGGTTCCCATTAAATTCCCCAACACAGTGTCCTGGGGTGACTTTGTCTTGTTGAATTGTATCCCCATTTGTCTGTTCACTCCAGAAATAAGTTTTGTACCTTTAAGGTTGGATTTGAGAGTGAAGGAGGGGGCAGGAGAAGCAGTGAAATGTCTGAGGGGGTTGTTTTCAAAACACAGAGACAGGAGTTCCATCGTCTTGTCCTCCTGGGCTCTGTCACCGTGGCGGACAGTGGAGAGAGCTCTCCTTTGCTTTTTGTTAGTTTCTGACTAACTGAAGCAGAGAAGTTCCCCGGAAAGTTTTTTTTTCCTTTTTCCTGGAATTATTTGACCCTGCTCTGGACTGGGGACCCGGGGGGAACACCCGGAGCTCGCACCTGCGACCACCGGGACCGGGCCTGGGCACTGGCATTTTCCAGATAACAACCTGAGCCAAGCTACCACCACAGGAGAGAGACTTCCTGAATTTGTCATCTCCTCAGAGCAGCGAGAGGTTTTGCTGTTCGGTATTGGGGTTTTTTTATGCTGGGCAGTGCTGTGCCTGTTGAATAAACAGGTTTTTTCCACTTCTCTCTGAGGAAATTTCTTCCCGAACCAGCTGGGGGAGGGGCAGCTCAGGTTTGCTTCCTTGGGGGGGCCCTTTGGAAGTTTTCTCCCAAATTTGCCCTATACCAGGACACACAGCCAGGCTGCACTGCCAGACCTGTCTGAAAGGCTTTTCAAAGGAGACTCTGACATCCCAGTGCTCTCCACAGGTTTTGTCTGCTTTCCTTTCACGACAGGGATTTGTACCAGGACTGCTTGAAGGACTTGCCTAGAGATTATTTTTCTTCTAAGAAAAGGCTGACTTAATGAAATTAGGCCACTTTGCAAGACTGTAAATTCACTTTGCTTTTTGATGGGAAATCACCAAAGTATTTTGTTTTGATAAATTCAAAGTATCTTCTATGGACTTTAATATTACAGTAAGAATTAAATTTTTTTTATATTTTTAAAATTTTTTTTAGAGTAGATCAAAACCAAATGGTTTGGCTGCAGTGAATTGAATCATAGAATCATAAAATCTGCTGAGTTGGAAGGGACCCATCAGGATCATGTCACAGATTTATCACGGGATGGCTTGAGCTGGAAGAGAAGTTGAAGTTCCTCTCATTCCACCTTCCTGCCATGGGCAGGGACACCTTCCACTGTCCCAGGTTGCTCAGAGCCCCATCCAGACCAGCCTTGCCCACTTCCATGGATGGGGAATATCAAGATAATGTCAAAATTCAGTAGCACAGGAATATGCCAGCTATTTAAAAAAAAAAAGCCCAATTGAACAAAATTCCAGCTTTTTATCTCTGTTTTGGCCTCAATAAAATCCTGCTGTCCCCCAAGGAGCTGCCTTACCTATGCAGAGGTGTTCTGAGAGGGCTCTGAGCATCACCAGTTTGGGAAGGCATCAAAGCTGAAATCCTCAGTCCCTGGCTGAGGACTGGAACAATCAGGCAATTCCAGAAGATTGAGAAGCAGCGATGCCAATGCCCCTTCCCAAGGCAGACAAACCCCTGAATCCTGCTGTCCAACAGCTCCTGGGGACAGGGAGAGTTTCTTCTGAGACCTTCCACTGAACACCTGCTCTTCCAGCCTGGGGATTTCTGCTGATGAACAACCAAACTCAATTTCCTGCTCCAAGAGCCATGCCAGAGGATTGGCACCAGGGCAGAGCAAAGCCTTGATTTGCAGCAACCACTCCTTTCCCACACTTGCATCTTTGTCAGTTCCTTCCAAACACTGTTTGGGGCCACCCCCCTGCCCAAAGCCGCCTGTGGAGCAGAGCCCAGCAGAGCCCAGCAGAACTCAGCAGAGCCCAGCAGAGCTCAGCAGAACTCAGCAGAGCCCAGCAGAGCCCAGCAGAGTTCAGCAGGCACCCTCCCCTCACTGCCAGCATCTGCCCCGGTGCCGGGGGTGGAGGGAGGGATCTGCAGCCAGATCAGTTTGGAGCAGTCCCTCTCCACAGATTTGTTTGACCTGCCAGTAATGGTATCTGACTGGGAGCAGGCAGGGCAGCACCCAGGATTAAGGGGGCCCATATTAGCCCTTCCTGCCCCGCTGTCTCAGGGGCTTGGAGCAGGTGCCTCTCCCTGCATTCCCACAGGCTCCTGCCTGGCTGCCAGCCAGTCTGAGGACAGTCCCCAGCAGCTGTCCAGTCTGATGGGAGGGCGTGGACATTTGAGTGTGAAGCCACATGTCACCAGGAAGGACAAACACCACCATTGCCTTCCCTCTAATCTGGGATAATTCCCTCTTAGAAATATGATCGGGTTTATAGGCCCCCAGCATCCAGATCCTGGGTAAATCCAGGTGGGGAAGGGCACTTCTCCTGTCTTTGTTAAATTATGGTGGGTAGTGAATGTTTTCTTCTCAGCACCACGCTGGTAAGAAAACAGAAGACAGAAGTCCATGAAATGCTTCCGACCATTCTGGTTTCCCAGCACTCCCCTTAAAGAAGCTTGAAAGCATCTGAGCACCCGGTGTGACACTGGTGTGTGTGAAAGGCTGTGTCCTAAGCAGAAGCTTGGACCTGAGAGACGAAGGAAAGGCTTTAAGAGCTTGTTCCTCAGTTCCTCCCATGACGCTTATTTCTAGTTTTACCACCTCTGTGGATACTATTTGGAATTTTGCAGCTGATGAGAAGGAACAGGAGAAGACAATCACATATAAAGTAAAAATATAACCTCCTTTGAAACTGTCAGAAGCTGATGGAAAACCATTTAGTGGATGAAGGAGGAAATGTTGTTTGTACACACAGGACCCATTTTAAGGGTGAGCTGCTCGAGAGCCTTGGCAAGGATTTAACCCTCTCAAGCACTACAGCGCTTTTAATAGATTATGTGTAAAATACCTCCTTCAGCCTAACCATAAATTAGGGCCTGATGCAGGAATCAATAGCAAAGATCCTGCTGTGTTATGAAGAAGGTCAAATTAAATAACCACAGTGGACTCCTCAGCTTCAAATTCTATTAGAGGAGAGAAGAGGGAGAACATGAGTACCCATCACAGAGAGGAATAGACCATTTGCCCTACTTCTGCCTCTGCAAATATGAAGATCTTAAACAAAATAAAATAAAATAGTGCAGTACACCAAACTTTGTGCTACCACAGAAACATCATTCCTTTTAGGAGATAAACCATCTGTGGCAGAAAAGTTACACAATTCATCTCAGGTCAAAAGCACATCCAGAGTGAGGACCTGAATCCATCAAAGCTTTTACAAATGCTCTCCTCTGATGGGGTTGGGAAGAGAGTGCAGGTTAAGAACTTAAGGCAGAGGAAACCCAAATTCTTTGTTTCATTTGGGAAATCCAGAGCAAAATAACACTACAAAGGAAGCTTTCAGAACAATTCTGAGCATTACATTAGTTTGGCAGACTCCACTCCACAGTTTCTACTTTGTAATTTGCATATCATGTCTGGCCAACATTTTTTAAAATAAGAAATATCAAAAGGCAAATGCAGCTGCTTTTCATCTAAGAAACTTCTCTATCTGCTGGTTTCTGTTATTTGATGGCAGGGGAGGAGAAAATCATGGAGCTGAGAGCTGTCTCTGAAAAGTTCTCTGCTGAGATGTGTTGAGAATGTTCAATCCAGAAAAAAAGAGCAGGCAGCATCCCTTGTGCACCTCCTCCCTCTGACCCCAAAGGCCATGAACCTCTGTCACTTCAGAGCCACAGAAACCTTGGTTGGAAGGTTGCTGGTCCAACCTCCCTGCTCAAAGCAGAATCAATGTCAGCAGCAGAGCCACGGCCTCGTGCAGCCAAACATGAGGTGAAACAGTCAGGGCTGCGAGGGTGAGCAGCCCACTCCACCCCAGCTGCACTGTCCACTCAACTCTAAAGTGATTGGATATTTATAAATATCCTATATATATATATATATAAATATATATAAATATATAAATATCTCTGCACAGCAATTTTCCCACATCAAGCAGCCTAGGTGCATTATTTAATTTTTGGGGAGCAAAGGAGGAGTTGTGCTGCATGGTGTGGAGCCTGAAAAATGAAAAGAAAAAAAAATCAGGATACCATAAAGTTATCAACATCAACAAAGTGAAGAGTGAAAATCCAGGAGCAATTTCCAGCCTCCTCCAGTGGAATTCATTATGCATTCACTGCACAGAAAATTTCAAAAACTTTCTTTCAAATGGACCTGTTTAAATGTATAAAATGTGTAGCAGATTAGGTGATTCTGTAACCAGGCTCCCAATGGGACTGACTTAAGTGGAAACAGCTCTTTAGAGGAACATCCTGAAATTTGTTTTGACTTATCTCCTGAGTTGTCTAGAGATTTAAATCGTCACTCAGATGTGGTCTCCTAACTCTGCCTGCAGCTTAAAATAGCTCAGGAAATGTGTTTCTAAAAGGCTGTTAAATAACACAAATACTGGCAAAGAAAAAAATAAAAGTTAATTTTTCTATTCCTCTCCAAATGTGGGAAAATGTTACTGACCTGTTCAAGCTCCAAAGAAATTCTTTCCCAAGTTTAAAGAACTTGTTGTTTGAGCAGATTACATTACCCAAATTGCCTCCTGTGTGAGACTTGATCACTTACTGCCTTTTCTAAGAGCTATTCTTTTTCCAGTACATGCTCATGGCACCCCCTTTGAAACTGCAGTGGAATAATTAAACCCATTCCAAAAAACTTCTGTTTCCCAGAAACCAGGGCAAACTGGGCCAGGGGAGGCTCAGGCTGGACATCAGGAGGAATTTTTCCATGGAAAGGGTAGTCAGCCATTGGCAGGGGCTGCCCAGGGAGGTTTGGAGTGCCCATCCCTGGAGGTATCCAAGGAATTCCTGGAGGTGGCACTCAGGGCTCTGGGCCCGGTGGGGATTGGACACAGCTTGGAATCGATGGGCTGGGAGGGATTTTCCCGCAGAGATCCTTTGTGATTTCAGTATCAAAAGCTGCGTCTGTAAGTGACAATAACCTGGGCCTATGGGCAGCACCTGCACACTGGGACTGCCACTGGAGCATCTCCTCTGTGCACCTGTAAGGACTGATGTCACACTGCCCTGAATGTCACACTGCCCTGATGTCACACTGCCCTGAATGTCACACTGCCCTGATGTCACACTGCACGGATGTGTCACACTGCACTGATGTCACACTGCACTGATGTCACACTGCCCTGATGGCACACTGCACTGATGGCACACTGCACTGATGTCACACTGCACTGAATGTCACAGTGCCCTGATGTCACACTGCCCTGATGTCACACTGCCCTGATGGCACACTGCACTGATGGCACACTGCACTGATGTCACACTGCACTGAATGTCACAGTGCCCTGATGTCACAGTGCCCTGATGGCACACTGCACTGATGGCACACTGCACTGATGTCACACTGCACTGAATGTCACAGTGCCCTGATGTCACACTGCCCTGATGGCACACTGCACTGATGGCACACTGCACTGATGGCACACTGCACTGATGTCACACTGCACTGAATGTCACAGTGCCCTGATGTCACAGTGCCCTGATGGCACACTGCACTGATGGCACACTGCACTGATGTCACACTGCCCTGATGGCACACTGCCCTGATGGCACACTGCACTGATGGCACACTGCACTGATGGCACACTGCACTGAATGTCACAGTGCCCTGATGTCACACTGCCCTGATGTCACACTGCCCTGATGTCACACTGCCCTGATGGCACACTGCACTGATGTCACACTGCACTGAATGTCACAGTGCCCTGATGTCACACTGCCCTGATGTCACACTGCCCTGATGGCACACTGCACTGATGTCACACTGCCCTGATGGCACACTGCCCTGATGGCACACTGCACTGATGGCACACTGCACTGATGGCACACTGCACTGAATGTCACAGTGCCCTGATGTCACACTGCCCTGATGTCACACTGCCCTGATGTCACACTGCCCTGATGGCACACTGCACTGATGTCACACTGCACTGAATGTCACAGTGCCCTGATGTCACACTGCCCTGATGTCACACTGCCCTGATGGCACACTGCACTGATGTCACACCAGCTTCACTCTGGAGCCCCGAATGAACATCCTGACCGTGCCTGCAGTGTGGAGCCGCTAGGAAAATCAGTCTTTGATTTGCACCATTAAACCTCCATGAGGAGATGGAGAGCATCTGGAGCTCACCTGGAGGCAAACTGGGAATTTGCTTCAAAATAGCAATCATCCTGTGAGCCCAAATTCACAGACAATTAATCCCTGCACAGGCAAAACCGAGGGATCTAATCCCAAGCAGTTGCCAAGGTGCCATTTAGAGTCACTGGGAAAGACGACTTTCAGAGGGTAACATGAAGAAAGCTCACTCTTTAGAAGGGTGCTTCAATGCCTCAGCAAAGCTGCCTAGAAGTTTTTTGAAGATTTGATTAGAAAATGCCAATTAATCTGTTTCATCAAAAAACAACTTTTCCTGGGAAAGCGTCTGTTTTGATGTTGAGGGTTCTTTCCTCTTTTTTTTTTTTTTTTTTTTTAATTTAGAAAAAAAGAGAGACAGAAGTTATAAGCAAAGAAAGAATCCAGTTTTCCAGTTTTCTGGTTTTAAATTACTTTGAAATTTAAGCTAATTGCAGTAAAATAAATCTTTTAAAAATAAGAAACATTCAAAACCAAAACGGAACATGACCTTTCTGGGGATTTGCATCTTCAGAAGGAAAAGTGCACTTCTGGAGCTGTCATCTATTTTGTGGGTAAAAGAAAAAAAGGAGCTGTATATATATTTTTTAAACTATTCTTAGTAAAAGAGTAACAATCCACAGGCTATATTTGATGGCTCTTTGGCATCCCCAAGCCCCTTTGTGGGGAGTGAGGAACCATCTGGGGCTCAGCCTTGTGCCCGACAGGCTCCAGGGGGACGCCCACCTTCGCCTTGAGCCCCGGGGTCTGTGCAGAGCCCAACTCCCCAAGTTCCCAGTGACATCCCAGAGCATCGCTGCTCGAGTTCAGACATCCAAACAAACAAACAGAGAAATAAACACGGAGCGACCCCACCTCGTGTTGCTGCCTCCCCTTCTCTCAGCCCTCCAAATGCTGCTCCACAGAGATAAGCCCCTGGCATTTTCCCTCCCAGCCTCCAATCAGCCATTATCATAAAAAAAGTGCAAAGCATTTATCAGCAGTGCAGCTCAGTGATTTATGTTCAAAGTTAGGATTATCTATTCTGCTCAAATCCCTTCAAACAGGAAACTGGATAAAAGAGAACCGTGCTCCACAGATAAAATTGGAATATAGGTTCATGCAACAGAATGACAGGCAGGTTTTTATCTCCGAATGGCTCCAACCACCTCATTTTGTCAGGAATTGTTCATTATCCGCAGCCGGGGACTCGCAGAGTGACCTCGATGACATTCTTGCACCTTCTCCCCGCTGCTCTGTGCACGGAGCAGGGCTCATGGAGCTCCCGAGCAGGGCTGGGCAATAACCGGCAATAATGTGGGGCTGAAGGCTGAAATCAACCCCGGCATCTCCGCCCCCAGGGCATCTCCGCACTGACTGCACTTCTGCCCCTGAGAATGACCGGCAGATCTCGGCTTTGCTCTGCCCCTGTCCTGAAGCCCTCAGTTCACTAAAAAGAGTGAAAAAATTATAAATCTGTTGAGGCAATGCACAAATAAACACCAACCCCAGCTGAAACAAACACCAATCTGAGCTGAAATAAATACCAACCCAAGCTGGCCAATTTATCAAACAGAAAACCAAGTTTCTGTTTGTGTCGGCTCCTTTTAACTACATCTTTTCCATCATAGCAGGACTCAGGATTCAGTAATTTATTACCTCCCTCCGACGAATAACTTCTCTATCCTGTAACCATTACGCTTCATCTCTCTTTATTCTGCTTAATTAGACACTATTATTGCTGGCACAGTAATGAGCCTTGAGGAGCACCACGGGCGAAGGTGGAATGCTTTCTTAATGCAGTGGAGCCCCTTGTGACAAGACAGCCATTCAGTGGCCCTGCACAGCCCAGCACAAAGGCACTTTGTTGGGCTGGGAGCTGACTGCCACGCTGCCTGCCTGCTCACGGCACCCAGGGCTCGGCACAGGCAGCACGGGTTGGCTTTAGGGACAGCAGAGAGCCACGGAAGGACAAATGACCCCTCTGAGTGGAAAGGAGGGAAGCGAAGGAGGCAAATCCAGCAGAATCTGGGGTGACTGGAGATGGGGGGGGTCCTGCAGCCTGCACAGCACCACGGCTGATTTACCAGCACCTGCTGAGAGAGGAGCAGGCAGAAGGGGTGGGAAAATGCTGGGACACTTGAGGGGCTCAGGTGGTTTTCAGACCAAGTGAGGTGACATTTTCCTTCCTCCACACATAGCTCAGACATTGAAGAATGATAATTTTTCTCAAAGCAGTTACATGATTTGAGTGCCTGCATTGGGGGGTTGATGTTTTTGGGAATGTCACAATTAACCACCTCCTGCTCGGTTTTCCCTTCTGGAAAACAGACCCAAGTAAGGCTAAATCCTTCTGATAACTGAGAGACACTGACTTCGTAGGGATATGAAGGTACCATGTCCAAAAGAGGTTCTGGCAGCTGTTCTGTCCTTCTGTGGAAGACCTTAGAGTCATCAGGAGAGGGACAAATGACAGGTTGGTATCCGCATTGCTTTTGGCAAAGAAGGGAGAGCTGCTGCTGGATCCCTGTCATCCTGGATAAGTGAAAGAAGTCCATACCTGTTTATATTATTTAGAATTTTTTAAATATTAATAACTAACATCATTCTTTAGCATTTGAGGTATTTGAGACAAGATTCTGCTGAGTGAGGTGGTGAGACAGTCAGCTTTGAGTGCATTAAGCTGAAAGGACAAGCTCGGGGCAGGAGGTGCATGGGTTGCTCTGTTTTCCACTCGCAAGAAGCAAACCCAGATCCAAGGAAGAGCTGTCTGCAGCTGGGACTGTTTTCATTTACTCCAGGATGAGGACCCCATCAGGATGAAGAAGGAAAGGACCACAAAGACCTTTCCTTACCTTTCCTCATTTACTCAGAGGCTTCACCTAAAGATTCAGAAAGGGCAGGAGATTAATTGTACCAGCTGCCACCTCTGGTGTGTGTAACCACAGACTTAGGACCTTTCTGCTCTTTCTGTCTGGTGCCTGACAGAGCTTTGGGAGATTTACAGTCTGCCAGCCCTGGACATGTTGGAGTTTTGGTCTCCCCGATCCTCCTTCACTCACTTCCTCTTCGTCATGGGTCTGATTCTTGCCTTAGATGCTTCTTTATCCATTTTATCTGAGAACTGCCTACTTTCTACCTCGAGCATCCCACAAGCTGTGTCCAGGCACTGCTCCTACCCCTGGACTCTCTCTCAGGGTCTCTTGGTCCCAGGATAAGTTCCTGGACACACAGACAGGAGCCAGTGCCCAGACCTGGGAGCGAGGAGCACCCTCTGCCCCACAGTTCAGACACACAGACTGTGTCAGAGCACAGCTGAATGCACAACTCAACCCCAGGAACTTTCCAAGCTGACCTGGACACTCCTGGACTTCCAGAAACTGGAGAGCAGCTGAGATGGGCCAGAGCACTCTGTGAGTGAGGGCATGGCCAGGGTGGCCCTCAGCCAGACTGGGTGTGAGCCAGAGCAGAGCCCTGCAATCCTCCTGCATTCCCCAGCATATCCAGTCCCGGGGATATATCCCTCTCTGGGATCCTGAGCCCTGGGAAGGAACACCAGAGTTGGGAGCTGGGAATCCTGCAGTAAACCCGAATTTGCTGGTTTCACATCTCTCTCTCTCTGAGTTGTAACTCTCAGCAGCCCCCACAGCTTGGCACTCTCTTGGCCATTCCAGCTCGCACTATTCATTTCTTCAGTGCTCATTAGCACCTGTTTGGGCCTCCCTGGAGCAGGACATCCACAGTGCCATCACCACAGGTGACATCACCACAGGTGACATAACCCTGCTGGGGACAAGCAGGAGCAGCCATTGTGTTTCCAGATAATTTAAACCAGGCTGGGTGCAAACCTCTCCCTAACACACCTAATCAATGCTTTCGCTACTGTAATTTTGGTGGTTTTTTGTTTTGTTTTGTTGTTTTTGTTTGTTTGGTTGGTTGGTAGGTTTTTGTTGTTGGTTTTTTTTGTTGTTGTTGGGTTTTTTTGCTTTATTGGGACATCATAGAAAGCAGAGCCAAAAGGGAGGCTTCAGGTCCAGGATAAAATCAGTCCAAACCACTCCAAAAAAGTGATTTGATCTAAAACGTTGATTTGATAGATTTGATCTAAAAAGTCTCAGCTATGCAGATTCTTCTCCCCCTGTCCCAGCAACCCATACCACTGGCCAAAATACAAAGAAAATTTTTGTACAGTGGTTTAAAGCCCTTGGAATAAATTCTGCCACATCACCCATTGCTTTCTGCAAAACCAACCCAGGGATCAGCAGGGCAGGAACAGCTGGGGATGGGGGAATTGTCCCAGTACCTCAGCCCTCTGCTGCACCAACACCCCCAGCATTCCAAAATGTGGCTTTGCCTTTGCACCTGGGTTTTCCACACCCCCTGCTTGTGGCATGGAGCCCAGAGCCAGGCAGGGACAGGTTGGGCAAGGGGGAGCAGGTACCAAGGTTTGCTGACAGATCCCCAAATTTCTAACGGATCCGCAGCTTTTTTATCCTACTGTGGCACTACAAAATGGCCTTTGAGGAGCATGTGGGACTTTCCTGAACCTGTCCTGCACTTTAAGAGAGGTGCAAAGGAGGAAAATTGAAGCCTAGAGCATCCAAAGACTTCTGTCCCAAAGGTGGGAAAAATCATCTTGGTAACTGAGCCTTGCAGGGAGTTGCCTCTCCTTGGTACATTTTTAGGGTTTTAGACTCGGTCCCAGCAGCTGTGGGGAGGCAGAAGGCCAAGGCCCCTGAGCTCTTGTTCTTTTACATGAAATCAGGCTTTTGCGCTGCGTCAAAAGGCTGAAGGAATTATTCTTTCTGGGCTCTCTGGTGTCCTGGGATGTGAAGTGCTCCAGTGGGGCAAAGCAGTGCTGCTCAAGAAACACAAACTTCAAAGTCCTTCACTGCAATGGGCTGAGGTGCTGATTTGAAAATATTTCCCAAATATGTTTTGCATCTGAAGAAACCCAGTATTAGAGAGGGAAGCGAGAGAGCATTCCCATGCAGAGGAACATTTGCACATGTGCTAGCAGAGTCCGAGAATCATGGAATTACAGAAGCTGGAAGGACACACAGGGATCACCCAGTGCAGCCCCTGGCCCTGCACAGACACCCCAACATCCCACCCTGTCCATCCCTGGAAGCCCCTGGAGCTCTGGCAGCCTCGGGGTTGTGCCCATTCCCTGGGGAGCCTGGGCAGTGCCCAGCACCCTCTGGGGGAAGAATCTTTCCCTGAAATCCAGCCTGACCCTGCCCTGGCCCAGCTCCAGCCCTTCCTTGGGTCCTGTCCCTGTCACACAGAGAGAAAAGATCTGTGCCTACCATCTCACCACCAGGTAAGAGTTCTTTGGAGACATGGGATTGGAAAAACCCCACTGATCTCAACTCTTCAAAAGCCATTTTCAGTGATGGATAGAAAGGAAATAAAATCCCGTTTCCCTTCTGCAACATCAAACGGAATTTTACTGTTGCACTTTTCCTCAGCATCATCCATCCAAACACTCTTCTGATGATGTTTTTTCTGTTTATTTAATTGTTTTTCCCACAGTAAAAAAATATTTATAAATCCCTGAACCTTTATATTTGCCCTCCCGGAGGCAGCAGGGAGTAGGAAGGTTTTACAGGTTCTTTGGTCAGAGTCCCTGAAACATTTAGACCACATTTCGGCTCACCCACATCTTCCCCCTGACTGTACAGTCCCCAGAATATTTAGAAGCAGTAATTCAAATATCTGAAATGAGAGAGCGGCATTTTACATTTATTGCCACTCTCAGGTGCTGTGTAGTTTTTATCCCTTTGGCTATTACGTGATGCATTTGATCTTTCTGTTTAATGCCCACTTCCCCCATTAACCACTTCCGTAGGCTCCTGTGCTCGACAGAACAGGGAACAGCTTTGATAAAAGCACACATCAGTCAAATTCCCTTCCTTGGAGCTTTCACTTGAAAGGGACATGGCCAAGGTGTTTGCCATAATGTTTAAAGTACGTTCCCCACCCCATCAATCTGTGTTTGCAAGAAGCCTTTGAAAGCTTCCAACCGGGATGGCTTCCCTGAGCAAAAACTTTTCCACCAGCCTGCAACTCCTTGGAGGAGAAGCTGGAGAGGAAACAGCAGGGCCACTGTTCTGCTTTGCATTTTCAGCCATGCCACACAGTGTGTTGAGCCAGCCCTCTCCCATCCTCAGGACTCAGTTCCATACCCAAGGCTATCTGATATCCCTGCAGAACCGTCAGGAAACCGGAATAATTAATAGTTGTAGGATGTTCTGCGAGCCTTGAAAGGCAAAAAAGTAGAATATCTGTCTTCTTGTGGCTAATTCAATATGACTACCCAGTTTTTTGCAAATGTGTTGGTATTTATTTAATCAGATGGAATAAGACAGGGAGAAACCACGGGGAGATATTTGCTGTTATTAAGAAATCCCACAGTCTGAAGCAGAAGCCACCAGGAGAGAGCCCACACACCGTAGACTTCAGCTGATTTACCCCTGAGCTGGGAGCCCACACGGTGCCTATAGGGGGGTTTGTGTACTCAGCAGCCCCGATCTCACAGCGCAGCCCCAGAGCACCCCCAGCCTCCCTGCCCTCCCCTGCTCCTGCTGGGATGTGTGCCGAGGGTGGGAACAGCATCCCAAGAGCGTCAGGAATGAGACACTGGCTCAAAAGGCTCCCTCTGTCCCCTCACACCCCCTTTTTCCACTGGGGCCATGCACTGGGGTGACGTCCTCGTTAAACACTCTCTAATGGAGATGAGTCTTTGGATTCAGCCATCTCACACCTTTCAAGGGCTGCTGCCTCACTCAGTCCCTGCGTCCTGCACCCCTGCTCCTGCTCTGCTCCTTCTCCTCCCTCCAGGGCAGGGCACCTTGGCTAGAGCTGTCCCCTTCGTACAGCAGCAATCCCTGCCACAGGACACTGAGGGATGAGGCTGACACTACGGAATTTTCTTCAGCTGGACGAGCCCCAGCTGCTGCAGTGGGTGCTGATCCAGGTGATCCCAGGGCCGACTCCAGCCCATTCCCCCCTCAGCTCCACCTCCCCGCTCAGAGAGCCAGCAGTAGCATATGTACTTTTCCCTATAAAGTGCTATAAGTTTTGCTTAAGAAAGAAGAAATCAAGGTATAAGACACCTTTAGCTAATCAAGAAGTCTCCTGTATAATAGGGAGAAATTAAGTCTCCCACATCCCAATGGAATCACATTGCATTTATTCCTCATATACCCTTTGATGCTTTCTTGTGAGTTTGCTTTTGCACTCCTCTCTTTTTCCCTTCTCCTTTTTAAGACATTCCTCTAATATTTTCCTGGCTGCTTGAAATTTATGGAGGCCTCTCAATGTTGTAAAATCTTTGAGGACTGGGCTGGGAACTGTTCCATGCATGTTCCCAGACAATACAAGGAAATGCAAGGTATTTATCCAGTCTGGCCAGAATATGCCACCTTGAAAATACCATTTCCCCAGTAAAACTGCAGCCTGGGCTCCTACTACTGCCAGATGACATGGAGGGAAGGTTAAGTTTTTGATGTTTATTAAAGGGAGGAAAGTTTCGGATTGGTGCTGGTTAAGATTCATCTGTAAGCAACAAAAGAGCCTGATAGAGATAAATCTGTCCATCACACAAAGGCACCAACATAATTTATTAAGACTTAACACCCCTGCATTACACTCAAACTCTGATTCTCGTTGTTATTTTCTTTCTGACCTCCTGTAAACTGGACTAAGTAATAAATTCTTGTGTCATATAAGCTTTTCCTATCTCATCTGGGCACAGCTTCCCCTTCCTCAGTGATTCTGCATCGGATCCATTCCCCCTGATCCTTATGTGGCAATAGGGGGCAGGCAGCACAGGCAGCTTGTCTGACAGCTAATTATTTCCCAGCATCGTGGACTTCAGGGATAACATCACCTGGAGATGGGGTTTCCTTACTCAGGCACTGCTGCAGAGCAAAGAGCAGCAGAGCGGGGGTTTCCCAGGAGGACAGAGAAGCACCTGGTTATTAAAACCCCAGAGAAATTGCTGCATTAACAAGTGACATCTGTCTATGACCTTGAAGTTCTGCTCCTTCCTCTTGCCCCATGAAGCTGATAACAAAAATCCCCCTTTGAAGGATGGCACAAGCAGCTCCAAACATTTGGACACTCAAGTGACCCCAGATTGCAGCAGGAATGCCCATGAGGGGTTTGGCAGTGAGCACCCCACATTTCCCAGGGTATTTCTCACTGCTGGTAGGAAACGTCCACGGACAGAATTCAGAGCCCAGGACAGAGCATGCCCGTGCTGTTGAAGCACAGGAAGGGCTGGAGATGGGCTCTCGTTCCGGGGTGGTTTTTGCAAGATGCAGTGTGTGAATAAGGAGAACATCAAGTAAGGGCTGGGAACACAAGGGCTGCTCACAGGGAGAGTGGAGGAACAGCTGCTCTGACCAGACCACACCTTTAAAGCTTCAACCTGGAAAAAGTCCTCCCTAGGGAGCAGCATCCTGGGGATGCTCCCAGCCAGAAGTGTCATTAATTTGAAACAAGATAATCAGGCTAAGGATTTTTCTTTACAAAAATGTCATAACCTTTTGTGAAAGGGAGAAGAGGGATTTATTGACCCATTTTCAGTGACAGAAGTGCTCAGGGAATCTCTGCAGCCCAGTCATGGCCAACCATTGAGTCCTCCATGACAGAAAAAACCTCCAAGGGACCTCAGCAGAGCACTTAGAACACCTAAGAAAGAGCTGATGCTGTGAAGGCATCCCAGATGCTCCTGGAGTGTGGATCAAAAATTCAGATGTAGGGATTTGTGGAACCTCTGTGTTCAGAGGGCTTTGGGAAGATGCTGACTTCAGGCTGTGGGGGCGAGAGGGGATTGAGGTTGGCATGACTCCATTTCCTCGTAATTGCTTTTTATAAAATTCTGCACCTGCAGGATGAGGTGATTGATTAACGTGCTTCATAAATCTCAGGCAGTTCAACAGCTACGTCGTGGTAACAATTTTCTTTATAAAGTTATAGCCATGAAAAATAAAAGGAGTTTCCAAGGGAACCCAGGAGTTTCCACAAACGTAGTTGATTTGGTTGAATTCTTTTTCTAATGAAAACTTTCAAAATTAAACAAAATGATAAATGTTAATTTTGAAAAGCTTCATTTTGGGGTTGTTCTTCAAATCTGGAAGGATTCTAGCTTTTCATTCCTTTCTTTCTCCCTTCTTTTTCTTCCTCTTTAAAGTTATCTCTCTTTCAAAGACTGGAAAAATACCCACAGAACAGTTTCCTCTTTTTTCCTTAACTTCCCTCATTTTTTGCAAGTGGAATATAAAATGAAAAACAAACAAAAAACAAATGGAAATTAGTTCAAGCACAACTTTAAATAACAACAAAACCCATCTCCCATAGGATAATTAAACTCATCATCTTCTTTTAAGTATTTAATTTAAAATAAACAGCATTTCCCAAACAGATCTACTTTCTGTGCTTATTCATTATCTGACACTGGATTTCAAAGGGAATTTGGGGGTAGATGTTGGAGTATCCCCTTAAAAAGGGGGACCATCAATGTACAGAGCTGTGAAATGTAGGTGTGTGGGGATTTCCCGACATTCAGGGGGAAAAGATCCAAGACAGAGCTGATACAAATGCAGGATTCCTGGTGATATAATCTGAGTCATCAATTCCTGGTGCCCTGGACACAAACACAGCCCTTCAGCATCTGAGTCCCATCCTGACTGACAAGGACTCAGTGAGAAGGAAGGAGCATTAAGCACCAGATACCGACTCCACCAAGAATTTGGGCAATAGTTGTTATCATAACTACCAGTCCAAATGGAGAGACAGCCCAAGGTAGTCTTCACACCATCTCCATGCTCCATAAACCTTTGTCCAGCAGGGCTTTTGGCTGTGCCCATACTTGTCTAGGGGATTTATTTTAAACATGAAGAAGCTGCTCTACAAGAAAAAAATTAATAAACAAACCCATCCTTTTTTTTTCCCTCTGTGAAAGTGTCTCCCTGAAGACAAATATTTTAGTGACTCACAATTAGGGGTTCCAAAGAAGCTGTAAGTTTAATAATAAATAATACACTTTATACCTTAATATTAGCTTAATCCTTGAAGAAAAAGTTCACCAGTGCAAAAGGGCTGCCCCAGTGCAGCACCTGAGGTTACACAGCTGGGTGGCAGAGGATCCTGCAGGCTCACCCAGCCCTTCCCAACCCCTCAGCAGTGCCTGTCCCCTCTCCTCTGCTTTGCCCCTTTTGCTGCATCTCTCTCCCCACAGACCCCCCTCTCATCCTCGTGGCACTGCAGGGACACAGCAGGAAATCCCAGCTGCCAGATGCCACCCAATATTTCTGAGCAGATGAGTGGATGCAGCTTGGCAGAGAACTCCTCAGTTTGATCCAATCGGCCCCATCTGTCTGTCCCTTATGGGAACAAGAAGGCTGACACTGAACTATTCTGTGTGCACTCTGATTTTCCCTCTCTCTCCATGTTCATGGGTGCAATCACTGCTTTTTTTATGCTCTACAAAGGTTTTATGGCCACATCAGAGCCTTGACACTTCATTCTTGGTGCCCACATTCTCCCACAGCTCTGCGTGAAAGGAAGATCTAGGGGCACATGATAATTCCAAACAGCAGGAGCTAAAAAGGAGTTATTAGAGGATTGCACAAGCAAGCACATGGTCATGGAAACAGGAAGGGCAAGGTGAATGCTTTAAAAAAACCAGAGAACAGTATTATTTTCTCCTTTGCACTGGGGGGTGGGGGGGCATTGATTTTATCCCCTGCTCTGAAACACCCCTTGCTTTTTCCTTCTGCACATAAATTGGATGAGAATTCTTAGCTGAAATGGAAACATTATTCAGGCAGTAATTTCTTTATTATTATTATTATTATTAGAGGCTAATTCCATAGGTTGTGTGGGACTGCTCATTTCAGATGGGCAAAGCTCCTTTCTCCAGCATCTCAGGCTGCAACCTTTCCCTGACCTCCTGCTCTGAAGGTTAACGTGAGGTTAACGCTGCAGAAGCAAATCAAAGCCCAAATGACACCAGTTCCCTGTTCCGGTTTGTGTTGCTTTATGGCTCCTGGGACCCCATGCCTGAGCGCCTGCCATCCCCCGGGGGGCTCTCAGGGAATAATGGCTCTTTATTTCCTGCCTGGGAGCACATTTCAACCCCTGCCTTTAAAAACAACCAAATAAATTTCTCTCTTGCAAGCTTTCATTGTAAGCAGAGCAAATGAGAAGTGGAGATGATGATAACCTAATCACTGGACTCTTTTAATACGTGGAATTTCCTCTGAAGTAACTGGGTTGAATATCTGCCAAACACCAGAGCTCCCAACATTTCCAACAGGCAGCCAGCGTGTCAGGAAAGCAAAGAGGATGAATTGCTCTGGATTTGGTTGTTGCATGAACTGAGTTGTTCCTCCTAAGCAGGAGGATCGTGTTCTCACCCCGTTGCTCTCGTGGAAATGTGGAGCAACTCTCCCGAGCTGCTGAGCTTTGGTTTGGCAGAGTGACATGGAGTTAAAACCAGGAGCAAGCCAGGGGAGGAGAAAAATCTGGTGAGGTCACTGTGATGTGCATTGGGGATATTTCCTCACGGATGCTATTTCTGGAGGGGTGATGGGGATGTGCCCAAGACTACAGAAGGAATCTATGGAAAGGAAGGATTTGCTCAGGACCCCCTGAATGCCAACACTACCTCTGGCAGCCAGACACCAGATCAAGTTACACGTCCAAATACAAACTGGAGTGCCCTGCTTGGAGCACATTTGATGATCTGATACATAATCCCAAAAGAGGAATAATAAGAACCATAGGAAGCCTCTTTCCCTCCACAGCTCTGTGCAGCCAACTCCTTGATCCATTTGTTTTCATCTCAAGCAGAGGAATTTTTCATCTCCCATTTTAGGATCTCTTTTCTCAATAGGTTGGGCCTGGGCAGAGGGGTTGTGTGTTCTCCTTATAATGAGAACAATCAGAGCTGAGCAGTTATTAATCACCCAGTCATATGATCCATTAAAACAAATTCTTATTAACCACAAGACATATGTTTTTCTCCTGAACTCCAGAGATAATGTCTGGAAGCAGATGGAAGAGCTGCTCTCACAAATTAAATTTGATGGGGCTTTTAAAAATAAATTAAGTCTGACAGGCCTCTCCCTTGTTAATTAAGCTGCAATGTAACTTTGAGAATGTACTCGTTGTTTGCTACAGGTGTTGCTGAGAGTCTGGGTTCCACCTGTTCCTTCCGTGCTGGTTGTTTCAGAGCCCATGAGCTCAATACTCAAAGGCTGGGAAGCATCACGACCAGGGCAGTAGGGACACCTCTGGTGAGTCATGGCAGCTGATCTGGACTGTTTGACTTCCAGCCAAACATCCCAGATTTTATTGCAAGCAATGCAGACCCACTTAGGATGTATTTCTGTACCCAAGTCTCCCCATATTTCTCCACGGAGTGATTCAGGATGGCAGTTGTGCAGTGGTGCCAGACTGTGGAGCATCTCCGTGGACACACCTGACCCCTACAGCACCACAGCTTCAAGGAGTAACAGCCCATTGAGGGACTGCTCTCGGCCAATATCCACACAGGAGTCACAGAATCATGGGGTTGTTCCTGCAGAAAAAGGCCTTTAAGGCCATCAAGTCCAACCTTGAATCCAGCACTCTTCTGATGGTGGAAATACCTTGTGGGTGCCCTGCAGCCTGGAACTCAAGGGTCCTGTCCTGCCTCAGCCCAGTATCACTGGGGACCATCAGGACACCAGAAGTGATGAAAGATTTCATGGGAATTGCTACACTCAAAGTCCTGCGGGAACATCCTGTCGGCCACATAAGGTCATGTCCATGGACTTTGCCTCCCAAAGCCTTACCAACTTCATGAGCTCCTTTCAAACAGCAATGGAAAAGGGTTGGATTGCAGATGTGTCACTCCAGGTACTGAGGTTCTGAAAGCCAGGGAAAGTCAGTGACACCCTCACCAAACTGAGGGGTCGAAGCATTAGACATGGGATTTATGTGCCTAAATCAGCACCAAGCCACATTTTAGAATTCCCAGAGCATCTCTGTTGGTTCCACACACCTTGTGCAGGACGTGGGGCTGAGCTGGCCCTGGATGTGTCTTTAGACACCCCCAGGACTGACTGTGTCCACTCTCATCAACCCTTCCCATGCCCATGGAAACATTCAGGGGCTGATTCACCCCACAACACAAACTGCCCTCACAGCTGTTCCTTCAGCAGCACTGGCATACCATCCCAAACAACTGGCTTAATAACAGATGCCTAATTTTTGGTAGCTAAAAACGTAGGTGAATTAATTACTTTACCTATGTATTGCTCCCTGGATGAACACAGCAGGGACTCATACTAGTCTAAAATGTTTCTATAAAGATTCAAATCAATATTGTCAGATTGATTCTTTTTTTATACAGCATTTTTTTGCATTTCTTCCAAGCACAGCTCAGGAGGAAAGTGTATTTTCACACAGAAAAGCAAGGTAAAGTATTTTTGAAGAGTGTGAATTTAGGAGGGAGACTCACTCACATGCTACAGGGAAACTAAAAGTCAAGACAAGGAGGAGAAAATGCCTCAGGAACAGTGAGTGATATATCAAAGAATTTCTGCGCTACTTTCATATCCTCTTTTTATCCCCAGCCCTCACTAATCACCATGATTTCCATTACCTAAGAAACCTTCTCTGCCTTTAGAGAGTAGAACATAAATTGCTCAAGTATTTGGGAGGGCTATTTATAGAACATACTAAAATTAGCCAGGGCAGGTTTAAATCCAAGGAATCCACCCCTCCTTTAACCCTCACAGAGCACCATATGCAGAGCTAACCTCGGGTAATGGCATGTTTAATCAGGGCAGTTATTTGAACAGGTTTGTTCAATATGCCTGGAAGTATTTAAGGTGTGTACACAGGCATTTCTCAGGGGTGCTAAACCAGAGCTGCAACAGTTATTGCTGTGGAAAGCTGCTTTCTCTTACTCCCAGAAGCTCTGGAGACAAGTCCCCCTGTCAGCCCAGACAGCAGATACACATTAAAATTTGATTGAGACCTCTTCCCTTCTGTTTCTCCATTTAGAAGTATCATCTTTATTATGTGGAGGGTTTCTTCAGTGGAATGGCAGCATTGTGAAGAGGGGCACTAACTCCTGACTCTCACTTGGGGCTGATTTGGCATTAAGAACCTGAATCCCAGCCCTGGTGCACAAGGATCTGAGTGCTCAGGAAGAGGACAGCAGATAAACAGAGCAATTAGGTCTCCAACAGTCAGCACCAAATCTTCCACCAAGGATTTGTGGACACAAAGACAGAACAGATTTATTAGAAGTTCCCCAACTTCATAAAGACCCTCTTAATTTCAATCTGAAGCTTTCAGTGTATGTATGGCTTGAGGCTACCTGGAGCAGGTGACCTTGTCCCAACCAGCACTCCACAAAACACTTCACCAAAGCAGTGTCCAGTGGCAGCTGGTCTGAAGGAAAAACAGCACAGGAAAACCAGAGGGAAAGCACAGCAGCCTGGCAAGAACCTGCCCAGGCCACAGGGAAGGCTCCATGAGTCCCTGCCCTCCTAGAGGGATGCTCCAGCAGCAGGGAACCACATATCATATAAATAAAGCACAAATGGCCCCAAATGGATATCAGTCCCGACAGGGACTTCATTAATCACTGAAGAACCACTTTAGTATCAAACCAGAAAGGCACTAATCACTCTCCAAGTACTTTATGCCTATTTAATAAGCAACCTTCTTGCCCTGCTTTACTGCAGTTCCTGGATTCAGAATGTAATAGAAAGTTTATACAACATAACAGGAGTTTTCCCAGCTTCCCAGGGTCACAGGGTGCCTTGCATGGCTGCTTGTCTTTGCAGGTACCATCCATCTCCTTCACACTGCAGAGGACTGCAGCAATCCCTGCATCTCTTCCTCCCACCATCCTTGGTGGGGTCAAGAAACATGAAACTCATGCTATTTTTATGAGATGGGGTGACCTTGTCACACACTGCTCCAAACAAACAACAGAATAGCATCTATGAGATTCAGCCCAGGCCCTCTCTAAACTTATCCCTTAAACTCATCTGATTTACCATCCATAAGCAGAGGGCTGCAGGGAAACACAAAGCCAAGGTAAACCTGCCCAGGCACAGGTCCTGCTGCCAAGCTAAAACCAAGCCAGGCTCTGCAAAGGCTTGATTAACAGCAGACAAAGTGCCAGGCAAGCCTAGTGCAACTATAATCCAATTCAAGCTTTCACACTCACACTGAGCAGACCTTGGAGGTTTGGCTTGAATTTCCACACCCAAACCTCTCTGTCAGGAATGTTTTGAATGCTGCCAGGAGATCCTGTGGTCCTGGCTGTGCTCACAGGGATTTCTGCTCCTGCCTCTGCTGGCTCTAGCTTTCCTGCTGCCCTCTCCCTTTGGGCTCCTCTGTCACTGGAGAGCCTGGCAGGAGCGTGTTCCCATGGCACACACTCTGATACATCCAAAAATAAAAACCACTGTAGGAAGAGCAGCAGGCAATGCCTTTTTGGTCACCTGAAGCACTCCCAGTGAGGAATCCCAGCTGCTGCTGCTGCTGCTCCCAAAGGCTGGAGGGGGAATGCCAAAAGCCACATCCTGTAAGGTCACCTCCTCAAGCCACCAGGAGCACCCTGTACCCACCAAACCCTGAGGCACATCCTCAGGCACTGCTTTCTGCACAGGAGTCCCAGGCAGGAAATCCTGGGAGCCCCCTCAGGGTTCACCCACCCAGCAGAAGCTGTCCTACCCCAGCTCAGAAAGGCCTCGGGGAATTTTTCACACAGGAGCAGAGTGACACTTGCAGATTTTAAGGCCACTGTGCTCTGTCACCCCACAAAGCTGGAAAGCAGCTCCTGCCCCAGTGTTATTCCCACCATAGAAGCCAAAGTGCTGAGCTGCCAGCCAGGCTGATAAAGTGAGATTAGGAAAGAAATGCACTATGCAGGAATATTTTCCCTCTGATTTCACAGCAGAGACAGGACCGGCCTCCTGCTCCCTACCAAGGCAGGCAGGATCACACAATTCCCACTGGAGCTGTGAGCACTGAGAGAGCTCCCAGCCCTGGCAGTGCTGCACAGGCCACTGCAGCTCCCAGGAGGAGAATGAGAACATGGGAATTCAGTTTCCAGTTTGCTTCTGCAGCCTCCCTCATTTGTACCACTTAGCCCCATTGCTGCCTTTGGAAACATAAGAGTTCTTTTTTTAATCCATCTTTACATCTTTGTCTATGGCTTCTTTTAAGTTTCCAACTGGTGGGATCTTTCCTGCTCTTTGTTCAGATTACAATAATTTGTCATTTGTGTGCAGACGGTTTCTTAACTACTCCTGTGTTGGAAATAACCTTTGAAGGAATATTAGTTCTTTTATCTCCAGGGCCCTGCAAAGCACAGAGCTATTGAATGGTGAGGCATTAAGGATGCAAAGAAAGCCCCATAAGGCAGCACATTAAACGTGAGCTCTCTTCTTCTGGAAATTGAAGGGTTGTACAGCACAATTGCTCCAACCCAGCCTGGGTTAGGAATAAAATCCTACTTGAAAAAGGTTCATGGCACCACTGCTGCTTTATCATCTGCAGCCTTAATTTTGGAGGCTGCAAAAGCACTGTAACAGTTTTATTTTAATGACAATCTAGGCACATTCACTCATTGCTTTGCATTTCGTATCTCCCAGCACAGTCATCGCTAGAGCTGAGCACTGCAAGGCCAGGCAGGAGCACAGCTGGGCTGGTCTAACTTCAGTGGCTGTGTGACAGGGAGGAGGGAGAGGTCACACCCCAAAGCCCCTTCAGAACCACTGGCACTGTGTAGTTACCCCCACAAGTCTCCAAAGAGCTGGCTGGGAACTCTGGACCTGGGATTTTTATTACTAACTTTTCAAGACTACAGATCCTGAGGGATGAGATTTCAGGAATACAATTCCAACATTTGAAAGAGCAAACCTGCAGAACTGTGGCACAATTAGCCCTGGTGTTACCACACAGTTACAGGACAATTAGGACTACCAGGGAGTTACAGGCTCACACACAAGGAGGGAGAGTCACCACAGAACCTGCTTTTGGTGAGCTTGTCAAACCAAGCTTTTTTTTTTCCTGACAAGACTACAGGCTCCTGGATAAGCCAGCTGTGCTGAGAGTGTGCTAAGGCTTTCTAAACGGGATGGCTTTGTCTAAAACCTGCACCATAGGCAGTAGGTAGAGCACAAGTCACACCCCAGGCTGCTGGCACGTTTTTGATGGAGCTGTTTCAGAAGGATATTTGGGGCAAGGGGACATTATAACTGGCAGGTTCTCCTGGGGACCTGCTCCGAGGACCAAGTCATCCCCTCTTCTGGAAGATGCAGAGATGAAAAATAAGGATTATTCCCAAATCTCTGCCTCATCAGCTCATCTCTTTTCAACCTGTCAGTCACAGCTGCTTTTTTCATTGCAGGCACAAGCTTTCCTTGGAGGGCAGGGCCATCTTTCAAGCAGCAGCCAGTGCTGGGGCAACCTGGCTACAGATACAGGGCAGCTCAGCCAGGCTCAGCACAGACAATTCCCCACTCAGCTGGGATCCCTCTCCTGTTTCTCCTTGGGAGTGCCAGGGTGCTCCATTGAACAAGTTCTCCCTGGAAGTTTGAAGCTCTCATCACTGATATCCTCTACAGTAAGCTGCACAAAACTCTCTCACAATGGCCAAGGTGGAGCTGATCCCACACGGATTAGGCACTGGACTGTGCCAAACATCCCAGCAAGGGGATTTTCTGCAGGTGTGCTGCTGGAGCTGACCTACCCCCAGCTCTGTGTGTGCAGCACACAGCTCAGAGCTCCAGCTCCAGGCTCACAGAGCCACCACTCAGTCTCTCTGCCTCCTCAGCTCCCTGGGCAGCCCATGGCAAGGACACAGTTCAAACCCTGGGCAGTGCCAAGGGGATTTTGTGGTCTAAACACAGCTAGGCACAGTCAGCCCAGGCTGCAGGAGAACTGTGGATAACCAAGCAGGAATGCAGGCATTCCTGTCCATGCATGCCTGAGGAAATATTCCAAACATGTTCAGGGCACTTAGAGCCAGTGTTTATGAAATAGCTGAGGCATATGGTCAGAAGTGCAATAATTAAAATATTGATGACTAACAGGTTAAGTCCATGGTATGGCTGGAGATGTGCCAGAAAGGTGAAGATTGTCCCAGCACAGCCACCTGCAGCAGGTGGGCTGTGGGCAAGGGGTGGGTGCCACAAAGCCCCAGTGCCAGGCCCATGTACCCCCTGGGTCACCCCTAAAGTCACTCCCACCTACGCTGGACCTGGGGGATGTCACCAGCCAGACCCCTCGCCTGTGCCCTTCTCCAGAAGCTGCAGCCCAGGGGTTACTTGGCTCCTTCAGGGCACACACGACCCCAGGGGTAAATCAGAGCCCCTTCACCTGCAGATTTAGCAGGGACCTCAGGATTTATTTCCATCACGACTTCTCCTACCTACTTCAAATTGGCAGGAGGAGAGCAACCTACTGCTGGTATCCCTTTACCCTCTCCCCGCTGTCTTGTGGGATCCATCTCCCCTCTCTCTGAGTCAACCTCCATTTCCAGATCCTAATTTCTTTTGCTCTCTGCAGAATCCTCAGGGCACTTAACCCGTTTGCCACAACTCTTCCCAGTGCTGGCCTATGCCTCCTTCCCCAGCACAGGAAGGATGGAGGGACAGAGATCTGCACCACGAGGGAAGGCACATCTTAAAATTGAGAACTCCCCATATTGACAAAACCCCAAACAGGAGAGGGATTTGATATGCCCCAGCTTCCAGAGGAGACCAGTCCAGAAGGTCAGACTGGAAATTCCCAATGGGAAAAGCTTTAAAAGGTACAAGATATGAAATTCAATTCCAGTTTAATCCCACAGGTCACTCTTACTGTGCCTCACTGCCCCGGGAGCACAGCCTTGGACTCCCAGGGTGCCACCACAGGACACAAGGAAGGGGAAATCTCTCAGCACAGCAAGAGCACCTGCTGGAGCCTGGAGGCTCTCCAGGAGCATCTGCTGCTCCCATCCGCCATCCTTCATCTGCATGGCTGGATAAACTCTGCCAGCTTGGAAACTCCAGGTGAAATAAAGCATTTCCAGTCAGTAGACACTTGAATTTTCCCCAGACTGCAGCGCTGGTGCAAGCAGACAGTTGGGAGGGGGGAGTTCCTTGGCAGCCCAGGGCTGGTTTGGCAGCACAATGGGCTGATTTGGAGCAGAGGATTTAAAAAAAGGAGGGGAAAAAGCAGTAAAACTACTACAGATTTCTACTATGTCCACCAGCATTTCACACGTTAGGGTTCCTCAGCATCCCTCATTATCCTGGGTTACAAATAATGGCTTGAGATCACTGAATTACCCTGCCCCCACTAAATGTAGTGTTTAATACATAGACTTTTTTTTCTTTTTATAGCATTTGTCACAACAGCATTCCTATCAACAAATGCAATCTGACACCTCACTTCTATTCCAATTCAAGCTGAAGATTGACTTCAGATTTAAAATAAAACTTGCTGATGTTTTAGGGAAGTTCGGTTGCCTACCCCTGCACTGGGGCAATATGAACCAGCTTTCTCCAGCAAGCAGAAGTTCATAAATGGAATTACAATCATAGGAAAGGAGGAAATTTTAAATTTGGTGGTACAGATTTTCCTTTCAGCTACAGAAACTTTACACACAGCAAGAACCAAACCTGTGCAACTTTACAGCACATTTCCCTGTGAGCAGCTCTCACTCAGCCAGGTGTTCAACATGAGAGCAAAGGAGCACCTGGGGACACCTCCAAACTCTCCCAGCACTCGTACAAGGAAAAGACTTAAGAGTAAAATAACCAGCCAGGAAAGCCCTCAAGGCCATCCTGCCTTGGTTCATGGATTTCCACTCCTTCCCAGGCTGATCCCACCACATCCACCCCCACTTCAGTGCTCAGCCTTCTGCAGGAGCCTCCATGGATCTTTCCAGTAGCTTTCTCCCAGTCCTGCCATAACACACCTCCCTCCATCCCCAAATCTCCACCTGGGCCTGCTTCCACACTCATCTCCCTCCAGCCCCTCACCAGCTGGAGCCCAGCAGCCAAACTGGCCCCTCAAAGGGGCTGCAGCCCCTCTTCTATGTCCTGGTGTGGCCAAGGCATGTTCCATGCTAGGACAAGCCAGGTGTCAACACCAGAAGCATCCAGACACTTCCTGCTTGATCCCCCTGGAAAGGTGGGGATGCAGTGCTGCTTTAGGCTGCTACAGAGCCTCTCCCCATACCAACTCCATCTTCTTTTCCTGTTCTTCTCTTGCTCTCTTTGCTACCCAAAGATTTAATAATCCATGTGCAGCTTGGAATGTCTTTCTACTTCTTGAAGTGAAGGTTGATTTTATTTTTATGTCTATCATCTGGCTCTTTAGTCCCAGAACCTTGCAGCTGAGCCCACAGGGTGGCCACTGTGTTCTCCCCTGCTCTGAGCCAGGGCTGCTGATCCATCTCCACAGGAGGCTCTGATCTGCTGGGAACGGGCCCAGCACCAGAACAGGCTTCAGCTGAGAGTCAAACATGGACAGAGAGAAACCTCAGGGATTTCTATCCACAGGTTCATTTCAGGCCACCTATAGCCCTTCATGATGTTCCCTGGAGGAGTCCATGCATGAACAGAATGTGGGAGTGAAATTACATCATAAGTATCTCCCTGCAGCCCAGGAGGAGCAGCCAGAACACCCCAGTGCTGCTGTTTTCCTCCCCATTATGGAGCTGGAGCTGAAAAGAGCAGGGCTGGAGCTCTTGAACCCAGTGTGTCTCCTTTGCAGGGCTTTTTGCAACCTCCACACTCCCCAGTTCCTGCATGGCAGAGCAGCATTACAGCCCAAATGAAGTAATCCTTTGATAAAGTGCAGTCATTTATTTGAAAAGTGTAGTCTTGCCATTAAAATGCAAATGAAATGAGTGCTAATACATTAACTGGGGATGGGAGTTGAAATGGCTTATGACATGTGTGCTTTCATGTGGAATAGAGCTGAGTGATAACAGCTGTGTGTAAGAGAAGTCATGTTCAGATGTACATGTTTGTTTATTGAAGATATTAATGAAGGGCAGTGCTTAAAGAGTATTATTATTTCCTCATCTTATCTTTCTTTTGTCCCTCTCTGGTTCAAGTTTCCTGCTGAGAGGACCCTCCCAAGGGGACTCTGATCAAAAGTCACCTTTGATGAATGATCTGAGTCCACACTGAAGCCTACAGGAAAGCTGAATGTGTTAAATGCTCTGCTTTGAAGAGGAGCAGCAGGTCCCCCCCAGTGGATACCCCATGGGCTGCAGCTGGTGTGACAACTAATTCAGAATGTACATGGAAAACCCAACTTCATTCATCTTCAGGGATATCCCTTGGGAACACGGCTGGTGTCAGGGTGGCTCTGTGTCTTCCCTCTGGGGGAAAAAAAGTCCTGGGATAAGAGAGAGCCCCAGGGCCGGATGGAGCAGAGCAGCCCCACTGCCACAGTCCATGAGAACAACTTTCTGCAGAGAATACCCCTGCAGTGGGACAGCTCTGGCACAGCCTGCCAGGTCCAGGCCTGCAGTGCTCCAAGGGGGACACCCAGGGCTGGAAGTGTGTGGCTCCTGTTTGTCCCCATTCACAGGGCTCGGGCTGTGTCCCTGCATGGGAACAGCTCCACATCTGTAAAGGTGCCTGAGCTCTGAGCAGCTGGCAGCCCCATCCAGCACAGCAACCTGCCCCAGCTGCTCCCTCCTGCAGCCCCTCTGCCCATGGCATCCCCCCTGCGGGGTCTGCAGCTACCTCAGCACCGCCACTCTGCACAGAAACAGCCCCAAAGACAGATGTTTTATTTAGAGAGCATTTCAGGGCCATGATCACAGGAAGGGCAGAGCTTCGGGGCCCTCGTTATCCTGCAGGGACACCAGGCACGACCTGAAGCTTTTCCTTTCCCTAGGACTCCGCTGCCACAGCCCTAGCAGCTCTTTAAACACGTGGCCATGTAGCTTTTGCCTTCATCTAGTCTCATTGACCTGCTTAGCACTTTCCAGAGGCAGAATGAGCAGGGATAATGCTCCCTGTCCTTCCTTTGTCTGACACAAGCTGTGAGAAGAGAATTGCAAACTTTGCCTTTCCCTCTGTCACCAGGGCAGGTGCTTGCCAGCATCTGGAACAACTGTGTGACACTTTGAAATTAAATCCTCCTGCTGCTGCCACCCCTTCCCCATCTCCTGTGTTTATGCACATACAGGTTTGTTTTTGTAAGGTTGCTCATAAGTGCTCTGGCTTTGTCTCCATTACACAAAAGGTTTTTCCCATCAAAACAACTAATTGAAGTTCATTCTCTTGTTGTGAGATCATTGTCTAGACAAAGAATTATAGATTTTGCCCAGATATACCTAGGGAAGTAAAAGCCAGCCAGTCCCTTTTAGGTAACACTATCTTATCACAGCTTGCAATGTACAGAGAGGTGGATATCTACAGTAATTATCTCTGTGTAAAAACACCTCTCCTTTCACAGTGAAGACATAAGAAGAGGTACACATGGTCTATCTGCTTGCATTTTGTTGTTATTATAAAGTTGTCATCGACTTCATGTATGTTCTGTTAGTGCTGTACTGCTGTGAGCCAGGATAAGACTGCCAAAAATTATTTGCAGTTCTATATTTCCATAAAGAAATGCAAACATATTCCAGCAGCACTGGAATCAAACATCCATGGGAAGGAAATGCTGTCTGCAAGGACATTTTTGGAAATGAGAGTCACACCAGGAGGGGGTACTTTGGGAGGTTGCTCCAAACCTGAGTGGGAGCTGAGAGCAGTTAAAGCCCAGTCTAAAAGAGGGGAGGGAAGTCCACAAAAAGCTGCTTGCAGTGACCCCACCCATCACCAACCACGGTGCTGCTTAAACGGGGGATGAGCCTTCCTTGCTTCAGGCAAACTCAGAGTCCAGCCTGGGCCAGGCTGCAGTGACTCTGCCACCAGCACTGAACTTGTTCCTCCCGTGGATCACCCTGGCACTTCCCAATGCACTGTGCAGCACCAGGATTGAGGTTTCATGTTGAATTGACAGCTTTCAGTGGTGTAAATGTATTTAAACCTCTGAGTGGTTTCTGCTGGACACCTGGGGGCTCTCAGGACAGGTATGGGTGATGCTGCAGAGTGGGACATGGCAAATCCCTTTGGCCAGATGAGCAATATTGTAATGCTGCAAACTGTGCTTTAGTTTAGGAGGGGATTTTGAATTCCTTTGCACTCATCCCTCTAAGCAGCCTGGGATAGTGGGAAGTGTCTCTGCCCAGCTGGAACCAGCTGATCTTTCAGATCACTCCCAGCCCAAACAATTCCATGATTCTGTGATCTGCACTGAAGCCCCTGATACTGCCAGACCCTTCCGGGGAGCGAAGGAACTTTGAATTCCAACATCTTTGCCACTGAACAACTGGATGATCCTGGACACATCATTTACATGCTTGCTGACTCGGATTCACAAATGCAGCAGACACATCAATTACACAGAACCACTGAGGCTGGAAAAGCCCTCCCAGTCCATCGAGTCCACCTTGTGCCTGATCCCCAACTTGTCCCCAGCCCAGAGCCCTGAGTGCCACATCCAGACCTCCCTTGGACACCTCCAGGGATGGGCACTCCAAACCTCCCTGGGCAGCCCCTGCCAATGCCTGTCTGTCCTTTCCATGAAGAAATTCCTGCTCATGTCCAGCCTGAATATCTGCCTGCACAGCTTGAGGCCATATCCTCTTGTGCAGTCAATGGCTACCCAGGAGAAGAGGCCAAATCCCACCTGGCTCCACCCTCCTGTCAGGTAGAACACACCTCTCTGGAGTACTCCAAGGCATTTTTTGGTGAAGCCCTATATCATCTTCGTACAAAATTACTAGACATCAGTAATATATTTCTTATGATTACAGTGCCAGCAAAGATCCCCCAATTGCAGTTGGTTCATCTTCCTACGCCAGCTGGTCACTGCACTTTATTTCTGCCTCCTTTTGCTTTCAAATCCATACAAGTGCATGACACCTGATCCATGTTAAAATTAATCCTATATCCTATTTGCAGATCGTTTCCCCAAAGCCTCCAAATATCCTTACATAGCCAGAAAGGTCTCTCTGTGAAGCTTCAATCAGCGGGTGCATTGCGAGGTGCAGGAAGCAGAGGAAGGCTGGAAAAGCAGGATAGGAGAGATCAGATCATCCCAGGGCAGTTCTCACACACTGCAGCAATGTTGAGGGAGTTAAAGCTCTTTGCTCTAATCTCCAGCCAGGAATACCCAGAGATCATCTCAGCATTTTCCCTGGAATGCACATCCTGCTCTTGCTGAATGAGGGCATCTTGCTGTCACCCAGCCTGGGTGATGGTGCTCCAGGCATCACCAAGTGTGACAGCTCCCAGCAGCTGCACTGGTGTGCCCAGTTCCAGCAGTGCCATGGAGGCAGTGATGCCTCTCTGAAGCAATGGAGTTTTGCCCACAGCATCCCCAGTGCCACAGCATCAAGTGTGTGAGAATGGTATTTCGATGCAGAGGTGCAGAGTTCCCTGAACTCCAATAAACCCAATTTTTTCCTCAAGAAAACAACAATTGGAAATTTCTGATGTGACCATGCCTGTGTGGGAGGCAGTCAAAGGCAGAAAGGGAGGAAAATAGCAAGAATATGCATTTCTCCTTGGAAAATTTTGCAAACAGGACACTTTTCTGTAGGTAATTTTTCCAGTGGAAAAAATCTCCACTAGCTGTAGTGCTCACCACAGGACTGGCACTTAATGATAGGGCTTAGGGTAGCAATCACTTGTAACACCATGGCCATGCTGTCGGGGGGATTTTTATTGAGTTTGTTGTAGCATGAATTGCAGTGCAGTTATATAATGTCCTTTGAGCTCCTGCCCACTGCAGAATATGAGAACTCCCAGCTGGGACCAAGGGACAGAGGCATAAAACCAGAGGAGTTAACATTTTGTGAGAAGCACAGAACTGCAGCAAAGCAGCAGAGCTTTGTCCCGGTGTAAGACAGAGCAGAGCCCCTCCCTGTTCGAGAGAACACCGTAGTGCCCTTCACAGAACCAGCTCTTCTCACCTTCCCCCCGTGCTAGAACACATTCCTGTAGGATTTACCGGGGTGGGATATCCCACATACACCAACTGCCCTGGCACTGCCACCTCAGCAGAGCCCCGGGGGCACAGCAGGGCTCACTGCTCGGTGCTGGAGCCCAACCAGCCCCAAACCTGGTGGGAATTCACTATCCCCTCCAGTCCTTCCCTCCAGAGCTCGGGAAGCTCTGGCCTGGCCGTGCACAGCCCTGCCAGTTGTTCCAGCTGCTGGAACACGCTCGGTAGCCTTAGAAATGAGAGAAAACAAACCTGGGAGTCCCACAGAGCTGCTTTCAAGGTTCCCATTCATCCCTGAGCAGAAACCTCACAAAACACACTTTACAAAGCTCAGCCCCTCTTGTCCACCCCCAGTCCCCATCTGTACAAATCGAGCCTTTTGGGGCACATCCAGAGGGAATCTTTGCCCAGCCAGGCTCTGGCTCCTCTCCACAGCCCGGCAAGGGCTCTGAGGGTGGGGAGGGGGTGCAGAGCCCCCAGGATCAGGCCCTGCCAAACAGGGGTAGCACTGGCACCAGGGACACAAAAGGCAATTGTTCCCCAACAATCGGGAGGGAGGGAGGGAGCCCTGAAGTCCCTCCAAGCCCCTTGATTTATGGCTTGCAATAATATGTGTTGGAGCCCTGCAACCCAGAGTGCTGTGCGGGTGACCTGGAAAAATAAGTCTATTAACCCTAATCAATCTCCCATTATCCACCCTCGTCCACAATTTAGCCAGCAAAGGAGTCGCCAAGGCCTCTCAACTCAGTTTGAGCTAATCCCATTGTCTTTCCTAATCAGGAGCAGCTTCTTCAGCACAGAATTATCACCCAGTGTTTAAGGGAAAAGAACTGGGGGGGACGAAGGCTCTTCTCTTTCATGTTTTAATGAGAAAGTGGAGAATTGTTTTCCTTCTGAATTGCTGGGACTAAGGGAAGCCCGGGTTCCAGTGGGTATCAGTTCTCAGGGTCCACAGGGAGCGCTGGGCACAGCAGCAGGAAAACTGCACTGCCAAAACTTCCTGCTGCAATTAGCAAAACCATGTCTGCAGATTAAGTGCTTTATTAGGACAGGGCTGGGGTGCAGCTTGGCTCAGCTGTGGCACCCCATGGAAAAGAGCGAGGAGACAAAGGGACCTGGCGTGTCACTTGTACAGACTCAGGGTAATGGATTCAGCAGAAAATGTCACTTGAATCTGGACCAGGGAAACAAGGAATACAAAACCTCTTTCTGACTGAGGTCTTTTCTTTCCTTCCCATCCCTTCCCCCCAGTCTTTAAAAAAGATTAAAAGAAAAACCAACCAAAACCCAACAAAATTGCAAGTCCTATCTAATCGGCAATGCCCAAAATAGCATTAAATCAGAAAACCCTGCCATGCTCCCTGTCACAATCATACAGCAGGGTAGGACTCAGCAATCAAAAGATGCTCCATGGTAAAACATCCACCAAATTAGTCCAGCAGAAAGCTAATTTTCTTTAGCCCTTTTATGCTAATCAAAAAGGAAAAGAGAAAGTGGGGAAATTATCCTGCTAGAAACGAAAACAATCCTTGCAAAATGTGCCCCGTTCAGCATGAATTAGAGCAGAAACAAACATACCACAGGGCTCCAGCAGTTCTTCCAGGATTAATTATTAGATTCACAGCAGCTCAGCATTTTCTTAGAAAATTGAATTTTTCAAAGCCCTCTCATGTGCTCACAAGCCAATTGCCACCTTGCAGTGTTCCTATGCAGCTGAAGAATGAAAATTCCCATTTTTTGGGGTGCCTCTCTTTCAAGGGCACATAAAAAACCTCGAGTGGCCTTGGAGCAGAGCATGGAACTTCCCAAAACCCCAGCTGCCAGACGAAGACATTGCCACAAGGCTGGGCAGCTGGAGTGAGGGCAGAGCCAGCCCCACAGGGACAGGGGACATCCAGGACAGCTCCACTGGCTCCCAGGATCACGGCAGCAGCCTCTGCTCTGTCCCTGCCTCACCCCAGCTCCAGGACAGGAGCAGGATCCCTAGGGCCAGGATGGAGGGATGCCCACCAGGGAAAGGGTTCATCACAGCTCTGGACAAAGGTGAATTATGGGCTGGTACAAGACGGGGAAACCTCATCTACACAAAAACACCTGTGTGCAGCAAAGAGGCTGGAGTGTGTCCCCCAAGGGAAAGAAGGTAGCACAGGCACAGCAATACTTGGTAATGCTCTTTCTCTGCTCAAAAGGAGCCTCACCTGCCTGCACTTCAGGAGAGCAAACCTTAGCCTCTGCAGGAACCTGTGCATCCTATACCCTTGGGATAGGACCCTGGAGACCAGAGGGACCCAGGAGTGCTGGCTGATATTCAGAGATCACCTCCTCCAAACTCGGCAGTGATGCATCCTGGCAAGGGATGGCAAAAATGCCAGGAGGACTCCATGGATGGATAAGGAGTTGCTGAACAAGCTGGGAGAAAAAAAAGCTTTCAGAGGGTGACAGTGAAAACAGACAGCCTGGGAAGAATACAGGGAAAGCTAGGGGTGAGGGTAGGAGAGCTAAGGCCCAGTTAGAACCGAGCCAGGAGTGTAAAAGAGAACAGGAAGGGTTTCTCTATGTTCCTGGGAAGTGTTCAAGGCCAGGCTGGATGAGGTTTTGGGCAGTCTGGTCTAGTGACAGTGTCCTTGCCCATGGCATGCAGTGGAATGAGATAGGTTTTAAGGTCTCTTCCAACCTAAACCTGTGCTGAAGCATCTCCAGTTTGATCTGTGCCTTTAGTGCCAGCCCCCCAGGCAACCAGCCAGCATCAGGAATTGTTAACAGAGCCATGGAGGTAGGGCTCTCCTGGAGGGACAGAAAGTATCAGTCTGGCCCACATCTGCCCTGGCCCACTCCCCACAGCCTGGGAATGCTCCAGGTGCTTGCACAGACAGTTTGCTGTGTCTGTGGGGAGGTGTGGATGAATCCACCTGTGCCTGTGCCATGAGCTCCACGTACACCTCAGAGAGAGGGGAAAAGCACTGACAGCCTCGTTAGGAGGAGACTTGAAGATCCTGGGTGTTATGGATTGGATAAGGCATTAGATTTATTTAATGAATTAAGATCCTGATGTGCTATTTACAGGATGCCTTTGGAGATAGAGTTGTAACTCATGGCTAACATGAGAAATTCTGGCACTGAGGCCTTGAGCAGAAAGCATTCACTTTTTTATGGTGTCCATTGGGGAGGGAAATTAATGCTAAGCAGGCAGTGATAATTTGCTGCTTTATAGGATTGAATTATCACCCTGTCAGCACGAAGATGAAAACCCTGAGCCATGAACAAATACACCTTTGCACCTGAAGCTGGCTGGATCAGCTACTGTGAGCACCCATCGCTTCACGGAGGCTCTGTTGTTCCAGTAATTAATTCTGAAGCCTCCTGGATTTCGCCTTGTCCTTTCAATTGCTGGGCATGCCTTAATTTGGCACTCCAATATTCCATGCTCCTTTGCCAGGCTCATAAATCACACACAAACTCTTCTTGAAAGCAGAAAGGGGATCTGTTCTCCTCTCCATGCACAGGCACAACTTCCCAGAGTTAATGCAAGTTTGGCACGTGCGAGGGAGAGGTGGCTGAACCCCACAGACCAAGAAGTCATTGGCATGGAAAAATAATTGCAAGAGAAACAGCTGCCTGAAAAGCAGGAATACCATGACTTGGATCAAATATATAATGAAATAGCTTTATTTAGCACTATCTGGTCTGCATTTGCTGGAGAGCAGAGTCTGGGTCTGTGATCAACCTTTCCTTGCTCCATTTCTTACTGTCCCTTTTCCCCACTGCAGTTATTGACATGGGGAAAGGCAGGGATTTTTCTCTAATTTCTCCCAGATGTTAAAGAAAGGTCCCAGCCTGGGACACAGGGATGTGGAATGAGAGATGAGGTTGTTGTGGCCTCAGTCTTCCACTTCCTCAGGCTGGGCAATCCCTACTGCTAGAGTTGAGGTTGCCAGAGGACTTCAGGATTCTACTCCGGATTCCTAGCATGAGAAGGTGTGGATTTATCCCAGGACCAAAGGACGCCTCTCTTTCCTCCAGAAAAAGCACATGACCAGGTGCAACCCTGCCAGCATGTGGGATTTTCCAGCTGTGTGCATTGGCCCGAGGTTGCTCCCAGGGCAGGTAAATTCCAAGGCCAGGAACCAGCCAATCACCCCTTCAACAGTAAAAGGTTCCCTTGCCTTTTACTTACACATGCTCTGCTTGTTTTCCCAGGCAGAGAGAGCTGGGACATCTCCCTGTCCCTTCAACACCCTGCAAAGTCAGCCTCTCCAGCAGAGCTGCCCAGAACTGATCAAACACTTTCTGGTGACCCGGATTGTACCTTTTTCTCATCCCCAACACTCATTCAAAATGCAAATTTTACTAAACTGGGGCAGTTGCAACAAGCTGACAGTGCTGAATTTTCAAATTGCAGGTACTTCACTCAACACAACTTCTCACACTCAGAGATCCCTGGCATTTCTAGAGGAAAAAAAAAAGGAAAAAGTAGCCTTTAAAAGTTCATTAAAATTGAGTTATTTTTCATGTTTCAAGGTCTGAATTGCATGCACCCATTTGGAATTGGAGACTTTCCAGCTCCTAGAAATCCTTGTGTGTGGGGGTAAAAGCCATCTCCCACCCAACCCTAACAGCAACAAGGGGCATTTCAGACAGATCCTGGAACCGGTGGGAATGGCTGCTCGGGATCAGGGGACAATCACTCTTCATTCATCAATATTTGCACACCCCCAGTAGCCCCGGATTCATGCAGCTCTGGATGGGTCATGGGTGATTATTTGTATAAAAGGAGCCAGTGGGGCAATGTTGTTCAGCCCTGCAGTCATTGAAAGGTGTCAGCGAGTTTGGAGGGTGGTGGGGAGGGAGTGTGAAAGCCGATTATCCAGCCCGGGTTCTCCCTTGAGTCATTGCCATTGCTCCCACTTAGCTCTCATTTGTTCTCTAGGAAGCCTGATTATAAAGCAGGACCAGCCTGCACCAAGGGGACAGAGCTCAGCCGTTTATCTGTGGGGCTGGTGCCCGTGATATCCTGTGCCATGCACAATCCTGTTCTCCATACTGTACTTCCACAGGCTCTTGCTTTAGCAGGATTACTGTAAGAGCAGGCATCTCATACAAAAACCCATCTACAGAGCCAGACATTGCCCTGAACACAGAAGACAATCCCTTATATCAGTGCTAATCCACCCTCTGCTCTATCCCTGTGGAAAACCAAACAGCCATAGAAAACAGACACATTTTAAATGCTGGAAACCTGAATTCCCAGCACAATATCCCATTACTCCTTTCTGCAGGTTTTAGTTTCATGCAGTTATTACTGCACTGAGTGCAGCACCCAGGCACACAGAGATATCCAGGGAGGCATTCCAGTAACATCTTGGCCCTGATGCAGTCACTGGTTGGTTTTCTAAGAATTTCGACAGGGATAGTATTTATCATTATCCCCATTTCACCACAGTACAAAGGAGCCATGGTGCTCTCACAGCTGCATCTGCAAGGCTGAAGGAAAACCCAGCTGAGTCTCAGAGATGCAAGAAAAGCTGGATAAAGCCATACCAGCCCTCCACCTTGGCTTTTCTGCCCATGATTTATTCCAGCAGACAGATCTTGCTGCACCACAAGACCAAGGGATTCCTCTGTGTCCCAGCAGAAATTCCAAGAAAAAGGGAAAAGCAGTTGCTGCTCCAGCCTCATGTCCCACTCATCATCTCTCCCTGCCTGCTACAATGTTTGTTCTCTGTCTGGTCACCTCTCACTCTGGGAAAAATGCAGCAACCAGGAGGACAAGGAAATGGTGCTTGGAGGCAGTTCCCAGGGCAGGTAAACTCCAAGGCCCAGGAATCAGCCAATCACACCCTTAACAAGCCAGAGTCTCAGCCAGGGCCACAGCGACCAAGGCTGGAAGTCAAGGGTTTCCTTCTCCAGGCACTGCTGGGTATGAACATTTGTGGATCAATGTGTCCAGAACCCCCAAACTGGGCACAGCCTTCAGCTGGTGTAAAGCAGCATGTGCAGTACAATTCCGCAGAGCGGCACTATGGACCTGTCTGCTCAGTTTAACTACCAGGGTGGCATTTCATCAGCAGAAAAAAAAAGGTATTTACCATTAGGTCTTTCTGGCTTCTGAATCTATCAACATCATCATGCATACATTGATTTTAGGCAGAGATAAGTAGGCCAAATCTTCTCTGCCAGATGCCTGATTGGCATTATTTCTCTATTAAATAATTATATGTTTTAGGAAGGGACCCTCTGTACAGCATTGCAGTGATTACCACGTCCAGATCCTTTGGGATATCAGGACTCAGTGAAGATTCAATTAGAGCACCTCTGTGGGGCTGGGAATACTTCCTGCTGTTCTGCCACAGACCACTCTAATTGTCTTGTTTGTGCCAAAACCTGCCCCAGTTCTGCTCATTAGCACAGCAATTGCACCTTCCACCTTCCTAAGGGAGAGAGCAGAGGGGACAGAGAGATCCCAGGCCATTGCATTCACCCTGGAGCACTGGAGTTTGGCAGCTTCTCGGGGTGGCTCAGTGAGCACCTGATCCAAAGCACACAGAGGAAAATGAGAATTCTTCTGGAGATGTCCAGGGATTGACACAAGATCCCGAGGCAGCCACACATTAACCTGGTTGTGCATGAGCTGCCTGGGGCTCAAAGCTGGGAGGGCTCAGTTGGGCCCTTCCTTCTCCTGCACCTTGGGACTCTTTCCTTTCCAAACTTGCATTGACAAAACTGTCCAGAGGCTCTTGAGTTTTCCTGACAGTCATAAAGCCCAGGATAGCTCCACAGACCCCTGAGGACCTGGAATTTCATCCATATTTCTCAGCAGTGCCCGGCAGCATCAAAGCTAAAAGAGCAATATTGTTCCTGCAAAAAAAACAACTAGAAAAAACAAGATTTACAAAGAAAAGAACCCAAATTAATTGCAACCTAATGATAATAAAGGATTGGTTTTCCACATTTCCCTGTGGCATCCATCTGCAGAGCTCTCATGCACATGTGCCACTAGACAGCATTGCTGCTTAGACCTTGCAGGAGCACATGCAACCTTTGCAATTAAAAGATATGACCTATCACAAAAGATTTGTTTTCTATTTTGGCAGTCAAAAATGAGAAAAAAAACATTGGCCCAAATGTACTTAAAACTAGGTCAAAAAACGTTTCAGGCAAATGCTTGTTTTGCTTATTAATGTTCTACTTCCAGTCATCATTTACAATAGGGGGGAAAAATAGGAAAAAAGCCAAAAGCCTAAATCCCATTCAGTTTCCAGGGAGAAAAAAGGGTTTCTTAATCAGAACTCTTCATCTTATAGTTTCAGGCACTTAACAACCAACCAACACTGGAATCAGGGCATAACTTCTCAGATCACCCCAGCAGCTTCCATAAACACTCCTGATTCGTGATGCTCCCACTGTAAGCTCCGAGCCTGGCATCTCTTCCATGTGACAGGAGCAAGTGAGGGCATCGCCTGCCTGGCACGGAGGGCAGAGGCACCACAGCCAGGGGAAGGCTCTGAACACAGTGGGCTCTGCTTGAGGGAGAAGAAGAAATGTCTGGAGAAGAGTCAAGGGCTCCTCCTGAGCCTCTGGGAACCTTCCACTGCCTCAGGATCTGCTGAGTGCCACCACTGGGAGTCACCCCAGGAGGGAGAGCTGGGACCTTCTCCAGCCCCTGGTTCAAGGATGGCTCTGGGGACAGCGACCAGTCCAGTGACACCCTGTGGTTACCCCGTGGGCTGAGACACAGAGGAAGTAGAAGAAAAGTTGGGATGAGGTCTGAAAATAAAGAATAATTTATAATATGATGGACATTGAAAAAAAAATCCAATTGGTTTAAAACCAGATGAACTGCGAAGGGGAAATATTAACTGGTTAAAACAGGGAATATGTGAGGGGAAGATGTCCCTGCCTAATATTGGAGGTGACTGAAATGAAACAAGAAGGCAGCAGAGGCTGAGAGAGAAAAGCATCTCTCTGAGGTGGGCCCTTTAAAACCAGTTGCAATTGAAGTGGAAGAATAAAGCACAGCAGCTGAGGGCTGGGATAAGATTGATTTAAGACAAGATACAATTTAAAGGCAAGGCAGAGGTGGAAGCAGAGGCTGCAATGAAATCAATTTACACCAAGATGCGATTTAAACTGATGAACTCGAGTTGGGAAAACTGGAGGTGGGGGGAGCAGGGGGAGGGAAAGGGGGATGGGGAGAAGCAAATTCAGAAGAGATGTGGTTTGAACCTGCTGTGAAGAGAGTTGATGGGTTTGGGGCTGGTTTTGCTAGAGGACAAAGAGCTGGTCCTGAAAACCTGCACAGAACCAAAATTTGATATGTAGGGGAAAAGGAGAGAGCCTGCACAGGCTGTCTGCCCCCAGGAGCTCAGACAGACAAAAGGACCATGTGTCACCAATGCCAGCCAGCCAGGCTGATGCCCCAAGTGTTGCTTACCCTAAACTAAGAGTGTCATTTAATCCTGGTACAGGACTCCAGCCACACTGAGTGTGTGAGGGGTGAACCTGGGCAGGCACTCGAGGAGCCCAGCACACAACAGGGAAGGTCACAGCTTTCCCCAGGATATTCCCCAAAAATCAGAGGGTTGACAGCAAGGGCTCAACTGCTCTGAAATTAAGACTCAGATGAAGAAATTTGCCAAGACCTGATCTGGGTTCCTTTGCAAATCATGGGATTCTCAGCTGCCATGAAGGGATTGATTTTGCCACTAATTTCTGCTCACTGCTGTCATTCCCATCCCAAAGTTTGTTCTCACAGAAGGAAACACTAGGACTGAATTCAACCAGGATGTAGTGGCTTTCCAGGGAAGCTGAAAAACTCAGCAGCCCACCAAGAGGATGCACAGGTGTTTTCCAGGCTGCTGCAGGTACCTGGCTGTTTTCTTTCTTCAGGCTGCCAGGTGCTTCTCAGGAGCTGTGGGGACATCCAGTCCTGTCTGCCCCAGCAATTCCCTGCTCTGGACCATCCCCACCTCCTGCTGGAACCTCAGGAGCAGGCCTGGAATGCACCCACAAACTTCACCTGCCTGATCCCAGGTGGGAGCACAGCCTGGGGCTTTCCTTGGGTGAGAGGGGCTGGGTGCTGTGGGCTCCTAACTGATGTGGGAGGTCCCCAGCTTCCTGGGATGGGTAGGAAGCCACCAAGGGAGGGGCAGCTCGTGTCTGCAACAGCCTGCACGCCTGCAGGCTCCTGCCTTGTCTGAATGAGGGTACATTCACAAATATCAGGGGATTAGGGAGGGAACAGGAGGCAGGATTAGGGCCGTGGATTTGCATAAAAATTCCAAGCAGCCTCTTGCAGCAGGATAGGTGAGGAAAGTGCCAGTGGAACGTCCATTGGTGCAGGGATGGGAAAGGAGCTGGACACAGTCACTGATGTGGGACAGCAAAAGGTGGCCAGGATGAGCTGACTGTAAATCCAGGGGCTAAGCAAGGAGAGCCCCTTGTCCTGCCCTTCCCTTGGCACTGCCCAGGGCTTTGCACCTGGCTGAAAACAGCAGCCAAAAGCCTCAGCCTCCCTTACTCACCCGGGGTAAGTCAGCAGCATCTTCACCTTCAAGTCAATGCAGGAGACTTAGAAAACAGGCTGTGCCTCCCCTTTCTTGCCAGGATGTTCCTGGATTAGTCCTTTCCTCTCCTGCTCCCCTAACAGAAGTGGAAATAGAAGCAATGCATATTTTCACATTTATCTCCCATGTTTTGGGTTTTTTTCTTTTCTTTTTATTTGTACACTCCTGAGTTTTCCTTTCTAGTGACCATGGATTTGAAGGTTGTTATTTTGGGTTTTGGCTGGGTCTGTACCAGCTCCAGGGTAGCAAAGGGGGAACTCTGCATGACAGAGCAGTCCCAGGGCTTGCCAAAGTCCCGCTGTGGAGCGTGGCTGCAAAGCAGGAAGCAGTGTGGGTGTGCGATGCGCAGGAGATGCCCTACAAATAAAACAGTGACTGCCTGGAGGAAGAACAGGCAACAACAAAGGCTGTGCAGAACATGATGTGCAAAACCTGAAACGCTGCAGAGAAGGGACTGGATGAAAAGAAAAGTAAAGAAAAAGAAAGCTTAATTCCCTTGGGAGGGGAGATGTTTACACTGCAAAGACATTTATAGAAAGAGAAAACTTTGTTTTAAGTCAATGCAGGAATAATTACTGGTCCATCTAATGCCCCCTGGGCAATCTGGCTGCAGTTCAGGACGAGCAGCAGATGCTGAGTGTTATTCTTGTCAAAGCACAAATTTATTCCTTTCCGTGCATTCCAGCCAACACTGCTGGGGTTAAAGGAAGGGGTTGGTGGCAGTCGGGGGAGCACAGTGGCCTTTCCACAGGGATAATATGCATTAGTTCATGAGCTTGACCTCTCCAAGTCTCCAGAGGAAAGGACACCCAGAAAGCTTCTCCCACTCCTCACCAGCTGCCCAAGGGTCAAAATGAGATTTGTTCTGAAAAGGTGCTGTGCCTGAGGCTCCCAAAGAAGCCATCTCAGGGAGCACTGCAGGTAAGTCAGGAGTCTGCACAGGGCTCAGCAGCCAGGCTGGGAGCTCACAGGGCCATAAATACCCACAGCCACTCCAGTAAATCTCTCACCAGCCCCTGAAGTCACTGCTCAGTCTAAGAGCCGAGACTAAACAGAGAAACCCGGAGGAGCTCAGCCCTCCGTGCTCCCCAAAGGATTCATTTGCTGCCCTGCACAGGCAGGGCTGAGCAGGGCAGAGCTCTGCAGCCTCAGGTGAGCTGGGCTCAGCAAAGCCCCCCAGGAGACACAGCTCTGCCAGTTCCCAGCACAGACACTGCCCTGGGACGGGGCTTCAGCGGGGCCCAGAGATCCCCAGGCTGCTCCTGTGGGTGTGGGGACATCCCTGTGCCCCCTCATCCCCCCCCCAGCTGTGCTGGGACACCAGCACCACTGCACAGCTCATGGGGCCCTGGATGCACCCAGCTATTCCATCAGTTAAACCCCAGCATCTCATCAATTAAAAACAAACAACAACAACAAAAAAGCAGTACCTTGTGATAAATGTGATTCGTGCTAATTAAATTGTAACTATACTAACAAAATTGTATTTAGAAGACAATTGTTACAGAGTGAGGGGGTAGATGGGTGAGACAGGACACAGGACATCTTCCAGATGTTGAGAGTCAAAGAAGGAGGTTGGAAGAAAGTCAAACAAGAACAGTAGAATGATGTAGGTCTGACAAGCAGCATCTAGAAATAGAAAGTTTTGACCTTGAAATGGGCCAAAATGGGATGATTCCAAGCATGGGACTCAATTAAAGTCTTGTTATGGAAAACATCTGCTCAGTCACACAGTGCACCTGTGCTACCTGCGGGTCACACCTCGGTCACTGAGGAAGACAACGAGCCTTCATCGGAAATAAGACCCTCAAAAGGATGAGAGACCCCCTAACCCATTAGTAGAGCATGCGTCGTACAACACGGTGACATAGATTTCAGGAATAGAAACTAGGAGGAGCTTTCTAGAAACTTCTGTAGCCTACAGTATGTAAGTGGGTTTGTTAGCCTGAATGCTTTGGTACGTGAGGAATGGCAAGTCCCTCCTCGTATCCCCGGTCGGAGGGGGGCCCCTCCCCGGTCGGTTTTGCTTATGCTTTATATGAACCTCAATTATACTAAATTACTTACTGCCAAATTTTGTATATTCTTAAATATATGCACTTTGATTGTTTCATCTCCAATACTTTAATTATATTCATTTTGTTACTATTAAAAACTTACTATTAAATTTAATCTTGTTGCTTGATAAATTGGAAAAATAGAACATCATTCATAACAACCTTTTTTCAGCACTTTCAAAAGAAAACATTTGGATTTTTTCAGTCCATCAGCTTTTTGTAGCCACACCTACTCTTCTTGCCTGGCAAATTTAACAGTGACTTGCAAATGTCTCCATTTCATAACCAGTCCCCAGCCAGGCAGGTTCAGAGCCCCACACCAAGTACTTGATGTTAAAAGTAAATCCTTTTTATGAGAATTTGAAATACAGAAAGAAAGCAAAGGAATTACCTTGCTCGGCAAGAAACAAGGATCCATTTTCTCATCTCAGCAGGTGTAACCAACTTCTGTCTCCCTCTGGTCGGCCACACCACCACCCTCTCCAGGGCTCCCTAAAGCAGGATCTCCTCTGAGGTTTGCAGAGGTGACCAGAGCAGGGCTAAATCCCCCAATAATGCCCTGCAGCTGCTCCCCAGCCCCACCCAGGAGTTCCCATTTACAGTGAAGAGGTGCCCACTCTCAAGAGGTGCTGGCAGCTGACAGGGCCAGGAGAATTCGGGTGTTCCCTTTCACTGCCATTCAGCAGATCAAACATTTAACCCCAGAGTAGAGAGGGACAATCCCCCCCAGGAACATCTGAGACTGGGTGAGCTCCAGCTTTGGGCTGCCCCTGTCTGCCTTTGTGTCTAGAGGGGACCTGGCTGCTCCGGGGACCTTGGCACTGACCATATCTGGGGTTACTCTGTTTCCTCAAGCCCATCCCATTCTCTTGTCAGGATCTGCTTCAAGCATAAACTCAGCTTTCAAGGAATTTTAAACTCACCCTAAACTGAGCACTTTTGTAGAGATCAGTCACAAAACACAGGTCTGATGTGGGAATAAAGCACCACTGTCCCCCACCAGGGACCCAATATAGTTGTTCAAAGATTCCTGTCTCCAGGTGTGCATCAGCAATGTGTGAAGGACTCCCTGTCCCTCGTGTCCCTTCTCTCAGCCCATGAATGCAAAGCACTTTGCTTGTCCTTTGCAATTAGCTTGATTTTGAACAGGCTGAGTATGAAAGAAAACCAGACATTTCCAGTACTTTTAAGGCCCATTTGGTCTGATTAAAGAAGTCTTTAAAAAAAGAGAAAGGAGGGGGAAAGCAATAACTTTTTAGAATTTGTCCTGAATGCAAAGGAAAATGGAGTGCAGTGTATGAGTAATTCAGGATTAATTGTAGAATTATGTTATTCATGCAATGCTGGTTGAGGGGAGGAATAAGCACTTCTGAAGTCATTAAAGGAAATCCCAGTAAAATATGACTTAGCTGATGTGTGCAGTCTCACAGGTCCTGAAGGGAATGTATGCAGCAGAAATGTCCAATTTATAGCTCTGAGTAAGTGGGGAAACACAGAGGCCAAAGGCACCTCTCTTTGTAGATCCAGGGAGAGGGAAATGTTTATCTGTAGGATATTGTGGCTGACCTAAGACAGGAAAACACGGCTATTCAGCAAAGTATGGGGCACATCATTAATTTAAAGTCATTGAGACTGAACCGAGGCTTCAGACCACAAGCAGTTCCTTTCTTCTCCAGTAATGGTTTATTTGCCTGGCTGACGTGTGACTTCAGGCCCAGTTTTTTACACAAAAGTGATGTAAAGGTGTCTGGACGTCCCCCTGCTATGAGCACACAGTGAGAGCAGCATCACTGCATTGCCACAGCTTCCTTCCTGCACCTTCTGCCTGCAAAAGCACCGGGGTTTTCTCAGCCAGGTCACATCCTTTATTGGCAGTGGGGAAGAGGATTCTGACCTGCAATGAAACTGGAAAGCAGTTTGGCTGTGTCCAGGGCAGTTTCAGCACAGGCAAGAAGAGCCTGGGGAGGTGGATGAAGGGAGATACTCCTGGTGGGATCAGAAGGAGCAAAGCTGAGCTCAGAGATCAGCAGCTGGGAGAGGCTGCTGTACCCAGGCAGCCATGTGGGCTATGTGGGCAACTTCTGGTCCTGCCTCATTGTCCACTGGGCTCTCCTGTATCCCCCAGGTACTGCCGCACAGTTCCCTGGGTTCCCCTCACCCAAATTCCTCCATCACTGCAGGCAAAACTTCTTAGATGTGAGGCAGGAGTGTTTCTGCCCTTTCTCTGACGTCCCACTTCCCACCCTTTCCTGCCAAAGCTGGTCTGTGCTTTCCCAGTGTATGAGGGAGCAGCCCATACCCAATTTCCATTTGGGATTGACTCCTGGAGCCACTTTTAACAAATATGGGCATTTTTGCCAGACTGCCACGGTACAGACACAGATTGTGACAGCATCTGGAGAGGGAACCTGTGTCCAGCAGAGATGGGGTGGGAAGAGGTGTCCTGGGTTTGGAGAAGGAGACCAGAGCACAGCACTGAAGCTGAGCAGAGTTTTCAGGAGTGGGAATGTTGCCCCCAGGCCTGGATGGTGCTGAGTAGTTTCATCACCTGCTAAGCCTTTCCCAAAGCCCGGCTGTGTATTTTAAGGAGCGTTCCAGTTGTGCTGTAGAAAACTCTGTAAAACACTGGCAGCTGCCCAAGGTGACTGCCTGGGAACTCTGTTCCCTGGCTGTAGGATCACTCACCTGCATCACTCACCAGGATATCTCCAACTGCTCCACCGTGTCATCCAAGGACAATTCACTCATTCATTCACTCCCAGCAAACTCCATTAACCTCCTACAGGAGCCAAAAGGGTTCTGGAGCTCACAGATGCCCCATGAGTCTCTCCATGACACCAGCTAATTATCTCCTCATTAACAACAACATTAGCATTCCATTTGACATATACAAGATAATTTGTTAATTGCACTTTAATTACAAAGTTATTAAGAGCTCAGGGCATTCAACAGAAGATTGCAATTACCACAAGCTGCAAAATTGCTCCCAGCAATTTGGAGATGTTATCAGAAACTGATTCCCTGTGTTCAGCTGAAGATGGAAAAGAGACAGGAGATTTATGGGCTGACATCACAAATTCCTTCTGCTCCCTGTGAAGATGCTTTCACTTGTACCCTGGGGAGCACCAGGAGCTGCCATGTTGAGATACTCCAGATATCACTGATTTCTCTGGCTCGTAATTCCAGAAGCTGCAGTCCCCGACGGAGGAGGGAGGGACAGAGGGACAGAGGAGGCACCCAGGGGCTGGGTGGGCTCGGGAGCTCCCACAAAGCATTTGGCACCTCCCAGGTAAGCTCTGCACAGGGACACCAACCTGTGCTGCCTCTGTGCTGGAACCCCCAGTGAGGTTTTGTTCCTCTCGAGAGTGAATCCTGCCCACCCACAGCATCACTGACACCTGCAGCAGTCACGGAATTTCAGTGGGAAAAGACCTTTAAGGCCCTGGAATCCAGCCCTTAATGCAGCATTGCTTTTTCCACCACTAAAGCAGAACTGCTGGCCTGGGGAGGGCTTTGCTGGGCCTGGTTCTGTGTCCCCATGGTCGTGCCCAGGCACTCTTGCCCTGCATGGACGGTGGGGACTGGGGATGTCCCACCAGGCAGCTCCCCCGTGATGGAGAAGAGGAGGCTCTGTGAAGACTTTGGAGCACCTTCCAGGACCTGCAGGGAAGCCAGACAGGGACACTTCAACAGGAACTAGAGCGACAGGACAAGAGAGACTGGGCTCAAACTGAAAGAGGGGAAATTTAGGTTGGATATATGGAGGGAATTGTTCCTTGGGAGGGTGGGGAGGCCCTGGCACAGGCTGTGGCTTCCCCAGCATCCCCTGAACCCAGGCTCTGCATAAAGCCAAGGCTTTGTTTGCTCCTTCCTAACATCTCGGTGCTCACAAGGAATGCCAGGACCTGCCGTGTGCCTCCTGAAGAAAGCCAGGCAGGGGAGGCTCCCCTGGGCTTGATGAGATTTCCCGTTCTCCTTTCTTTTCTTTCCATTTATCTGAGGTGTCTCACTGCGACGTCATTCCCTGGATTAGCTGTCAGGTCTGCTGGAAAAATGTCCTGTGAATGTGGCCATTATGCAGAGCCCTGGCACTCCTGGATAAAAGGAGCACTGTGGATGGGAAAAAGCAGGACACTGGCTGGAGTGCATGCCAGAGATCCATGATAAATAGGCAGGATTTGCAAATGGATTTCAAGTAAAATTTCACTTTCCTACTTGCCTCAGTGACTGTGAACTTTTGAAATGCTTTCATTTCGTACCTTATCAAACAGAGGCAGTTAAAAATGCCAATAGCATTTTATTAAAAAGGCCCCAAAAGAAATGTTCTGACTTCTTTGAAAAAGAAGTTGTAGGGAATATTCAACAGCCCAAGGATTAGTATATCCTAAAGAATGGGCGGAAAAAAGGGAATTACAACCCTGCTAGAGAAATCTCTTGTGCTCAGAAACCATGCAGACACAGAAAGGAATTTTTCCCTATAAATGATATAAATGTAGGCTCATTTCTGCAGAGGTATATTAGGTTCCTTTCAGCTGGCTTCTTTCATCCTAGTCTGGTTTTATTGCACAGTTACCTTTGGGAATCCATCCCACATTTGCAATCTCAAACAGTGTGGAGTTGTCTCTGCTCAGACAGCCCCTGTCCCATCCCTGGGTGTTTCTCCTGTTCCACTGCCATCACTCCTTTTTGTTCCCTCTGTCTTCAGCAGATCCCAGTCACAGACTGGTTTGGTGAAAGTTGTGTTGCACCACATAATTCATTTGAGTTCATCCAGCCTTGTATTTTACAGCCATCAGCATCACTTTTCCCCTCAGGGTGACTCACCCCTCTTTCCAAGGGGAAAACTTGGCGGGACTTTGGGGATGACACAAGAAAGGAGGCGAAAAGGATTCCAGGTATTCAGTGTATCTTTCCAGATATTTAGTTTTAGACTTTAAAAAAATGAGAGATTTAGGTTGGATATCAGGAACAAGTTGTTCCCTGTGAGGGTGGGGAAGCCCTGGCACAGAGCAGTTGTGGCTGCCCCTGGATCCCTGGAAGTGTCCAAGGCCAGGCTGGGACAGTGGAGCTCCATGGCAGGGGTGGAACTGGTGGAACCAGTTTTTTAAGGTCTTTTCCATCCCAAACCATTCTGGGATTCTCTAATATCTGTTACAGCCATTTTTTAACAGCCAGACCAAAACTCAGCTGAGTGTGATAGGAAATCCAGCAGTCCCAGAGGTGATTACTGGGAAAAGTATCTTGAAAATTTTATTTCCCACATCCTGTTCCTCCCTTACACCTCTTTGATGCCCTGACTTGCCCTGTCAGAGCAGAAGAGAGCTGTGTGGGATGTGAGTGCCAGCCAGGCAGCACTCCCACCCCGACCTGAATTCCCAGAGCAGCCTCTGGAAAAGAGCAGTGAGATAAGATTTAATGTCAGAGGGATTCAAACTTAAATGCCCCACTTGGACTTTCCAAGCAGCAAATCAAAATGTGTCAACAGGAGTCGAAGCCTTAAATTAATCATGCACAAATGGGAGAATTAAAAATGATTCCTCCAGTTTGTCTTGTGGTTTAGTGCAGGTATAAAGCAAATTAGAGCCACAACTTATCTCCTAAGCAAAAGCCTGAATAAGAAAAAGTTCTCTTACTCATTTCAGTGAAGCTGCAGTTCCTCAGATTCCTGAGGCTGAAGCACTGGGCAGAGCAGAGGGAAAACTTCCCACAAGGGAGGGCTCAGTTCATTTTCTTTGCATTTTTCTGTGCCAAAGGAATCTTATCCAAACTAATACACAGTTATCAAAGCTGGAAACAATATGGGAAAAAATTTCATCATAATAATCATTACTACTTTGAAAAAGAGCTAATTCCAGCAGAAAAGTGTCTTTAATGAATTAAAAACTATTCTTGCACTCATCAAATATTCCTATCCAAAGGAGAGGAAATTATAATGTTTCAAAGAATCCTCTAGATCTCCTTGGACAGGTGTACTTGATTTTGGGGAAAATTGGGGGAGAAGCTTGAGGAAACAGAGTCCAGGAGTGCTACTGGATCTGTGCTCAGGGAAGGCACAACCATCAGGTGCTGAGGGCACTGTCCCTGTGCCATGGGCAGCTCCTGCTGCAGCCAGCAAGGCAAGGCAAGGCAATCACTCAGAATGTTTGGGTTGAAAGGGATCTACCATGACCATCCAGTGCAACAGCTGACCACTTCAGGGCAAATCCAAATGGGCAAGAAAGGATCCTGAAGTGAGTTCAGGATAGTAGGGGAAGGAAGGGATGGTTTAGAGTAAGGGGCCACCAAAGGCAAGGACTGCGTGGAGCTGGTGGGAGATAACTGGGAAATCCAGGGAACACCTGGGAAAAGAGGTCCATGCAAATCCTGTCTTCCCTTTTTCAGCTCTCCTGTCACCTGTCATGCCATGGGAAGGAGTCACACTCGTGTGGGAGCCCTGGGGTGAAACTTGGCACTAAACATGCCTGGGTGAAGCAGGAAAAAATGGCTCTGTGGGAAAAGGATGGGTGCCAATGTGTGGAGAGGACAAAAGCCTGAGGATGCAGGAGGAGAAGGCTGGAGGAAGGGCTGGGAGGGTGCTGAGATCAGAGGCACATGGGGACTCTGGTGTGTGACAGGTCCTGGGGCTCTGCATCCTGGGAACATTCCTTTTGTTAATTAGGGCTTTCAGTAGGAAATTGGGAACAGTTTTTCATGTTGGCATGTCTGCAAGGCTGGGGGTTCCCTCGCCCTGTCCATACCTGGGCCTTCCTGTCCTGCCCAAAGGTGCTGCTCCCACACTTTTCCTTGGATTTGCAGAGGGCAAACGGAGCTGTCAGATACCAGGACTCTGCTCCCACTAAACATTAAATGAGAATGTTGAATGCCCCAGACTTCCCACGTGTTGGCAGGAAAGAACAGTGCCAGTGGGAAATCGTTTGGCAGCACTTCCAAGGGCTGCAATTAGGGCTCCAGAAACACATAAATAACCCAAAAACCCCAAACCCAACACCCTTAAACTGGCAAAACTTGCCTGTGTTCAGGGGGAATTTAAACATGACCTCAGCTGCCTGAGGTACACGAGCTGTTTTTGGGGAAAAAGGTGTGGGGTTGAGTAAACCTCAGAGAAGTCAGGATTTGAAGCAATGGGCCATCAGCTGGAGACCATGAAAACTTTCAATTCAAGGCATTTCCAAACCAGACTCATTTGAGCCAATGGAAATGTTCATCTTGGTGGTATTCTGAGGGTTTTCTGTCAAAGTACAAATCTTTCAAGTCTTTGACAGCTGAGAAATGGAACTTGCCAACTAGTCAGAGGGAAAATACTGCAGATCCCATTAGTTTTGACCATGCAGCTAATTCTCTTCTATTTGAATTGCCAAAGAACGGCTTGAAATGTTTAACTTGTCAGCTGCCAAACCCCAGAAATTCTTGGTCTCTAATGTTTAGATGAATCTCAACATTTTATTTACAATTTATCAAAATTTTTCCCCTAAAATTGTCTTCATCTCATCTATTCTGAATTAAGCTGAGGTGCCTGCAACTGCTTGAGACTGTTAACGCTTTAATGTTTATTATTTACAGAGGACAGCAGCTGGCAAGGAGCAGACACTTCCCAAGACCCTGGAATTTTGTAAAGGCAGAAGTTGCACACATGGCTTTGCTCAGGGCAAAAAGCAGAATAGCAGTGGCTCTTTCAGGTGAGAGCAGGATACAAACCGTGGAGAAGTGCTGAGGGTTCTGGAGCAAAGAGCCCCCCTGGCAGGGCTGGCAGCCTGGGCAGGATGGCTGAACACATGAGGAGGGGTTGGTGATTTCCAGACAGAAAGAAAACCACTGACTCTGCTTCTGTCAGGCCAAAAGAAAAATAATCAACATCACATGAATGTCACCAGGAAGAGCTGGGGGGAAGGACTTGCAGCACTGACTTGGTGCTGAGAGACTCTGGATCCATCCCACAGCCCTAACCAGGCAAAGGGCAGAGCTGGATTTACCCCTCGGAGCCTGGAAGGTGCCCATGGGAACAAACCCAGGTCTCTTCTGCTATTCAAGCATAAGACCTTGCAAAAATGACAGATAGCAGTGGCTGTTTAGCCTGGAGCAGAGAAAACTCCAGGGAGAGCTTAGAGCTCCTTCCAGAGCCTAAAGGGGCTCCAGGAGAGCTGGAGAGGGACTGGGGACAAGGGACAAGGGATGGAGGGACAGGACACAGGGAGTGGCTTCCCACTGCCAGAGGGAAGGGCTGGATGGGATATTGGGCAGGAATTGTTCCCTGTGAGTGTGGGCAGGCCCTGGCACAGGGTGCCCAGAGCAGCTGTGGCTGCCCCTGGATCCCTGGCAGTGCCCAAGGCCAGGTTGGACACTGGGGCTTGGAGCAGCCTGGTACAGTGGAAGATGTCCCTGCCCATGGCAGGAGTGGCACTGGATGAGCTTCTGAGGTCCCTTCCAGCCCAAACCATTCCATGATTCTATGAATGAAATCTTCTCTAGTTTTGCCAGACCAGCTGAATCCCCATGACTGGTTCCTCTGAGGTGAAAAACCAAGTTTGCTCGCTCCACGTGGCCCTCCCCAGCAGAGCCCAGCTGTGCTCCTGCCCCAGGGCCTCGGGATGGGGACAGCCTGGATGGAGACGCCAGGGCTCCCACTGCTGGCCTGGGTAAACAGGCAGAGGATGAGTTCTGGTGTCCTCCCAGGAGCTCCAGCACTGAGACCTGTCCATGTCCCTGCTCCTGTCCCTGCTCCTGTCCCTTTCCCTTTCTCTGTCCCTGTCCCTCTCCCTGTCCTGTGCTCACTCCTGCTGCCCCAGCCCCAGCAGCTGCTGTGTGGCCAACAGGAGCTGATTCCAGGGCTGGGAGGAGCTGGGAGCTGCCCCAGCTCTCGCAGGAATGTGGTGGGAAGCCAAGGGCTCGTCAGGCTCTCTCCCACCGCAGGTTTGCCAGCAGCTCCATAAAAATGTCATTGTCTCTCAGCTGCTGCTGATTATATCCCCCTTTCCTGGGGCTGCTGGAATATGGCTGTGTGGATATAAGGGGGAATATAATTTCTGCCCAAGGCTGGCGTTCCCCTGGCCTTTTTCAAACAATAACAGACTAAATATAAAGAGACAGAAGCCTTACTTGGTTCTTTAACCAGTGCCAAGGAAAATGAATAATTAAGAGCATATTACTTGCAATGAATTTCTACAGATGCTTTTAAGTTAGGATCCACTGAGATAATTTTTGAAATTTATCATTTCCCCTTCATCTTTCATACAGAGCTCATTCTCCAGCCCGATATGTTGTAGCAGCTACTGTTTAGATCTGAGTTTAAAGAAAGGCCAGCTTTGGGTTTCTGTTAGGAGCCAGAAAAGAGCCTGGGCGTAAAGGAATGAGGCAGTTAATGTGTTCTGTCTGTGTTTTACCTGCCTGCAACTCCCCACAGCCCAGCAGCCAGCACAGAGCACTTGGGGATCTCCAGTGCAAGCTGCCAGAAATGTGTCCTGAGGAGAGAAAGGGTGGAAACCTTCCGGAAAAGTTCCTTACCCTAACACTGCTCTCAAATAGGGAGGTGCTGGGGACCAGCTGCTTCCAAGGGAGCACCTAGAGACTGAGAGTTCAACTGATTTTTATTTTGGGGGGGGGGGGTTTGTTTGTTTTTGTTTTGGTTTAGTTTTGTTTTGTTTTGTTTTGGGTTTTTTTTTGAGTGGGGGAGAATCTCAGTGGAAATTTGGTAAGGTTTTTAAAACAACTGGTACACCATTCTCTCTTCTGAGGCCCAGAAAAGGTTAGAACTGGCAGCAAACCTGCCTGCCATGGAGGGAGAGCATCCCTGTGCCTTTTCTACAGTAAGACCAAGCCGTGGCACACTCATGTAGCAGCCTGGAAAAGGGTTTGATGGCTGGGGAACCCCAGGGGACCTTGTTTAGAGAAGGGTTGTTATCTTTGGGGCCACCCATTTGGAACCAACACAGAATTAATTTCTCAAGGGGAGAAAATGATGCTGTGTGTTAAAGAAAAATCTCCCATCCTCTGCTCCCTTCCACTAATTGCATGGCCAGAGGAGGATTTGGGAGGCAGCTGTCTGGTGTGGGGAGCTTTGTGATGGGAAACAGTGATGACAGCAAAGGCCCATCCTTGGGATGCTCCATTTCCTGAGCTTGTTCACCAGAGAAGGAAACTGATCACAAAACTTCCAGAGAAAGCTCTAAAACCAAGAGGCAAAGATGCAGCAAGATTTAGTGGCTGCCCACCAAAAGTTAAACAAAACTGTCTGGAAAGAAGTGCAAATTGCAAAATCTTGGTTGAAGAAGTGCAGACTCTGAAATCCTGGCTGTCCCTACACGTGTTCAGTCCCACATGAGCACCTTAACACAGACAGGATTTGTGGGAATCTCGGACCTGAATTATGCAGGAGGTCAGGCTGGGTCATCTCTGGGGGCTGCTCTGCCTTTGCACAGTGGGTTTTTGAGAAAGGCCCCCAATTAGGTTTATCCCAAACGTGAGAACCCAGCTTGATGTTTCCAATCAGTGACAGAAGCACAAGGCAAACACGCAGGAGTCAGAGGCAGCACAGAGCCCTGGGCTGAACCTCTGTGCAGCTGCTCACAATCCATGGAATGCAGCAGGAGCACTGGGACATTGGGGAAGGAAGAGCCTTTCAGCTCCCTGCACACCTTCTCCAACCCACATGTGTCCCCAGCCCACTGACAGTATGGGAAAACACTGCAGGAAGTGCCAAAAGGAGAGAAAACGGCCAAAATGAGAGAAAAGTGCCTTTTCTCAGTCTGTTCAGCAGCAGCCCCTGGTGACTGGGCTCTGTGGGGCTGTTCCAAGCAGAGACCTGCTGTTAATTCCCAGTCTTTGAGGAATTTCCCTGGATAACTCTCCTGCAGTGCAGAGGGTACAGGTACAGAGCCAGTGTTAGTGGAAGCCACAGAAAGCTGTGAAGTTACAGTGGATTTGGGAAATGTCAGTACCAGATCTGGGCTACAACATTTTCATGGGACCCCAAAATCCCTGCAAAGTTTTCCCTTTGAAGTTTTCCACAAGGTTAATGACAAAAGCACTCTGCTATTGGGATTTCACCTTCCAAATGGACTCAGCTTACAGAAGAGGGAGAAGATAAAAAATTACAGCAGGCTTTCCAAAACAGCAATAAAACTGTGCCAAATTCCATTTGTTTTCAGTTGAAGAAACATTTGTGGAGCACCATAGGTGACCACCAGGCATCTCCCACTCACGGCTGCTTTTTGGCACCTCCCTTACAGCAGTCATATATTTCATGGGTCTGTGAGTCCAGCAGGCCTCATGAATCAAAGGTTTCTCATTAATCAATGTCTTGCTGGAAAACACAAATCCATTAAACCCTAAATGATTTGTCTAAAACATCTCCCCTCTGAATGAGCTCTTGTGGAAGTTCCCTTCCTTCTGTTCAGCTCCATCTTCTTTTTATCTCCATTCAGTCCTGGGAAGTTCCTGATCTGCAGAGATGCTTCCCAGCCAGAGTGTGCAGGTCTAACCCACAACTATTATTTAGGAGGAAAGATTTAGTTTGGATTTTAGGAAGGAATTTTCCTTGGGAGGGTGGGCAGGCCCTGGCACAGGGTGCCCAGAGCAGCTGTGGCTGCCCCTGGATCCCTGGCAGTGCCCAAGGCCAGGTTGGACACTGGGACAGTGGAAGGTGTCCCTGCCATCGCAGGGGTGGCACCGGCTGATCTTTAAGGTCTCTTCCAGCCCAAACCACTCTGGGATTCTCTGATTCTGTTTTTGCCATCATTTTAAAGAGAACCTGTTGTGCCAGAGACTGGAGAAATGGGGGTGTCCTGCTGACACTGGTGAGAGCAGGGCACTGAAAGGGACATCTGGGTCTGAGACCAGCTTAGTGCTGTTTAAGATGCTCATCTCCCTGTAGCTCAGTTTTTCCTGATGAAAATAAAGTTGAAAACAGGGAGAATATCAGCCAAATTCTCCTGCAGCCTGGACTGCATTGAAGATCTTTGCTCTTCCCATCTCACAAACATCGGGGGTATGGCCTGTGCCCAGGAGAGATGAGCAGACTGGTACAGCCTCCCAGAAAGCCGAGCTTCGTACAGAGAATTAACCCCCTCCTCACCCAGAGACGGCAGATCATATTGATCTTGTCCTTCCCCAGCATCAGCAGATTGGCAGGGGAACCAGGGAACACGAACCCTCTGCTGATCAGAGAGCCCCAACCCCCCAAGCACGGCACAGCCACACTGTTCAACTCCACCCCAAAGCAACTTCATAATAAATAAGGTCTTAAAATGAAATTACTCTTCAGAGAAGGGAATTTCCACTGGGCACATTGGGCACACAGGAGCAGTATTTGCAGGCACTCCGTGGCTCTCATCCCACAGGCGTCAACCACACGCCCAGCACCAAGGCAATTTTATATTTCTGTTTGAATATTCCTACAAGTGCCACTCCTGAGCTGATTTAACACCACGGCTGTGGTGTCTAACAGCTCTCCAGTGATTAATAACAGCCATTTGTTCAAAGCTAACAGCCCCAGTGTGACAGTAACAGATAAATTAGCAACATTAAAAATATGCTAAGGAAAACATTTATGTACTGGCTGAGCGTAGTGTGGGATGGTAACACACATCAGTGGTGCCAATAACATGCTATTAATGAGGGGAGCTGGATGTTTAAGCCATTTTTGCCCTGTTCTCCTGTAATCACTCTGACATGGTTCATATTTAGCCTGATGAGCTGGGCCAGTTCCTCTGGACACAAATGTTTTTATGTGCTCAGGCAGGAACATTGCAAGCAGATGGTGGGAGGAGCAAGAAGAAGGTGGAATATTGTTCCCTCTCAGTTCCCTTTGTCACGGAGCAGCCAATGTGCCAAGTAATATCTGGGCATAAATTACAGGGTTGTTTCCCAAATTACATCCCCAGCTTTGGATGTCATGCAAAACATTTTAATAATGCCAATTAAAATTCTTCTGTTCAACAGGTCCCAAGATGCTCCTCTTGCCTACCAGGAGTCACAGCAGCACGTTCCTGTCCCCAGGGGTGATCAACAGCCCTGAAGGGGAGAGCTGGGCCCTCGCCCTGGGTCACAGCCCTTTCCCTGCCATATTCCAACCTGGAGAAAAGCTGCTGAACTGAAGCTTTGATGGAAGCCTGGAGCTGAGTCACATCCTCAGAACAATCCAACACATCTCCACTTGTTCTGTGTGGAAATAATCCCACGGCATCACAGCACACATCTTATAGAAAACTGCCAACCCAGCTGCAAAATGCAGCTTTTGTCATGACAAAACCCATCAGACTGTGGTGTTTTGTTCAGCTGTTGAGGTAAGAAGGTCCCTTTGCTGAAATTCCACATTTCAGTGCCAAGCCCCAGAAGAAATCTGCCTGTTACTAGGATGGATTGGCTTTGTTCCCACCACTGATATTCAGGAACAGGCCATGAGACAGAACCATCAACAGCTTCGTGGTACAAATGATTCCGAGCAGGTGAGAGATGCTGCTGCTTGGCTTGGGCCTGGTGCAAACAGAAATCAGTGCAATATTCCTCAGCACAACTTGCAAGGCCAGCAGTAAACTTGTAATTTAGGACTAGGCAGTGGGAAAACTTGAACACAGTCCAGCCCCTGTTCCCAGCTCTGCACAAGCAGGCCCCAAGCACAGCTCCTGGAGGCTGAGGGAAATCTCCCTGGGCTGTGCTGCCCTGGGGGCTCTCTGCAGAGTCCAGGCTGGGCTGTCAGCACAGCCAGCGTGTGCAAACGGGATGTGGAGCCCGTGCTGACAGATACATGAGCTCATTGTTCCAGGCACGTTGTTGTACCGAGCTCAGCCTCTCCTCGACAGGGGTGCTCAGCAACTCCTCATCTCTCTTGTCACGAGTAATGGACCAGCGTGATTTGAGCTGTTTCATTACCCCTAAACGCCACTTCCAAGTTGTGTCTTGCTTTGAGGTGTTTTCTTAAACACTCCCATGTTCCATTTGGAAATGTTCTTTGAAAGAAACCCAAATGGTTTTCAACCATAAGCTTCCCACTTTGCTGATAATTACTTCCTTAGCTAAAAAAAAAAAAAAATATTACTTTAGGGGAACATTTCCCACTCCCTTTTCCCTGGGATGTTGTCCTCACTGGTCTCTTTGCAAGGGGAGGGTTCAGGGTGTGCTTGGAGGAGCCCATCGAGCCCAACGTGTGGGACAGAGCCACCTGCTCCCTCCCCATCCCCGAGTGAGCTCATGGGACAAGCATCTCCTGGAGCATGACCTCACAGCTCAACAGCTCCCTGGCTCCAGCTTGTGGGAAAATGTGAGAGTTTCCCTCAGCTCTTGATTTGAAAAGTCACAGTTCTATCTTCCCCAGGAGCCAAAACCTCCCTGAGGACTTGCCCAGGGAGCAGCGTGGTCTGGTGGACAGGGAGACAAAGGCTTTCACCTGGCTTTGCTGGGATTTAGAGGGGAGCTCCTAACCCCAGTCCTCATTTTCCCACCTGGTCTAAATAGAAGATTCATCACCAAGACTTTGCAGCCTTGCCCTGAATAACACCTCAAGTGTGAGTTGTTGTCAGTGGAAGGTCAGGGCCTGTTCCAAGGGTGTGATACATGGATGTGTCCCCTGAGCTCACTGCTGGGTTCCCTGGTGTGAAATCTGGGGTGTGCTGCCTCACAGACACCAGTCCTGGAGCAGCAGAGCGGTGCCAGTGAGTGGGGCACTACTTGCACCCTTTTTAGACACTCTCTCATACAAGTAGGAGAATCACAGGTGAAAGGCTCTGATTGGAGGCAGAAAAAGGCCAGGAGAGGTAATTCCTGAAGGAGAGAGGACAGGACCAGTAACCCAAACACAAATGCCTGTGCTGTAGGGCTGAACAGCTTGAGTCTTGCAAGCATGGTTGGGCAGATTTTCTTCCCCATGACATGACTCCAAGTGTCTTTGAAAGAAGTGGTTCTGAGCCTGGTTTCCATCTGAGGCTTCTGCCCAGACACAGCCCAGCCCCTGCAGTGTGCCAGGGTTTGCCATCTTCCCATCAGCTCTGCCTCTGCCACCCCTCCCCAGCGCCCAGACAGGGAACCCTCTTCAGATTTAGTGGATGTGAGGAACTGTGCTGAAACTTGGCAGCTTGGCTCTGCTTTGAAGGCAGGAGTTGTGACTTGTCCCCAGACAAGCGGGGCAGATGTGGCTCTGGATGCAGATGGTGCATAAATAACCCAATTGCAGTTGCTGCCCATGGATTTAGCTGGCCAGTGTTGGGAAGGATCTCTGGAAGTCACCACAGTGCAGGTGAGACAGGCAAGGGCTCAGGTGAGAATCTCACCTGGCCCTCACTGCCTGGTCCTGCTCTGCCTTTATTTTGTCTCTGACCAGAAGCTGTGACTGACCATGCTGCTGCTCAAAAGAGAATTCCAGATTTCATTAATTCAAGCCAAATCTCAACCTGGCCAAGAAAGCACAGAGCAAAACAGATCAGACCAATCAGTTGCAGAGTGGCTTTCATATTTCTTACAGGCAGCAAAAGCCTTAATAAATATCAACTGCAGGAGCTTTCTGACATTGCTGGAGAAGTTTTTCAGGTTTCTGGTGGAGCAGAAGCTAACTGGAACCCAAAGATGCTGGAGGAATGGAGAGGGCCACGGACATCTGAGCCACAGACAAGTGTGCACAAACCACCCAGAGTCTCATGGTGTGCAGGAAGGAGACAAAAGGGAATAACTAAAAAGGCTGGAAAAAGCAGCCCAGGGAATTGCTTGGTGGCCTTGAAGGACAATAAACCCCAAACTGTGCTGTTCGTCCGAAGTCCAAGTTAACTCTTCATTGCAAAGAAGATGGAGACAAAATCCTCCTGCCTTCAGGAGCAGCCTGTCCTCAAACCCAGAGCCCATCAGCAGTGAGTTGAAGTCCCTGTGAACAGCCCATTTCAGTCCCTCTGGAAGCAGCTGAACCCAAGCTCAGGCTCAAAGCACATCTCTGTGCATGAGGTTAGAGTGGGTTTTAGGCCAGACAGTTCAGGCTGAAGCACAATGGCCAAAATACAAGGGACCTGTGAAGGCTTCCAGAGCTCGGGCACACACCTGGACGAGGGCTGTGCTGGCCCAGAGCTGGGCTGGAGGCACTTCTGCTGCAGCATTCCCACTCTCCCTCCTCCTGCTCCACACAGCAGGCATTGGACACGGCTGAGCAGCAAGTGCCCAGGTATTTCCTGGAGCATTATTAGGCAGGAAATCTGCCTCTCTGAGCGGTGCTGCTCATGTTGCAGACCTTTGCCCCCATGGTGTGAACGCTGCACGTTCCCCCTTTCACTGTCGCTCCAGCCCCATGTGTGACTCAGTACAAGATGCTTATTCTGGCTTCTTTCAGACCACGACTCATTTGCAAAAGCCCAACTGTCATCACATTTATTTTTCTTCCTCCTGCTTCCCTTGGCCTGGCGGGCTGGGCAGGGCTGGTATTTGGGCCCCTGGGACCCCAGATGTGCCACGGGATGACGCAGAAACATCAATATTTTCCCTTGGAACGGATGTGCTTTTGTGCCATCGCCAGCTCGTCGCAGTCCAGGTTGTTTAAGGGCTTGGGACAGAAGAAAAGCACTGATGAAAACAAAGGAGGGAAGAAATGCTTGGGGGCAGTGGTCAGGGGGAGATGACTTGGGTTTAACAGGGCTGATAACGATGCAGAAATGGAGTTGGTGACAACTGGCTGCCCCGGCTTCACTGCTGATAAATCTCTGGGCTTCGCTGGGAATGGCCCGGGCAGCAAATCCTACAGAGGCACGTTCCTTGCAGCTGGATTGGAAAGGCATTGCTGCCGCCAGGCTCTGCAGGAATGGGGCCTGAGCCTGCCAAAACAGGTTCCTGTGCTGAGCTGGGAGCTGGGATCACCTCACAGGGACTCAGGTCCCGAGCCAGAGGTGGCACCTTGGAGTGAGGAGGAGAGAAGGTGGGAGGCTCGGGGAATTCAGGTAACCCAGTAATCACAAACTTTATAAAGAAGGTGATTTCCTGTCACAGGATTGATGTACTGGCCAGAATAAAGGCAGAGAAACCCAGTCCTGCAAAGCCCTCAGGGTCACTGGCATAGCAGCCGCCATGTTTGTGGTGACAGCACTTGGGTCCAGCCATGGCAAGGCACTGCTGGGCTGTGCTGTGTGGGCACACTGGCACTCGTCCTGCCCAGGGAATTTATGCCATCAAGAGAATCACAGAATCATGCAATGAGTTGAGTTGGGTTGGGTTGGAAGGGATGTTAAAGATCATTTCATTCAAACCCCAGGCTGCTCAGAGGCATTCAATGTCTTTCCCCTTTGGAAAGTGAGAACAGCAATACCCACTGGTTACAAGCAGATCCTGCTGGGCACTGTGTGATGTTCCTGTGATTTTGGGGTTAGTGCAGTGTTGGCACGTGCTGGTCCAAACGGCAGGAAAGCAGCTTTGCTGTAATTAATAAAGCAAAGCCCTGTGATGAAGAGCACCTTTGACAGAGCTGTACAAGGTGTGTATCCTCTGGAGAAAGGAATTGATGCCCATGTAACACAGCCCTGCTGGGGCTGCAAAGGGAGCTCCCCTGATTCCCATTGTGGTCCCAACACTACAAGTCATCCATAGGACCTCAAAATACAAGATTTTAATCAACAATATATTTTTTCTCTGCCACATCATTTTGCTTAAGTCCAGTTTAAACTTATGAACCAAAGAAATGGCAATGCAGTGGGAAAAAACAAAGTTTCCCCTTTAAATTAGTGGCTCATGCCTGATTCACAAAAAAAGTATTGAAATCCAGTATTTTCATCATAAAACTGCGGGGAGGAAAGTGGGAAGGACTTGGGGATGTAGCTCCTCAGGAATTTTAACCCAGAACTTCAGTTCACTTCCATGAGAATAAAAGAAACTATTGACCATTGGATGGCTCTCCTTCATAATCAATTCAGAACTGGGCTTTGAATATTCATTTCTTAGTTCTGCTCCTCACATTTCTCTTGCTTGAGTGGAAATGCACAGAGAGGATTTCTGTGCTGGTTTGCAGAACCTTCCCAAGGCACCTTCTGAAACCTTTCAAACAGGAGGCAGCACTGGATGGAAAATCCCTGCTCCAGACTGCTCCCCCTTGTCCCAGCCCAGGATTGACTTGGAATAACCCATTCCTGGCCAAAACGAAGAAAATCCCCCCAGTGCCAGTGGCTTTGATTCCCAGTTGCTCATCCAAACACCCCTTTCCATGAGCTCAGGCTGGGACACATCCCCAGCAGTTTCTTTTTTGTGTGGCAAGAAAAACCATCAATTTTTAACTCATGCAAATGAGGAACAAGATCCTTGTATAAAATAAACAGACAACCCATTTTTCACTGGTAATTGTTTCTTTGCCACATTAATAAAAATATGGTGTGTATTATGGTTAATGAATATGTAAATGAGATATGATTAATAACTCATTTGGAGAGAAATGGAAAGATTAGCTTACCTTCTGTAATTTCTCTGTGCCTCCCACCCTCTGTTGGATGGCTGTGAGGGGGGGCAGGCCCTGGCACAGGGTGCCCAGAGGGGCTGTGGCTGTCCCTGGATCCCTGGATGTGACCAAAGGGTGACAGGCAGGTGACAGAGCCAGCTCTTTCTGAGCCTCTGGGTTTGCTGTGGTGTCCCCAACTCAGGGATAGCAGGACAGGGCCATGGTCCCAGGGGGAGGGCAGAGGGAAAACTCAAGGTTTCAGCTCTAAGCCTTCCACTCAGTCCCCACAAAGAGCCTGTTCCTCCCTCCCAGCCCACCTGCCCTCCTTTGGCCCTGGTGACAACAGGGACAGGAGTGTCCCCTGCTGCTCCAGCAGAGCTCCTGCCCAGCAGCCATCAAAGGGTCCAATACAATCACTGGAGATAAAGAATTGGAGATCCCTTGGGTTGTTTAGCTCAAGTGGGTTTGAGTGCCTGGTAGTTTATTCCATGCCCAGTATCAATGTCCCCAAAGAGATGAAAAGACTTTGGGCATGGTCTGGAGCTCAATATGGGCAATATTCTTTCTGCTGTTTTATTGTTTTGTCAGGAATTTTGTTGTCAAAAGGACCCATTTCAGGAGCTGGAACGACATTGGGCACAGGGTGGGACGCACAGAAAGTAAATGCACGGAGGTGGTGGGAACCTTCTCCTGGAGCAAGACTGAAGGCTCTTAGAGACACAACACCACCAAGAGCTCGTGGGGACAGCCCTTCCCAGCCAGCTCCATCCACAATGGATGAGCTTCAGGAGAAGTCAGCTGCCAGGAACCCCTGCCCCTGTGTCTCTGGTGAAGGAAGCCAGCCAGGAAGAAAACAGGTTTTTTGTCCATCCCCTTTCAAGGGGGATTCCTTTTGAGGGGCAAAAATTAACTATAATCAACGAGTGGAAGTCTGAACTGCAGCCTGGTTCAGCCCAGTGCCACAGCTCCTTGTCCACAAGTGCTTTCCTTGCAGAGCCACCTTCCTGCACACTCCCATGGTTTTAATTGGAGCCAGCGGGAGCAGGGGCTCCCCTGGGTGATTCCTTGCATCCTGCAGGGTCACAGATCCAAACAGACATCCCCTAATTCCTGGGTGAGCCCAGACAGGCAGAAACTCAGCGGCAGAGCTGGCTGTGCACTTCCCATCCAAATGGAAATTTGGCTGAAGACATGTCACTGGAAATTACAATTTCTGCAGGAAAAAACAAAAACAACAAAACTATGATCAATCATTTGTTCCAATTTTCATTAAAAGCAAGAATTTTCCTTAAAGTAAATTTTGGTTACAGAAAAGCAGCTGTTAGTTTTGTTTTCTGTAACCAAAACCAGAAGGTTGCTCTTTAAAACGTTTTTGAAAAGCAGCTGCTTCAGTCAGCAAAACAAAAACAAAAGGAAACTGTCGCAACGACTAAAATAAATGTTTTCCTCAGAACTTCCAAGAATATAAAGGAAAGGCACGACTCGATTGTAGTGCCCTGGCTCTGCTGCAGATGCTGAGTGTTTGCTGCCTGCAGCATCGCAGCCCCTTCATGCTCTGGGGGGGCTCAGCAGGATGGGACAAGGGCTCTCCAGGAGCAAACCCAAACCAGGACAGTGCCTGGATAGCGTAGGAATTTGTCCGGAGCTGCTTCCCAACCCAGCTGGAATTGCTGCTGGGGCAGGAGGGACCCGGCCCTGGGCACTCCCTGGGGAAGGGGCTCTGCTCCCCTGGGAATCCCCTTGGAGCAGGGCTCGCATCTCCCCCACCCGGAGCACAGCTCTGTCTGTCCCTGCGTCTTTCCCAGGCTGATGGAGTTGGTCAGGTCACTCTGAGACACTTTAGTCTGTGGCTTACTTGGAGCATTTCAGCCACTAAGAAAAAGGAAAGGGCAAAGGGGAAAGAGAAAGAGGGAAGGGGATGGAAGAAACGGGGAAGTGGAAGGAAAAGGTGAAGAAAGGAGAGGAGAGGAGAGGAGAGGAGAGGAGAGGAGAGGAGAGGAGAGGAGAGGAGAGGAGAGGAGAGGAGAGGAGAGGAGAGGAGAGGAGAGGAGAGGAGAGGAGAGGAGAGGAGAGGAGAGGAGAGGAGAGGAGAGGAGAGGAGAGGAGAGGAGAGGAGAGGAGAGGAGAGGAGAGGAGAGGAGAGGAGAGGAGAGGAGAGGAGAGGAGAGGAGAGGAGAGGAGAGGAGAGGAGAGGAGAGGAGAGGAGAGGAGAGGAGAGGAGAGGAGAGGAGAGGAGAGGATCAAGATGTCTCTGTGGTTCTTAGGTTATTTATTGATTTTTCAATTTGGACAAACAAAGTGTCATTCAAAACCCAAACTCTTCCTTCTTAATGGGCCTTCACTGAATCAAGTTCTACAGCACTCAATTAACACATAAATAATTAAAACATATCCAGTGAAATGTTCTGTCCATAAGAAGATTTCGACGTGTGAAGTGCAGGGCATTAATTCATACCCGGTTTTCTTAATGGACCTCGACCTTCGGCCTCGTGTCTGGCACAATGAAGTGAGAATTAATCCACCATATTTCATGGGCTGTCAACTCATCCCATCCCCGTGGAGCACAGCCCCCCAGTGGGGGAGATCCCCCTGGATCCGTGGGGAGAGCAGCTGTGGATGGTGTCAGCTTTGGGAAGGTTTGGGGTCCACTGCATGGGGTGCCCCAAGGCCCAGCAGCACCAGGCTAAGTCGGGACCACCCTGCCTGCAGCCCTGGGCTTTACTAAGTCAGCTCCAGGGAACACAGCTTTGGCATCCCCTTGCAGGGGGACGTTGCCATCAGCCTCCCCGTGCTCAGGCAGGAGCGTTGCCAATGCCTCAGCCAGGGATCCAGGCATGGGGTGCACCAGGGCTCCCCACCTGCCAGGGCTCCATGCCCCGAGGGCTGGGAGGGCAGCAGGGACCCCTCTGCTCTCCACCCCCTGCACTGGGTGTGTGGCCACCCCAGCAGGAGCACAGCTCCTGATCCTGCAGCTCCTAAAATCCCAACAGTGCAGAACACTGATGCTGTGGTCCTCTCCAGGCTGCAGCTTCACTCAGCCTCGCTGCAGGGAGGTCGTGAAGGAAAAGATGCAAATTCTATTACCCATCCCTCAAGGTTTGCTCCGTTAAAAATCAGATTTGGGCTTGGAACATGTCTGTTCTCTTGTACTTTGAGATGAGCTTTAATTAAGAGGTAAAATTATTAAAGCTGCAAGTTATTATAGCCTGAGGACCCCAGCCCAGTGATATGAAGCAGATGGTCCTGGGGCAAGCGAAAGCCCTTTAATAAAGAAGCGTTTGCAATTCATGAGCATTAATTATGTCCACTTCTCTCATTTTAAAATGTTCTGCTTGTCAGTCCTGGTATTGTGTGCAGAGCAAGCATGATGAATTAGGCAAACCCCTTCTGGTTCAAGATATATTCTTTGTGTGGCGAAAATTAAAAGTATTATCTCCCAGAAGATGGAGTGATTAGAATATTTAAGCACTTGGGGATCCCCACCCCTTCTCCCCACTGCCCCAGCTCCCCTGTTCGGGTTTTGGAGGGCACTGCTGGGATCCAGCCATCCCAGATGCTTAACGGGACACCAGTGGCACCCTGAGCAGTCACTTACCCTCCTGCTTCACCCCTGCCACCCCATCTATTATTTACAGTAACTCTGGAGACCAGAACACACAGGACGAGGGAAAGGCACAGTCCCATGAGTTCCCTGTTCTGCTGCAGTTTACCATGGCCACCAACGTGCTCCTCACCTGATTTCCATGGCAGGGAAAGGCCACATCGTGAGACCTGCTTGCCTAATGTCCTGCCACCAGAAGCAGAGCTGGAGCCACAGCATTCCAGTGGCCCTGGGCCTCCCAAAGCCCATCCTCAGTCAGAGTGCCCACCTGCCCTGCTCACGTGGGCAGTGCTCCAGGCTCAGACAAAGCACCTGGGAGCTCTGAGGAGAGGGCAGCATCCAGCATCCCTGTGCCTGGGCAGCCCTGCTGAGGCCACTTCTGCTGCATTTGTTGTCACTCTGCTCTTGGCAAGGACAGCTACAGCTTAGCATTGGCTGGTTCAGGGGCAGGATACACTCTGGCATCCCCCCACGGCCACCTGAGTGTCCCAGCCCAGCACACCTACGCTGCACAGGAGAGGAGGGCAGGGGTGCAGGCAGTGCTGCCCTCGGGCCAGTCCCACTCCATCTGCAGCACAGCCTCCTCTGCTGGCTCAGCCGAGGCTTGGCCTCTCAGAGAAGGAGGAAATCCTGAGTGAGTGCTGCTCTTCGGAGAGAGCAGCCCTGGCTGTGTGAGCTCAGGAACTGCACTTTGGGGATGCAGCAGACAGAGGGATCCTGCTGTCCTGGGGGGCTGCAGCTCTGGCTGAATTCTGGCTGAATGCCTGCACCAGTTAGACAGGGAGAGCTGAATCTGCCTTGGTGGGAAGAGGTAAGCTTGAGAGTGGTTTGAGCAGAGCAGCAGGATGTTCATCGAGAGCACTCCCATCCACATGAAGCTCAAAACCAAGGCACAAGTGACTGGTGACCCTGGCACATCAGGAAATCCTGCAGATCCATGGGAAGATGCCAGTCAGACTTATTCTTGTCATTTGCTTCCTCTCCTCATGTCTTTTCCCTCTGAGCACTTGAAGAATTCACTAAGACCACTAAACCAATAATTCCTCCCATCACCCTCAGAAAGGAGAAATTCCTTTTGCTGCTCTGATTCACAGCTAAAAGGTCTCTCCTTACATTTCCTAGGTACAAATCCAGGTTTTCCATTCAGGGGAGTTGCACTCCCTGCCTGATGTTTCAAGATAACCCCGTGTGACCTGGGAGCGAGAGTCACCTGCCTTGCCCGTAGTCCCTTCACCCACTGCACACCTTGGCCGATGACACCCTTTGCTTTCATAGAGATTTATTGGCTCTTCCTTCTGCCCTGGATTAAACCTCACCATGGTACTGCTGGATTTTTCCAGACACCAGTCAGAGAAGTCCAAGACTGGATGAGATCTGAGCAAGTTCCCCACATAGTCCCAGCAAGGGCTTGAGCACCAGACTCTGGGAGGACACAAATCCACTCTGCAAATGGACTAGTTCATTCCAAAAACCAACCCCGCGGGCTGTGCTGGCCAGGCTGAGCACAGTCTGAGCTGGTCTGTATTGATGTGAATCCTCAGCTGCTGCTTTAAAGTAAAAACCCTCCTGTCTGGGAATCCTTACATGGAATAAGCAAAATCCAATGCCCGGGTGTGGCTTTATTCATCCAGCCCTGGGGAGGAAAAGGAGGAGGATGCTCTGGGTGCTTGTTCAGTGCAGGGACGACTCGGTCTCTGACAGCCACAGAACCTGCGACACCAGTGTCCCCATCGGGGGTCCCAGGGACACGGCCAGCCCGGGATACTCAGCTCCAGTCCCAGCACTCTCAGCTCAGAGCTCAGGGCCAGGCTGCGGGGACCTACCGCCCCCTCCTGCACATTCCCGGGCATCGGGGATTTACTCTGCTTGCCTCTCAGCTCCGTGGGAGGTTCTTCTTGCTTCATGATTTAATTTGGCCGTGATTTATTTATAGCCACGCTCATAAAATATGCAGCCCTTTCTGAAGCCTGTGTGCGCACGAGTGCTTTCAGGGAACGAAATCGCTGCCTCTGCACCGCAGGACAGCCCCAGGTGACACTGCCAGGCTGCCGTGGGACTGGGGAACATCCTCCCACCGACCAGGACATTCAGTCAGTATTACCAGCAAATTTCATGCTCCTGTTCCCATCCCTTTCTGGCCAAGCCCAGCCCTCCTGGTCCCTCTCTGCCAGGGGGCACAGCTGGTGCCACCAGCTGAGCTCAAAGCCCTTCGGACCCCGCTGCCACCGTATGAAGATGTTCCAGCACAATGACAGCTGTCCCGGGGGGGCCCCAAGGTTTGCTTGGAGACCCCTCAGAAAGAGGAGCAGGTGACCCTGCTGTGGGTTAGTGAAGCCCAAATGTTGGAGACGGCTCAGGAGGATCCAGGCCTTCGGGACTGGGGAGGGAAGTATAAATCCTTTCTCGCACGGGTGTGATGTAATTTGCATATGCAAATACCCCTGGACTTCCCTTGAGCCTGCCCAACCTGCAAGGCCACCTCGTGCTTCTTTCCCAACCCGACGTAGGGCCAGAGGAGCCTCAAATCCCCCTCACATCCCCAAAATCCCCATCCTGACCAAATAAACCCCGGCACAGCTCAGCCCCGTTCATGCCAAGGGCGGCAGGGCCCTCCAATACTCGGAGGGGCACAGCAAGGGCTGGGGGAGCCTTTGGGAAAGGCCCCCAAGGAACTGCCACAGTGTCAGGGTATTGGAAAATGCTCCCGTCAGAAGCTGCCCACCTTCCAGAGCTGTCCTAACCCTGGGACACTGGAAAGCCCCCCTGGGTCTGTCACAGCCCTGGGGACACGGGCAAAGTCCCCTCTGGATCTGTCACAGCCCTGGGATATTGGAAAGCCCCCCTGGGTCTGTCACAGCCCGGGGACATAGGAAAGCCCCCCTGCAGGGCTGTCAGTGCCGGGCTCCTCGGCTGAGCTGGGGTCAGGCGCAGCTCCCCCAGCACAGCTCTGGGCCATGGGATGGGCTGGGAGGTCCCTGGGCTCCGGGCGGGGGGGCCTCATTAAGGGGGAATGAGAAGAAGCAGCAGAATTAGCTACTGAGCACAAGGAAGGGGAGGTGGAAGGTAGTTCATTATCCCAGCCTCGCTCAGCCTATTAAACCCTCCCCGTCCCCTCAGAGTTGGATCCAGCCCTGCACGGGGCAGATGGGATCCCCCCCCAAACCACCCCCAGGTGCTTCACGGTCAATTAGAGGCGAGTGGAGCAAGGGATAGGGGTTAAGGATTACGCCAAGGGCAAGGCCAAGGGCCCAGCAGGGGCGCCTCTGCTCATCTATATCATAGACACTAATTTGGTTTAATTTACTTCAAAGGCTTTCCTGGAGGCTGTGACGCATGCCAGGTTGGGATCTATTCCTCTCAGAAGAGGTTTGAAAGGAGGCAGGGGCCTTTCTCTTGTGAGCAGCCTAGGGACAGAGCTTTGGGGTTTGATTTTCCTTTTTAAAAATTTTTTTACAAGGACTGCCTCTAAAGCCAGATAAGAGGGAGCCCTGGGAAATGAAAGCTGAAAAAGTGGATATGAAAGGAGACATGACAGACAAAGACTATAATGAAGCAGTTAAAGGACTTTAAAATAAAGCCTCTCTCCACCCAGTGCCTGCAGAGGAGCAATAAAACCAACCTGCAAAGTGCCAGCTAAAGATTCCCCCAGGAAAGCTCACCCTTGAGGAAAGCTAAATATATTGAATTATGCCCCAGGAAGCAAATAAACCAGGGACAACACGGAGCTTTTATCCTTTCATCAGCCGGGGGGAAGTAGTGTTAATGCTGGGAGCTTAGGGAGGCTAGAAGGGCAAGAACAGCCTCTGCTGTGGGGGGAGAGCAGAGGATGGATCCCGGAACACAGCCATGACCTGCTCCTTCCTGGGCTGTGCTAAGCCCGGGAGCTCTGCTGGCTCCCTGCCCAGCTCTGAGCAACTGGAGATAACTCCTGCAGAGTTGGGAAGAGACATGGCTGGCACCAGCCAAGGAGATCTGGCCAACACCCTGGGCAGGGACAGCTGGGCGACACCCCAGTCATTCTTACCTGGACCTGCAGCATGACCCAACCCAGCCCAGCCCTCTGCAGTGTGCTCAGGGCTGCAGGGAATCACAGAACCATGGAATGGTTTGTGTGGGAAGGAACCCCAAAGCTCACCCAGTGCCACCCCTGCCATGGCAGGGACATCTCCCACTGTCCCAGGCTGCTCCAAGCCCCAATGTCCAACCTGGCCTTGGGCACTGCCAGGGATCCAGGGGCAGCCACAGCTGCTCTGGGCACCCTGTGCCAGCCCTGCCCACACTCACAGGGAACAATTCCTGCCCAATATCCCATCCAGCCCTGCCCTCTGGCAGTGGAAGCCATTCCCCTTGTCCTGTCCCTCCATGCCTTGTCCCCAGTCTCTCTCCAGCTCTCCTGGAGCCCCTTCAGGCCCTGCCAGGGGCTCCGAGCTCTCCGTGCTGCCTTTTCCTCTCCCGGTGAGCACTCCCAGCTCTCCCAGCCTGGTTCCAGAGGGGCTCCTGGAGAATCTCCATGGCCTCCTCTGGCCTGGCTCCAGCAGCTCCAGCTCCTTCCTGTGCTGGGCCCCAGGGCTGGAGCAGCTCTGCAGGTGGGGTCTCACCTGACTGGGCAGAGGGAACCCCTTCTCCCAGGCTTGGCTGCTGCAGCCTGCGCTGGGGCCAGGCGGTGCCCTGTCCATATCCCATATCCCTCATCTCACATCCCATATCCCACACCGCTCACCCCGCCGCTGGCCCTCAGTCCCGGAGCGCTCCTGCTCCGCGGGCCGGGGCCGCCCCCGCCCGGAGCCGCCGGGACCCGCAGCTGTGCCCGGGCACCCACGGGCATAATTCCCACCGTAATTCTTCAATTTACAAGGCAGTAAATGAAAGAGGGAGATGGGATTTGCTCAGCTCATTTTCCAGGAGTATTTACTGCTGAGAACGCCACAAAAACCATTTAAACAATTGCTTTTATGACGCAACACACATTAAAGAAACTTCTCTAATATTTTTTTTCACCCCTCTGCCATTTCGTGCAGCGCTGCTGCTGTTGTGCTCAGCTCGCTGCTTTATGGGCTGTTTGGATTTTAATTGGGCTGTAGCCCCAGGGAGCACTGAAACTTGGAGACTCATTTAGCTCTGAGAGTGCTCACAGCTGATCAGGCAGAAAGGCTGGGGCCTACTTTAATGCCTTCTGTCACTTTGGGAGCTGGAAGAGCCGTGTGGGGAGCACAGCACACAGGATGGGGGTGAAACTGATGGTGGTGCCCACATTCCCTGTGCAGAGGGAGTCCTGGGAGGATGGATGCTGTGGCCAGTGGATGCAATGAGGGCAGGCTGAGGTCTGGGATGTTTAGGAAAGGCTTTTTCTCCAGCACAGGAGTGTTGGGGACTCTCCACAACTGGAGGTTTTCAAGGCTGGGTGAAACACAGCCCAGCCCAGAGCTGGTGGCAGACACACGCAAGAAGCAGATGGGAATAAAGACCTCTAGAGCACCTTGTGGTTTTATTATAAACTTTAACTCTTTAACTCAGCCATTCCCAGTGGGTAGTAAGCGCTGCCTTTGGAAGGAAGGCAGCTCTCCATGCTGCTAAACACAAGTAGGAGCTGCATCCCATCTCCCACCACCTGACCACAGGAACAGCAGCCTATGGGGCCAGGTTGGGAGAGCTGGGGGTATTCACCTGGAGAGGGGAAGGCTCTGGGGAGAGCTCAGAGGCCCCTCCAGTGCCTAAAGAACCTCCAAGAGAGCTGGAGAGGGACTGGGGACAAGGGCATGGAGTGACAGGACAAGGGGAATGGCTTCGAGGTGCAGAGGGCAGGGCTGGATGGGATATTGGGAAGGAATTCCCTGTGAGGGTGGGCAGGCCCTGGCACAGGGTGCCCAGAGCAGCTGTGGCTGCCCTGGATCCCTGGCAGTGCCCAAGGCCAGGTTAGACATTGGGTTGGAGCAGCCTGGGACAGTGGGAGGTGTCCCTGCCATAGCAGGGGTGGCACTGGATGGCCTTTGAGGTCCCTTCCCACTCAAAACACTCTGGGACTCCAGAGCTCTGCCAGGCGCTGCTCACAGCTGGAGCTGTCCCTCCCTGCTGCTGCCTCCCCGGCAGTGTCCCCAAGCCCAGCCATGTCCCCAAACCCGGCAGTGTCCCCAAACCTGGCTGGGTGTGTCCCCAGGCCCGGCAGTGTCCCCAGACCTGGCTGGGTGTGTCCCCAGACCTGGCTGGGTGTGTCCCCAGGCCCGGCGGGGCTCGGGGGGTTCCGCGGCCGCCACTCCGCCCGCAGCCACCGGAGGGCGCCCGCGCTCCGCTCTCGGCCGGGACCGGCGGGAACGGGCTGGGGAAATAACGGGGAGAATAACGGGAAAATAATGGGGAAATAACAGGGAGAATAACGGGGATAATAACGAGGAAATAATGAGGAAATAATGGGAAGAATAACGGGGGAATAACGGGAAAGTAATGGGGAAATAACCGGGGAATCAACGGGGAGAATAACGGGAAAATAACGGGGAAATAACGGGAGAATAACTGGAAAATAACGGGGGGAATAACGAAGAAATAATGGGAGAATAACAGGGAAATAACGTGGAAATAGCGGGGAGAATAACAGGAAAATAACGAGGGAAGAAGGGGGGGAATAACGGGGAGAATAACGAGGAAATAACAGGGGAAGAACAGGAGAAGAACGGGGAAATAATGGAGAAGTAATAGGGAAATAACGGGGAGAATAATGAGGAAACAACGGGGGGAGAAGGGGAAAATAAAAGGGAAATAACCGGAAAAATAATGGGGGAATAACGAGGGAATAACAGAGGAAATAATGGGGAAATAAGGGGGGGAGAAGGAGGAAATAACGGAGGAATAATGGGAGCAATAACGGGAGGAATAATGGAGGAAATAATGGGAGTAATAATTGGAGAAATAATGGGGAAATAACAGGAGAAGAAAGGGGAAATAACAAGGGGAATAACAGGGGCAGAACAGGGGCAGAATGGGGAAAATAACGGGGGGAATAATAGGGGAAGAATGAGGGAATAACGGGAAAATAACGGGGGAATAACGGGGAAATGGGCAAAGGAGGTGCCGAAGTGCCTGGTGCAGGGTGTTACCCAGCAGCTCCCATCCCCACCGAGCTGTGCCGAGTGTTTGCAGCCCCGGTGGAGAGCCAGGGAAACAGGGTTTGACATCATTCAAGCACCCGAGTCAGCCTAAGCAAGAGTTCCATGGAACTACGGAGTATCCTGAGCTTGAAGGAAGCCACAGGGATCATCCAGCCCAGCTCCTGGCCCTGCACAGACGCCCGGGGAGCCTGGTCAGTGCCCCACCACCCTCTGGGGAAAGAACATTTCCCTGGTAGCTAGCCGAACCCTCCCAACACAGCTCCATGCCGGTTTGGAGGACAGGATGTCAGCTCTGCTGCAAATCAGTGGCTGTTTCTCTTGGGACCCTTTCCAAAAGGTTCTCAATCCTTCACCTTGTTTCTTCTTTGTAAAGTCCTTTTGCTACACGCACTTCCAAAGGATCCTCGACACAAAGCAGCCCTGCAAGCCCGAGTGCTGGCCTGAATCGATGCCACTCACTTGTTTACCCTGTGAATGGCCAAAGAGCAGAGGCAAAACTGAAGTGCTCAGCTTGTTTCTGCTTTCTGAGATGTTGATCCAAAGCGAGGAAGAATATCTCTAATTTCTCCACGGGAAGGGAAAACCCACTTGTGATCCTACCTGCTCTTCAGAAGGGAAAGATTTGTCCCTCTGCTGGGTGCCAAACCCAGCAGGACCCAGGGTGGCCTCATGTCCTAGGGCTGCAGCTCACAAGAGCTCCAGTACTGCTCCAGCAAGTGAGATCCACTCCTAGGCTTGGAGCTCAGCAAAATAAACACACAGGAAAATAAATACACTGTGAGGTTGGCAGGCCCTCGCACAGGGTGCCCAGAGCAGCTGTGGCTGCCCCTGGATCCCTGGAGTGTCCAGGACCAGGCTGGATAGGACCTGGAGCAGCTTGGGACAGTGGAAGATGTCCCTGCAATGGCAGGGGTGGCACTGGATGGGCTTTGAGGTCCCTTCCAACACAAATCACTCTGTGATTCCATGATTCCATGTGATGGCTGTGTTTTGGCCCAAACTCCCAAAAAGCAGAAGCACCTGAGTTATTCTGACTTTTATTTCATTGCTTCTTAGTCCACACAGTCGGTATAAAATCAGAAAAGCAAAGCAAAAAAAAAAAAAAAAAAAAAAGTAGAACCCCATAAAAAACCAAAATTAATCAAAAAAAGCAACAGTGTCTGGAGTCCTCAGAGGCAGCCCGGGGTCTGTGCTGGTGCCTGTTCCATTCATGGCCAGACTCGTTGCTGACAGACAGAGGACTCACATCTCACTCTGGTGCCAGAGCCACACGGGCTCCAGCCAGAGCTGCTTCTGTTCCTCTGCACCACGGAGGGGAAAAAGGAATCTTGGTTATAAATGCTTTATTAAAAATAATAGTAAGAGCAAATCTAAGTACAAAAGCAGTTATAGCTCATTTATATTACACAGAATTATTTCTCATTTCTAGCTTGGTTGTTTACCTCAAGGTCGTTAACTGAATTTCCAGTGACTAAGGTTAAATGGCTTAGCAGGGTAAGGAATGGCAAATAGATAGCACCATTTCATACATCTGGTATTGGATTTCAGGGACAGACTGGGCTGGCTGCTTTCTCAGGGCACTTCAGCTCCACGGCAAGGACAGAGCACGTTCCAGGCTGGGAGCAGCAGTTCCCAGGGCTCGGCTCGGCACAGCCCAACGCAAGGGAGCACAGCTGGGCTGGATTGCAGCTCCACCTAAGTGATTTAAAAGCCCAAATTCCCAGCGGGTGTGGTGGGAAGGCAATGGGACTTAGGCACGTAAGTCATTTAGGCACTTGGGGCAATCAAAGCCTTTGCTCCAAAATCCTTCAAACCTTTTGGAAGCATCTCCCGTCAGATCTGGACGTGCCCTTTGGATCACAGCATGTGGCAAGAGCAGGGCCCAGCCCTCCGGCTGCAGGACCAGCGTGACTGATACACGCCAGCCTCAAACCAGAGCTGGGGGCCCTGACAGGGCAACACGGGCTGGGGCAGGGCAGGAGAGTTCAGCTCAAAGGGGATTTTGCATGAGAGAAAAATCACTGCGCTCTTGTTACACTGTTAGGAGTAAGAGTTCCTTAGGCACTTGCTTTAGGCTTTAAAACAGCACATGGTCAACAGAAGCAAACAAGACTATGTACATATATGTAAAAAGTGTTATAAATAGGTTTTTTAAACCATAGATACTATATACATCTTCAATTAACAAGGAACTCTTTGAGTGTTTCCTCTGGGGGTTGGTTTGGTTTGGATGGGAGGGTTTATTCCTTTTTTTTTGTTGTTTTTTTTTTTTTTTGTTTGTTTTTGGTTTTGTTTGGTTTTTTGTTTGGTTTTTTTTGTGGTTTTTTTTGTTAATTTTCTTTTTCATCTTCTCGTCTATTCTCCCCTGCCTCCGTCTCCTGTGAGGCCATTGCCAATGCCCCTGTCACACCGGGCCACGTCCCACAGCGTCACTCGCGCTTCCGGAGGATGACATAGATGATGCCGCTGGCCAGGGCCAGGGGGAAGGCCAGCCACGCCAGGATGTAGGCGAAGCCGTAGGAGAGGTTTTCTGAGGCGTGGTGCCAGTCCGTGTGCCTCACTGTGAAGATGGCAGCGCCACTCATCACACACAGCCCTGCAGGGGAAGCACAGGGGATGTCAGTCTGGGATGTCTGGGAGCCCAGAGTCACACAGGACAGCACCCAACACCAGCACGGGAACTGCCTTTGTTATTGTCCCCTTGGACCCTGTTCCCTGGAAAACTGGGAGTCTTCACATTTGGGGAGGGGATGCTCTAGGCTCTGGCCTGCCTGGAGGTAAGCAGGGATATCTCTGCCATGCCCAGCAAGCAAAGCCAGAGGCTCTGGAGCAGACCAGGCTGGAGCATCACCTGGGCTAACCCATCCCTCAGACAGCCCCAGATCAGGGCTTCTGCTCCAGACCAGCCCCACTCCCCTGGTGCCTTGCTTAAAACCCTGGTCTGAGCCACTTCCCTGCAGTGCTGCAAGAGCTCAGACATGGAGCTGGGCTTTCAAAGTAAGAAGGTTTCTGTGTCACCTCTCTAGGTGATAAAAATCACAAACCCAACTGGGCCTCAGGATGTTCTGGCTGTGATCCCCTATCCTTCACAGCTGCACCAGAAGCTCATCTGCAAACTCCATTCCCAGCAAACCCCGCTCCTTGAAAAAACACTGCTCCTTGAAAATCCTGGTCCCCACAAACCCTGTTCCTTGAAACCCCAGCTCCCTGCAAACCCGTCCATGCCCATGGCTCCCTCCTCTTCCCTGGCACCCCCTGGCCAGCCAGGGCTCGTGCAGGTCCCAGGGGTGTCCGGCCAGGCCCAGCCCTGGTGGGCAGCGTTTAAGTTTTGTTACAAACATCAGGGGTGAGCACTGCCCGGAGCTCACACAAAGCCACCTCTATTCCTGCCCCAAACAAGCTCTTTGAGTCAATCCCAGCAGTTCTATTATTCAGTCGGGGCTGTTGTTGGAGCTGAGTTCCAAATCCCCTGCCTGGCCCTCAGGACCACCTACATTTCAGCACCGTGATATTTGAGCTGTAATTCCACTTGACACTGCTCCTTTTGTTTGGGGAAAGTGCACAAGTGGGAATTCACTTCATTAAGGCACTGCCCGAGCAGTTTCCATTCTCCAAGCACGGGAGCCAACTCCCACTGCCCAGCCCATGCACAGAGAGCACAGCCATTGTCTGGGGGACAGGGGACAGGCGTGTGGCCACCCGCTCACCTACAGCCAGCCACACACAGCAGCGATTGTCTGCAGTAGGACTCTGGCCAGCCAGAGGCGAGGGCTACAACTGCACTTCTGGGGCACCTGTTCTGCTCTGAGAACACCCTGGGCAGGCAGGCCCAGCTGCAGCCAGCTGCCTGCACTGCTGCAAGCAATAATGCACCATCCCTGCAGAGCCTGGCTTTGGGAACATGCTCCAGCCTTGCTTTGGCAGGTCAGGAGGGCAAACACTTCCTGACATTTGTTCCCAGGGTTTGCTCGTGTTGGAGCAGCCCCAGCCCTGCAGAGGAACCAGGCTGGGGCTGTGCAAGCTCCAGGGCAGCTCTCCAAGCCAGGTGTTTGCAAACAGCTGTGGGATGTGGGCAGGCACAGCCCTGGAGGCTGAGCCCACAGGGTGCAGCTCTGGGGTGAGAGAGGTGGGAGAGAAGAGATAAAAGTGAGGATGAGAAGGATGCAATAGTTGGGTCAGACCCCAAGAGGCCCAAACCAATGTCTCTGCCATGCTGAGGTATAAGGAGTTATCCATGGATATGCTGGACCCACCAAGGATGGAGGGGAGCCTTTGAGGGCCTTTTGATGCTCTTGATCCCATCAGGACAAATCCAGCTCGGCTTTGGGGATGATTCCAAACTGTGTGAAGGCGCTGGGGACGATCCTGCCTGGCTGCTGCACCACAGACCAAAGTGGCCTCACACTTCTCTTCTTGCCCTTCCCTCTCCTGCTTGGTATCCCTGAGATGCAGGCAGTGGGCACCAGCCCTGCCCTCCTCCCTGGCTCTCAGGGCAGCACTGCCCAGCTCTGCCACCCAGCAGAGCCCACTGCTCCTGCCCTGACTTCCCACAAGCAGCAAGGAGACCAGAACAGGCTCAGCTCCTGTGACCATAGCTGTTCCCACCTGCAGGCAGGATCTCCTGGCAGTGCTGGCACAGCCATGTCCTATTTCTTGCCAACAACCCTGACATTTAGGGTCACAAAGATCAAAACTGACCTGAGCCTCCTCCTCCAGCCCTGGCCAGGGGGAGCAGCACGGATGGCCACCAGTGCCCACCTCTGCATGGTCCACCTGGATCCAGAGCTCTGCCTACAAGTTCCCCTGGCCATAGGAAATGTTGATGGGATGAGGACACATTTTCTCTGTCCTTCATACTGGCTGGGCATGGCATTAACCCATAGCTCAGAGATTGTAGGTCCGTGTACGACCCTGCATCCCCTCGAGACACCCAGCACAGCTACAATCCCATTTCCTCCTCCTCTGACAATGAGGACTTAGCAGCAATCACTCAGGAGAGAGAAGCCTTGGTCTATTAGAGAAGCTCTCAGGCAGGTAATTGCATTATTAATGCCCATTTCCCCTCCTTGGCTCCATGGCTCTAAGCAGTTTCCATACATCTCTTTTTCCAGAGATGGTGAACTGATCTGAGCTCCACCTACACTGTGGCCAAGCAGATCCACTCATCATGGATTTCATGCCGAGAAATGTTAGCTCTGGATTTCTCCAGGGTTTGGGAAGGCCAGTTGCTTAGAGGATGCCCAGAAACTTTGTCTAAACTCAGTGAATGAGTTTTTCCACTGATAAAATAGCAAGATCTCGGGTGCCTTCTAGTTTAACATCTAAAGCTCTACAAAAGAATCAGTCTCCTTCCCAGACACTCTGTCCTAATTCAGCCAGGACCTCGAAGCACAATTACATTTTTTAGCCTGAACTCTTGAAAATCCTCTCCACTGGTTTCATACGTGGAAACATAAAGAGAGCCAGTGACTTTACAGCATCAGCAATTGGGGAACTGCAGCATAGGACGTGAGCTGTGGCTCCTTTCTAGCACTGAGTTCTCAAAGAGTTAAAAATAGCAGCTCAGTCCAAGCCAGAGCTCACCCTGCAGCTCCAGGGCTCTGTGCTCGTGGGGAAAGCACCAGGAGCCCTCATGGCAAGTTTATAAATAGTCACCGAGCCCTCTTTTGCCAAAACAGGATCGTCACGACTTTCCCCACCCTGCCAGCAGCTGTGGAAGCCTCACCCAGCCTGGCGAAGGGTCCCAGAGCCAGCACAGCCACACTGGACACCCAACATCCCACCCCGAGCCCTGGGAACAGGCAGAGCTCTTGTTCCAGCATCCCTGTGATCCTGCCCCCAGCTCTGTCCCAGTGGCTCTGGCACCGTGTCCCTCCTGTGCCTCCCTTGCTGGGGCAGAGACCCTCTTGTACCTTGCCTGTGCAAGGGCAGAAGAGCCTGGATGCACAATGGCCCAAGAGCTGGACCCCATCCCAGGTGTGTGGGACCTCAACACTCCTGAAATATTCATCTCCCTTCCCTTCCCTTCCCTTCCCTTCCCTTCCCTTCCCTTCCCTTCCCTTCCCTTCCCTTCCCTTCCCTTCCCTTCCCTTCCCTTCCCTTCCCTTCCCTTCCCTTCCCTTCCCAGGCAGCAGCTCCAGGGCCCTCCTGATGTGCCCCAGGAGCTGCTCGTTCCCGCCTTGCCCTGTCCCTGCCCTCAGCCTGGCCCCGGGTGGCAGTGCCAGTGCTCAGCCCCGCTCACCTGCCAAGATCTGGAAGACTCCGGTGATGTAGAACCTGCCGCCCTTGGTGAGTGTGAAGAGCTGGCAGAAGAACAGGAACAGTGACAGGACGCTGAAGATGACGGAGAGGATCATCATGGCTTGGACAGACTGCAGCCATTCTAGGGACAGACAGAACACCTCAGCGAGGGCACCATGGAGCCCCTGCCGTGCCCATGGCATTGCCACCAGCCCACCCTGGCTCCCACGGGCTTTGAGAGCAGCTGGGGGCTGTACCCAGCACGGCCCCAGCTGCTGAGATCCCCAGCACGGGCCCGCTGCCCCGGGATTTCGGGTGCCATGTGGATGCCATGGATCAGCTGCTGGAATACAAGGGATCACAGGCCTGGGCACTGCCTCAGGCGCATTTACCACAAAACAGAGCAGAGACAAAAGTCCTGACCTGCAAAAAGCAGACAGAGCCTCTCCCCCAGATCCATGCCAGGCCCTGGCTGTTCAGCTGTGCTGCAAACACCAAAGCCATGTGCAACAAACTCTGAGACAGCGTGCTGGCCAAGCTCCGAGGGCAAAGAAACACACGGGAATGAAAACTCCCCCTGCCCCTGTGGAGCTGAACCTTTCGGAAGCCCTCCCCAGCTGCCAAACACAGCTGTGTCCCAGAACAGACCAGTTAAACCAGCCCATGTGAGTCACTGCTCAGCTATTTCCAGGCTTAGTGGGTGTGTAACTCCCCACGTAAAAAAAAAATATAAATAAACAAACAAAATGCAGCACCATGCCATGAGCTCCTGCAGCTTGACAGAAAGAGGCAGTGCTCATGGATACCTTTCCTTACAAAGTTTGAAATAAAAATGCAGGACTCAGTGCAGGTAAACTGAGCCACAAACCATCCAGTGAAAGGCAGAAAAATCCTGCTAGGTGAAATGAATGGGCTAACTCCGTCCCCAAACATTAAAGTAATTTATAACACTAGGGGCCGAATTCTCAGGTGGGATTAGGCAGCACTGAAACCTCAGACTCAGTCCCATGTTCCTGCCACAGTTTTACCCCCACCAATTTCAGTCCCCCGCCTGCAGAACTGGCTCCCTGCGGCAAATGGCTGAAATAGAGCAAAACCTCCAAACAAAACTGCCCTTCAGCTCAGCCACGTCTGACCTTGGAGCAGCAAACGAGGCAGCTGGTACTGTCCAGGGCAGCGTGTGCCCCAGAGAAGCGACCACACTGGGTCCCCAGCAAATCCCTGCGAGCTGCATTCAGGGAGGGCAGAGTGGAGTTTGGACTGGAGAATGTGCACAGCCTCCTGCTGGGATGGCAGTGATGGTCCATGGGCACTCCCAGCAAATCCACAGCTGCGGGAACATCCTGTGCCACTCAGTCACATCTATGGGTTTGACTTTGGACCAGGATTTCTACCCCTTGTCTTTGCCTCTTGTCTCAGGATGTTCAGGAAATGGAGCAGAGGCAGTCCCTGCTACCAAAGCTCTGGAACCACCCAGAGCAGTGCCTGCTCCTCACAGCTAGCCTGGTCCTTTCCCTCCCTGCCACACTTCCCATTTCAAATACTCCCCAGCTGCTTCCATTCCTTAGGAAGGAGCAGCTATTGCTACTTCCAGGAAATCCCAGCATGGATTTCACTGCAATGTGCACACAAAAATGTCCAATGTCCCCCTAGCTCAGGTAGCCGGGCAGGGAGACTGCCCCTGCCTCAGCCCCACTTGCCCCTTCAGCTCTGGCTGTCCTCTACCAGTGAGAAATGGGATGAGGCAGCTCCAGCACCACCAAAATCATCATCAATCCTTGCTCAGATCAGACCAGAGAAGTGTTTGGAGGATGTGCAGCTGCTGAACTGCACCTCCTTCCATTCCTCAGCACAGACAGGGCTCTCATCCCAGCGCAGGGAAGCTGAGCTCCCCTCTCACCCCTTCCCAAGCCCTGATGCTGTGTCCAGCTCCAGCACTGGCTGAGCCAAAGCCAAGCCCTGCAGTTTCATCCAGAACCAGAAAGTCAAATCTTTTGTGATTGCAAAGGCCACGGGATCCGGCGCGAGAGGAGCCCTTTCTGCTGGGAGGTGGATGCTCCCACTGCTGGTTATTTTAGGAGAGGGCTGTCTAGACGGAAAGCTGAGCTGAGCTGCCCTTTAATTGCATCCGCCTCCCCTGCCTGGTTTTTGGTTCTGAATGCAAATGATTTATAGGGGCTTTGCAAAATCCCATTGTAATCAAGAGCCATGTCAGAGGCAGAGAAAGGAGCACTGAGGGGGGAGCCCACCGTGGCCGGAGGGTTTGGGCAGCCAGCCTGGGAGCAGGGAAATCAGGAGATGATCCCACAGAGCAGAGCTCTGGGCCGGCTCATATCCAGCCCTTTGCTGACTTTTGTTGGCCTCCTGTGTGAAAACAAAGGGCAGGATCCCAGCCCAGGACTGAGACCCACGAGAGCAAGTTCCAGAGCTCCACTAACTCCATGCCAGCTGCCCACAGACTCCAGCTGGATTAGGACAGCTAATTGCCTTTAATACATTTAAAATCATCGCTGTAATGGCAGGTAAGGTTTTTACCTCCCCAGCCCCACATGCCTTTAACCCCTTGGCTGTTAGTGCAGTGTCCAGCCCTCAGGATTCCAAACACAGCAAGTTTCCCGGAGCTGCAGCCGGGCTGTCAGCACTGTTTACTCCCAGGCTGTTATTTGTGGTTTCCCCTGGGCAGCGAGCTGGTTATCCCATTTTCCCCTGCATCTCTTCAGCTCTGTGTTTATATCTTTGTTCTTCAGAAGGAAGAAGAAAAGGAAACAACGTGGAAAGGACAGATAACACCCTGCATGCTGCTTCCGGAGACAACCCGGCGGGAGTGGGTTTAGAGCCCTTTCAGGCAGCCAGAGACAAAGCAAGAAGTTTTTACAAAACAAATTTGAATATTCCTTTAAGTTCTGCAAGTCCTGATATGCTCACAGCACTGCTTACAACAGTAGAGAGAAGACTTCAGCCCTAGGATGATAAACACCATGTTTCACTGCCCTAAAATCCAGCACGAAAGAAACCCAGAGCAGAAATTGGAACCCAGAGCAGAAATTGCAGATGAATCTCCCAGACAGACAGCAGAGCCTCAGCCCTGCTTGCAGGGAGGTTTTATGCCCTGAGAGGACTGACACGGCAGGGAAACAGGTGCCCTTGGCCGGGAGCAGAGGCCTTGAAGGACAGGCATTGCCTCCCCAGGGTTTAATTCACACCCCCACACCCTCTTTGGTCCCAGCCAAGGAGGAAAACTGAAGAGCACACTGAAGACACTTATTTGAGTACTCAGCTTATCTACTGCTGTGAGAACTCCCTAAATTAGTGCTGTGCATTAAAAACCTCACCGTGCTGGGATCTGCAGCTGATGGGAACGTTTGGCAGATGGCGTTTTCCCTTTGCCAAGTGTGTATGCTCTGTACACTTACAAAGCAATCTCTTCTGAGGAAGAAAACATCCATTAAGGAGGTAACTGTAGCATATAATACAGCCAAAGCTGGAGGGAGGGAAATTCATGCCCCTAGCTGTAAAACCTGCTGCTGCCATGATGCAAATGAAATCTCAGCAGGGTCAGAAGCAGCACAGGTACAAAGGCACCAGCCCAGGGCTGCCAGGAAAAGCCACATTATCTGAGCAGAGTTTTCCCAGAGCAGATTCTCAGGTGTCAAGGCCTGACCAAGATCTTGAGCTCAGCTCACATCCTCCCCTCTGAAGTGGCCAGGTTGCAGCAAAACACTGGGACTTGCAGTGGTTTTGATGTTCAAACACCCTGAGGAGTGTGGGAAAACGGTGAACTGGAGATGCAGAAACACCAGCTCAGCTGCAGCACTCTCTGGGCTGTACCTCAGACACAGCTCCCTCAGAACCCCAGGATCAGAAAGGCTCAGGTGCCTCTGGTGCTGCTCTGCACAGCCCACACCCCCACTGCCCCAGCCCAGAGCTGCAGGGACGTCTCTCCTGCAAGGACATCTCTCCTGCAGGGACAGCTCTCCTGTTGGACACCTCTCCTGTTGGGGACACCTCTCCTGCAATGACACCTCTCCTGCAATGACACCTCTCCTGCAGGGACATCTCTCCTGCAAGGACATCTCTCCTGCAGGGGACACATCCTCCCCGTCTGTCCAGCTGGGCACTGTGCTGTCTTAAGGAAAAGCCAGGGCAAATCCAGCTCCACTGCAGCTTTGTCCTGTTGTGGCCCAGCCTCCCCCCAGCACTGTCAGACATTCCCAGCTGGTGCTGTTGGATGCTCAAGGCCGGAGCAGCAGCTCTGGCACCCAACAGCTGCTCCTTTCCAGTCCTCCCCTCTCCATCCCCTGGGAATGCTCACACTGTGCTGGATCGAGGTATTCCTGGGAATCCCACCGGTACAGGAAGATTCTAAAGAGCTCCCAAGTCGTTTGTGAGGGCCAGGGGGTGAGCAGGAGGGAAACCCTGGGGCTGCAGGGAGGCACTGACTGAACACAGCGCTCTGAGTCCTGTCCAAGGCCTCCTGCTCCTCTTCTGCAGCTCCTTCAGATGGAGATGAACCCCTCAAGCCTCTATCTTCTCCTCTCCTCCTCCTCTCTTCCTCTCGGCTCTGCTCCCTTTCCTTCTCCTTGAAGCTCCATCCAAGCAGTCCATGAGGCTGGGACATGCAGAGCTCACGAGAGCTGCCACACTCCCACCTCCCACTGGAACTCACATCCCACAGAGGCCACTCCTGATGCAGCTGGGGCAGCAGAAAGCTGCTGGCACCACGAAAAACTCCTTCCAACAGCTCCACAAAGCCCAAGGCAGGCCCTTTCCCAGACCCTCGGTGCAGTGGCTCTGACCTCCTGCTGGCCTGTGCTGAGGTGGCAGATCCATCATCCCATGCCCAGATCCTCCCAAGGACTCCAGTGCCAGCTCCCAGTGAGGTCCAGTTCAGGCAGCAGGAGCGGGCAGCAGTGGTGCCTTGGCCACAGACCTGGTGCAGAGTCACTCAGCCTGTGCCCACAGGGACATCCCAAAGCCTCATCAAGGCAAAAAAATGTTGGTTGAAGGTTTTCCCAGCACCGCACTCTGCAGGGGATTCCCCCATCCTTTCTTCTGGTTTGACAGTCATCGTTTGCCCACATGTTGCCTTCTTCCTCCCATTCCTCTGTGGGCCAGAACACAAATACAGGGAAGGTTGTCTGACAACCCCAACTCTCACAGAAAAAATGGGAGCCAAAGACATCTGGAGCAGCTGAGAAAAAAACAGCACCAGTTCCTGACTTCTCCTTTTCAGATGCTCTTTGTAAGAAGAACAACCATTAAAAGTGGTTTTAAGCAGAGAAAATCTCTTTCATATTGAAGGCAAGAAAGTTATGGGACAAACTGATATGAAATATAAAATATTCTCTTGGAATAGAAAACTTTTAGATTTTAACAGTAAATTCTTTACTCAGAGGGTGCCCTGGCACAGGGTGTCCAGAGCAGCTGTGGCTGCCCCTAGATCCCTGGCAGTGCCCAAGGGAGGTTGGACAGGGCTTGGAGCAGCCTGGGACAGTGAAAGGTGTCCTTGCCCATGGCAGGGGTGGCACTGGGTAATCTTTAAGCTCCCTCCCAACCCAAACCATCTGGGATCCTATGAACGCCCCTCAGCTGATTCCAGAACACAAAGGGATGCGTTCCAGTCTCCCAGAGCTGGCAGAGAGGGTTCAGCTCTGCCTGAGTTAAGCCAGTGTCACCTGTTATTAATGACATTAATAAAATCTGCTCTGGGTAACCACCTGGGCTTTGCTCGTGGCCATCACATCAGCAAATCAGCAGGGGCATCACAGGTCCCCCAGCACTCTGTGGTTGGGGACTGGCAGCCAGGCACTTCTCAAGGTTTAGGGGTTTCTTTTCTTTTTAAAACAGCCCCAAACCACCAGCCTGCCTGTGGACAAGCCACCCACAGGAGAAACTGTGAGAAAACAACAGGAGAAACGTCTCCTGCCATTACAGAAGGATGTGGGGATCTCCATGGATGGCCTCCCTTGCCTCCCCACTTTCAGCACTCGCACCACGATCAGAGTAGAACAGCAGCAGAAAAGTCTTCTTTCCTGCATAGAACATTCTGCTGCGGAAAGAAAAGGCCATTTTTGGAGGAAAAAATATCCCTGTCTGGAAATCTGGGATGGAATCTCCTTGAGAGCACTTGCTGGGCCCGGCCACGGGGCCGCACAGCCGGGCTGGCACACGGCCCTGCCGACCCACAGTCCCGGGATTCAGAGCTGAATTCCTGAGATAAGTCTTTTCCAGGAATGTCTGACAGCGCAAACGAAGCAAAGATTGCAACATTTTTTCCATAGTTCTCAGCCTCTTGAAGAAAAAAAAAAGCATTATCTAACAGCAGATGCAAAAATCAAAGCAACAAACAGGCGGTTGAACACGGAGAGGGAGTGGGAATATGCCCTGGGCTCCTGCTGGGATGGCTCAGCCCTCACACACACCGAGCCTGCCAAGAGCAATCTGGGAGGTGGGAGCTCAGCCCCACCGAGGCCATGCAGTCCAGCCCGTGCCCAGGGGTTGCTGATGTCCCAGGGATCCTCACCTGGGCAGCGCTGTGCTCAGACCTGGCGCTGCTTTGCTGCCTGCTCCATCCCCATGGGATGATCTGTAGGCTGAGAAGCACAGCCCAGAACCTGCCCCGGGGTGAAATGAAAGCAAGTCCTGCTAGCGCCTGGATTTAAAAGTTCTGCTTCTCTTTGGGCATCCACACAAAGGTCACTAAGAAAAGAATCCCTGTGGGACAGGACAGAGGAGGCTCATCTGAGACCAAGGGACCACCACAGCACCCCTACCCCCCAAAGTCCCCATCCACGATGAACACAGGTGACCCAGCACCATCTAATTCCCAAATTCCACTCACTGAGTCCCACTGCCTCTTGAAAAGAGAAGTAACCACACCCCAGAGGCCACCATGATGGCCAGAGCAAAAACTGTCCCTGTGGAAAGCCTGAAAGTTCTGTGAAAATTCCCAACGAGGATTCCTTTCTGTTTCCCCAGAGCACTTTGGCACTCCAGGATTAGCACTCAGTACCTCCTAGGCACAGGTAAATTAATTTTTATGGCTCTCTGGAGCCTACTGCAGCACAGCCTCTGTTCTGAGAGCTGTGACCAAGGATGGCTTGAGGTATATAATATGGAATCGTTCCTAATTTTGAAAATAAGCATATTCCTAGGAAAGGGGTGTACAGATGAGGCAGGAGATAAGCATGAGCCTTGGAGGTGGTTCTGCCAGGGTCCTTACCCTGTGACCTCACTGCTGCTCCAAAGAGGGGCCAACAGCAGCTTCTGGCAGCAGTGACAGGAGAGGGAGGAAGCAGGACCCGCTGGAAAGGAGACCATGTGGCATTTTTGTTGCTTTTACAAACAGACCTTAAAAGCCCTACATATGCCCAGGAAATATCCTTTGATTTTATGTTCCTACAGCAGTGGTGGGCTCTGGACACTGCATCCAGGGTGCCACAAGTCCTCAGCACCATGGCTCCCACACCCTGGCTGCAGGGTGAATGGGACACAGGCTTTCGTCCAAGCAAAACCCCCTTCTCCTGATGCCAGAGCAGAACCTTTGGAAACATGAGAGCTGTCAGAGAGCTGCTTAAACCTTGAGCACAGAGAACTTCTACTCAAAGAGCAGCTCACTGAGGCACTTCATCCTGGAATCCCAGAATGGTTTGTGTTGGATGGGATGTTACAGATCCCACCTGCCATGGGCTGGGACCTTCCACTGAATCAGGGCTATCAACCCAACTCAGCTGCTCAGCTACATTTTCAACAGGATCATCTTGACTATGATTCCTTTAATGATGAAAAAGCAGCACTGGAAAGGCTCCAGCTGCCCTGGGAACAGGCAATGGGCACTCCCAGCACGGGGCAGGACCATCGGGTGTGCGGAAACCACCCAACCACAGCTTGGACAAGCCCCTCTCAGCACTGACAGCCCCGACAGAGCATCCTGTAAACATCCAGAAAGAGCGGTGCAGCTTTGAAAAGCGAAAGATTTGGGGAGGCTTTAGAGCGCTGGGCTCTGGGACTCCTGGGGGCAAGCGCTGCCTTTCATTACAGCCAGGACTCAGCAGTTTCGGAGCTCGCATGACTGGCCCTGAAGCGGGGCTGCCTACGCTGCAATAGCCAGCCCAGCCAGCCCGGTGCGGGACACGGCTCCAGAAGGCTCCGGGCCCGGGATGCGATCCAGCCGCTCCCCGGCTGGCCCGGACACCAGCAGGCGTCAGCAGAGACCAGCGCTGGGATGGGAGCGGCCCTGCCAGCGCAGCCAGAGCCCGGGCACAGCGAGCAAGGTGGGACAGAGCAGCAGCATCGCCTCCACACGTGGGTAACACCAGTGGTTCGCTCCCAAAGGCTGCGGATTCTGAGCGCTGTCTCCAAAAAGCCTCTCACAGCCCCCGTTGGCTGAGGGACCCTCGGAAGTATTTCATGCTCCCCGTGTGCCTGTGTCCCCCTCTCCAGGGCCACAGGGCACCGCTCTGCTCCTACCCGGGCCCGCATTCCCAGGGACAGCGGTGACATTCACAGCTGCTGGCACTGGGGGCTGCACTGGGACAATCTGCTTCCCCATGAAAGCAAAAGCCAGGCTAAGAAAACAAATTCCAGCCTCAGCACCACTGACATTAGCTCTATCTTCCAGGGAAACTGAGGCACAGGCTTGCCCAGCACTCTGACACGGATTTTGTGTTCCTGGCGCCACTGGTCACCCTGGAATCGGCATGTCACGGTGTCTCAGCACACTCTCCTCCCCTGTTGACCTCAGCAAACAGTTCAGGGGTGATGTCACCCAGTGTGACATCAGCCTTCACCAGCTCGGTCCCGCGGGGGCTGTGCAGGTGCACGGGATGAAGGGCTGAGCACTCAGCACAGCCCCACAGCAAACCCAGGGCCAGGGCTGGGCCCAAACCTCAGCCTGTTCCTGCGGCACAACGGTTCCAGGTAGGGAACAGGTGTCCTTTGGAGACAGAGTGTCCTCAGGGCCCCGTGTGCATCCTTCAAACCCCTCACAAGCAGAGCAACAGGAAGCTGTGCCAAAAAGAGCCCCACAGCCTCCAGCAGGGTGACAGGCGCCCAGTGACCCTGCCCCAAGGAACACCTCGTGTTTGTGCATTCGAGAGAAAAAATGTACTAATAACAGGAGACCCCCAAAAGGGCTCGACCAGTCACGGCCAGTGCAGCTGAGGGTGTTACCCTGCCCTGGTGCTGCCAGGACCTGCCCCTCAGCCCGAGGGCAGCCGGGCAGAGCCATGGGCAGCAGCTCTAGTCCTCGTCCTAAGACCCATCACAATTTCAGAGACTGAGAGGGGGAGCAATCCCCCACTGCCAGGCCAGCCCCGTGTCCCACAGTGGGACACAGCAGAGCTGTGCTCCTCCAGCGGGGGACAGAGCAGAGCAGGCAAGGGCATGGGGTGGACGCAGGAACATCCAAGAAGGAATTCCAAATAATCCGCATGGGCTAATCCCTCTTGATTCCATAGGAGCTGGCGGGAGAACGAAAGCGGCGGGCGGGAGCAGCCCTGATCCCGGGGAGCACAGCCCTCATCCCAGGGGGGACACACAGCCCCCATCCCGGGGGGACACACGGCTCCCATCCCGGGGGAACACACGGCTCCCATCCCGGGGGAACACACGGCTCCCATCCCGGGGGAACACACGGCTCCCATCCCGTGGGGGCACACAGCTCCCATCCCGGGGGAACACACGGCTCCCATCCCGGGGGAACACACAGCTCCCATCCCAGGGGGGACACAGCCCCCATCCCAGGGGGGCACTCACCATTGGAGGAGGATGCCAGGCAGTAGAAGGAGGCTCCGGTGGTGCAGTTCTGCCACAGGTCTGACGCGTGGTCGCCATTCACCAGCCATTGCTGCGGGACAGACACAGCCCGTGAGCAGGGCCCGGGGAGGAACAGCCACCCGCGGCCGTGTCCCCCCAGCCCCAGCCGTGTTCCCCCAGGCTCCGGCACGGAGCAGCCGCAGCCCCGCACGTGCCTGCCCGGCCAGGCGTTCCCAGGAACACGCTTGTAGAGAGGGGTTTGGAAAGTAAATCCCGATATTTGCCCTTAACTGCTTTAGCCCCAGCGGCACAGGAACAGAAGCTCTTTATGCTCTTTAAACACGGAGCGAGTCCCGCGAGGCCGCGCTTCCCTCCCCTCGCCGGCCTCGCCCGCTGCCTGGCCGGGATATTTGAGTGCTTCCACGTGATTCCTAACGGCTCGGAAGATTTTTGTAACGTTTTCCATTACTATTACCAAAAAAAAAAAAAAAAAAAAAAAAAAAAAATAAAAAAAAAAAAATAAAACGGGAAAGAAGCCCCTGGTGAAGCAAGCTTGGAAGTCACCAGCTCCACAGAACAGCCGCCTTAAAGCCAACTCAAACCTCTCCCCGAGCAGCTGACGTGTTCACTGGGCTGCAGCCCCAGGACAGTGCTGGGAAGCCTCTGTTCTGCATCCAGCCCTCGCTCCTGCCGCTGTTCACACAGATTCAGCCTTGGAAGTTGCATTAGGAAAAAGAGGCTGTGCCTTATTCCCAGCCGCAAAGGAGGAAAGCTGGGGAGCAGAACTGTGCTGAGTCCGTGCCCAGCCAGCCCCGTTTAGGGACTTTGCTCAGACTGGCTCTTCTGGTCCTGTAAGTGAAGATCAATAGCAGGTGGAGGTCCCTTATGAAAGGGGAGAGCATCATCACATCAAAGGAGGGGATTTTGGGAGCTCCGTGGCTGCTCCTTGATGTGAGCCAGCCTGGGGAAGATAAGGAGATGGTTTCCAACAGTCCTCGTGTCTCTGTACCAACGTGGATGCCCTGGGCAGCCACCACAGAACATAACCAAGCTTTCCCTGACAGCACAAACTCCCAAATCCTACTGTTACTGAGACCAGCAACCAGCCAGTAAAAGGGTTCCTGCTAACAGCCAGGCTGTAAAACCAGACGTAAATAAAAATAACTCCTCCTGCTCGTGCCACGCCATGTCCCTGCCTCGTGGAAGCCCAGAGCAGGGAAAACCCGAAGCAGGGAAAACCCGTACTCACATTAACGATGGTAGAGACGAAGAGCAGCACCAGCACGGTGACGTGGAGGACGATGATCCCCAGCAGCAAGAGCAGCATCTTGGCGGTGGTGGAGGGCAGAGCTGCAGCGGGACAGGGAAGATGCTGAGTGTGTGTGTGTCTGTCTGTCCGTGCGTCTGTTCGGGGGCAGCAGGAACGCTCCGCTCTGCCCCACCCGGCGCGGGGATGCTGCTGGGGCACTGCCGGGGTTCTCTCCGCTGAGGGTCCGAACCCTCTGCCCGCTCCCCGATGTCCCCCGGGGGTCCCCCGAGACCTTCCGCCGAGCCTGTTCTCCCTCTCCCACCCAGGGGGCTCCTCCCAGTCCCCTCCCCGGGGACCTTCAAAGGGGGGGCGCTCCCACAGCCCCTCTCCCCGAGAAGGGTCCGATCCCCCTCTCCAACGGGAATGTGCTCCCCGCCCAAGCCCCGGTTGAGGGCTCGGTCTCGGCGCATCGCACCCGAGGGGCTGCCCCTGCCCCGTTCCGCAGGGAAAGGAGGGCGGGAGTGCCTTGCCCACCCACCTATGGGAGCAGTGTGATTCTGTCGGCCCCCACCCCCAGGGGGAATTTTACCGGGGTCATCTGCCCTGGCGACCCCCGGAGAGAGGGCAGGGGGCGGGGAGTAGGAGCGATAGTCCCTGCCCTCGGCCCATCTCCCCTCGGCTGTCCCAGCGGAGACTCTCCTGGCCCCTGTCCCGAGCTGAGGGGGAAATTCTCCAGGCCATCTCTCCCTCAGTGAAGAGGAGAGGGAGACCTGCCCTGACCCCTCTGCTTAGAGAAGCCCCAGAGCGGGGCTGCTCCTCCCCTCCCCCTCGGCTGCGAGTCCCCGGCGAGTCTCTCCAGCCCGTGTCCCCCCCGGTGCGCCCGCTCCCCCGGCGGGGACGGGCGCTCCGTACTCACATCGCGGCGGAGCGGAGCGCGCTGGCGGCGGAGCAGCGGGCGCGGAGCGGAGCGGGCGGCGGCGCTGTCAAGTTTCCCCTTTAACAGGGGCCACCGCCCCGTTTGCGTCTGCGGCACGGGGAGGGCTCAGCCGCCGCCCGCCGCCCTCCTATAAATGGGGCAGCGTCCGGCCCTGGCCCCGCCGCCTCCCCCCGGGACACGGCCGGGAGCCGCTCACGGAGCCGCCGCGGTCCCCGGGACACGGCTCCCGAGCCGCTCCCTGCCCCGGCCGCTCCCGCCCGACAGCGAGGAGATTGGAGAGAGAACAAGAGACGGGCACCGCGTTCTCCTGAGCCCCCACTGCCCAGGCAGCCGTGGAGCAAGGCGGGGGAGAGGTGGCCGTGCCCCGCTCTCCGAGCAGCCCCCGTGGGTAGGGGATGTCCCACAGCGTGGGTGCTGCAGCCCCGGGGTGTGTGAGCAGGACCGGCCGGTGTCCGGAGAGGACAGAGCTCTCCACATTGGGGGTCCTCTCACCCCGGCCCAGGGGGTTTGTGCAGGCCTGGGCAGGATCCGTGGCACAAGATTTGGGGAACGAGCATCTGGCTGAGCTGAAGAGATTCTAGCACTTGGAGTCGACCTTTTTTAGCATTTGAGAGCCAAATTAGGTAGAACTGAGCAACTTTTCACTAAACGGAGGGTGCAATTTTCCACAGTTCTGGAGCACACTCAGAGAGTTAGGACTGGAGAAGGCTCTGGGGAGAGCTGAGAGCCCTTCCAGTACCTAAAGGGGCCCCAGAAGAGCTGGAGAGGGATTTGGGACAAGGGATGAAGTGCCAGGACACGGGGAATGGCTTCCCACTGCCAGAGGGCAGGGTCATGTGGGATACTGAGGAGAAATTCTTCCCTGTGAGGGTGGGCAGGCCCTGGCACAGCTGTGGCTGCCCCTGGATCCCTGGCAGTGCCCAAGGCCAGGTTGGACACTGGGGCTTGGAGTAGCCTGGGACAATGGGAGGTGTCTCTGGCCATGGCAGGGGTGGCACTGGGTGATCTTTAAGGTTCCTTACAGCCCAAACCAGTCTGTGATTCTCTGACTCAGGTGCTCGGGAAGGAAGGGGTGGCTGCTCTGCCGCCCTCTCTCATTCCATCCAATCTGTTCAGACAACCCCCCCTCACACACAGAGTTCACCCCCAGTTCCCAAATAATCCCGCCAGGAGATCTGCATGCTCTTGAGCACTAACGCAAATCCCCAACCCTCCCCTCTCCGCGCACCAGCTCCAGACTCGTCCCGCATTGTTGCACAAACGAGGGAATTCGGCATCCAGCCACCGGGTCTGTAAATCTTGGGAGAAGGGAGCTGGGGAAGCGTGCTTGGCTCCTCTCTCCTGGCAAGCAGAGCCGTGTTCCCGCAGCACGGGCTCCTCACACTCACGGAAGGGGTCCCGGCACAGGCTCCAGCCAGGCAGTGGGAGTGGAGCTATGAACACCCGGGGGTTCGGGGGAGAGAGGCAGCGGCTGAAACGAGATTCCAAAGGATGCGGTTTCCCTTTCCCTCCAAAAAATCTCGCCAATTCCTCTGCTGCTACAGCCCCTCTGCACCCTGTGACGCCTGTCGGTGCCATCCAGAGCACCGAAACATCCGCGCCACCATCAGAACGTTCCTGGCTAACGAGGCTGATTGAGCCGGGTGCCTGAGGGAGCCCCTGCGCTCGGGGCTGAGACAGAAAGGTCTTGTCCCCAGGGCTGCGATCCAGGCTCTGCTAGAGACTGAGACTCAGTTTCTGATCTCGGTTTGCGGATCTGAGATCTCGGCTGTTGTTTCCGGACAAAACATTCAACCTGTTCCCTGGAGCAGAGCGGGACGCAGGGTGGGGGAAGGCTTTCGGAGGTGTGGGGGTCACAGACAGCTCCCGAGCTCCTCCGTGAGCTCGGGACAGCAAAATTGCCCCAGCTCCGCTTCTGAAAAAGATGCATAAAGCAGCTTTTTAAGCGTGGGGAGAAATACCTGAAAGTCATACCAGGAAAAAAAGCAGTTTGTAGGTAACAAAGCCAGTTTTGGCTGAGAGCCGTGGATTGGAAACGGTGGAGAATGCCCAGAAAGAAGAGCCCTGCTCCTAGCACACTTCTTTTGGAAAGGTGCACTGTTCAAACCGAGCAGGGCTTTGGACAAACATCAGCTGCTGCTGTGAGTGCTGTGACAGAGCTCTGGCACCGGGCTGGGGCAAGGCTCCTCTCCACGCTTTCTGTCAGCCAGAGATGCTGGAGGGAGCCTGTGCAGGGAAGAGAGGAGGCGAGGAAGTGAGGATGGTCACAGCGGAGCCCTCGGGGAGTGAGGATGGTCACAGCGGAGCCCTCGGGGTTCTGCTGGAGAGACAAGGTCACAGCCAAGGCGGGACGGGCTGCAGGCGCTCCCGACGCTCCCCGGGGCTCGGTGGCAGTGCCACCCCGCCGAAGTCAAAGCAGGCGCCACAATAAATTGGAAAAATGTTTTGTGTACAAACAAGATTCGCCACAGGCTGTGCTGGGAACACTGGAAGATTGACGAGTTGTATAAACTCTGGGTAAAAAATGTGGATTTCTCACTTTGAATCTATTGCATAGGACTACTTCCAATAAACATCAGTTTTAGCTTGAAGTTCTAGAATAAAATGATGAGAATCCAGGAGGCAAAGTGGGGTTTCTATCACTTTATGGGGCTCAGATGCTAATCTGACAAGGCAGGGATGGACTGAAATGGATCTAATGCTCATTTAACTGTGAGGCATCAATGGAACCAGCACATCAGGGCTCTGCTCATCCCTTTCCTCGGGCCAGGTGAACGAAACCCCTCTTAAGACAAACCATTCCCAACTACACAAAAAGGCAACATTTCCTCTGTATGTCTTTGTGAGGATGAACTTGTTTAGTCCCACATTTTGCTCTCTCATCACAGTTTTAGGGACTCGCTTCCTGTTCCCTACCCTGGTGATTAAGACCATGAGCGTGGAGAGTTTGAAATGCAAAGGGCAGGGGCCGAAATCGGCGCTGCCTTCAGCAAACCCCTCCTGCCGTTCGCTGGGGGCTGGGGAGGGAACGAGGCGGGGAAAATCCTGTTTTCAAACTACTGTGCCACTAGGAGAAGGAGGAGAGCAAGATATGGTTTGCACTTCATGCAGGATCTATAGTGTCCCCTCAAAGAACACATATGCAGATGTGTATATATATATATATATTATATATATATATGTAAATATATAAATATATTCAAATGTATAGATATATATAGATGTAAACATATATTTACACCGGTGGAATGGGTATTGGAAAAATATTACAACAAGAAGAAAACATAAAGGGAGACTTTCTATTCAGCAAACTTCAATAACAAAAGGTGTAATGTATCTTGGAGGGATTGACTTATTTTTCCTGACTTGGTTTCTACAAGTTCAAGAAGAATTTGTAAAATACTTTAGTCCTGTCTGCATTCATGACCCCAAACCAACTTCATCCAACTTTTTTCTTTCCTTTCCAAGCCAGTCATCAGCACTGATAGAGCCAGGCTGAAATCACTGGAGAAAATCCCACTGACTTCAAGGAAACTAAAATTTACCCACGGACCCCAAAACCCTCAAAAAATCAACTGAGCTCCGCAGCTGGAACTGTGAACATCCTCAGATACTTTCTGAGCTGCTGGTTCATGCTCCTCTCCTGCCAGCACAGAACAGATCCCCCAGAGGACACAGGTCTAAACCAGCTTCGAGCCACACTTTTGCCCAAACTGTTGACTTTTACACATCTGGCTCCAGCGGTGCCAGATGTGGCCCCTTTTTCAGTCCTCTCCAGGGTCCCAGAGTTGCCACTGCTGCTCTGAGGGTGTGGATGATCTGTGCCCCGCAGATCCCTGCTGAGGAACACAGCAGATGCTGCACGAGCTCCAAGAGCAACTTGAGCAAGAGCATGTGAAACAAATCCATTGGGGGATATTAAACCCAAGGACAGCCCTGTCTGCTCAGGAAGTCCTTGGGATACTAATCACTGGAAGCTGGGAAAGTGGACTGGGAGAATCTCACAGAGCTCTTGCTGCCTTCTGGTGCTTTTATCTCAGCATCTCCTGTTGGCTCTGGCAGAGGCTGCACCAGAGGCTGCACTTTGGCCTGAGCTAGCACAAGCATTTCTGTGATCCTACACTGCCCAAATTTTCCTTTAGCATTTTGCCAAAGTTTTCTCCCTTTTTTCCATAATAGCAATGAGTTTAGGATTGGTTTTTTTCCTGACTGCTGATGCTGTTTGGGGAATTCTCTCTCCCTTGAGCACAATAATCTGCACTAGTTATGCAATACATTGTTAACATGGGTTTTGGCAAGCTTTGATTTCACCCAAATTCATATCAGACCCTTCCAGGACATTCAATGGTTTTTGTTTTCTTAAACAACAAAACCTCCTTTCTGAGAAGTTTCTTGCTAGCCTGCCTGGAGTGTTCACCTGGATCCTGAAACTGAAACGAAGCAACAGTGTCCTGGGTTTATTAATATATTGTCTTTCCTCCAGTCAGTAAACAATTAATTTACACACCCAGCTCTGCAGCAGTGATGCAAATGGAATGATGCAAAAGGGTGGGAATATGGTTGTAAGATGCAAAGGAATTTCCACAGAGTTACTTTCTCAGCAACTTGGCTGATAGAGGCAGCAATAAACCAGCAATAAATAGCAATAAAAGCAGACACATCGTTCTTGTGGAGAAAAGAGCCATCCCCTCAGTACAGAAAGGTGGAAGATGGGCCTGGACTATGATTTAGAAGTGATCCCTGAAAGGAAATCATTTAATGGCAAGGCAGCAAAGGCATCTTAGCCATCAGCAGGAGGAGGCAGGGCTGTTGTTTCATCTCCTAGAGCACATCAAAGGCTGCTCAAATCCCAAAGCCAGCCCTGCAGGGATTAAATGGAGCAGCTTCACTCAGCAACAGCTCTGTCATGGAAAGCAAATCCCTCCCTGTGCAGGAGAGCTGGCCACGAGCCTCGTGTTCATTGAAATTGCACCCAAACCCTCTCCCTGCAGAGCCATTCGACAGGAGTTTGTGGCAGGGCAGGTTCCCCTCAGGGGAAGAAGGCTCACACTGAAGCACACATAGGATGCCCTGATCAAAGTGTCTGGTGGAATTGGGATATATCAGCTGCCAGAAGAAGTAACATCAGTACTGTCAACTTATGGAAAACTGGCGTGGAGAGAACGAAACCCCAGAGGGAGCTGGGAATTCTCTAACGTCTGGGAAATTGCTGCAGGAAAGTGGAAAGTATTTGTGAAAGAAATTAGAGGAGCTGAAGCTGAAATTCCTCTGGTCATGGCTCTAACAGAGGAAAGAAACTCTTTGGCAGTGCTGTGGAAAGGAGCATCAAGAGGCCAGGACAGCAAGAGAAAATGGAGTTGGGTAATTGCAGCACCACATAAATGCTGGCAGTTAGGAGAAAGCCCTAAAGGAGCTGGGTCAGTGGGAAAGATCAGTGTTTGAGGAGCTCCAAAAGCAAAATTGGAGAAAAGTGGAGACTGATCCTGGCGTGCCCTCACTGTAAAACAGAGCTCAGATATTTTTGAAATGACTCAAAAACAAAGGTGGAAGTGAAACGAAGGCAAAGCTGTTGCTGATACCAGGACTTGGCTCTGGGTATTCCAAGGCTGGAGCCTTTCAGCAAAGGGCTGTGGGTGCCTCTGCGCCCCACACTCAGCTGGGGACAAACTCCTGGGGCCCAAAAGCCTGGTAAGTTTGCCTGAGCACATCTGGAGTGGGTCTGCAGACAAATGGAGGAGCCAAAATCACCAGGGGCTGGGAAGGCTTTGGGCAAAGAGCAAAGACAGAGAACAGCAGGGAGCCACTGACTTCTTTGGGAGGCAGGAAAGTGGAGAAAGGGAAGGTGAAATCAGCTGGGCAGTTTCTCCTGCTCACAGTTGTCTCTTTCCTTTGGAAAGGGAGGCTGCTGCCTCCGATGGATTCTGGCCCCAAGACACACAAAGTAGAGGAAATCTATTTTTAGTCTCGACAAAAGTGCTAGTAAAGAAAAAAAAAGGTTAGAAAGACAATTGCTTCCTGTTTAGGGCTGGTGCTGGGAGGGAGATCCTGCCAGGGCACTGAGGCCAGGCAGGAGCTGGGGCCAGGGAGGGTGAGGAGGGCAGAGGGGGGTGAGCAGGAATCATCTGGGGATGGGAGACAAGGAAAGAGCTCCCAGCTCCTGCGAGCCCCCACGCTGGGCTGGTGGTCCCTGCCCTGGATTCCCGAGGGAGGGAGGGACTCCAGCCCCTTTGGGATTCCTGGTGCCCACAGGCTTTAGGCTGAGCTCAACAGCTGAGGTTAAAAGACTCAAGAGATATAATAGTCTAAGGAGAAAAACTGCAAAGTGGCTTTCACACTCACCCTCAGTTTGATTGAAGACTTATCCCTCTGAAAATTCCAATACTTGGTCAAATCAGTTGGATTTGCAGCAGGAGAGAAAGCTCTGTGCAGCCAGAGGGGCTTAAACACCAATTAATCTCTTTGTCTTCAAAGTGCTTTGGTGCTCCCAACAAACTACACGTGAGAGGTTAAATTAGGAACCCAAAGTTAAACCCACAGCATTTTCTTCGATGAACTTTCTCCAAGTCGAATTTACTTCCTCTTTTTAAGACTCCAGCACTGACATTTTTGATGGCATTCAACATTTTTCAAAAGCAAGACAATTATCATTAGAAATCCGCTTAAAATGCACATTTTTCTATTTTAGGAACAGCACAAACTGCAACTCTTTCCGGGACACTTTGTGTTTCTTCTGCTGCACCATTAAAAATCCATCCTGGATGTCAGCAGCTCATTATTCTGACAAGTAGCTTTACTTCCCCTTGTGCCTTTTCCACATCACACACACTCAAAAGGAGGAAGATGCGACAGTTTTTCTCCTGAAAACACAGACTGGAAGGGGAGGGATGGATCCCCGTGGGTGGATTTGGTGACATACAGGATATTTTCAGCTCCTTCCTGGCACACAGTGAAAGAGAAAATACAAAGGGACAGAATCATCCTGGTAACCCAACAAACAAACCGCTCAATTTCTACCCCGAGTTTACACCAGGAAATGAAATCCTAACAAATCTGTGAAATGGCAACAATGTATTTGAAAAGAAGCTGAGGGAAAGTGGGGATGTGTCCCTCCACGGTGCTGAGCGCTCAGGTGAGTCCTGCTGAGACATAGCCCAGGATCTGCACGGTGCTGGGGTAGCTCTTGCGCATGCCCATGCAGCGCTCCTGGTCGATGAACAGGGAGTTGTTCTTGACCACCAGGTCCTGCTCCAGGACCCCCTTGGAGCGCACCAGCATCTGCAGCATGTCCTCCGAGGCCCGCAGGCACTGGTGCAGGTTCCGCAGCGTCTCGTTGATCTCGTTGACCTCTTGGACAAGGCTGGAAGACAGCAGGAGCTGGTCAGAGCACCAGGGAGGTGGTGCCCACCCAGATGGGCCCTCTGGGCACACATCACATCACCCATCAGCACACAGCACACACCAGCACACGCAGGCTGAATCCAGCACCCTGTGGCCTGCTATGGGACAGCCTAGGACAGAGCTCCTCCCAGCCTCCACGGGGAGGAGTGGAGAAGTTTGCTCCAAAGCTCTGGATGTGTTCAGCCACATCTGCCAAAGCAGTTTGTGCCACCGGGGACAGGGATGAGCAGCTATGGTATCCTGTTTCTGTTTGGCTTTGTGGCTTTGTTCCCCCTCCTGGATTTCCCCATGCAGGGGTCCTGCACAGGAGACACATGCAGCAGGACAGGACACTGGGAGAGGCTAAAGGGAAGCATGGAACAAGTGGAGGATGGAAAAACCAGTGGCATGTGAGATGCTGAACCAATTCCAGGGCTGGATTTAAATCACTTTGAAAAGGGCCCCCAGAAGGAGCTGTGAGCTTTCGGTGCCTCCCAGGGCTGCTGCTGGGCACTCCCTGGGGCACATCTGAAAGTCCTTGAAAGGATTTCCAGCGTGCCCACCGAGGGGAGGACAGCTCCACATGTGCACTGCTCCTTGGAGTTACCCAAAAGGAAGGGCTCAGTACTCTCAATCTCAGCCTGTCAGAGAGTAGAATCATGAAATCATAGACCAGAATCTCAGAGCAGTTTGGGTTGGAAAGGACCTTAAAGCCCTTTCAGTGCCATCCCTACCATGGCCAGGGACGCCTCCCACTGTCCCAGGCTGCTCCAAGCCCCAGTGTCCAACCTGGCCTTGGGCACTGCCAGGGATCCAGGGGCAGCCACAGCTGCTCTGGGCACCCTGTGCCAGGGCCTGCCCACCCTCACAGGGAACAATTAGTTCCCAATATCCCATCTATCCCTGCTGTCTCTGAGTTTAAAGCCACTGCCCCTTGCCCTGTCACTCTCTGCCTGTATAAAAGCCCCTCTCCCTCCTTTCTCTAAGCCCCCTTAGCAGGGAGAGTAAGAGGCTTATCCTCCAAAACTGAGCACATTCAGCCACCTGGATGAGGCAGGAGAGAAGATGAGGTTTACCCAAGTGGGAAAATTCCATCTCCCTATGGGGTGGCATCAGGCTGGACCCAGCCATGGTGCCCAGCCTCTGTCACAGGTGCAGAGCTCTCCCAGCACCCAAGGGCTGGGATACCTGCTCAGTGCTTTAGATCTGATCAGAGCATGTATAGAAGGAATATTCAGGGGGGAAAAAATCCATTTTGTCATGCAGAGATGCTCCTGAGTGATCCCCCGAACCCTGGCAGCCTTCAGCCCAGCCTCACCGGATCTGGGCAGCGTCCCGGCACAGCTCCACGTTGGGTCTCCTTGTGCGCTCATCCAGCCGGGTTTGAGCCACCTTCAGCTGAGCCTCTTTGTCCTTTATGGTCTTCTGGATGACCTGGATCTTTGTCTCGATCTGGAAGATTTCCTGCCGTGTCTGGGGTGAAACAAACACAGGTATCAATGAAAAAAATAACTTCTCAAGGGATCACATCATTCCCTTTTCTCCTGCTTGTGCAGAAAAAAAACCCAAGTTCCATAAACAGCCCCTGGGCTCAGGCCACTCTTGCTCTGCCACATCAAGGCACGGATCCAGCAGAGATTTTCAGGGAAAATCTCTTTGGTCTTGCTGCCACATCAAAGGAGAGTTGGGAGCAGAGGAGGTTTAGGAGCACTGATGGATCTATTGAATTACCAGCTTCCCAAAACCGCTGCTTGCAAGAATGGATCATCCATCAGCTACTACAAGGAAAGGTTTTAATGGCTCCTCATTTAAGGATGTGGCATCAGCCCCTAGTGCTGCAAACTTAACCAGTCTGAGCCCTTCCCAGGAAGCTTCCCTTGAGTCCTGAGCCAGGTCCCCTCCCCGCTCTACCCCTGCTGTGCCTGGCAGGGCAGGGCGGGGAGCCCAGGCCATCCCTCGGGAGGAGGGGGTAGGGCACCTTGGCCAGGTGTGTCTGGATCTTGCTCTTGGCGTTGGCGGTCTCGGTGATGCGGCTGGTGAAGGCGTCGTTGACCTTGCTGAACTGGCGCCACATCTCGTCGGCCGTGCCCATGAGGAGGCTCTCGGTGCTCGCCCGCAGCTTGGCCGAGGTCGCCCGCGCGCTCTGCGAGCGGAAGATGTTGTTGTCCGTGAACCTGGCCCACGTCTCGGGCACCGAGACCCTGCGGGGAGAGCACACGCCTTAGCAAAGCCACGCTGCTGAGCCTGATGCACGTGAAATCTGTGCTCTTAATTAAATTACGTGGAAGTGAAACATCTGGACCCAGTTTGGGTGATGATAGTTATCAAATGAGGGCGTGTGCACAAAGAGAACTTGTGAAAGCTCAGACAAACAAAAGATTCTCCCATAAACAACAGAGATTCCAATCGGAGCTCCGAATTACACCTTCGAGGGATTAAGTGCCAAGGAATTCCCAGCCTCACAAGGACACACGGATCACAATTCAGTCAATTCCTTTTGCTAACAGCCCATCTCAATCTCCCACTAAACCGAAAGAGCTTTTAGATCCCACTCCATTCCCTGTCTGTGCATTTGGGATGAAGTTCCTGCCTGTGCAGTAGTCCAGAACAAGGTCAACAAAAGACTTAAATACCACATAAGCTCCATTTAAAAGCTGCTGATTCTCTGCACATTTTACCCCCCTTTGAATTTCAGCCTCAATCCTTTGCAATCCATTTGCCTGTCTAAATATGTCTGAGTTCTACTGTGAATAATTATTCAAACTACTAGAAAAATGGTCTCAATCTGTGCCTCTCCATAAACTTTATGGGTTTGTGTGAGCAGATTTATTCTCTCAGCCCTCTGCCACTTGGGCATCTCTCTGTGAGTACTGGGTTAGGTCACTGTTCATTTACTTCAGCGTCAAAGCTCAATTTCTAGCACCCAAAAGCAGCTGAATCCTGTCCCAGGACCATGGTCTCATTTCTTGATTTTCTGGGTCATTTCAGCTCCCTGCCAGGCCCTCTCCATACAGGAATGAGCCTCAATTAGTGAGGAGCACTCAGGCAAGCACTGAGACATCTCTGAAAATATGCATGAACTTAATGGGCTGTGCAGAGGTGCTGGGCTGAATTAGTTTGCAGGCTGAGCCCTGATCTAATATTTAATTAGGTCGGGCTCGCTTTTGCCTGCCGGGTGTTCAGCATCCAGCTGAAAGCAGAGGGTTCTTCTCCCCCTGGAGAGCCCAGAGGGAAACAATCCCTGGAGGCGGGTGTCTGCAGGAGGGGTGGAGGTGCCATCAGAGAGGGCTGGGAAAGCCCAGCTCCCTGCCAGGCCAGGCTCTGTGCCTGCCAGGCCCCAGTGCTCACGTGGCATCGATCCTCTCCACGCCCTTGAAGAAGTGGATGTCTCTGGAGGTGTTCTTCAGCTGGTAGCACTTGCTGTCGATGTGGTGGCCCAACTGCTTGTCAGCCAGGTCCTTCTCCAGCTCCTGCCGGGCCTCCTTGTTGCACCTGGCACACACAAACAGCAGCCCCAGTCGGGATGGAGGTGTGAAATGGTTTTCTGCCTATCCCGCTACCCTCAGCCCCTCCGTGCTCCCGGAGCACCCCTGCCTGCCTCCCCAGAGCCTGCAGGGTTTTAACCTCGTGGGTTAAACCAGGCTAACCAGGGAGAGGTGCAGCAGGGATCTGCTGGGGGGCAGAGCACAGCTGCAGACACACATCAGCCCTGCAGCCCAGAGCCCTCCTTACATGAGCTGGGCATTCACTGTGTCCAGGCACTGCTGTAACCTCTCCCGGCAGGACCTGATGATCTTGATTTCCTGGGCAAAGGCAGAACAAACCCCATCAGCATTGGTGCTCAGACACCCTGGGCACCACTCCCCTCGGGCCTCGCACACAGCAGGAACTTCCCCTTCCCCCACAGCAAACATGGGGTGCAGGAAGGGACCCCAGCCCCAGTGCACCCATCTATGCAGCAGAGCCATGCCCAGGGACCAGGAGGGGACAGCAGGGGGCTGTGGTCACAGCCAGGGCCTCTGAAATCACTTTCAGGGTGGGTTCCCAGGTGTTTTCATCTTGACATCAATGGCTGGGGCTGTTCTCCATTACAAGGAGACAGGGCTGGATCCTGACCTGACATGAACAGGAACTGTGGTACCCTGGGCCAGCAGTGCCCTGGGCCAACAGCCAGACATCCCCATCCCAACCCCGGGGAATTCTCCTGCCTACAAGAAATCCCATCCATATGGGACAAGAGGACTCTGGTGTAAACCCCCAGTCAGTTCTAGGCAGGGTTCAGCTCCCCTGGAGGAAGGCTCATGCTGCTCTCAGCTCCCTTGACTCCAGCACAAGCCTGTTGCACCCATGAAGGTTTCCGGAGACAGGTGATCACTGCTCCAAACCCAGGGATTTTCAATCCCTCCTGTTTGCAGGAGCCAGCTGAAAGCACAGCCTAAATGCATCCCAAACATTCAAAAACCCAAATGGCATTATGGAGATACAAGCTCTGATAATTTTCCTAAACCCTCATGACCTTAAAACTAATCTTTTAATTTTTCAGGGCCTGACTCATAACAAAAGACCTTCTAAGAGAGCAGTGGCTTCACAGGCCCAGGGGCTGCAATTTCTTTCCCACTTTTGTGAGGCTTTGGCAGTGATACTCTGCATTAGGATCCCATTTGCTGTGCCATGTTTGCTTTTAATTCATGATTTAAAGCAGCCTAGATAAAGGCAGGCAGGAGTGCAGGTTTTTATGATTTCTATCAAATCCACTGCCCGAGCACACAGTGACAGTCCTGCTGCAGCCACTCTGCCCTGAGCAAAGCAGAGCTGGGGGAAGTGCAATTAACATCTTTTATTAGAGCAACTAATATAGCTGGGAAAGCAGACAAGCTGTCGGGCACACTCTGCCCTCTCCATCTGTGTGTGTGTAATATATAGAACGTGCTACAGATACAGAGATAGGTCATATAAATAAAGAGAGATCTGTGCAGGCAGGACTCTGAAAGGCAGGACCGTCTCACAGACTCCTCCAAGAGGGTCAGAGGACCGGGACATGTCACACAAACCCGGCTCATTTCCAGCTCTTCCTTCCTCTGCCCTGGACATGCTGCTGGGTGGGAACCCCAGCAGGTTTGGGGGGTTGAAGAATTCAGCATCTCACCAGCACTGAAGAGCCACTGAGGGAACAGGGCTGCCAAACTTGTTTAGGGGAGTTTAGGTAAAAATAACTTAGACACAGGATGTGTGTTGCCAGACTCACTGTGAGGAGCTGTTTCTCCACGTCGTCATTGACCAAGTCGATGCCCATCCTCTTCTCCCGATTGAGTAAACACTTGTGAGCCACCTGTGGGGACATGTCGTGACATCAGCACTGGCTGCAGGGACAGTGCCATGTCAGGGAATGCAGGAAAAGAAAATACAGGTGGGCACAGGATGGCAGCCTGGAAAAAGCTGCCCGAGGCAGCTGGGTTAGCTGACAACAGCAGCGAGTGCAGCATCAGCATGAATCAATGGGAGGGAGCCCACGTGCCCCCAGGCCACCACAGCTGAATGCAGGGACCTGTGCCAGGCCCGGTGTTGACCTCCCCAGAGGCTCGTAGTAAGACATGGGACTTTTTGTCCCAAGCCGGGATTTTGGATATAGAAATATTTGGTTAAACAAACACAGCAGTGATGTGCTTAGCATGTGCTGGAGGAGGATGCAGCAGATGCAGGGGATTTGTTTATCACTGACTCAACTAATGGGCTCTTCATGAAAACTTTCCAATGTTACAGAGCTGGGATGAACTTTATGAGAGGTTTGAGTGGCTGCAGATGTTTGGGCTGGGGGTTGCAGGGTCCCTACCTGGAAGGGGCCCTCGGTGTCGGCCAAGGCTCTCTCCAGCCGTTTCTGCATATCTGCCAGGGAATTGGTCTCCCTGATCATGGCATCCAGCTCGATGCAGAGCTCGGATTTCCAGTACTCGATGTCGTTGACGCGCTCTCCCAGGTTCCTGGTGCTCTCGCCTTGGGTTCTCTTGGCCTGCTGGTACACGTCCTTGATGGCGCGGTTCAGGTCGGCGCGCAGGCGCTCCGCGTTGTGCCGCGTCGTCTCCGACTCCTTGTAGTTGGTCATGTTGGACCTGTGCCAGTCATCCAGCGTGTGCCGGGTGAAGACACCGTTGGGTCTCTCAGAAATAAAAGGAACTATCTTGGTGGGGGGAAGCCCAGGGAAGTTTTCGGTGAGGGGAGCCAAGGTGGGGTTGAGGGCAGCTGCTTTGTAGTAGGAGTTGGGCATCCATGGCATGCTGAAGCTCTCGGGATGAGAGGGAATGTGGTTCTTGTTGGCAGCCACAGTGCTGGCAGCTGGCAGGACCTTGGGAGGTGGTGGTCGTGGCTGGTTAAACTTGGCTTTTAAGGGATAGCCATAGAGTTCCATCCTGGAATGCTGCTGGTGCAAGTCCTGCACAAAGGGAACAGAGGAAAACCTCACTCAGAAAGTTCCTGTCCTTGTGGTACCTCTTACAGCAACACCCAACTTGTGATGGGACCAGCCCTGCCCAGGGCACCCACACAGCCCCTAAATCTCCTGAATGTAAATCCCCTCTGACAGCATCCTAAGCATTTGGATAAGGAGGGATTTGATACCAACTTTGCTGTTGGTATCTTGTATCAGGTCTTGAAATGAGGAGAGAAATTAATAATGGCTGCTTAGGAGGATGACAGATCTTACACTTTTGTTTTCCTTATTCCTTAATTACTAATTTCCTATTATTCCTTCATTTTCCCTGTCAATCTAATGATCCCTGCTGTGAGGGTGGGCAGGCTCTGGCACAGGCTGCCTAGAGAAGCTGTGGTTGCCCCTGGATCCCTGGCAGTGCTCAAGGCCAGGTTGGAAATGGGGCTTGGAGCAGCCTGGGACAGTGGGAGGTGTCCCTGCCATGGCAGGGGTGGTCCCTTCCAACCCAGGCCAGTGAGTCTCATCTCAGATCTAGCCTGGCCAAAGGCTTTGGGATGGACAGTGGGACACTCATACCCTCAAATTCAGCACAAAGGCTGTCACAGGTGTTCCTGGCTCAGAGTCACTTTGGCAGACCTGAGGATGAGATGTCTGTGCTAAGCTCCAACAAAGCCCCTGCATGTGCTGCTCCCACAAGCCAGTCATTCCAGTCCTTTGTCCCTGCTGGGGACAGGCCACTGCCATTCCCTATCTCCATGCCACTTATTTACCTGGGGAGCAGCATTTGGAGAGTAGGAGATGCTTTTCCTGGCTCCCACCCTGCAAATAAAACCTTCCCCTTTAGACACTGACAGACAAGCGTTTAAGATAGAAAATACTTCGGGAATGGACTGGATTACTTTTCCCCGCATTTCCAGCTGAAATAAATGCCCTTGCATCCCCCTTGGGATAAACCATGCCAGGATGAGTTTCCAGCACCGCTGGGCAGGGGCACAGCCCGGGAGCTGCTGCCCAGCCAGCCTGGCACATGTGTGGGATGGAGGAGGTTTGGGGCTGAGGACAGTACCGGCTGTGCTGCTCCTCCCTCCCGGTGAGGCACAGCTCCCCCGTGGCTGAGCTCTGGGCTGGGAGTGCCTGGGGGTTCTGCTGCTCATCACTGGCTGCTGTGGTGGTGCTGGCACTGCCCGGCTCTGCAGGGCCCCGTTGCTATGGACGGGGGGTTCCGTGGCCAGTGACTGAGTTCTGGGGAGGTTCTGTGACACTGACCAGCTCTATGACCCGTCCTGCCCATTGACCCGCCCTGTAATGGCCACAGCAATGGTAACACAGGCTGCTGGGTGGGCAAACTAGGGCCAGTAAACAGCTCCCAGGGCATCCCAGTTCCTGCCCTGAACCTCCTGCCCTGCTGGGCAGCTTTGTGCAGCCCCTGGGCAACCAGGGGCAGGTGTTGAGTGGCAGGATAACACTTGTGGCTACCTGATTTAGGTGAAGGATGTCCTGCAAGGAGCAGGATCCTCATGGGTCCCTTCCAGCTTGGGATATTTTATGGTCCTATGAGCTCAGTGCCCTCAGTGGACAGCCCAGTGCCACCCCAGTGTCCAAGGCTAGGTTGGCCAGGGCTCTGAACACCCTGGTCTGGTGTGGGGTATCCCTGTCCATGGCAAGAGTTGCATAGATGAGCTTGAAGGTCCTCTCTAACCAAAAGCATTCCAGTCAGGAACTCAGTGCAGACTCTCTGTAACCCAGTGCCACCCCTGGGCAACTTGATCCCATCCCTGGGCAACCATCAGTGGACAACTCAGCATAGCCCTTGTGCATCAGAGCCACTCCTGGGAAACCAGTACCTCACTGGGCAACCCAGTGTCCTCACTGGTGTTCCTGGGCCAGCCAGAGCCTTCATGGGCTGGGTGGGTGCCCCAGCATGGGGGTGAGATGTCCCCAGGAGACCCACCCAGCACCAGGGTGACAAGCACCAGTGATCCAGTGACACTGGGAATATTTCTGGGAATGCTTTCCCAGTTATGTCTGGCTTTAGCCTGGGAAGGGGCAGACGGGAGGAGCTGGGAGGGATGTTGGGGCTGAGCCCAGGCACCCAAGCTCATCCAAGGGGGTCTCTCAGCTTCTGGGGACACGATCCAGTTCTGCTTCCATGTCTCACTTCATCCAGAGGGATATTTTCATTTCCTTCATTTCCTAGCTGTGTCCATGGCTGGTGTTTCTGCCCTCTCACAGCCTCAGTTTCTCCTGACTGTATCGAGGGGTTTCCCAGGTTCTGGTGACACCCTGGCCACTCCTCCCGAGCTGGGCTCCCCGGGCAGCTCTGCCTCTTGCCAAAGAGTGACAGAAAATGGAGGTCAAAGTGCTTCGTGTACACAAAGTGCAGCACATCTTCATTTCACATTAAACATCCGTCCTGCTTCAGGCGCGGGAAGAATCAGCTTCATCAACCTGAAACAAAACATCCAACACATCAGTTGGTTTTTCTACAGCCAAACCAGATAAATGATGGCAGTTAAAGCCTGCCAAGCTCTGTCCCTCAGCAGGACACCCACCCACCCCGGGAGCAGCCCAGTTCTCTGCTCCCTGCACGCTCCCAGCTCCAGCTCGGCTCTCACGCCCTGCCCGTGGCTAATTCTGTTCAGATGAATCACTGCCCAGCCAGGGACACCACTAATTGTGGGAGGCAACCCCAGGGCTTTTGAAGTATTTGCTAAATTAGGCAATAACAATTTGATAATGTTGTAAAGGGCCCAGGGGTGCTCTGTGAAGCCCAGGCAGGACCTTTCGGGGCAGCAGCACAAGCAGAGGGACAGTGAGGACATCACAGTGGGCCGAGCTTAGGTCCCACCAGAATCACAGAATGCCCCGAGCTAGAAGGGACCCACAGGGATCGTTGACTCTGTCCCTGCACAGACACCCCAAAATCCCACCCTGTCCATCCCTGGCAGCGCTGTCCAAACGCTCCTGGAGCTCTGCCAGCCTCGGGGCTGTGCCCATTCCCTGGGGAGCCTGGGCAGTGCCCAGCACCCTCTGGGGAAGAACCTTTTCCTAAATCCACCCTAGACCTCCTCTTGCACATCCTAAAAGCTGCAAAGATGAGAAGAATTGGCACAGGTAACACAGTCAGATACCACAAGCAACTCTCAAGTAGCTGCCAAGTGCAGAGTCGGTGATGCCAAAATCCCAGATCTCTGAATACCAGGCTGTTTACACCACCACCATTTATTCGAGTAATTGAACCTGTTCCTTAATTCTGACTACAACTCCAACAGCTGCAACATCACTAAAATTACAAACTGTCCCCACCCAGTTGTGCTGGGGCACATCCAGTTTGGATGGACACGTGAGGACACAGCTTGTGCTGAAGCCTCGAATAAAAGAATAAAACCAGGCTGAACCCGGGAAGCTGGTGGGAAGCAGAGGTGCCAGTTCTCAGCAAGGCAGCCCAGCCTAGCCAAACTAGAATTTCAAGGGATACATTTAGATACCTGAGTACAAAATCTACTGCCAAGAGCTGTCAATCTTTTGTGTCACAGCTCTACATTCTGCTGTCTATTAATACAGCATTACACTGGGTCAGAAGCTGCCCTGCTGAAAATACCCAGATCCAGATCCTTGAAAGCACCCCCTGTGAGCCTGCACGTAGCCAGAACAGCCCAGTCACTCTTAGGCTCACGTTTGAATACTCCTCTGTCTCCCATAAATGCTGCACCTGCCTGAAAGGGATCAACTGTTCATTCATAGAGCCACAGAACCCCAGAGTGGGCTGGCTTGGATGGGGTTTGGAGCAGCCTGGGACAGTGGAAGGTGTCCCTGCCCATGGCAGGGGGTGGGATGAAATGGGCTGTAGGTTTCCTCCCAACCCAAACCATTCCATGATTCTGAGATGACTTTCACCTCTGAATATGAGGCTCTTAGAGAGAAAGCAATGAAGAGATCAAAAACAAACCAAAAGTAGGTTGGCAGCTGACTTATTCAGTCTAACCAGAGCAGCATTTGACTGAGCTTTCCAAACAATAAATGTGGCATGAATAAATCATCACAAATCCCTCTCTGAGCTCTCATGATGAGTCACAACCACCAAACCACAGATGCTCAGGGCAGGCTCTGCTCATCCCCAAGGTTAAGCCTGGGATCACTCCTGTAATTACAGCAGCAGTGACCTCAGAAAATATCATCGCTTACTAGTGATGCTCTCAGCAGTGCCCAGGAACCATTGGAAATAAAAAACTTAGTTCAGAGAGAGCCTCCCTCCAGCCTCTTCAGTCCCTCCTGGGCTGGGGGAGCTCTGGGCTTTGCTCCCTGCACTGGGGGCACTGCAAAGTCCTGGGCAGTGGGGCCGGCGTGCTCTGAACTGCACCCAACAAGCCCAGGGGCTCTCACAGCACAGAATCCCCCAGCTGCACAAAGCAGCAGGTGTGGAGCAGGAGGACACAGCTCCGTGCACCGCCTGAGCCACAAAGAAGCTGCAGACCTTGGCTGGGAGATGACCAGGAACCCAGAGCAGGGGGTGCAGAACATCCAGCACAGCTCTGCCCCCCTGTGATCTGACAGGAGCCCAGGGAAGTTTAGACCTTCCAGCCAAGCTCACACAAGGTCACACTTTGGGGTCACCTGCTTAGCACACAGAAAAGACCTCCTGAAACCATCCCAAGATTTTTCCTTTGTATATCCCACCTTGCTGCAGCCCTTGATTATCAAACCTTCCACCTACCCTGGGGCTGACTTCTTCCCAAGAAGGGCAGGCAAAACTGCTCCAGTAACTGATGGAGGGAGAAAAAGGGAAATGAACCCAGTCTCTCTACATTTACCTTGAAATATCCCACCTGTGAAAGAATTTAACCACGTGCTTTTTATTAACATCAGCCCCATTATTTCAGGGCAGTTTAAACACAAAATTTAAAAGTGAGCCCCAGCATCTGAGGTCTCTGAGTAGAAGTGGATGGCTCTGGTGACTGATGATCCACACATGCCTTAGTGCTCAGCTGCAGTGAGTTATTTGTGGCCTCTCCTTACACACTCCTCATTTCAGAGCCAGATGTGAAAGCAATTAACACACCGAGGGGACTCAGAGAGAGTCTGTGGGGCTTTTTATAGGTTACTGTTTTTTTCTGGACATCTTTTCTTGAGGTGAATTTTGGCAGACAGATCCAGGGCTGGTTTATATCATGACTGGCCATTGTTTAAAGTTTTTTATTGCTTTGGCAAAGGGCTTCATTGGAAAGGGAGGCAGTTACAGGACTTTTTTCCCTGTCATCGTATTCAGGCTGACTCCACAGGCAGCAAAAGGATCAAAATGTCTGCAGAGCTGATAGGAACAACCTCAGCCCCTGCCCCTGGGGAAATAGTGAGGGCTGAACACAATCCTGGTGGGGAAGGGCCCAGAAAGCTCATCTGGAAAAAAATACAAACCAGCATTCATGGAAATTGCTTTTAAAAAAATTAAAATCACAGAATGGTTTGAGTTGGAAGGGACCTTAAAGATCCTGAAGTCCCAGTCTCCAAAATCTCCTCACTTTTCAGCTCCCCTCCATGGTCATCCCAATGCCCTTCCCCAGGCTTTGGAGAGGGGGGAATGTGCCCTGCACGGTCCCCTGGCACAAGCTGGGGATGCTCCACGTCCTTTTGGTGCCACTCAGGACACGGCCAGAGGGGAGCCTTTGCTGCAGAAGTGCCCCTGACTCCTGGCCTGTAGAATCACTGCTACAGGAACTGCAATAATCCCATAATAATCCCAGCAGCCCCAAGTACCCGTGAGACCTGCAGCTCCAGAAGGGAATGGCCCGTGTGTCCCCTTCCACTGCTACATCCCAGCTCCAGCTCACGGGAAGGAAAACATCTCCCAGTGCACCCTTCTCTCAGTAAATGCCCAGGAAATGTTCCTGCTGGGAATGGCTGCAGAGAACTGCTGGGCATGGCACTGGAGCCATGGGATGCTGTGCTTGAGCTGCAGGAGAGGATCCATTCTGAGCCTGCAGCCCCACCATGCCCTGGCTGAGCCCTGGGCAGAGCTCCTGTCAAACCCCTGGTACAGCCAGGGCAGGGAAATCCAGCAAAACCCCCTCAAGGACCCAGTGAGCCGTGGGTGTGCAGTGCCCTGACTGCCCCAGCCCAGGGACACGCTGCCAGTGTCCACCCTGTCCTTCCCCCATGTCCCTCCTTCCCTGGCTGTAGGACACGGCCAACAGCTCGGGCTGGAGGAGAGGCAGCAGAGCGAACATCTGCAGCCCTGCCATCCAGAGCTGGGCTGGCAGAGCTGGGGGCGTTTACCTGGAGAAGAGGAGGCTCCAGGGAGAGCTCAGAGCCCCTGCCAGGGCCTGAAGGGAGATTAGAAAAAAGAGGGAGAGCAACTTTTTACCCAGGCAGAGAGTGACAGGACACAGGGAATGGCTCTCCACTGCTAGAGGGATATTGGGCAGGAATTGTTCCTGGGAGGGTGGCCAGGCCCTGGCACAGGGTGCCCAGAGCAGCTGTGGCTGCCCCTGGATCCCTGGCAGTGCCCAAGGCCAGGTTGGACACTGGGGCTTGGAGCAGCCTGGGACAGTGGGAGGTGTCCCTGCCATGGCAGGGGTGGCACTAGACGGGCTTTGAGGTCCCTCCCAACCCAAGTCTTTCTATGATTCTGTGATGTGCCCAGCGGACCTCAGAGGTGCAACCAAAACACAACCATTTCAATTCCAGCCGCTTTTATTTCAACTTCCCAAAATCCAGGTGGCCTTGGCTGGTTTGTCCCTCACACACAGAACAAACCAAGTGTTTGTGAGCACAGCTGGTTCTCAACACCAGCCAGGCTGTGCCTGACTTGTTGAACACCCCTGCAGAGGGATCACCTGCAGAGCTACTTCTGCTACAAATGTAGCAATTATTTCCCATTTCAGTATCACTCATTATTTGGGATCACTTGAGGGATTGTCAAACTCCAGACAACACTTTCTTTGATCAGATTTGCCCTGAGGGCTTTGATAAGCCTAATGTCTGTTTTTAAGAGCTGTTTTGATTTGCGATATGAAAAACTCCAACTACCTTTAGGTGCTGAGTAAGGACAACAAAGCTGCCAGGCTCACCTGGCCAAATATTCAGCTGGAATCAGAGCCTGGCTGTGAACTGTCCTTTCCTTTCAGAGAATTTGCTTTTCTTTCACACCGGTGCCTGGCCCCCGTAGCTGCCCCAGCCCAGCCAGGATGCCAGGCTGGATCCTGCATGGAAATGGGGCTGGCTCTGGCTCTGGCTGCGCTCCCAGCCCAGCCCTGAGCTCCAGCCTTCGGGCAGCGGCAGGGCCGAGGAGCACGCAGGATGTTTATCCTCCAAAACAAAGGGAAGCCATTCCCATGAAGAGATGAAAAATAATTAAGACAGCTGCGATCAGATCAGATCAGATCCTGCAAATGACTTGGTATGGTTTGTCAGGGTTTTTTTGCTGGAAAGGGCAGATCAGATTTCCCAATAAAGTGCCAGTGCCGTTCTGTGCATCTGTCCCTCCCTGCCACACTGCAGCCAGAGGAGAGGCTCCTCTCTGCCCTGCCCTGCACAGACCTTTAGAGGGATCGTTAACATTTCATTATATAAATATTTTGCTGATACTTTCTCTCATATTGCATGACATTTTTATCCCTGGAGCCCCATGTCCGCTCAGCCGTACGGAGCACACGATGCCTGCCCATGGAAATGGAAAGCAGGGATGAAGCCACGGGCTTCTTCCCCTTGTAGTGACAAATATTTTCAAGGAGTTTAAGCAAACGATGTTTTCTGATTATATCCTGAGCTGCCTGCAGGTAAAGGTTAATTCTGGCATGTTTTGGAGAGATGGATGTCATTCAGACTAACAGGAAAGAATGAAAATCACTGAGGACTCTCCTTCATAAAGGTTTGCTCCAATTTCGAGGTTTGAGCTGGGATTTTCACCTGCACCCCCAAAAACCAGCCTCTCAGTTTTCCTCTAAACCCCACGGTTTCTTCCTAAATTTTGCTGTACACAATCACAGTCCAAGGAACAGACATTTTGCACCAGGCCTGTGAGATAGTGGGGTGAGGAACACCAGGCTGGGCTCTCCCCATGTCACCCACAGGCCTGGGAAAGGAGGAGTGACCTGCATCCAGAAATCCATTACACAAAGGAGCCTGGGGGTGGGCAGGGGGGCCCTGGAACGTGATCCACCTTCAGCCATCAGCTAGACAGAGCAAAACAAACCACCCTGACTGCACCTTGGAACAATGAGAACAGATAAAACCAGATAAAGATGTGAAGCAAATAATGACCAGAAGACATTTGCAATATATAACAAAAGCAGGAAAAGCATACCAGGAAATCTGCATTTTCCCACAGTTTTTGGAGAAATTATTTCATTATCTGCTTGCCCTGATCATCTACAATCACCAACAATCCTGGAATCATGGAATGGTTTGGTTTGGAAGGGACCTTAAAGATCATCCAGTGCCACCCCTGCCATGGCAGGAACACCTCCCACTGTCCCAGGCTGCTCCAAGCCCCAGTGTCCAACCTGGCCTTGGGCACTGCCAGGGATCCAGGGGCAGCCACAGCTGCTCTGGGCACCCTGTGCCAGGGCCTGCCCACCCTCCCAGGGAACAATTCCTGCCCAATATCCCATCCAGCCCTGCCCTCTGGCAGTGGGAAGCCATTCCCCCCTGTCCTGTCACTCCATCCCCTGTCCAAAGTCCCTCTCCAGCTCTCCCAGAGCCTCTTTAGGCACTACAAGGACTCAGCACACAGCATGGGCTCATAGTGTGTTTGAATCCTTATCCCATGGGAAGAGTTTTCCCTCTTGTCTCAGTGGAGAGTTTATCCCTTGGAAAGGGCAAGAAGCAGGAAATAGCCAACTGGGCTGGCCCAGCCCTTTCCACACTGGAATTCTGCCCTGAGCTCCCCTCCTTGGTTTAGTTTGCCACAAACAAGCACCAAAAGCTTTCAGGTTTTCAGCCTGGTGGAGCTCACATTTTTCCACCTGATTATTTTCCCCTCTTTCCAGAGTGTGAGATTCAGCTCCTTGGGGCTTGTCAGGGTTTGGGTGAGGCATCTTTCACATTTGGGGGTTTGTGATTTCATTACACCCACCTGGAGTTTTATTTGAGAGGGGCCCAAAGAACCAAGTGAGAAATTGGCCAAACCCAGTGGGTTTTGCCTGGTTTTAGACCAACATTTTTTAACCCACCTGATATATAAATCATCTCACTTGTAAAGCTGGGCTATAAAACAGAGCCAGCTCATTCCCTTGCTTATACATTTAATATGATCATGATTCTGCCCCAGAGTTTCCCCCTTCTGCCCCCGGGGAGCTGAAGGAATCACCACAACCAGCTCCCATGGGGACACTTTCCCTATGGATATGAACTGGGACAACCCATCCTCCACCAGGAACATGCAGCCCTCAAAATGCTGTTTTCAAACTAAAGATGCAATTTGCTAAAGCCAAAATCAGGATATTTGAGGTCTAGCACGTGCTCATTAAAACCTTGGGATGATGTTATTTAGTGCTGAGCATCACCAGAGTCCAGTGACTGATTGTGAGGAAAGCTTAATCCAAATGTGATTCTGAAGTTGCACAGAAAAGGTTCCCAAAAGCTGCAGACAGGATGTACCAGGAACATGTACAAGCTCTAGGAACTGGGAAGGTACAGCTGGAACCTCCAGGAGATGCTGAGCTCTCAGCTTCTGAGGGTGTTTATAACTTGGCAAATTGAAATTGCTCTGCCAGCCCATACAGGAAGGAAGTGGGGCGGAAGGAGCTGCCTGTGCTGTCAGATTTTATTGTTTCATTGGGGCTTCTATGGAAATTCGGGGTTTTCTTAAAGCCACAACTCGAGGGTCATGAAACTGTTTGAGAAACTCATCTCTCATGCCAAGATTCTTCTCCGAAGCTCATATTTGCACAGGAAAAGGTGATACCCAAAAAGGGGAATATCCAAGTCAAAAGTGTTCAAATGGTGCAAAACTACTTTGTAGGGAAAAGGGGTGGGAACACAGACTCCATCCCTCTAATCTCTTGTTGAACTCCATGGAGCCTGGGGTACTCCAGCACCGTGCTTTTCAAACTGGAAGAGATGGGAATAAGAGTCTTCCCTATCCAGAGACATCCCTCCAGCCTGGCAGCTCCGGATCCAGGATAACTCCTCTAGAAGAGAGGCTGTGCTGCCCAACCTCACTATTCCCAGGGGGATGCCTTTGCTCCTCTCCATGGGAACACAGAGCCTGGCTGGAGCATCCTCTGCCTGCCTGGAGCATGGCTGAGGGGGAAGGACAGCAGGGACCTCCACAGCAGGGGCCAGCAGGGCCCTGTGGAACAGCTCCATCCACCCCGGGAGCCCCTGGCTGCTCCAGCCCCAGCCCAAGGAGCAGCTCTGAGCCACCTCCATGGGGTTGGGTGCTCCAGGGCCAATCACCCACAGCCAGTGCTAAACCCCATCACTTCCCAATTCCAGCCTGTTTAGGGAATGCTCTCCTTGTTCCCCTCAACCCCTTTTCCTCCTGGCAGCATCCTGCCCTGCCATGGGGAAGGGCTATTCTTAGGGATGTCTATTTTGGGTTGGAATGCTGGAATTAAGATCCTTCCTTCCTTTATAGAAAATATGCCTGGTGATATTTAAAAGCTTCACCCCAGCTCGAAGGCTCAGCTCTGGTTGCTGAATGAAGCAGATTTATTTGTTAGTTTAACATTTACCGGAGGCTGGGATGGGCCCAGCTCCACCAAGACCACCCAAACACCCTCCAGAGGCTCTGGGAAGTCTGGGATATTCCCTTTAATGTGCCGAGAAGCACATTTACTCATTCCTTCTTTCTTGGCACAGTTTGGAATCAGTTGCAAACAGATTTAGTAAAATATTTTCTATCAAAACCCACTTTGACAGAAAATAGCTTTTGGACACAATGGAAACTTTTGTGGAGAAGAAAAATGAAAATAAAGCTTGCTCAGCTGATGCTGGAGGTCCTTGTTAGAAACAGAAAGTTGTTTTCCTCCTTGAAAGGTTTTTGGGAAGGTGCTGCTGCAGCTGCTTTATCAAGGTGAACACAAGCTTGTTGTGGAATAGTCAGAAAAGTTCTTATGCCATTGCCACTCCTGGAGCAGGGATCACAACCATTCCAGTCCTGGGAGGAGCCCAGCACCTGTCCCCAGGATCCATCCCCAGGAGCCATCCCCAGGACCCATCCCCAGGATCCATCTCCAGGATCCATCCCCAGGATCCATCCCCAGGACCCATCCTCAGCACCTGTCCCCAGGATCCATCCCCAGGATCCATCCCCAGGATCAGATCATCCCCACTGCCCTGTGTTCCCGGCCAGCCAGGGGTGTGAATATGTGAATGGCTCAAAGCAAGGGCGTTATCCAGCTTCCCTCGAGTTATCTCCTGCTACATCTGACTCCAGGGAATCATTAACACTCACAACATCCTGGCTGGGAGCTGCAATTTCCATTGCCTGGGAAATCCTTAGATGAAGGGAGAGATTGATTCCGATTCTGCACAAAAAGCTGGAATTCTTGTGTTTGCCAAGGAACAACATTTCCTCCCAGGCAGCAGTTTAGGGCCATTACAATGTTTCACTTCAGCGACTCTTTCCATTATTCCTGTCCCTCCTGTGTCTTTCCTAAATCACACTGCACATGTGTGAGTGATACAATCTAGAAAGACAGTAACATATGAAAATTTACACTCTACATTAAATGAAATTAATTTAATGACAGAACAAAAACATTGTGCTTCTGCTGGAGTTTCTATACTGCTCAAACAAAATATTTCCTTTTTTTTTTTTGCTGCTGGAAAATGTTGTTGGAATCAGCACATTTCTACTGCATGGCTCAGGTTCAATTAACCTGCTGTTTAATATGGAAAGTTATCCTGAGAATAATTTTTTACTGGCTTTATTATCTGAGATACTCCCATCCTACTCATCCCCACAATACTCCCACCCATCTTTTGTGTGCTGCAGTTAAAATGCTGTGCCACAGGTAAGCAGCAAAGACAGAAACTGAGACTGTTTTTTCCAACTTCAAATTCCTGAAAGTTAGCACAAAAAAGGGTTCCGAGTAATTCCATCCCCCTTTACTTCTCCATGGGCTCCTCAGGATTAAATAACCAACTTCTGCTGGTCTGATGGGTCAAATCTCCATTTCTCTATAGCAACAAAACACGGATTTGGCTTTTGTGTGGCCTGACTGTGCTGGGTGCAACAGGACAGGGAATAGGAAAGCGTGGCTATAGAGATACACACTTCGAGGTCTTTGGAATACTTTGATTTCACAAGGGGAAAAGGGAGTGCAGGCAGCACAGGTAGTGAGGGGGATTTACCCTGAGGCTGTCACAGAAGACAAAACCACTTCTGCTCAGAGCAGGACTGTGGAGGTGCGGTGACACAAATGTCACCTCCGGTCACTCTCCAGCCCCAGGCTCAGGGCTCTGCTGCCTCCAGACGGGTTTCAGTAGCAAATGAGAACACCCCACGGACAAGAGGGAAGGAGAAAGCTTTGAGGGCACCAGGAGGTCTCTCAGCATCTCCTTTGGGGCCCTGGGGCTCATTTCTGAGGGCAGCACAGCCCATCCTGCCCCATTCCCTGTCCTGTCCCATGAGGAGTGTGCCACACTCCCTGATCCGTGTATCCCAGGCCATTTTCCAACAACAGAAATGCTCTTTTATGCAGTGGTGCCCTAAGCAGCAGTGCTGGGGGATCCTAGCAGGCTGCTCCATGGGGAACTCAGAGCTCCTGCCTCTGAGATGCCTGAGCCATTCCTCGGGGACTACAGCTGTACCTGCTGTGACCAATCCTCATGGGACCACAGAGCAGGAAGGAGTGGCACAGGGACCTGCCCAAATGTGTTGGCACCAAGATAAGGGAGTCAGGCTGCCTCAGCAAAAATCCACATAAAAAAAAAGGAAGAGAAGGAATGCTGCTGACTCACCAGGCACAGGGAGCCTGGCAAACGGGACAGCAGCACAGAGCTGGGGAGTGTGGGGAGCTTGGCTCAGGAAAACCTCCTGGAATTCCAGTGCCAGGGGCTGGGGAGGGTCAGCCCCTGTGCTCAGCACTACACGGAGCAGCTTCTGATCAGCAGCAATCTGTGCATTCCTGACGAGCCACAGGCCCAGGGATGTGCCCCAGCCTCCATCCAGGACACCCAGGCCAGAGGGGAATGATGGATGGCTCCAAGAATATCAGAGAGCATCAGTCTGGCTCTCGTGGAGGAGAAGGGACTCCAACAGGAATGGTGCTGGCACTCTGCAGGGAACTGTCCTGCCCTGGGATCGGTGACTCGATCCCTGTCACTGGGCCACGGAGCCGCCCTTCACTGGGGCAGGAACGGCCTTGGCTGGGCCCTCCGGGCAGCCAGACTGAAGGGAGCATCTCAGTATTGGGTCTATTTGATGTTCATTAACCCCAAACAACTGTCTGAGGCGTTGGCAGCTTTATCTATCCCCGGCTCTGAGTCACCTGGGGGAGCCGCCCGGCTCATCCTGACAGATCCCTGCTGCTGGAAACCAGGGTGAGCTGTTCCTGCCACCCCCTGCCCTGGCGCTGCAGGGCAGGACAATGGGACAATGGGAGATCATGGAATTCCAGAATGGTTGGAAGGGACCTGAAAGATCATCCTTGTTCCACCCCTGCCATGGCAGGGACACCTCCCACTGTCCCAGGCTGCTCCAAGCCCCAGTGTCCAACCTGGCCTTGGGCACTGCCAGGGATCCAGGGGCAGCCACAGCTGCTCTGGGCACCCTGTGCCAGCCCTGCCCACCCTCCCAGGGAACAATTCCTGCCCAATATCCCATTTAACCCTGCCCTCTGGCAGATGCTGCATCCAAAAAGGGCTGCAAGGAGATTTGGAATGAGAACTTTTATTATAGAAGTTGAGATGTCTCATTTCTGCAGAGTTCAGGGCAGGGGGAGCTGGGACAGGCAGGATTCCTCTGGGATGCTGCTCTTGCAGGGTTGGGTGGATGAAGTACTTTCCTCTTACAGGAGGAGATCCCAAAGTCCCTGGACAGCCTCACACAGGACCAGGATCAGGGAAAGGACGTCTCTGGGTCCTTTGCTCATTGTTACTCTGAGCAGTGAAGGATGGAGGCCCTGTGGCAGCTCTGGGCCCAGCAGCTCCGTGTCAGCACATCCAGGAAGGCCGGAGCCGGCACCCGCAGGAGCTGCCAAAACAAATGGCTGAATTGTCCAAGAGCTTCCTCCCCTGAGACCCCAGCAATGGGAAAATCAGAGCCTGAGGTGTGGGGCAGCAGCCCTGCACAAACACAGGGCTGTGCTGGGGCTGGGATCATGAGACCATCCCAGCCCCCTGCCATGGGTTCCACTGGCCCAGGCTGCTCCAGCTCTGACACTGCAGATGTCACGCTGGAGCTTGGTTCTGAAATAACCTCGTGTGTCCTGCCTGCCTTGGGACACTTTGCTACATCAGGGGACAGAGTTCCCTGGGGACTGGGGAGTGGGACAGGGACAGCCACAGCCCCAGTGCTCCCCATGCCCCCCGAACACACAGGGTCCCTGCAGTGGCACACACGGTACCTGCAGTGGCACACACAGAGTCCCTGGAGTGGCACACACAGTCCCTGCAGTGGCACACACAGAGTCCCTACAGTGGCACACACAGTCCCTGCAGTGGCACACACAGAGTCCCTACAGTGGCACACACAGGGTCCCTGGAGTGGCACACACAGAGTCCCTACAGTGGCACACACAGTCCCTGCAGTGGCACACACAGAGTCCCTACAGTGGCACACACAGGGTCCCTGGAGTGGCACACACAGTCCCTACAGTGGCACACACAGGGTCCCTGGAGTGGCACACACAGGGTCCCTGCAGTGGCACACACAGTCCCTGCAGTGGCACACACAGTCCCTACAGTGGCACACACAGGGTCCCTGCAGTGGCACACACAGTCCCTGCAGTGGCACACACAGTCCCTACAGTGGCACACACAAGGTCCCTACAGTGGCACACACAGTCCCTGCAGTGGCACACACAGTCCCTACAGTGGCACACACACAGTCCCTACAGTGGCACACACAGAGTCCCTACAGTGGCACACACAGTCCCTACAGTGGCACACACAGAGTCCCTACAGTGGCACACACAGTCCCTGCAGTGGCACACACAGTCCCTGCAGTGGCACACACAGTCCCTACAGTGGCACACACAGGGTCCCTGCAGTGGCACACACAGTCCCTGCAGTGGCACACACGGTCACTACAGTGGCACACACATCCTGCTCCTCGTGCTCCGCTCTGTTTGGAAAGGAACAGGAACATCCCACCGGCAGAGCCGGGAGCTGCGCTGTGGTTTGAGTTTCACTACAAGCTTTTTATAGCTCGCAGGGACACAAAGCTCTGTAATGTGAGAAGGTCGGGGAGAGGCTGCCAGGGCCACAGCAAACGCTGCCTCTGAGAGCAGCCGAGCACCGAAACACAGCCCTGCCACCACCAACTACGGTGACACTGGTGACACGGTGCCCAGCAGCCCCGGGGGGACACAGAGCCACCGCCCCACGGAAGGACGCTTGTTCCCATTTATGCCTCATCTCTGTTGCAAGGAGGGAACACCCTCGTTCATGTACCCGATCACGAGGAACCCCCATGCTTCGTTCTGGTGTCCAGCAGTGTCACATCAGGCAATGGAGTGGCTGCTCCCAAGTGCCCGGGCAGGACTCGGGGGCTGCTCCTTCATTTTCACACCACAAAGCTCTTGGAAGGAGCTGCTGGCTCCGTGGCTCTTTACCTTGGATTGCAGAGAGCATATTTGTGCTTGAGTCAATATGAAACTGATTGTTTGGGCAAGGAAAGAATCCAGACCCCAGATTCTGTTCCCCTCAATGTGAGGGAACCTTGGGGGGAAAAGGCTTGGAAAAAAAATTTTATCCAAGTTGGTTGGAATCTGCAAGGAAAATGCAGAGGCACAAGAGCAAAACCCAAAGTGAAAAACAAACTGGATGAATTCCCTGAGCTGTCTGGGAGAAGCTGGGAATGGGATCGGTGAGGGGCTGCAGTGGGGGGTCCAGTGATGTGTGTGCAGCCCGCCGGCCTTCCTTCCCTTTCCAAAGTGCTCATTCCCAAATCCTGCCCTAACTGCACCAAGTGCTCCAGGAAACCTCAAAGGGAAACAGGAAAGGCAGCGAGGGCTGAGTGGAGCCGCGATCCGACAGCACCTCCCGCCCACCCACTCACCCTCCGGGATGTTTCCGGAGCCCCACGGAATCCTGAACAACCCAGCGGGGCTTCCCTGGCTCTGAAACCGCTGTGCCAGAACAGAGCCTCATTCATCACACGCCGCTGATGAGTTTTCCACGGGCAAACCCAGGGATGCTCTCAGGAACAGCTCTTCAAATGCAGCCTGGGTGTAGATCCACTGGTCAAAATTGAGTCCTGTGTCTCAGATCAGATTTAATTTAAAAACAAAACAAAAACAAAACAAAAAAACAGAAACAAAACCAAAAACAAACAAACCAAAACAAAACCACAAAAACGCTGAAAGACAACATCCAAGTGGGACATTCAGCCTCTGCCCCCAGCTCCTCCCAAAGACAAGGCATTCTTCCCTGTCTCAGAGCAAAGGCACCTGCTCTCCCTCTCTCCAGAGCCACCCAAGACTTGGAGACAGCTAAGCAAAAGGAAGAGAAGCCACCCCAGCAGTGACAGAACAACCCCAGACCCTCCTTCAAAAGGGGTTTAGGCACCAAGGGACATTTTCTTCAGGTTTAGACACCCTTTTTTCTTTCAGGTCAATCCAAAGTGGGAGTGCAAAGTGTTTGGTGCAGAAATCTCTTCAGCAAAGCAGCACTCAGCCAAGGCAAGGAGACACTCAGTGAGTCCATGCCATTCGTCCCTTTTCCTCCTGTGCTCAGAACCGACTCCCATTTGCCATTTGGCAGGGCACAGCAGGAACACCAACCCCCCACGTTTCAGAGGGAGATTGCATTTCAGAGAAAAACCCCTGACACTTGGCCCTGGGACCCTACAGGGGATGAACAGCGAGGGCTGGGTGCTCCCAGAGCCCTGTCCAGGCCAGAGACAGGAATGGATCCACACCCAGCCTGTGTCCCACGGACAGGGATGGATGGATGGATGGATGGATGGATGGATGGATGGATGGATGGATGGATGGATGGATGGATGGATCCACACCCAGCCCATGTCCCATGGACAGGGATGGATGGATGGATGGATGGATGGATGGATGGATGGATGGACGGACGGATGGATGGATCCACACCCAGCCCCTGTCCCACTGATGCCTTGAGGAGCTGGAACAGAGGCTACACACAGAGTTAAGGAGAATAAAATGGGTATTTATTGTGAGGCCTATGAAAGGCCTACAAAAGCCACACCCCAGCAATATAAGTGCCACAGTCGTGGCCCCTGCCTGGATGGCTCCAAGATAGAAGGAAAGGAGGGGGTTGGTCACAAAATCTTACACTTTTATAGGTTTTGGTTAATTTACATGAACCCACCCTCCACCTTTCCACATAGTTTGTGTTTAGGACCTAAAGTTTGGAGAACCTGTCCTTAACTAGAATAGGACTGTTTTGTCTTCATCACCCTAGCACATCAGAAAAGCACATCCAAGGAGAATAGAAAAACTTAAAACTAAAGGCATCACCATGGACAGAGATGGATGGATCCACACCCAGCCCGTGTCCCATGGACAGGGATGGATGGATCCACACCCAGCTGGGCACGAGTTGTTTGTCTTGCTGCTGTTGAGGCACCCACAGCCTCAATGACCTCATCAGGACAGCCCTGGTTTGCTCCAGGAAAGGAGTAGGTGACACAATCTTGTGCAAGGTGACCTCAGCCAAATTATGAGAGAAGCTGCACTTGGTGACCCCAGCTTGTCACCAGCCACCAGTTCCAGAGGGACAACCCCACCTGGAGTATGGTGTGGAGCTGGCAGAGGGTCCCATAGCCCCCAGGAGATCCATTCCCCAAAAGCTGTGTCAGCACTGGGAAGGATGGGGAGGAGATGGGAGAGGAGTTGGCTCGCCTGGAATTCAATGTGGCCATTAGAACTCTGCTGCTCCAGGAAGGGTGAGGAAGAGTTTTCCAGGGCAAAAGTGCTTATTCATCACCAGAACTCTTCTGGAAATTGTCCAAAACTTGGCTGTTTGAAGAAGTGAAAGCTCTCCTCAGCACATCCCTCCTGTGACATAACTCTGGGAAAGGTTTCTCCTCCCTGCAGGAGGTGGGAGCAGGGCAGAGGCTCACCCTGGGAATGTCCCTCCCAGGCAGGGCTCAGTCTTGGCTCTGGTTCTTCATCAGAAAACTTGCACCAGTCTCAGCCTGTCCAGCTGCAGGAAAAAAAGCTGAGTTATTGGGAAAAATCTCTTCCTACAGTCCCTGTCCTGGGGTGCAGAGCCCAGGGAGCACAGCACAGCACGTGGGACAGCTCAGAACCGTAACCAAGCTGCTCCCAGGCTGTCCAGCACCTGCAGCACTCCAGGAACATGGACAAGGCTCGGGGAGGGGGGGGGGCGGGCGGAGATGGGCTGGAGAGGTCTGCATAGAAACAAGCAGTGAGATGCCTTTTATCCCAGAGGGAGTCTGTGTGGAGTACATCAGCTGGAATGTTTTCCAGCACACTGAGAGGCTGGAACAAAGCCAGAACAGCCAGGAAAGTAATTTCCACTTTCTGTTTCACAATAATTGATATGCCTCATTTGCAGTCCTGGAAGCAAAGGCCTGGCCAAAATTTGCAGAGAAGTTCACTTCTGTGTGAAGCCTCATTCTGCCTCCTTCAAAATCTCGGTCTTGGTCTGGAGGAACAGCAGGAACCTCCACTCAGTCCTGGGCCAGCTCCTGCAGGGAGCAGAGCAGGGGCTGTATCTGACTGTATCTGTGCTGGGTCCTCAGAGCTTGGAAAATGGAGCATTTTAAGGTTAAACTCAGCAAAAGGCAAGTCAGAACTGGAACTTTTTGGCCAAGCTGAGTATGAGCACACCAGGAATGTCACCAGAGGAGTCCTGTCCATGCATAGGGAAGAGTGTCCCATTGAACTTTGGCTTTAACTCAACTGATCTACAGATATTGAAAAAACACCTTGTTGGGTGTTCTGCCCTTGTCCCACTTCCAATCCTTGAGAAATAAGGAGGAATGGAAAAGCACACCCAGCCTGGGACTGAGGCCTTGGGGTGCCTCAAGGCTTCCCCAGCCTGAGCAGTTTTCTGGGAGGCACCAGTCCTGTGTGTGTGTGTGTGTGCTCACAGCCCAGCACAGGGACAGCCCCAGTGTCACCAGGCCTGTGTGTGTGCTCACAGCCCAGCACAGATTGGCACCAGGGACAGCCCCAGTGCCACCAGTCCACAGAGCCGGGGCTGTCCCAGCCTGGCTGTGCCCCCACTGGGCCAAGGAACTGACTGTGGCAGGGCAGGAACAGCCAGGTTCCTAAACCAACTGGTTCTACCTCAAAACACCTTTCTCAGGTGGAAAGCATTTTTAAGTGTCAGGTAAGGGCTGCCCTATTGCATCACTGCAGGGACAGTGGGGTTCGCACAGCTGAAAGCACCAAACTCTCTGAAATCTCCCTGGACCCAGTGACCAGAAGGTCTCAGGGATCTCCTCAGACCAGCTTGTCCAAGCAGCATGTGTTTCTCCAAGCCAAAACCTACACAAAACCATCCTACAGTGGATTCTTCAAGCTTTTCTTTCGCTGCCTTTCCCTTCCCGAGGCTGTGCAGAGGGCAGAGCACCGTAACAGCTCTCACCTAGCTCCAAGGTCACAAGGAGGTCACACTAGGCTCCTCCAGCTCCTGCCCCACCCAGTTTTACAGCCTCACCCCGTCATTTCCCCACCCTCAGGCTCTGGGATCCTCCAGGGAGGAGAGCTCCAGGTGCAAGTGCTGACTCGTGTCTGCGGAGCCACAGAGGCAGGCGTGCACCACAGCGCCTTTCCCTGCACACCCGGCCACAGAGCATGGGCAGAGCATCCCTGTTTATCCACCAGCGAGTGAATCAGCAGCTCTAGAGCCGGCTGGCTGGGATCAGCTCCCATTGCAAAGGATCTGTGTGCTTGGTGCTGGACTTTGCCACTAATCCAGCCCAAGGAGCCTGGCCAGCAGCCCAGAGCAGCCCTGGCAGCCACAGAGAGGTTCTGTTCCCCCAGCAGGTTTTCATCTCCCCCCGAGAGCTCCTCACAGCCTCGGCTCTCAGTACAGCCACTTCCAGCTCCCAGCGATCAATGCTGATTTAATTGCTGGAGCATCTTCCAGGAAATGTGCTGCTGCATCCATGTGTGGGTAGAGAGAAAGCAGAGGAGTGACCTGGTGAGCACCAGAGCAGGGCTGGCCTTGGCTGCCATCCTGCTGTGAAACCCCCAAATCCAGGCACAAACTCTTGGAAGATAGAGTAGCCAGGAGATCGAGGAGGGGATTCTGCCCCTGTGCTCAGGTGAGACCCCATCTGCAGAGCTGGGGCCCAGCACAGGGAGGACCTGGAGCTGCTGGAGAGATGCAGAGGAGGCTCCAGGATGAGCAGAGGATTCAGCCTCCTCTGCTGGGAGGAAAGGCTGGGACAGCTGGGATTGTTCACCTGGAGAGGAGAAAATCTGGGGTGACCTCAGTGTGGCCTTGCAGGAAAGATGGAGACAGACTCTTTACAAGGGACAGATGGACGGGACACAGGGAATGGCTTCCACTGCCAGAGGGCAGGGCTGGATGGGATATTGGGCAGGAATTGTTCCCTGGGAGGGTGGGCAGGGCTGGCACAGGGTGCCCAGAGCAGCTGTGGCTGCCCCTGGATCCCTGGCAGTGCCCAAGGCCAGGCTGGACACTGGGGCTTGGAGCAGCCTGGGACATTGGAAGGTGTCCCTGCCCATGGCAGGGGCTGGATTTGATGTTCCCGATGGTCCCTTCCAACCCAGCCCTTTCTGTGATTCTCTGACTCTTCAATCTGCATTTTCTAGAGGAAGAGCTACTGATTTTCAGTGCTATTGTTCCTAAACTCGACCTTTGTGGATGTTGCCAGTGCAGGGGAGTAATCCAAATGCCAGTGCTGAGGCAGCAGAGGCGGCTGGAGCCGGGCAGGGATGTGGAGCAGGGAGGGCTCAGAGCCTGCAGCCAGCGTGGGGAGCCTGAGGAGCTGGCACAAAGCTGGGCTCTGTGGAGCCCAGCCGGAGCAGTAGGGGCATTGTCACACTCCAGCAGCCTGGAGAACAGGCCAGAGGTCAGCCCAAGGCTTGAGGAAAAGCACTTTGAGGCGAGATGGAGATTTCTGGCCGCGTTTTGGAGGCTCCCTGTCAGAGCCGCAGGGCACGGTGAGCCAGGCTGCAGCCTACGGCTCATCAGGATTATTTTTCCAGATTATTTAAGGTGCAAGAGTTAAATCCCCCTGGATCCCAGAAGAGTGATCCTTCAAGGCCCTGAATCGACCCTTAGAGCCTGCAGGCATTATCAGCCCCACCCTTCTGCTCTCAAGGCTTTTTTCCATCACAAAGATCTCGGAGTTTTGCCCCCACACAAATCAGAGTTACGCCTCCATTAGCTGATCTCCAAAGTGTCCCAGAATCCCTAAATCCAAGTTTCCAAACCAACGAAGCCCTGCAGGGCACCAGCCCAGGTGGCAGAGCACTCCAGAGCCATCCAGCACCTCTGGCCAGGGGCAGCAGCACAACCTCATGGAAAGTACAGCTCCCACAGCTCACCCACGGGCTTTGGAGAGCCAGTCCTGACCTTTGGATCCTCCTCACCTGCCACCCACACCCAAGTTCCCCTTCCTGCTGAGGCAGGCAGAGAAGAGGACCTAGAGAGCTTTAACTCATGACAACAGCCCCAAAGCTCCTTGCAAGCAGGATAAGACCTTGAGAGGCGGATCAGGTGAAACAACATCTTGAGAAAGTCTCAAAGCACTTCAAAACTGTGTGGTGAAGCCCTTTATCCAAATTCCACAGATGGGCAAACAGAGGTAAAGTTAGATGCAGTGATTTGGACCTTCCACATCCAGCAATGGTGACATGAGGACACCTCCCTCATCACCGTCTTCATTATGCTCCAGAGTCAATCACAAAACCCTGATGTGCTGCACCCCTGTCCTGGAGATGAGCCAGGACAGTTTGTACAAGGGATGCAGCCCCAGAGCACCCCAAGATCCCTGTGGGTGCTTCATACCTGGACTGGGAACACTGCAGCAGGTCCAGGGACAGAGAGGCTCCTGCTGCCAGGGGCTCAAAGCTGCCTGCACACATCCTGAAGGTCCAGGGGGGATGTGCTGTGTTGCAATTGGAAGCAGAATCACAAAGAGAGCCTATGTTCAGGCACTGAGCTATAAATATTCCTTTTTGAAAAGGCATAACTGGAAAAATGTCTAAATGTCTATTTTTGCCTCCTCTGCTTCACCCACTCGAAACATTGACATCATACCAAGCTCCTACTGAGGCAGTGTCACTGCAAGAGCTGGAGCAGCACAACTGCTCCCAGCACAAGTGCTGGGACAGGAAAAAAGCATCTTTGTGTCCTGGAGGACGGAGCAGTGCTTGGGGAGGGGAATTCTTGCATGGAAATGGCAGCTTTTCCACTGCTCTGTGACTCCGATACAAATGACTCAGCAAAGCTCAGGTCAGGCTGTCACAGCTTTGCCCTGGCTCATCTGAGGGCCAGGACTCCTCCAAGAGGCTTCCAGCTCCCCTGACTCATCCTCAGCAGCCAAACATGGAGTGGTTTTCTCCAACAGAATCATGGAATAGTTTGGGTTGAAGCGACCTTTAAAGCTCATGTGTCCAGGCCCCCTGTGATGACCAGGGACAATCCCCCCCTCAATTCCATCTGCCCTCCCAAAACCCACCCTGAGCTGCCTCTAAGGAGAGAATCCCCCTCTCTGTGGGAGTCAGGCAGCCTGAGCAGCCGGGGACCCCCCAGCGCTCGACACAGGTTTGGGAAGAGCTCTGAGGGATCGGAGAGCACAGGCAGCAGCAGCTGCTCCATCACCTTCCCAGAGTGCCAGCACATGTGCAAATACTTCCACAGGCAAAAGAAAAACGGGAATGTTTTCTCAGCCACCTCAGCTACCGTTCCTGGCTCTCCAGGGATGATTCCAACCTTTTCCTACACCATTTCCTGCCACAGAACTGCCTGTAAATAGCTCTGGCCATCCACCTGAGGGATGAGGAGGCCATTCCTGGAGGAGGAGGTGCAATGTGAAAATGGTTGAACATAGAACCAGACCCCAGCCCTGGAAAAGCTTCTGTGCAGCCAGGAGAAGGAGAGGGGGTGTTTGCCTTCTCCCTGTCCCTGGGTCCCTGGGCAAGCACAAACAACTCCCAGCTTCTCCAGCATCGTCTGCATGGGCAAGGCTGGCTGACAGCAACCCTGGAGGGAAATGGGGAAATGGGGAAATGGGTGCCTTTCCTGATCCCCTGGGAATGTGGGATTGAACAGCAAACCCTGGAAACCTTGGCCAGGAGCTCCCATCCCATCAGCCGTGGACAGCCCTGTAATTCAATGGGTACCCTCAGCCCCCACCCCGGAGCTCTGTCCCCAGGAGATGCAGGGGACAGTCCCCTGTCACACACAGCAGGAGGACACAGCTCCCCTGGGCCTGCAGCCGGCTCTGCCCCCACACCTCAACAGCACTTGGCTGTGCCCCTTTCCAGGATCCCCCAAAGAACGCCCCAGGGTAGAGCTGAAAAGGGATATTTATTTATTTATTTATTTATTTATTTACTTATTTACTTATTTATTTGTTCCCAGTTCTGTGGCTGGTGACCAGCACTGCGGGTTGGCAGGGCCACTCCTGAGCACGGGGCTCGTGACCCGCTGCAGGCGCAGGGAGAGGTACCAGGCTCAAAATAGGGCAGGGAGCAAATTTATTTATCCAGCCCCAGAAAGTTGCAGTTTCTTTTTTTTTTGCCACACTTTCTCATTCTTCACATTTTTTCCCTGCAGAAGCCAAACACCCTTTCCCAAAGCACTCAGCAGCCAAGTGGCACCGGTCCCACAGCAGCCAAAATCCCAAGAGCTGTATAGCAGGAACCATACACTGGATGCAGCAGAAAATACTCGTGATTATCAGATAAGTTGTTTATAACTCCAGCAGGGCTTTTCAGGACAAACGGCTTCCTTAAGCAAATTTCATTTTGACAGCAAAAAAAAAGGATCCATTTTTTCTCCACTGCCACAAGTTAAATATTTCATTTCAAATGCAGAGGTTGTGCCTTGCTCCAGAACTGAGAGCAGAGAACTGGACGCATTTCCACCCCCTTTAGCTTTCATTCCAATCAGCCTTTTAGGAAAAGACCCCAGGAGTCAAATGCTGCTCACAAGGGAAGTTTAATGGAGTCTGCAAAACACTCAGTAGCATCTTCTTTTGCTTTGCTTTGCTTTGCTTCAGCTGCAGCCAGATCATTCCCTCTGGCTGGAACACGCCGGGCTCTGGGGCAGCACAGTCGAGGGAGGTTTTCTTGCAAAAATAACCCTGTGGCAAACAGTGGGCAGTGCCAGAGTGCTCTTCTCCCTGGGAGTTCCCGTGGGACGCTCCTGGATGCCGGCGGTGCCGCTCCGCACGGGGCTCCGCTCCGCAGCGCCCCGGGGCTCTGTGCGGGGCTGCGAGCGGGGCCGGGCCGGGTCAGGCCGAGCCGGGTCAGGCCGAGCCGGGCCAGGCCGAGCCGGGCCAGGCCGAGCTGGGCCAGGCCGAGCCGGGCCAGGCCGAGCTGGGGCCGGGGCCCTCCCCGGCCGCTCCTGCTGCAGCAGCAGGCGCACCAGCCGCCCTGTGTGGGTCACGTAGGCGGGCCCGGGCGGCTGCCGGGGGATCAGGACGCTGGGCAGACCCACGTTGGGCGAGGGAGGCACATCCTCTAGAACCCAAAAACACATCGTGAGAGCACAGCCGGGCGCTGCCGCCAGTTCCCCGCCCGGGAAGGGTCACAAAGGAGTCCTTTGGTGGCACCAGGGATGCTCTTTGGAGCCAAGGATCCCGCGGGGATCAGCCATAGCTTTACTGTGGCCGTGGGGACAGCACCGAGGGACAGCAGTGCCTGTGGCTGCACTGCATCGAGACCCAAATAATCCATGGAAGAAACGGCTGATATCCATCATTTCCAGCCTTTGAGCCTTTATTTCTGTGTTTGAGCACAGGGTGCGATTCGCTGCCCAAGGGATGGGGGTTTGTTCGCCTCCCCCGTGCTCCCTACAAGCAGTGATCCCTGCTCCCTGCGGGGACAGGGACACTCGTCCAGACTCATCCCCAGCAAACAAAGCCACCCCCGCGTTCTGCAGAGCGAAGATCCAGCTCAGCCCCTCACCCAAGGCACCAACTGCGCGCTGGAAAGGCAAGGAATGAGCACACCGAGTGGTGGAACAGGGAAGGACGGGGGTTATGGCACTGGGATGTGCAGCCAGCCCACTCCTCCCACCGGAGTTTTCCTTGGAACCTTCTCCTTCCCTGCACCAAGTCAGATGTTCCCAGCTCCACGAGTGAAGAGACTGGCTGAGCTCACACGTCCAGGACAGCAGGACATGTGCATGCAGCAGGAATGGTTACTGTGTTATTTAGTCCTGGATAGATACAGCCACTCATGGGATATTCCTGAGGCCTCTAAAGGGCCTTGGGCTCAGCTGCAGTGCAATAAAGGGGTTTTACACTTTCCTAAATGGTGAGAGAAAAAAAAGCAATGTGATGGAGAACATCCCCAGTTTGGATTTCTGATGGTATGTGGAACTTTTGGATACCACCAGCTGAATTTTCCTGTGTGGTTGTGGGTGCTTGGCTGCAAAGAACCCCAGACAAGGCCACAAGATCTGCCAAATTTCCCATGTTGGAGAGCTGAGACAGAGGCCGATGCAAATAAATCCCAGACATTTCTCCTCTGAACTTCTCTCTAACCCTTCCCAAAGCAGAAATGATAAAGAAGCCACAGCAAAAGGACACACAAACATTCCCTGCCTGCAGAGCCTGGATCCAGCAGTTTTCCCTGCATTTCATCCCTGGGGTGGCCCCCACGGAAGCGACTCCTTCACACCAAGAGCGTGACAAGAGTGCCCTGGGAGCTGAGGATGAGAATGCAAAGCACTGGAGACAGGGTGCCAAGGGAAAGCCCAGAGCTGACAACATCTTGAAGCAAAACGAGCTGGGATCATCAGCCACACTTTGTTATTTACAGTCTGTGCTTGGCTACTGGCCTGGAACTGATTCCAGAGGCCAAGGAGAAAGGGCTCCACGATATCCCTGGGAATGCTCTGAGCACGAGCTCCTCTCCTCGCAGCACCTGCCAGCGAGAGCTGTCCCAGCCCTGCCCTGGGATCCTGGGAAAGGCAGAACTGGTCTGGCTCCCCTCCTGCTGCCCCCTGCATCCAGCTGTGCTCAGCAGCAGCCAGAGCAGAGGCAGGGCCCCCTAAGGTTGCTCTCCCCTGGTCTGGCAGCAGCAGCCCAGGCTCAGCCCAGTCAGGCTGTAAATCAGGCCTAGGGTGTTGGGACACCACAGGAGCCCCCTTTGGAGAGCAGAGTGTAACAAACCCCTTGCTCAAACAATGACCCTTTTGTGATGCTGAAAATGGGCAAACCCAGAATTTTATAGTTCGTGATAGAATTATGATTTCTGGGAGAGTGGGGACACGCATGGCCCACTTCAAATTAATACTGCTGAGCTTCAATACATTGACAGGCAAAAGTTCACAGTTTTTTACCATCATCTAAAAAAGCACCACCAAAGACAGGAACAGACAGATACACAGAAGTATCATCACACAGATAACACAGCTTTTCCTTATCAGCCAGAGCTTAAAGCACATGCTGAGATCTGCTCAGGCATTCCCCAATTTTCAGACATAATTATCAATTCACTTCAGCAGGCTGTGCTGTATCACAGCCACTGTGTGAGGCTTCATTTGGCTCATTTTCTTTGCCTTTTCATGATGAGAATAAAACAAGACCTGAAACCAAGCCCTGGTGCTAAACCCTTGCTCAACAAAGCTGTGCCTCATGGTGCCGAGCACTGCAGTGCCAGCACACAGAGCTGAGCAGGGAGCAGCCAGCCCTGCCTGCTCTGCTTCCATTACCCGACTGCAGGACGAGAGATTCTGTGGAATGCAAGGAAAAACTCTCCCCAGAGGAAGAAAGGAGGGTGGCGTTTCTGAGAGCCATTTGAGTCATAAAGCACCCAGCACTTTGCCTCATGCTAGAACTCATGAGTTTAATTCTCAGAGTTGCTGGCAGTGGGACAGGTTTCACACTCTTATATTTAGAGAGCCTCGCCTGACAAACAGCCAAAGCTGTCGCCTGTAAATCAGGGGGTTCTGACAGGGCCCAGAGCAAGCAGTAAAAGCAAATGGGGGAAATGAAATTACAGGCTGCAGAGGCACCTCTGCAAAAGAATAAGCTTTTATTTTCTGTTTCTAAAGTTTACAATCATTAGAAATATTTCTCCCTTTGTTCTTTCATTTGTTTTTAAGCCAGTCCCTGCTGTCAGGCCCTGGGCCCCCTCAGCTTCCCGTTCACTTGGCTTTGGCCACGTGGCTCCCACATTCCTGACTGGGGTAGCCTGGCCTGCAGGAGCTGACAGATCGAAGGGCTGGGGCACAGGAGATGCCACACGTGGCTCCCTGTGGCCAGGGGAGGCAGGAGCAGCCTGGCACCCACACATCCCTGCAGCCTAGGCTTAGGGACAGGATCCTGCCTGGGATGGAGAGCACAGCACAGGAATGGGGCCCTGGGGTGAGGGTGGCAGTGTGAGATCCATGGCTGGAGTCAGCCCCAGGGCCTTCTCCAGTATTCATGGCTCCCACTGACAGGGGATTTTCATTCACATTGAAACATCTTTTCCTACAACCAAGGAGAAGCACAGAAAACTTCTGCACTACCTTAGGAAGCAGAAGCTGATGTCTCTCCTGCCCCAAAGCCTGGGGAGGCCAAGAAGGCTGACAAGCACTATTGGGAACATCTTAGTGCTGCATTTGACTTGCTTAGCCTGCATGGCTGGGGGATCCTCAGGACAGAGACTTCCTTGCCTCCAAGGCTCCCACCCAAGGGTTTTCCAACCTCTCAGCATAAGCAAAATGAGGAGAACCAAGTGCTCCTCTGACAGAAGGAAAATTCAGCCCTTCCTTGTCCTGTACAACTCCACAGCACTTTGTTCCCATCTCCAGCAGGATTTTAATTGGACCCTAAGCGCAAAGATGAAACAGCAATTGCAAAATCAACTGCTGGGAAGCAAATCAAGCTGATGAAAGGACAGGAGCAACAAAAATCCCCTTTATTCATTCATCTGATTCTACTGTTTGAAGTTCTCCATGAGCAGCTCTCAAGCCAAGCTCCTCCCTGTGTGTGTGAACTGGGGGCTGCTTGATGGAGATGAAAAGAGAGGATCACAGGCTCTGAAAGGGGAGGAGCAGGAACAGATCAACAGAAGAGGCATCATGGCAGATTTGGGAAGTCAGGATCCTGTGACAGATTCCAGGGAAGGTGAAAAACCTTGCCTAGGTGTTAGGGCTACAGTGAAAATCCAACAGAAGAAACAAATAGCTCAAGTATTTCATTCCTGTTTATTCCAGGATGGGCTTGATCCAGCATCAGGTGGAGTGGGCAAGTGCCCATCCACTGCCTTCATGGGGCTGAGATCAACTGGGAATTGAGGCAGGGGCCAGCTGGGGTGGCTGATTTGTGGATTGGGGGGGACCCAAGGTCGGGAGTACCACATTCCCAAATACTTCCAAACAGATGCGGAGGTGGAAATGAATCCTTGTGGATCACATCCCCTTCAACTCTCTCCAGAGCAAGCACTCCACTGACCAACCCCAGGAGCCACGTTCAGATTCTGGGACTACCCCCCACAAACAGCCCCAAGGCTGGAAAGTGCCAGTGGAAGAGAAGGAAAGAGCGTAAGGGTTCCCCCAGCAGCAGGAAAATGCAGGCAGTGCATCCCCAGGCTTCCTGGGACACTGCTGACAATGCTCCTGGGGACAGAACAGGAACACTGAGCAATAACTACAGGAATGCTGCCACTCTCACTTTCAGTCCAGCTCTGGTCTCTGCAGACACATCATCAATCCTTCCTGCACTTCTGGTTTTTTCTTTTTATAAAGGGGAAGAGAACATACACACACACACAGACATAGGGCAGGTGGACTCAGGAGAGAAATCATTGGTGCTACACCCCAGATGCTCCAGTGCCCATGCAAACAACCCCAGAATAGCAGAGGCAGCTCCTCAGCTGCTGCTGCTCGTTTGACAGGCACCAAAGCAGGGGAATGTCTGAACCCAGAGCAGGATGGGGATGCCCCAGCAGGACCAGAAGAAGGTACTGGAGCAGGCTGGTGTAAACAGGGGGGATTCACCAAGCTGCTGCTGCTTCAGCCAGCTCAGATCTACAAGCAAGGGCTTGTCTCTGCTGTCAGAAAAGCAGCAGTCTTGAATTAAACTCTGCTCAAGCTGCTCACTTCTCCCCAAGCCCAGCTTTAGTTGCCTTTCCTGTATTCCCCCCCTGCCATCCCAGCTCCCCTGCTTGGGCACCACCCTGGCTGGGAGATGGACAGCAAGGACGTGTCCATCCCACAGGAGCCATCAAATAGGGAACACCGAGCTGGGGGAGCCACCAGAGCACAGAAATTCAAGAGAAAGTGCTTGTTTATGTGAAAGCACAAGGAGGCAAATAGTTGACATTAAGCTTTTGGGGAGGCTGTGGGACTGGGCTGTTCCTTTCAGCCCTGACACAAAGGGCCCCTTTTTGTCTCGCTGTAAAACAGAAACCATATTGAAGGGTCTGTGGAATTTCTGGGCATTTTTTCCCCTTGGAGACACAGTGCCCTGCACTCCAGTGCAGATGAAGCAGGATGCAAAGGGCAAGATGTCCAGAAGTGGCTCCATATCCACCTCCTGCCCTGCTGCTGCCACAGCCTCCCCAAAATCGTGTCCCCCACAAAACCTCAGTGCTTCCAGCATGCACAGGGGCAGAGCCTGGAGGTGCCCCAGGGCTCCCAGCTGCTCCCACCATACCTGGAGGTGCTGCAGGGAGCCAGTGCTGAACCCATCCCTCTTTGGAAAGGGGACAGCAGCTCCCACCCCACCCCTGCTGAGCTCCAGGCTGTGCCTGACCCAGCCCATGCACCAGACTGCCTCGGGCCCATCATCCTACATGAGTCTCCAGCTTCAGCTGTCCCCAGGATTGACACCAAGCCCACCCACAGCAGCTTTCAGGACTGCCCAGCTCCCTGTCCATGCACATCCCTGTCCCAGCAAGGACCAGGATGCAGCTCTGCTCCATCAGTGCTGAGGTCACCTCCCTGTTTAACTTGTGGAAGTTACACACCACGGTTTTGCTTCCAAAGTTTCCTGCCCCACAGGGCTTGGACCAGCCCAGAAACAGCAGCCAAGCCCAGGAGCACCTCTGGAGGACACAGCACTTCCTGCAGCTCCTCTTGGTAAAAGCAGGGATTTCTCCAAGCCTACAAAGGTCCTCGGATGTATCTGGGTGACCTTCCAGGAACTCCTGCCATTTCAAAGGCTAAAGTGAGCACAGACTGCACCACATTGCTCAGCCTGAAGCTCCTCACATCCCTGAGGCACTTTCTGCCCATGTGTGATAGAAGAGCTCGTCCTCTGCAGACTCTGCCCCGGGAGTGCAGCTGGGACAGGAATGAGGGCTCACATCCAGCACAGCCAAGGCTGGGATGCCTCAGTGGAGTGAAGTGACAGAAACCCAACCCTGACACAGCAGCCAGAGAACCCCACAATGGTCTGGGTTGGAAGGGTCCTCAAAGCCCCAGTGTCCAGCCTGGACTTGGACACTTCCAGGGATCCAGGGGCAGCCACAGCTGCTCTGGGCACCCTGTGCCTGGGCCTGCCTACCCTCACCCCTTCTTCCGAAATAAGTTTGTAGGATCAAAGTCCCATTAACACCAAGGCTGCAGCTGCTGCTGTTTGCAGACACATCCCCTCCTCACCGTTCAGCACCGAAGGGAGAACAGTGTCTTCCCTTCCCTCCGGAGCCTCAGCACCTTCCCCTTCCCAGCCGTGCCCAGCACACGGCCAGGGCAGAGAGGTCGTTTCAGGACAGCTCCGGTGCAAAGGCTGCTGACACAGGAGACAAAGCCCCCATTGTCCTGCCGTGTGACCCCCGGTGGCAGCAGGAGCGTGTCCTCCCAGCCGGCACGGGAGGGACCAGCTCAGCTTTGTGCGAGGGAGCACCGGCACCTCCCAGGCAGCGCAGGGCAGCTGGCACAGAAATGTCCTCCCAGTTCACTGTGAGACTTTGAGGACGGAAAGAAAACCCCAGAGCACATCTCCAGCTCCATCTGATGGAAGCCTTCCGGGGAGCAGCTGCAGCCAGCCCCAGCTCCCGTTCCCCAGGCTGGGAACAGCCTTGCCCACACACCCACAGCACATGCTGTGCTGGAAATCACAGTCAGCGAATGTCCCGAGCTGGGGGGAGCACACAGGATCACCCAGTGCAGCTCCTGGCACAGATTCCCCAACAATCCCACCCTGAGCATCCCTGGCAGCGCTGTCCAAATGCTCCTGGATCTCTGGCAGCCTCCCTGAGGAGCCTGGGCAGTGCCCAGCAGGTTTTTAATAACAGAATGGAGAGTCTTCTGCTGTATGGTCTTTTCTTCTTTCACTAAAATCCTGCTCTGTAACATGGGAAAAGGATTTCTGTGTGAAGGCACTCATATGAGGAGACATCCAACCCCAACAGCTAAAATGAGTTGAGCTGGCTGAAAAGGAGTTGGGAAGAAAAAGCTCCAGCCTGAAAGTATTTTGCTGGAATAAATCTGCTTTTCAGAGCTGTTGACTTTTTGACAAGATGAAAACTGGAAAATATCCACTTTGCATCAAAAACGTGATCAGGCAAGAAAACAGAAAGTCTCACTTTTCAGTGAAAAAAATCCTTCCAAATGGAAAACTTGCACTGTTTGTTTTCATTCTGCCATGAAATTCCCCTTAGCACAGGGAAACATTCCCAGCCAGCCCCATCAGCACGTGGGCTGAGAGAAGAAGTGACAGGACAAGTGACACTGTGCCCCAGGCATGACATTGCAGGCACAGGGCTCGGCTGTTCCTGCTGGGGTGTCACATGCTCCCAGACTGGCCCCTGCTGAGCTGAGCCCCCTCCAGCTGCAGGAGATGTCACTGCCCGAGCATCTCCTGAGCTCTGAGCCAGCAGCATCGCCCCGGCACACAATTCCCTGCTCCAGGCAGCTCCAGGCTTTTGGCTTTGCTGAACTCAGTGTTTCATATCCCAGCCCTGCCTGAGCAACCTTATCCTTTGAAATCATGGATTCATGGAATTGTTTAGGTTGGGAAAGCTCTCCAAGATCACCAAGTCCAGTCATTCCCCCAGCGCAGCCAAAGCCACCACTAAAGCCTGTCCCCAAGTGTTGGGGATGCCACCCTGGCCTGGGCAGGCTGTTCGTGGAGCAGGAGAGGATGGACAAGGCCATGTCATCCCCACGCCCCCTACCCATGCATGCCAAGGCAGCCCAGCACACGTTCCCGACCCACCCCGCATTCCTGGGAGGGGCCTTTGGACACAAACTGTCCTGGACACCACGTGCAGCAGGAGCAGGCCTGGGACAGCAGCTGTTTTTAGCAGGAAGATGCTGCAGGGCTGTGACAACTCCCGGCCACGCCAGAAATGTGAGACAGGAACATTCAGTGTCCAACCAGCTCTGTCTCACTTTGAACAATTCACCTTCCATGAGGAGGGAACCTCCCCTGCCCATCCCCAGGAAACCCAGGATGAGCCAGGATGGGCTCCCCAACCCCTCATTCCTGCACAACAAACAAGAGAGCAAACACAAGAGCAGAAAAGGAAAACCTGCCCAGACCCACCGCCAAATATAACCCAGGCAGGGCTGGAGCACATGAGCAGCAAGACCTGTCCTGCACATTGATTATCCCTCGGTTTCACATTTATTGTTTAATTAATTACTTTCTGGAGTGCTTCAGCTGCAGCAGTCCCACCCTTCTGTTGTGTTTCCTCCTGCACCCCAGCACAGATCCCTCCCCAGCCCCGGGGTCTCCAGAGCTTCTGCCAGGGCAGCAGCTGCACACGAGGATAAAAATAAAGTTTACACATCAGGGAAGAAGTTCCCTCCAGGAGTTGTGGTTGCTGAGTTCTGATGGGGGCTGTGTGTTTTTGGGAGCCTCCTGGAACGACCTGAGTGATTTGAGGTCACTTGAAGCAACGTCTGGATGACTTCACTTTCCTCCTCATGAGCACAACCCAGTGAGTGTCCTACACCACAGACCCATTCATCTCCCAGAGGAAAAGACAGGCCTGGATTCTCCCGGGAATGTCACAAAGCCAGCAGGAGCACTCTCCCAAGGGAGATGGGCTTTGTGCCTGAGCAGCCCTTCCCTGACCAAACCTCTCCCCTATGATCCAGAGCTGAGAAGTCACTTCTGACAGCTGGAGCTGTGAACAGCTTTGTCATCAAGAGAACACTCAGAGCACTCATGTCACCACTTGTGTCACCACTCGTGTCACCCTTTCTGTGTCTGCCATCAGCGCAGCTTTCTGTCAGCCTCCAGACCTACTCAGCACAGGAAATTCTCCCATTTTCACACCACACCTCACCAGAAGGGAAAGCAGCATTCCCAGAGTCCTGCAGCACATCCAGAATGACCTGAGGAGCTTTGTGGTGATTTCTGGAGGAGCTGTTCATCCTTTTGTCCAGAGGAGATGCTGCTCCAGCAGCAGGGCTCAGCCCTGGACACACTGGGACTGACAGAGGCCACCAGGAGCTGCTGGAGGGACAGAGGAGCCAACAGGACACCTGATGGCACACTGAAACCTCAGATCAGCCACCCACAGTGAAACCTGCACTCTGCTTTTCTCCAAGTGTCCCCAGGAGCTCTGCTTGCACTTTCCTGCACTCCTCACACATTCCTGCACAGAAGCTTTGGGTGTGATTTCCAAGAGACACCAGCACCAAAGGAGCCTGGGCACCAGGAGCACGAGTCTCCCCAGAAACAGGAGTGCCCACGGCAGGATTCATCACTTGCAGCATTGCTTTTCCTGAGCTGTGCTCAAGAAAACCTGCCAGTGAATTCCTGCCTGGAGAACAGCTCACTCTCCTCTCCCCAGCTCAGCCTTCCAGCACCCTCTGCCTCCTCCTGCCTCAGCTCCATTGCATGGCACATGGAAGTGGAGATCAGAACGATCTTCCTGGGGGCAAGGAAAGCAAAAGCCAAGAACAGTCAAACCAAAGTGCCCCCCTCCCCACCCTGCCCTTCCCCTGCGCTGGTAGGAAAGGGATGTCTCGGATTAACACTCCATAAAGCACTTGAATCCTAAAAACAGAGGCACCCTCAAATGAAAGCACAGACCACTATGTCCAAGAGCATCCAGAGATTTTTCTTGCCAACACTGACACACCCTTGGCTGGAGTTTCCTCGGCAAAAGGTTAATCCCCTCCAAAGTGCTGGTTTTCTTTTCCAGAGAAAATTCCTGTCCAAGCCACGAGCCACATCTAGGCCCTCACCTGTGGGACTCAGCCCTACACAAGAGGCATTTAACACCTCTAATCACCCATTGGGTCTCAGATACTCCATAGCTAGAAGAGCCAGATCAGGGCATTTGGATCCAATTAGTTTCCCTAATCCACCCTGAAAGTCAGCCAGGGCTGGGGCTGCTCCAGCTGCACACATGGCCTGGAGCAGGAAAGGCACAAGTCCCTCAGAACATCCTCTCCAGCCTGGATTTCCCAACAGTCCTGTTCCTCACTCCAAGAGCAAAATCACTCCACTGAAGATTACTAATCCCTCCTCCCTGTAGTAACCTTTGTCTGCTCTCTCCAGCCCTGAACCATCAAACCCCTTTGGAAATTTGCAAGCAGAGCCTACGGGAGAGAGCTTAAAATTCATAAAATTCATGCTTTTTTTTTTTGCTGTTGAGAGCAAAGAAACCCCAAGCTGCAGAAAGGCTTCCAGCTTCCCCAGACACCTCCTATGCTGCAGGAACTGCTCCTCTGCCACATCCGAGCTGCAAGAGCCAGGGCTGGCAGGAATGGAAATGTCTGGAGAGACTCGAATTAGGATCGTTTTTCATGGCCCAGATACATCGGCTACTGCTCAGCCCCCATATCTGGTGAGCAAGCACGAGGTGGCACAGCAAAGGACAAAGGAGAAGGGAGAGAATTCCCATTCCTTGGCTTGTGGAAGTCAGGTAAGTTTGTAGAGCCCAGCTGGAATCTCACCCATCGGGGTCTTTCTTCGGGAAGTTCAAACGGATGTGAGGATCTGGCCCAAGGGCCCAGATCACCAGTTTTAGCCTCAAGGAACAAGCAGGGTCAGCTCTGGGTGGCCAGGGCAGGCTCTGAGGAGGACTCACACCCAGCTGCCCACAGTGGTCACCCCAGAGTAACTCAGAGCACCTCCAGGCTTCCTGGGAAAAGCAGGGCTAGCACCTCCCTTTCTGGATCAGCTCCTATGTAACGTGACTTGTGGCTGGTTTTGCGTTCTGCAAACGCCACATGAGCAGACATCACGTTCAGCCAGAGCTGCACTGAACCCGCCTGATCCCTGCACAGCTCCTGCCTCCAGCCCTGACCACAGAAGCACAGGAGGAAGCCACGGCCCAGGGCTTCTCCAGCAGGTCCCAATCCAACATCTGCTTTCCATGTTCCCCTGGCAGCGCTCCAGGTGCACACAGAACTCTTCTGTCTGTCTGTCTGCACACAGCAGGGCCCTCCGTCTGCTCCAGCACCACCGGCCACGAATCCCAGCAAACCTGGGTGGGGGGCTCCCTGAGGAACATCCCCCCCCGGCACCAGGTGAGGTGACAAAACAGAGCAGGAGGGATCCCTGCCCATCCAACGGGGCTGGAAAGCAGCTCAACCCTGACAGGTAAAACCAAGCAGAGCCACCCGGAGCAATTCTGCAGCACGCAGGGCGGACACGACCCTTCCAGCTGGGCATGGACGGGCCGGGGGAAGCCAGGGCTCCACAGGGAGTCAGTCGCACATTTTGGGGTGTCTGGGGCAGGACTGCACCCTGGCAGCTGGGTGGAAGGGCTTCTCCACCTGACCCTGGGGTGGCTACAGAGCTGGGCCAAGGAGTCACATAGCAGACGTGCACAGCAAATACGTAACTGCCAGAAGGTGAAAACATGCAGGGAAACTCAAACGACCCGGAATTAAATTACAGACTTCATTATGCCAAGGACTCCGCCCCCTGATTCCCACACACGAGTGAAGACATTGCACACCCACAGGGCGGCTCCGGTATCTCTACAGAGGATGTTTCACAACAAAATTCAATGTTCACTCTGCACGAACCACGCCCAAATACCCAGAAAATCATTTCGGTGTCACCTGGTGCAAACACAAACTCGCTGCCCGAGCAGCCGAGACAAACGAGGCGCTAATGCTTGCAATTAGCCACTAATTAACATCAATTACCGGCAATCAGGGAGGGGGAAGTTACACCTGGGGCAGCGAACTGCTACAAGAACTTAAAAGTGAGGCTCACTTTTCTGCCGCGCTGCGGAAACAAAATCCGAGTATTTCCCGGTATTTCAGGGAACGCGTCCCACATTTATCAGAGTAAATCTAACTCCCCTGGGAGATGCAGAAATTCCGACGGACCGAAAGCTTCCCGCAGTGCTGGAGGAACGCACGGCAGCACAGCTAAGGAAAACCAGAACATTGACCCTTCACCCTGGCACAGCAGAACCCCGAGCTCCAGCACAAACCATCTCCACCTACAGCCACGGGTTGAGTTTCAGCCCAGGGGAGATTTAAGGTTATCAGTAAAAATATCCCAATTTTTGTAGGAAAGCAGCGCGAGGGAAATGCCCACACTGGAGGTGCACACTGGGGATCCTCTGCTGTGACCCTGCCCTCACCTGAGTGCAGGCCCGCGATGTTGATACAAGGTTTTTCCATCCATGTCAAGTGGTCAAATGCATCCTGCTCTGATGGCTCCAGGATTTTCTTTAAAAAACTCCCCATTTGTCTCACCGAATCTATAGTGGGGGTACAAAACAGACAAATTAGTGTTTGGCTACGTGGCCACGAGGTTTTTTTTATTTCCTTTGTTCTCCCTCAGGAACAGGTCAGGAGTGTGTGAAAAATTGCGCTACGAAAGGCCAGTGTCCAAAAAGGAGACAGAAGAGTCCACAGCTGTATTGGAATAAAGGGACAGTCCATTGGGCCATGCCCCATGAGGTCTCTCTCGAGATTTTGGGGATGCAGCCTCTTTTTATCCCAAACTACCAGCCCTGTGCTGCCCTCTTCCTTTCCCCCTCAGCTGAGGTACCGGGAAGCCTTCCCGAACCACCTACCTCATATACCCCCCTTGTCTGTGCACATTTCACTCCAAAGCTGGGAAATTCAAGCTCCCTGGGCTCTGCTGTGGGCTTTGCACAGACCCGTTTGTCCATTCCCCTAAAGGCCGGAGGTCAAACTCGCCGGGTCTGTAACCAACCCGGGCAGCGTGAGGCCAATAGAGACACAGGGACCCGTTTCAGAGACACAAACGCCCATTTCTCGTACACCCCGAGCGGTGTGTAAAGAATCAGCACCCACGTTCTGCATCAGGAGCAGCCTGCAGGGAACTGCTCTCTGCCAGAGTTCCTGCAGAGATGTTCCGGTGCTCTCCTGCCTGGCTGGGGAGCACAGGTGAGCCTAACTGGAAGCCTTGGAACCTGCCTTGGAGCATTGGATGCTGCACACGGAGCTCACAGCTTTGGAAAGCACAGGCAGGTGGGAAAGTCACCTATTCTAAAGAAAAGCCAGGGTTCGAGCTGGTGACAGATATTTCAGCCCCATCCTCCCACACCATGTGTTCCTTAAACCCAGGTTATTAAGGAAACTTCCCAGTCTGTGCAGTCAGGAGCTGTCCTGGAGTTACACTCCCAACCCAGACTGCCTGCACTGGGGTACGAGGTGCTGCTGGACCCTGGGACAGCTGGGCAGAGCATCCAGACCAGGGCTGCAGGCACTCTCTGGCCTTCCTTTCCCATGCCCTCTCTCTCATTGCTGCTTTCCCAAGCCCAGCTCCTCCCTCCATTCTCCAGGTCCCAGCCTCACTCATCCCCATTTTCCCACCGTAGTCCCTGGATACGGCAGCCAAGCACAGAGCAGGTCAGCGTCTGCTGGAATTAAGGCCCAGGACACACCCAGGAACGCAGCCCCTGTTGGTGCCCGTGACAGCATAAAGCACTCCCAGCCCCCGTCAAAGGGAGGGTTAAACCCAGCCCAGCTGCTTGTATCCCCCAGAGCCACCTCCTCAGTCAGTGCCACCGGCTGGGCACAGCCCCAGCCACCCCCCGCACACCCCCCAAAGGGGTTTCCATGGTCTTGGGGAATTCCTCCTTTGCTGGCTGCTTTGAGGGCTCCCAGGGCAGGGGCACTCAGTGCTCCAGAGCTCATTTCCTTAGGAAACCAGCCTAAAATCAGCCTGGATGTCTCCAGTTGTTCCTGCTGTCCTGCACATGGCCCCTGTACAGCTCATCTGTCTCTCCAAGTGTTTCTCTGTCTCCTGGTTACCTCTCCACAAGGATGTGCCTTTTCCTGGCCAGCTGACACAAATCCTACAGGAATCCCCACCGTAGCAGTGCAGGTCCTATAAAAGCTGGTTCCTGGTCTTAGCCATGAAATAACAGTTCAGGTGCTGCTGTGGGCTCGTCTGTGAGCCCCGTGCCCTGGGCAGGGGCGGTGTCCCTGCAGAGGGGGCTGAGAGGCACTAGCACAGCCACGGGGCATTGCCATGGATCCCTGCTGTTTGTGTATCACCTCACAGACCCTTCTAAAGATTCTGCTTTTATCTCCATGTATTTTAAAAATCTCCAGCCTAGCCCCAGGAGCTGCTGAGCAGGAGTTTGACTCAGGGCAGATTCCGCCCTACACAGAAGGTCCACAGAGGGAAAGGTTTTGCAAGAGCAGGAATGGGGTGACCTCATGGAGGCTTTCTGCAAAAAGCCTTGGGGAACTTGTGATCCCTCCCAGAGCTTCCAGTTTCCTTTCTACAACAAACTGGAGCTTGTGATCCCTCCCAGAGCTTCCAGTTTCCTCTCTACAACAAACTGGAGCTTGTGATCCCTCCCAGAGCTTCCCGTTTGCTCCTTACCACAAATGGCAGAAGCAGAGTCTGGGGGAGGAGCCCGGTCACCAGGGAATTCCGGGGATTTCATCCTGTCCCTGATCCTCTGTTCCTGCCGCAGTGCAGGGCTGGCTGTGCTCTGCCCGGAGCTGTGCTTGCCCTCCTGGCCCCTGTGTGGGGGACAGGAGGGGGGCAGATTTCCCTGCAGCCGCCCCGGCTGTGCCATCCCCCGCAGGCACAGAGCAGAGGTTTTCCACCTGAAACACGGAGCCCTGGTGGGAAGAGCTGATTTTCACCTGCAGCAGTGGGGAGGGCTCTCCGTGGGGCCCGGGCTCTAATTCCTGCCCGGCTGCACACGGGATGCGATTTGGCCGCTCGCTGTGTCTGCTCTGAGTAACGTCTCTGGCAGGGAGCAGCGAGTTTGCGATGTCTGTAATGGAGCCTTTCGTGCCACGAGAGCCTCGGGGGATGCCTGGGGGAGGGAGGGACAGCTGGACCACCCAGGCACTGCCCGCTCCCCTCCGAGCCCAAGGGACAGGGTTGGCAGTGCCCGAAGCCCCGGCGCTGCCGCCCTTCGCAGGGTCACCCCGGAGGCGGTGACAGGGTGTGACCCCTCCGTGTCCCCAGAGGAGGGGAGGACAGCACATCTTTATCGTGTTTTGGAGCAGCTTTTCACAATCACAATCCTGAGCAGTGCAGTCAGGGGCAGAGGGTGGGAGCTGGAATAGGCTGAGGTGGGACAGCATGGGAGGATGCTCCCAGAAAGACAGCAGGAGAAACCAGCAAATGCAAGTGAGCCGAGGAACTCCACCCAAAGCAACCCCGGCAGCAGGGCTGATCTGCGCCCGGGGCAGGTCCTCTCACGGGTGGGCAGAGACAGGGGGTCACACGAGCTCCATCCCCACCCCTGGCACCTCCTGGGCATGGCCTGGCTCCTCCATCCCTCTTTCCGGGAGCCGGGGTGCTCCTGCAGCTGAGCCCCTTGGCGGTGACAGTTTGCACAGAGCACCGTGAATAAAGCAGCTTTTGGCCCACACCCAGGGCCGAGTGCCGGGAGTTTCAGCGCTGAGCTCACTCCTGTCCCAGCCCCAGCGTGTCCCCACCCTGTGCTGGAGCAGCAGGGATGCAGGGAATGAGGGCTGGAGGGTGCACCCAGCAGAGGGTGGAAAAGGCATCAGAGCTGAGGATGACATTATTCCACCTGGAAAACTGCATGTTTCCTGCTCAGGGGATGCTGCTGGCCCGTCCCAGAGGGATGAGAGCAGCGGGAGGGCCGAAGGGAACAACCCCCAAGGGAGGTCTGAGCCCTGCAAGGCTAAGCTAACGAGAGCAGGGGGTGCAGGTTCACAACAAGCAAAAAGAGTTTTTTTCCGGTTTGTGAATCCTCTGTGATAGGCTGGGGCACAGGTCCTGTGCTTGTCCTGCTGTGAGGGCCACGGGGAGCTCAGGGAAGAGGTTTCCATCGGGAAGAGTTATCTGCACTCATGCTCGAACAGTCCCTGCCCTGGCAGAGCCCAGCCCTGCACAGGAGGTGTCAGCACCCCCTGCCCACTCTGACAGGCTCTGTGCTGCTCCAGGGATCAGCCCAGCCTGGAGCTGCCCAGGTGGCACCAGGAGCTGATGCCAGAGGGTTCCCCAGCCCCAGGGGACACAGCAATCCAGTGCTGAGGAAACACACCCAGCACTGAGGATTCCAGGAGCTCCCTCTGGTTCAAACGTTCCTGGAAATGAATAATCCCTTCCTCTGGGAGCCCCCTGCCCTGGGAAGAGCCTTGCTCTGGAAAAAGCAGCATGAGGACAACTGGAGCCAGCACAGCTCCAGGCTGGGCTCTAGCAAGACAGGGAGTCAAGGCCAGTGCTGGTGTGACATGAATCCGGCCAAACTCTGCATCACTTCCACCAAATCCCTGTCCCTGCAGAGCCGGACACTCGGCATGGCTTGCACCATCCTCCTCCCCAGGGCTGGGCTGCTTTCCAGGTGCCTTTGGGATTTGCAGGGGGAGTGGAACAATTTCCATGATTTATTGTTTACAGCCAGAGGTGCTCATTCTATGAAGGATACACAGGGAAATGCCTGTGAAGCCACCTCCAAGTCATTCCTTCCCTGGGATCACTTCCAAGAGGTCTCACCACGGTCCCAAAAAATCCCTTTCCATCCAGCATGACATTCTTCCTCCTCTGCCTGGTTAAGAGACCCTCAGGGCTGGGCTGAACCCTCTGGAGGGGTTTCCCAGGATTGCTCAGCCATGCCCAGCTCCACGTGGCCTTTCCTTGCAGGAGAAGCTGAACTGGGGCCACAGACCTGGTCTGGCTGCCCAGCCCTCCCAGCTCCCAGAGTGTGTGGGATCCACAGGAAAGCCCGGCAAGCTGGGGAATGGCAGAGGGCAGGACGAGATAAGAACATCTCCGGGAAATCTGAGTCACCCTGGTGTTCCAAGGGGTGGGAGCGGTGGGAGTGCTGTCCCAGCGAGTGCCTGGACAGCTCCAGCCTCTCCCGACACAGCCAAACAACTTCAGCCCTGCCAGGGCAGGGACAGGGCAGGGACAGCTTTTCCTGTTGGGGAGCAGCAGAGCTCAGTGAATAGTCAGGGTCACTGCCTCCCCTCCTCCTTGTGCTGCTGTCCCTCCTTCATTCCCTGTAGGAATTCCTTCCTTCCTTCCTGTGCCAGCCCCCTGTCCCCATTCACAGCTTGGTCCTTTTGCTGACAGAGGAAAGTACCAGTTTTGGGCTCCCCAGCCCATCTCAGCAGTGCCAGCTCCAAAGGATGGACTGGGAGAAGGTTTGGGGGACTCAGACAAGGCCCTGGGACCCTCTGGTAGGGGCAGGGAGCTTTGTCACCTGTGGCACTTGGCATGGTCACCCACAGTCACATTGACCTCATCTCCCACCCGGTGTGTGAGGACAGGGCTTGGCCTTGCACCCCCCCTTTTTGGGAAGTATCAGGATGAAAGGTTCCTGCTGCGCAGCTTTGGCATTGGTCTGACACAGCGAACCTGCAGTGACCTTCCCGTGGTGGAAGTGCACAGCCAGCCAGGTGTTCCCCCAAGATCCCACCCCAGGGAGCAGACACAGAACCTCTCCTGGGAAGTAATTTTATTGATGGTTTATCTGCACAGCCCTGGCACACGTGTGTGTTGGTGGGAAGGAGAGGGGCAGTGAGGAGACACCGAGCTCCAACGCCAGTAATGAAATATTAAAAGTAATTTCTATTCTATCCTGAGAGAAACAGGCTCTTTGGGGGTGGTTTGTCACACCTGGAGCTGGACACACCAAACCCACCTGCTGAGAGCTCCTGGGACACTGTGATTCCTTGGATGTGGGGGTGTCCTGAGGGCTTCTCCATGGGCTTAAAATGGGGTGGATTTGACTTCACCTGTATGGGGTTGGTTTGAACAAATTACTAAAGGCTAAATCAATTAATTGGAACCTTCTCTGGTTGTCAGTGACTGATACTGTTCAGCTACCAGCAAATACAGGTCATGAATGGCAATGAATTGCAATAAATACCACATCTCACAGTGTCCAGGCAGTGCTTACAGAGATTGGATCTATGTCCATGCTTTAAATTCCCTCCAGACAGTGAGATCGTCACCATTTCCCCTCGCAGCTGCTGAGTCCTGCAGACTTCCAATGTTTCAGCCCTTGAGTTGTTCTCATTTTTTATTCCCTTTCCTTGAAGGCCCTGACATATCCCCGGGATCCGGCAGCTCCCGGCTTGACAGGCTTGGGCGTTGCTAAATCACATTTAAGGAAAACAGCTCCGAGTGTCCTACACACGGACCCAGCGTCTGCCAGGGCTGCAAGCAGCAGCCAGATTTTGGCTTTTGATTTGGAATGACACAGAGAAGACGGAATGTCTCCCCTCCGACCCCGAGAAGGGTCACACAGATGGCTTCCAGGCCCAGCAGAGCTTTAGACACAGGATAATTCCTGTGCACATGAGCTGTGCCGCTTCCTCTTGTGTAACTACAAGATTTTTGCAGCTGGAAGTCAGAGGTCCAGCGGCTCAAACCATGAGAGCAGAGCCAAGAGCTTTGCCAAGAGGAGCCAGGGCTGGAATTTCTTCCTGGTACATATTTAGAGCAGGAGAGACCTAAGCTGTGGGTTCACATCTGGGGCTGTGGAGGAGGATGCTCAGGAGGCAGAGCTGGGAGTTATTCCCTGAGGGAATTGCAAGGCTCCTGCTGCTTCCTTACCTTTGGGTGGTGTTGAGCTTAAGTTAAGCAGCCACTGAAGTTCAAAAGTCCATACAATCTATGCCAAATCCCACCAACCCTGCCATACGTCTTCCTCTCCCAGCCTGGCAAAGGCCATCCCAGAAGAGGGAAATCTGGATTTCCAGGGAAATCTGCCTTCCCTCAACCAGATTGCACAGGGCAAGGTGGAGCCAGGCAGCAACAGCCAAACTCTGCAGGATCCTCAAGCTTGTGTGTGGATCAGTCCAGAGATCAGCCAGGGATCAGCCCATGGATTAGCCATGGATCAGTCCAGGGATGAGTCCAGGGATGAGTCCAGGGATCAGTCTATGGATCAGCCCAGGGATCAGTTCATTCCCACCCGCTCCCATTTGTCATTCCCTGCCTGGACTTTCTCTTTTTTTGCAGAAATCCTTGCAGGATGACAGCTCTTTCTACAAATGCCCTGTATTTGCTTGCAGACTTGGATGCAGATGGAAAATCTTCCTCTGGCCATTTGGACTCTGATTTTTAATGGACTTTTCCACCTGAGGCCTCGGGCCGAATCCTTTCCTAGTGAGCATTTATTAAATCACAGCTTATTCCCCCAAATCGGGGTGGGCCTGAGGGCTGTTTGAGGAGTCAGCCAGTCCCACACACACAGAGCTGGCAGCAAATTCACTTTTTATTGCCTTTTTCCAGCTGCAGGGTTGCTCACACCCCCTTGTAACAGCAGAGCAGTGAATCATGTTCCCGTTATATCCCCTCACATCCCGCTCTCTCCCTGCCCGGCCCCAGCGCTGGCGGAAGCAGAGTTGGTTTTGGTGGCTGTCCCCCTCTTTGTCACCCTTCTGCGAGGCACGGGAGGAGCGGCAGCGTGGCCAGGATGGCACCCGGGGAGGTGACGCCCTGCACACCGCGGTGCCACCCGCAGGTGGCTCTGGCTCCTCACGGCACAGCATCGATCCCGGGAGTTGTTTCCAACGAGCTCGTCCTGAAAGCTTCCTCTGCTCTGTTTTTAAATTATTATTTATTTAATTGTTCTTTAAACAAAAGCGTAAGGGCTCCCTCTGCTGCCGTGAGGGTTTGGTGAGGAGAGGATGGATCAGATGCTGGAGGGACCTGGGGCAGGGGCAGCCCAGCTGTGCGGCTCCAGATGTTCGCTGCTGCTGCTGCCCTCAGACAGCAGGGCCGTGGTGATGAGGAGGTTTTCTCCGGGGGCTCGCTGGTTTGATGTCCCCTAAAGGCTGCCCAGCCTGGTCACACCTCGGGGGATGCTGCCCTCCCCATCCTGCTGCAAACAGCAAGGAAAATCCCACAGGGATTTCCAGATCCTGCATTTTTCTCCTGTCGTGCTGAGGACTGGGGGTGTCCCGTGTGCAGCAGCTGCCGAAGAGCCTGGGGAGGTCAGTCTGATCCCCCACATGTGCCTGGGGGTGCCTGGTGAAGGCTCCACATCCCAGAACTCCAACCTGCACTCAGTCCTGGCCACTTCTGCCCCAGCTCCCGGCTGAGCCCCACTAAGGATCTGCTCTGTGAGCCAGGGATGGAGCAGGATCCAAGCAAAGTCCCTGTCCCTATCTCCATCCAGTCCAGTCCTAATTAAACCAAACTTCCAAGCACAACTCTGCAATTTAAAACACAAGAAATCAAGGGCTCACAAAAGGCAAGGGAATAGTTTTTCCTCATCCAAAGAGAATTTAGGTGACGGTTTGGGTTGGAACGTCTGCCCACAGGTGGCACAGGTGGCTCTCAGGAGCAGGGAAGGAGATGTGGGAGTTCCCAAGACCACAGGTGATACCAATTCCTTCTACAACAGGGTCTGGATGTGAGGGAGGGCTCCAATAAGAACAAAACATAATTCAGCTACTGGTGAAGAGAAACGGAGGTGTTTAAACCTTAGAGGAGAGGGGACAGGTGACAAGCACAGAAGGTGCCACCGGGGCAGAACATCCTCCTGAAGGGCAGAAGCGACACAAACCATAAAACAGGGCTGGGCCCTACAGGAATGCCCTGAGGAGGAAACGGTGAGTAAGAGCTGAGCCCTCTGGAATCAGCAGCAGGAGCAGGGAGCGTGGCCGTGGCAGAAAAGCAGAATGACTCACGGGCTCCAGTGGTTACTATGGAGTTGTTTACACAGTGCTTTGGGATTGAAAAATAAAGGAGGAAAAAACGCTGGAGAGCTCACCCAAAATTAACTAAATGGAATAAGGTTGGTGACACAGAGAGGGATAATTCTGAGGAATGACTCCACAGGCCCAGGAGGTTTCCAGGAGGAGTCTGGAGGGCTCAGGGATGAACTCAGGAGCAATTAATCCCCAGACTGATGCTTCTACTGGTGCCAGATGGGTGGGATGGGACAAGTGTGATCCTGGTGGATTTTAAGGATTCTTGGAGGAATGTGAGGAACCACAGAGCAAAAAGTCCAACTCCCATGTTGCAAAATGTTGGGACTTCTACAGACCAGGGTTCACAGAGAAGAGAATGAGCTGAAGAATCTCAGCATGGCTTTGGCAAACATTCTGGGAAATATTAAAGCTCTTGGAAATGTGTAGCAATGGGCTGACCTGGCATTAACAGCCATTAATTGAGTAATTTATAAATTAATAGTTGAGGGGAGGAAATCCATCAAAAAGATGGGAATAAAACAAAAGCATGGGAGTTTCTGTCCCTAGGGAAGGTCACCAGAGGGGCTCCCCAGGAACACATAGTCTCCCTATGGAATACATTGCCATGGAAGGGTCTCCATGCCGTAATTCCTGAGGCAGCTTCAGAGCTGTCAGAGCCGGAGGTGCAGGCACAGCCTCTGGGCTCCTGCTCATGATTTTCCATCAGCATTTCCTCAGCAGCAGCAGCATAAAGCAGGCTCAGAAAGGGGAGCTTGAGTTAGGGGGACCTTTGGTATGATCAGAGAGGCCATTTCCATAGGAGCAAACTCAGCTGTTGGAAGCGGATTTCGTTTTTCTGGGCAATAATTAATTCAGTAGCCGACATGACCTCAGGGGGCTGCAGCTCCATGGGTTTACTTCCTGGACTTTAAATCCTGTCTCCTCCTCCTCCTCCTCTTGAAATATCCCTTAGGAAAGCAGGATGCTTCCCTTCCCAAGCTGCATGAGAGGCAAACCCAGCCATCCTCCCCCACCTCTGGATTTAAGCTGTGCCCACTGGACACCCCCAGAGTGCAGAGGGCAGCAGAAGGGAGCTTCTGCAGGCTCCAAGTGCCCAGATCCGGCTGCCCAGCACCCCCAGCATCCTGGACAGCACCGAGGGAAGGGAATGGGGAAAAACTGCCCAGGAAGGTCTTTGGGGTTAGAACATCCTGATGCATCCCAGGAATGTGTTAAAGCACAGGGCCAGAGAAAGCACTGCCTCTGTGCCTAAACCCAGCACCTTCCAGGGATCAGCACCCAGCACCTGCACAGGGGGAGGGAGGGGGGAGGGGACAGGTCCCCATGTCACCAAACAGCGACAGCTGTGAGCACCTCAGACAGCCAGAGTGCCCCAGGGCCTGTGCTAGCCCAGCTCCTCCCTTGATGGCCCAAATTTCAAGGACCCCAAACAGGGCTCTGCCTGTGAAATGAGGATAATCCCAAGCCCACCCTCCAGCTGTGCTTCCACCATCCCAGCCGTATTCCACTATTTCAGAGCAAAGAGTAATTGTTGTTATTATCATTATTATTATTACTACTCCTGGAGTATTTCTGCTCTGTAAACCCTCCAAGTTCAGCCCCACCTAGGTCTGAGGTGGGGCCAGCATTACCCAGCTGATTCTCAAGAAGCTGGCTCAGTGTGGAGTCCTGGGGCTTGTGGAAAAAAGCACATTCAGAGAATTTCTCTGCTCTGAGGCAACTCCCACTTCCTGCTCCCCAGGAAACCCCAGCACACAGCGGGTGAGAATCAAACCAGACTCACACCCAACTGCAGCAGAGATAAGAAATTTGGTTCTGATCCATGACAGAAATGCAATAAACTGCCAGTTTCTCAGAAGCCAAAACCCTGAATGTTTGCCAAGAGCTAAAAATAACCCAAAGAAGGCTCTATTTAAAGGCACCTACTAAGAAATGCCTCTGTCCTTGGCTAAATAAACTGCAACTTCCAGAAAAGTCCTGTTTTCCAGGAGTCTGGGGGGAGCTTTGGCAGCAGGTGAACAAACATTAAGTCCAAACCTTTTAACACATTTTAGAAGCAGCAGCTCGTGGCTGGAGCTGTGCCAGCCCCTTGGCTCAGCAGCGAACAGGGGCTGGCTGGGCTGGAGCAGGAAGGATTGCAGCTCCTCCCTGCAGGATCTGCACGTCCCCATGTGGCTGCTGAAGGGTCTTTACTTGGGGGTTGATTGAATTTGGCCTCTTTACATTGATTCCCTAGAAATAACTGATCCCTTGGATGTAAATGGGCATTGAAGTTCCTCTGGTGTGGGCACTGAGCAGGGTCTGAGTGCCCTCAAAAGGAGATGAGCCTTGGAGAGACAACTTCAGCTCTGCATGGTGACAGCTCCAGCAGCTTGGGCAGAGTGTTTGCCCAGAGAAAACTCTGCAGAGACCTGGGTGACAGGAACTGTGCCAGAGCTGGAGGAACAGCACTGTTTAAATGGACAATAAACTCCTGCTAAAGGTGCCTGACAAGGACACGGGGCAGAAATGAAGCTGAGAAGGGATGAAGCACAGAAAGGATATCTGGGCTGGTTAAACAAGGCAATATTTTAATTTCAAGATTTTATAAATAGGTGTTTACAAAAGGAAGGTATCAATCCAAAGAGTTAAACAAATGTACAGCTGCCAGTACTGCAGAGCACAGGGAGAGGAACCAGGTTAATGCAACCCCACAATTCACAGTGCCCAGGAGTCTAAAAGAAACCACATTCTTCATTTACAATTCCTCAACCACAGCGTTCAGCACCTGCTGCTGTGGAAGCACAAGCTCCAGGGACAGAACACTAGGAGAAGGAACTGACCCCTCTGCAGAGATGAGCTCAGAACACCCCACTGCCATCCCACTGAGCACTCCAGCCATGATCCCACAAGGGGCTTTTCCCAGCTCAGACTCCTCAGGGAGCTTGGGGACAACCCTGCCAGTCCCACCCCTGTGCCAGGGAAGTGCTGGTCACATCCCCACACGCTCCTGGCCTGAGGAACCTCATGGTCCCGGTGTGCCAGGCCAGACAAAGGCTGCTCTCTTCCCTGGCTGGAATGGGGGTGCAGCCATCCCTGGAAACTGCTTCTACTCTTGCCATTCTCTCCATACAGGCCCAGGCCTGCAGGGATTCCCACAGATTCAGGGCTTTAGGATGTTCCCCAAGTCTGTGAATGCTTCAGAAAACCAGGGCCTGCTCACAGGTCACTTCCTGCAGCTGCCATGAGACTTCAGGGATCTTCCCAGCAGCTCCATTTCCTTCAGATGGGCCTCCCTGACCACTCAGCGCCATTCGAGTCACACGATGAGGGATGCAGGGCCAAAAAATCACTCCCCACACTGTAACAGAAGCAGCAACAACCTCCAAGAGCAAAACCTGTCCATAACTGAAAGTACCCAGGCACCAAGTGCTGAAGGATCAAGAGAGTTCCCAAGGCTCAGCTTGTACATGGCTTTTCTGAAGAATCTCCAGCAGTTTTCTCTTAACTCATCCAGTAGTTCTAAACCTGTATGCTACCCACTCAGGCTATCTTTTAATTTAAAGTTTAAGCAAATTTATTCTTGTTAATCAAACTAAAGAGCGAACTTAAACATAAACTGCTATTGGAAAATGGAATATAAGTTGCCAAGAGTGTTAACTTCAAGTCTTGCACAATTTATTTACTTCTTTTGATTCACACCTTGTGTGCAGCTCCCAAATTGGTCAGAGCAACCTTCTCTGTTGGTCAGTGCTGGGAATACAGCCTGGCTAGAGGCTCCCACCACACTCAGGATGCTGCTTGGTCCTCTGTAGCCATTGTCTGCAGGAGGCAAGATCAAAGAGGGCAGGAGAACTCTGTGAGTCACTGCTGGGATTTTGGGGCATAACATTCATTTCTGCCAGAGCCTGAGAGTGGCCTGGGCATCTGGGTAACCCTTGCCAGGGTACAAGAATTCAGGAGCAAACCAAGGGGATGGGCCCAACACAGAATGCCAAGAAAGGTCCATCAGTGTTTGAGCTTCTGATAACACTAATGGCAGAAATTCCAGCAAATATCTGTGAACCTGTGCCAGCCAAAACACCTCTGCCAGAGTCATCAATGCAGCCAGAAAAAGCAGCCCAGCAGCAGTAAAGTGGAACGTGGTTGTTCCTGCTGGAACATTTGTTCCCTTTCCTGGAAGGAAGAAACTCAGAGCTGGGGGAGAAGAGGAACTGCTGAGAAGAGCTGGCTGCAAGTGGGAGAGAAGACAAAGGGCACTGGCAGTCCGTTTAGCCAGGAGTGTTATTTCCACCACACCAGTCATATTCCAGTAATTCCCGTGGCATTTCTCCATGGCACCAGCCAATACCATAGTGCTGCACATGGGGCTAGATGGCAGCAATTAGCAGTGCTTTGTGCCTTAATTAACAGGGCTCAGATTCCCAAGGCAGCAGTGTGTGAAGGGTCCCACTGCACAGCTCATTTTCCCGTTTCTCCCAGGGATCCCAAAGCCCTGGCCAGCTCACCTGCCGCAGGAACTGCTTCCCCAGGTAGTTGGTTGCCATGCTGGTCAGGTTCTTCCTGCTGCCAACTTTACACCTGATGTAGCCATAGAGGTTGGCTCCCTGCAGCACGACCCCCATCACCACCACTGCCTGTGAAAGGGAAAAAACATCACCAGCTGTCACCTGGAGGCTCAGACAGGGCCAGATCCAGCGTGGAGCTCAGGAGGGGACTCACCAACCACTTCACTTTGAAAGAGAAGAGAGCACTGAAGGCAAAGATCACCCAGATCATGGGGCAGGTGATCAGGCCTAGCCAGAAAATTCGTGACTCTGCTTCAGATGAGGTTTTACCCCCTTGTGCTGACACCTAGAAACAGAAAGGAAATGAAGTGATCAAGCTACTCCATCCTACAGATGTCCTTAAAACTGGGGCAGAATCCCCACATTCCCTGGGATTTCCCTCCACACAACAGCACTTCCAAGACTAATTCCTACATCACACAAAGACATCTCTGCAACAGGAAGTGTTTCCATTTAAGGAAATCTTTTCTATTTTCTCTCAGAATCACTGGAGGCAGCAGCATCAAAACCTCTTGGAATGCTTGGGGCCAGAACGTAAGTTTGGGAAAAGTGACATTTTCTGCATGGTTCAGTTACAAAGCTTAGAAACAGCCAAAAGAGTCATGTCCTACCTCCAAAAAACACAGACTTACATTACTTATATTAAGCCAGATCAATGTATCACAAACATTTTTTCATAACTCAACAATCAAAAAGCTCATCCAGCAGCCTACACAAAACAGTCACACATCTGTGGTTGCAAGTAAATGTTCCCTGTGCAATGTCCCCTCACAAGCAGAACCACCAATTACCAGGGGGTTCATGAAGCAGACACAAGGACAAGATTAGAAAAAAATCATTGACCTTCCTGGCTTCAAAAACCCAGTGACTTCTGCCATCATCATCCACCTGGTTCCACCAACGAAGGCCAACCATGAGGCGCCCTGTGACATTCTGAAAGAGAAGAGAACCCATGAGCTCTGTGTCTTCTGCTAAAGAAACCTTCTCCCAAAGCTCAGTGCCTGTGCTGCTGCTTTCCAGGGTGCCTGTCTGCCTCACATCTGGGAGAACAGGATCCACAACAATCCATCTTCTCAGAGATCCAGCACAAGGGGCAGATTTGTGGTGGTTCTGAGCTGATAACAACGCCTGTGCTACCTCAAAAGGGAGTCTAATAAATGTTCTCCACTTAACTTTCAAAAGGAACCAAGTACACTGAAATGTCAGAGTTTATTTCATAACTCTATAATCCACCACAGTACTTGAGGGTGTTTTGGGCTATCATTTTTGTGAGAGAGGCACAAATAAATGACTTTTTTGAGACATGAATATCCCTGTCAGTTATTTTTATACAGCAAGGCAAAGATAACAAAAAGCACAAGGAGAACTCACCTTTACAGCCCAAAAGTCACAGGACAGGAGGAGGATGATGGTCACCATGCAGGCAATGAAGCTGCTGGTTAAGAGCTCACAGAGCAGGTACACAATGATGGCACTGACTCGGAAGAATAAGTGGAAAAATGATGCCACTGGGTGCCTGGAATGAAGGACAGGACAGTCACAGCTCCTGCAGACAAGTGACATTACCAAGGGATCTTTCAGCAATGCAGAGGATAAGGGTCAGGAACATGAACCCAGTGTTCTGGAAATATGGGAAAGAACTGCCTGGACGCTGACACAAGGAAGAGACATTTCAGAAACTCCCTCTGTCACCACTGACCTTATTTTTGACTTTTTGGATCTCCTGGAAACATCATCATCTGCATCAAAGAGAGACACATCTTCAATGTCATCACTGCTGTCCTGAGGTGGGGACAGAGGCAAAGGAGGAAAATGAAAACCGTTTCCAACTTCAACCCGGGACAGTGTTCGTTACCCAGAAAACCAGAGGCACCTCGGAATCAGAATTAATTTGGGACGAACGTGAAGATTTAAGCCACAAGCCTACACAGTGATCTGAGAAATGATCATTAGGACGGGCTTGGGACGGCGGGAAGCGCCTCTGTGCCCCGCAGCTCGCCCGGGGCCTATGAGAGGGGGTCCCGCTCCGGGTCCCAGTCCCGATCCTATAATCCATGCCCAGGCCCCTGCTCCGGCCCCGGCTCCAATCCCAGTCCCGAGATCCCGCTCCTATGACCCATGTCCGAGTCCGACTCCGAATGCCGCTCCCGATCCCGATCCCGGTCCCGAGATCCCGCTCCTATGACCCATACCCAAGCCCCCGAGCCCGTACCATGGCCGGAACCGCCACTTCCGCCCCGCCGCGCGCGTCACGGCTGCGGACCAATCGCGACGCGCTCCGCTCCATCGCCCCGCCCACTCCTGAGTGCGTCACGGCCGCGGACCAATGGCGGCGCACCCCGTGACCCCGCTTGGCCGACCCGCTCTGTACGCGTGCGCGCTTGTGGGCGCCAGGTGCGAGACGTGGCTGGGGACGAGCGCAGCTCCCGCCAACGGCTCTGAGGGGAGCGGGGAACCCTGGGGGATCCCGGGGGATCCTGGGGAACCGACACCGCCTCCGCCTGAGGGGATCCCGGGGAAACCGGCACCGCCTGAGGGGATTTTGGGGGATCCTGGGGAGATCCCGGGGAACCAGCACCGCCCTAAGGGGCTGCCACCGAGCCACTGCTGACCCTGATCCCCGACTGCCTCCATTTAATTAACTCAGCCATTTCACAGGCCATCATAGGCTTCTGCTGATAAATACAGTACTACATAAAAACTCAAATTACTTTTTAATAAAGTATTTATTAAAGAAGTTCTTGCAACTTTTTAATAGCATCTTTCCCCTCTCTGTTGATCGTGTGAAGTATCCAGCCTTCCTGCTGGAATAGCGACCCTTCGGCTGTAAACAGCCCTGGATAAAGCTCCTTCTGTTCGGAGCTGCTGAGCTGCGCAGACAGAGCCGCTGTTACACCGACACGGTGCCACCACAACTCCTTCCAAGCACCTGAGCCCCCACCTGCAGGGAGCTGCTGATTTATGGGTTCCAAGCTGAACAAACCCCCTGATTCTCCTCACTTCGTCACGGCCAAAAAGGAATCAGCCTTCCCGATGGTTTTCCATCAGGCTTTCCCCGGGGGTTGTGGCACAGGCTCCTTGGCCGCAGCAGGGTTGGCTCATGCTCATTCCTTGGGAGAAGCTGCCATCATGCGGCGGAATGGGACATCCCTGTTCCCTGGTGCCAGGCACACCTCACAGTGACACCCCCTGTGCCATGGTACGGCCACCTCACAGTGACAGTCCCTGCCCCATGGCACAGCCACCTCACAGTGACATTCCCTGTGCCATGGCACAGCCACCTCACAGTGACAGTCCCTGTTCCAGGCACAGCCACCTCGTGGTGACAGTCCCTGCCCCATGGCACAGACGTGCCCGCTGCGCCAGCTGCCAGCCTCCCTGCGGTTATTTCTCACTGGCTTCATCCCAGGATTTGCAAGTCGAAGATGGCATTGAATTTAACAAACCAACACTAATCACAACCCCACTGTGGGGAGAGTTTCAGAGACTTTCATTTCAAACCAGAACTGCTGGTGAAAGCCCCTTGACATGACCATGGGCGGAATTGGCCTCTCAAACCCCTGATGCAAGAGATTTTTGGTTCACCAGCCCAGATGCTCAAAGCTAGATAAACAGCTTTTTTCAAATACTAGGAAGGTTTTTGTCCTCCTGTTAAGTCCTCAGCATTAGTGGAAACCACAAAATCACAGAATGGTTTGGGCTGGAAGAAACCTTAAAGATCATCCAGTTCCATCACTCTGCCACCTTCCACAATCAAGTACATGTAGGCATTTATCCACTAAAATGGGGAAATTGAACCCCTTACCCTATTTTGTTTTTCAAAGAAATGAAGTTTAAGCTGCTTTCCACAGGTGTTGGGGCTGTTTATCTCAGGGCAGCACTGGAGCGTCCCCTGCTGAACTTCCCCAGGGTTCTCTCAGCTCTGTGTCCAGCCTGGCCAGGCCCCTCTGGATGGCAGCACCACTCTGGGTCTGGTGGCACCGCAGGGCACCCTGTCCATGGTCCAGGGTATTAATTAATGATGATGTTAAACAAAATCAGAACCCAGGATCAACCCCCAATTACTGGCCTCCAAGCAGACTTTGTGCCAGTGATCCATTAGCTTTCAATCCACACATTCAGCTTCTACACCCTAATCAATCCACAAAAGCTCTGATGTTTTTATTCTTATTCTCACAGGGTTGAGCTGTGTTGGTGTCAGACAGTGCCATGTTGGTAACGACAGCAGCTTTACGGAGTTAAATCCAGGATAAGACTCAGTCCATTCACTGCCTTGAGAAATACCTGAGTACACCAAGAGTATTTCTTAGGAAAACTTACAGTGGGGATGTGTTTTACACTTAAAACCACAGGGAGTATACTTACATATGCAAAATATCCTTATATATAAATGAATATATCTGTATCTTAAAGCCACATGGACACCAGAATCCCAAATCATGGTTGTTGGTTGGACTCAGGGATCACCTCAGATAAATATGTTATGCCCCAGTTCTGGAGCAGGTGTTTTTCTCTCCCCAGTAAAAGAATCCACAGGTAGGCCTTTAATTTTCCTTAGCCAGGCTTTCCTTCTGGCTCCTTCCTTATCTTCTGTGGGCTTTGCCTGCTGTGCCTGAAGCTGAGCTGCCACAGCTGCCTCACGCAGCTCCTGCTCTGCTGTCAGGAGCCTGAGCCCACTGTCCCTGTGGGAACCGTAGGGCCAGAAGGGCTTTATTCTCCTGGGATCTTCATTCCTCATTTGTGCAGCTGTGCCAGGTGTTGGTTGGATCAGCTCTGAAGAAGCTGTGCAGAGATCAATGAGCTGATCTCCATGTTTGGGGCCAGGAGCATCTTTCCCGCGGCCATTGGGAATTTTCCTTTCTCTCAGCGAGCCACAAAACTTGGGACGTACAACACAGGGAGCAGGGATGGAGGATTTCACAGTAGGGCTGTGCAAAGAGTTCCTCAGCCTGAGCCGCAGCATTTTGGTTTCAAAGGGTGTGGAAGTTTTGGCCATGATCAGAGAGTTGCTGTGCAGCCTAGCATGCTGGAGCTGGGCTGCCTGCTCCTCCTTGTGCTGCAGGGGCGTTTTGGACATTGGCACCTTCCCAGGGCGCTGCTGCTGTGCTTCCCTGGCTTTTGCAGAGGACTCAGGACTGGGGCTGACTGGGGCTGGCTTGCAAGAGCTCTGCAGAGTGTTGATTGTTAGGAAGAACTTGTCAGGGGTCATTGGACAGCTTGGGTGTCTCTGGGACAGCTCATGCTTCAAAGTGGCTTCTGCCTCCTCAGGTGCAGGGCCCTGTTCAGCTTCACCACCTGTAGCCAAAAACAAAGCAACACATTTGGAGTTGAGACGCTTTCCCACACGCTGCAGAGCATAGAGAATCACATAATAAGCTGAGTTGGGAGGAAGCCACAAGGATCACCCAGTACAGCCCCTGTCCCTGCATAGACACCCCAACATCCCACCCTGGGCATCCCTAGCAGCACTGTCCAAATGCTCCTGGAGCTCTGGCAGCCTCGGGCTGTTCCCATTCCCTGGGGAGCCTGGGCAGTGCCCAGCACCCTCTGAGAAAAGAACCTTTCCCTGAAATCCAGCCTGACCCTGCCCTGGCCCAGCTCCAGCTGTTCCCTGGCTCCTGTCTTTTACCAAGCAAAGCATCAGTTGGCATCTGCTGGCCTGAAAAGCAAGAACCTTTTCCCAGCCCATCAGTTTATCTGAAATGCTCAGTTTGGATTTGTCATCACACTGTATTGAATAGCTCTGACTGAAAACAAGATAACATCACTGTGTTACAATTGAAAAGGTGCTTGTTTCTGTGCAGTTGCCTTTCCCAGCGATGGCAGATCCTGAATGTAGGTGTTTTCTCACTTTTTGGGTGTTTGTAATGAATAATTCAAGCCCTGAATCAGCAGCATGTTTCCAACCCCACCAGCTGTGTGAATATGAATACTACTACTGATTTGTCTTACTCAGTTGGAAAATGACAGTGCCTGTCTTGAAAAATGTGTTGAATTTACACCAAGCCCTTGTAAAACGGCAGAAAGGTTTCACAGAAGCCTAGAAAATGACAGAACCATTGAAATGTAACAGCACATCTGCTCTTGACAGCAGCAGAGAGTCTGAATATTGGCTGGGCTGAAGGCAGTGGCTGCTTGGTTTGTGACTCAGTTTAGAAAAACCAGAAAAGCAGAGGCTCAGTGTGATACTTTTGTGTCTTCCATGGCTCTTTGGTGGCTGGCGAGATCTCGGGGACTTGTCCTGGGATCGCTGCTGCTCTGCACTGGCACCCTGGTGCTTCCCCTTCCGAGACTTTTTCTCCTTCTTCAGCACCTCTCTATCAGCGGGTAGGGAATAGTCCCACACCACATCCTCGAACTGGAGCAGCAGCAGCCTGCTGGGGAAGTTGGTCACCACCCTGGAGAAAGGAGGGAAGAGCCATAAAAGCACAGGAATCACAGGTAGGGCAGGTCCTGCCTGAGGGGCTCCTGTGCAACACAAACCCTGGGGCCTCAAACAGATCCGAGATCATCATCTCTCCTTGAAGGAGCAGCAGCAATTAACCCCATCAATCAGACCTGCATGTTTTAACTCTTGCCCTGTGTGAGTCTCTGGGGCTCTTTTCATTCAGCTCAACGGCAAAATTAATTTAAAAATAATTAGGATGAACATTTTCAGCAGTGGACAGAGCTAGATCAGAATAGTGCTAAAGGATGAAAGTGCCTGACTACACATACCATACTCTCAGGGACATCTAAGTGTGGACTGAAGGGCTGTGCTGGTCTGGTTGGGATTTCTCATTATTGGCCTTTATAAAGAGGCTGTAGGTCAGGCAATAGGCAGAGATTGTCAGGTATTGGCTTGATTCTCCAACCTCCTAAAAATTTCTGAATTCAGCTTTACAGTTGGGTCTGTGTCTTCAGCTATAGAGAAGCAGGAAATTGTACATTGTTGAAGAGACAAAGGAAATCTCTTCAGTCATTGTGAACTAAACCAGATTATTGAAGTAGTTAATTAATAGTGGAGCCCTTTAAAAGTTATTTGTGAGAAGGGAAAATGCACAGTTCTTTAAGTTTCTAATCTATCAAATCTGGGTCAGAGCCTGCTGGCAGCTGCTGTCACCCACCTGTTTCCTGCAACATGGAGAGCAGACAGGGGGTCCCCGCTGCTGCTGGGCTCCAACACTTTGAGGCAGGTTCCAGTCAGGAAGTTGAATATCCGAATGTGTCCATCAGCACAGCCACTGATGACTCTGAGGTACAGGAACTCCAGGGACAGGACTTCCCTGAAAACACACCAGGTGTTGGCACTTCCATGGTGCTTGCACAAGAAGAAATGGTCAGAGAGCTCTTTTGGCCTGCAGGAGAAGCAGAGCTCTGGCTGCAGCAATAGCCTGCACTGAGGAGCTGATCAGGACATTGCAAAGGTCTGACAGAGATGTCCAGATCACTCCACGTCCAAACCAACAGCCCAGTGCATCCTTCCATTGGAAGGTGTCCCTGCCCATAGCAAGGGGTTGGAATGAGGTGATCTTTAAGGTCCCTTCCAACTCAAACCATTCTGGGATTCTGTGATTCCACGCTCCCCACAGCAACCATATGGTCATGGCCATCTGCTGCATTTGAAATTTCAGTTTTATGTCCAAGAAAATCAATGAAAACCATATGATTCTCTAGTTTTCACAGTCCTAGATGCAAGTGAAGTTTGAGAGAATGGCATAACACTCAGTTGGTCAGCATGAAACTGGGCCACCTCTATTCCTGCCCAGGTTATGTGACACCCCGTGGCACACAGCGGGGGATTCTTGGAATACTGGACTGTGCTCTGTCTGGCTTTAGTCATTCCTGGTTGTGATAAAGTGTTGTGGGCTTGCATTTCAGGCTGTTCCAGGTCTTAACTGAAAATGCTACTTCTGACCACATGGTGCCTGACAGAGCCTTTGAGATAAAGATTGGTGAAAATGGGGATATGTCAAATCCTCAGACTGGTAATTAAGACATTTTCTAGTCCTGTAAGGGGCACATTTTCTTTATAGATTCAGTCCATTATTGAATACAACGTGAAACACATCTGATTCCTACTTGGGATGGAAGAAAGCTATCAGGCATCTCCTATATCTTCCCAACATGCTCCATCCCAGGGCATATCCATCACTGCTCCCCGTGACGAGGTGCCACTGGTCAAAGGACAAGCAGAGAACTGGGCCTTGGTGCTTCTCTAGTGTCTGCAAAGTAAAAGAAGAAGGTGCAACACTATCAGTAATCTGGATGTAAATCTGTCAGAGGTGTCCCATGGCTTTCAGGACACCAGCCTGATACGGTTTTATAGGGTGTTATTGTACCAGTGCACTCTATGTGCTTATTTTACAGTCACTGAAATGTTCTGGGCTTGGTGCTGCTGCTGAGCTCCTGGCATGGAATAACATCCCTTTTCCATCTTTATTACATGACGAGATGTCACTCCACCAAGAGCTTTGTGGTCTCTGGAATGTTATACCAGGAGGGAAGAGGGGGTTGCCCTGGCTGTGGGGGAAGGGGCTGGGATATCTGAGATATCTGGGCTACCTCTCCATTTCTGTGCAGGTAAAGAGCTTCCCTCCTCTCCCACATGTGGACTGACCCTGTTCCTGGGCCCCTGATCAGGGAATTCACAGCCTCAATGCTCCCACAGCTGCCCAGCTGCTTCAGCTCCAGATTCTGCTTCTGAGAGTGAGATTTGGGCTGAGCCCTGGTGCCTCCAGCCCAGGTTAGTGAAGCTCTCCCATCATCTCCCCAGGTTCAGAAGGTTTCTGTGGGAGCAGAGATGAACAAACCTATGGAGAACGAGCAGTGATGGGAGTGATGCAAATCATACCCTGCCTTAAAATCAGCAGCTGGTTGCAAGTCAGTTTTTTAATTATCTGCAGTTTCCTTGATTGGTTTAGACTGCTTTGGGGGTTGTTTGGGAGGATTATTTTCTTTTTTAGAAAGTCTTTGGCAAATGCAAAAAACTATGATGAGCTAGCAGAGAGTTTCGACCAATTACCACAGAATTATCCACCCAAGAGGAAACTCACCTTGATCAGAGCCCCTGTCTCAGCACTCCAGACTTTCACCAGCCCTCGGTGACCCCCACTGACCACATGGGTCCTGTCCATCCTCACTGCCCACACAGGGCTGCTGTGCATCAGAGTCCTGAGACATTTCCCACTCTTCAGGCTCCACACTGTTGGGGCAAAAGGGAGAATTAAAAATACATCTGCCCCAGTGATGAGTTTTGGGAGTACAACATACTGTTGGATTACAGTCACTCCTTGTACCTGCAGCTCTGTGAAGAGCTGAGTGTTGGCTTAAAAAGCATAATTGTATGGCAAAAAATTTTAAATGTGAAGTCCAGAAAAAGCACATCTTTTTCAGCTTTATTCTGTAAGGAAACATCTGGCAAAGCTTAAAGTTTATACCACTTGCCCAAGAGTTGGGATGGCATTACAGCCACAAAGCCATTAGTTCTGAATAAAAACAGAAATAATGAGAATTTTGTCCTTGACACAATCAGACTGTGTGTGCAAGTGTCCCCAGCTTAGGCTGTCATGGAAACACCCTCTGACTCCCACCCTTCCTTCCACTCCCATCCCTGTGTCTCACTACCACCAGCTCTTTGGCCTCTGCCTGTTATCCTCCAGTGATTCCCTCTGGCTGGAGCTCCCGGTGCTCCTCTCACCTTTCACCATCCCATCCCTAGATCCTGACACAAAGTGCTCCTCGTGGCAATGCAGGCAGGTGATTGTTGCATAGTGACCTGTGAAGGTTTTCACACAGGCACCACTGTGAATATTCCAGCACCTACAGAGCACCAACCCAAGAGAGGAGAAACCACATGAACTTTAGGATTCCTTCCACGTGATTCCATTATTATTCCCTATTAAATGTGCCCAACTCTGCTCCCACACACCAGGTTAAAGCCAGGAGCTGTTCCACTAAGGTGTGAGAGAAATTGTAGTGATTAAGTCAGGCTTTGTATGAAAGTTTTACCCCTATCCTTCCCTTTCCCCTCATTTTGCCAGGGGTTGGGTGTCCCAGGCACAGCTCACCTGATGCTGAGGTCAAAGCTGGTGCTGCTGAGCAGGAGCCCTTGGTCCTCACGGAGGCACAGAGCTCTGATGGGGCCCGCGTGGCCGTGCAGCAGCAGAGGCACTTCCTTCCCTCCCGGCACACGCAGCAGCCTCACTCTTCTGTTGGCAGAGGCAGCGGCCACCCAGTCCCCACCACTGTAATGGGTTCTCCTTGTGCTGTCTGATCTGGACAGGAGCAGTGGCTGCATTAGCCAGGCCTGGGTCAGCATTTCCCTGTGTTGGACTGAGCACAACGGGCAGCACTCCCACGGGGAATCCTTTGCAGGGCACCAGCATAGTCCCTAAATCTGCTCATCCCCCCCTTTGTATCAGGGTGGGTAGAAGGGGCAGGGCTCATCCCAGCCCCGTATCTCTTGGGATACACCATGGATCACTAAGCCTTATTCCTTTAAAAACAGCTTATCTTGGTATTTTTATTTAAAAAATGGAGACTTCTTAACGCTGACCCTTCTCCAGACATCCAGGAGGATCACAGGGAATGGAACAGCTTTCCTAAAGCTGCTCTTGGCCCTACAGCTGGGAACTCTACTCACTGCTCCATGAGGACATGAGTCTTGTAGGGGCCACAGAAGACATTCCTCTCTTCCAGCTCAATCTTGTGAGTTTTCAGTTCCTGATAGGCTTCGTGCAGACTGAAATCCTCCGTCTGATGGCAAGGGAGATAAGGAAAAGTAACACAGGGAGGCAGGAAAGCAGCATTATTCCATAATATTGAACATATCAGCTCTAGGGGTGAGCCCAGCACAGACCCAGAGTATCAGTAAGGAAAACCAGAGTGCAGCAAGACCCTGTTTAGGCCAGGGTTGCTCCCAGGCCGTGTTCTGTGGCATAAATGGAAGCTCTGAGATTTGCACCCTTTATTCTGTGGGACGAAGGCCCCTGGCCCCAGGATTGTGCCATGACTGGGGACACACAGGGACGAGGCAGAAGTTTGGGAACGCCTCCCAAACTCCCTCCCATGTAAGAAGGTGATGAGCAAGCCCTGGTCCCCATGAACTGCTTACAATGGGGCAATCCAAAAGGAGTGGGAAAGAACAAAGCAATTCCAAATTCACTGTGCTGTCTTCCCAGATCTCTGCTCCCCAAACACCGACATGCAGCATCATGGAAGGCAAGCAGCCTCCAACAAACCTTTGATTTACGTCGCTTGGTCTGCTCCTTGTCCTTCACTTCAATGACCTCACCCTCATCATTTAACTGGGGAATTTGCACATTGACTCTTTTGGCATAGTTTGGAATGGCTTTTCTAGGACACAACTCCTGGAACAAACCAACAGAGGCAGCAGTTACTGCAGAGCCCGTGCATGCAGGGGTGCTGCCCATCTTTCCCAGGATGCTGAGGTTCCCTGCAAAGCTGAGCTGCACACAATGGCTTACATTTAGCACTTTATCTACCTAAGGTTCAACTTCTGGTGAAAAAGAATAGTTTTTTATTAATTTTTTCCAAACTCTAGTCTTAAGCTTTTAGTAAGCAGCAAAATTTTGAGCTCGTCTCACCTTTGGCAGGCACTCAGTTGATTCAGAATCCAACTGAGATGAGAGGCTCTCAAAACATCTTGGTCAGCACTCAAGATTCATTGCTAGCCGGTGAAACCTTCCCTGAAGCCTTTTCTGAAGGCCAGCACAGAGCTGAGTTTCTGTGCTCCCTTCACAACCCAAAGCAGCAGAGGCCCCAGTCTCTCTTGAGGGAGGCTCCTTCACACCTCGCTCGGTCTGTGGCAGGTCCTACTGGCCAGACCAGGCCTCTCCCAGTACTTCTACATCCCTTTGTTCCAACCACTACCCCCAGCTCCTCACAAAGACACCCTCCACTATCTCTGGAAATTTTCATTGTGACCAAACGCTGCTTTCTTAAAGAATATTTGCATCCATTTTTAGAGTCACAGGCTGTCTAAAGGAGAGTAAAAGCCATTTCCTGGTGGTTCCTTGTGACAATGTGAAATGTCACCTGGCTTAGCTCTGCAGCTGGATGTGGAAGGGCCATGGCAGAGTTGGGGGGCAGCCTCTGGTACAGGAATTTCCATTTAACAGCTTGGGCAGCAGCAAAACCCTCTTTTTTAAAGTGCATAATAATGGCAGGAGCCCAGGTGTCCCACCTGCAGCTGCAGAAGGGTCTTCTGTACTGTGCTCCGACACTCCTGCTCCTCCCGGACCTGCCTGACCAGGAATTCCCAGTGGCCATTCACAGCAGAACAGGCATCCAGGGATTTTTGATCCAAAAGCCCTGGGAAGTTAAAGGGGCAGGTTGGCTAATCCCCTCTAGAGACCATTCCTTACCCTTAGGGGAAAAGCACGGGAAAATCAGAGCAGCTTTACCCAGGATGAACATGGACAGCTGGATCGGCAGGACACGAGTGAAATCCTTGGGTTGGCCGACATTGGAATGTAACTGGAGAGATGCAGGAACCATGGGGGCATCTACATCAGCTAAGGACAAAGGTAAGCTGTCCCTGCAGCAGCAGGGCACTCAGTATCCTCCTCCTGGCAGGGCACGCCGTGTTTTGGCGTGTGCAAAGCAAGTTCTGGTGCTTGGCCACCTGGAAAACAGGGAATTTATAATCCTGGAAGTGCTGGAGCTTTGGTGCCATGGACAGCACAGCTGTCAGCACCGCCCTGGAAGAGCTGGGTGGTCTTTAACTCATCACTTTGGCACTGTGCAAGCCACAGGAAAATGCTGGCAACGCTCCTGGTATGCAGGACAGCTCACACCAGGGGGGCTGAGGGACAGGGTGACATCTCTTCCCCCTCACCCCTGCCCTGGGGAGTGGCGAGGGCACCTCCCGCATGGAAACACCAGGCGATCAGAGGGCCACGCTGGGGGAGCTTGGTGGGGACACAGTGCAGGAGCTGGCTCTGTGCTCTGCACCTTCCAGCTCCGGCAGTCACCAGCACGGCAAGGTGACAGCTCCAGGCTCCAAGGGGGCACAGCAGGGCCGCTCATGCCAAGGACTGAGAACACGGGAAAAACCTTCTCTGCCTTTAGCTACTCAACTTTCATCAGGAGGAGTACGGCTGGAGCTGAGACATTGCAGAGGGAAAGGAAGGGAGCCGCTCACCAGGGCTCCCCGGCACCGCCACCGGCACCGGCACCGCCACCGCCGCGACAGTTACCGTAATCTCCAACCGCCGCCGTAATGCTGCTAAGAGCCGCGCAACCCACGAGCACAGCCCCTCCGCAGGCGGCGCCGGGGGACGCCCGGGGAATGTTGGGGGATGTCGGGCTGCCAGGGCATGTCGGGGTGCTAGGGGATGTCAGGGTGCTAGGGGATGTCAGGTCGATGGCAGGTGCCAGGGGATATTGGAGGATGTTGGGGGATGTCGGGGTGCCGGAGGATGCCAGCAGCCCCTCCGGGATGGGGACCCGCAGTCACCATGGCAGCCCCGAGCACGGCTGGGCTGGGCAGTGACACAAATGGGCTGCGAGACGCTGCGGGAAACGGAGCATGAGTGGCCTTTGGACACCGGTGTTTGGTTTTAGACACAGAAGCCCAGAGGTCACGCAGGTCACAGTCACAGTGCTGACCGAGGGCTTCAGGCAGAGATTGAGCAAAGGCTTTAGTCACACACGTTTTTGGCAGGTGACTTTGCCAGCCTGAGCTTCCCCAGATTATGAAAAGAGCTGATTTAGTAATCTAAAAGTCCCAAATGCACTTAGAGTCAGAGTAAAGGTTGGCTTATGCATCATTTGGGACAAGGCAGGAGGATTTACCGGTCCCTGATCCCACCTCCCTCCAGCAGGGCACAGTCACCTTCCCCAGGGCAGAGTCCCTGCTGTCCCCTTCTCCATATTTGCAGGAGCACCCCAGCAAGGCAAACCCTACCAAAACCAACTCTGAGACCCCTGGAGAACCCAATTTTTCCCCATGCCCTGAATTTCCAGGCTTCATAGGGCCCCCAAGACCCACTGCTGACACAACACCCTCTGCAGCACCCTCACCCCCAGGCAGGGGCAACAATAGGGCTGGGAACACATCCCACCCTGCCAGCTCCCCTCAGGAGCTGAGTGCTGGAGTGACTCCAGCAGTTGCACACGAAGCTGAACTGGCACCTGAGGGCATTTTCTGGAGTTAAATATTGATGTGAAGGAATCAGAGAAGCACAGCCTAGCACCGAGATAGCCAGTGTGTGCTTTTGGAAGGTGAGAGAATTGTTCACCCTGGAGAAGAGACTCCAGGGAGAGATGACAGCCCTTTCCAGTACCTGAAGGGGCTCCAGGAGAGCTGAGAAGGACTTGGAACAAGGAACTGAAGTGACAGGTCAAAGAGGAGTGACTTCAAACTGCTGTAGGGCACGGTTAGATGGGATATGGAGAAGGAATTGTTCCCTGTGAGGGTGGACAGGCCCTGGCACAGGGTACCCAGAGCAGCTGTGGCTGCCCCTGGATCCCTGGCAGTGCCCAAGGCCAGGTTGGACACTGGGGCTTGGAGCAGCCTGGGACAGTGGGAGGTGTCCCTGCCATGGCAGAGGTGGCACTGGATTGATGCCTGGGTGATTTCCTGGCTCGAGCTATTCTGGGAAAGGTGAAGACACCCCAGGAAGAGACACAGAGCTGAAATCCTGTGTCTGGGAGGTTTGCACTGGGAAGAGCTGGATGCAAGAGGCACCAAAAGTGTTCTTATAAACACCAATATCTTCTTCTGATTTTTATTTTTATTATTGAGATTGTTATTTTTATTGCAGAGGTGTCTGAATCCATCACCAAACTGAGGAAGCCCCCACCCAGCCCAGGAGCCCCAGGCAGCCCTGCCATGAGGAGCTCAAACAGCATGGATAAGGATGGGAGAGGAAAAGCAATGCCAGGAACATGATCCTCATTTTTCCTCCTTGGAGAAACTCCAAGCCCAAACTGTCCCTCTGGTGGTGGCTGTGGCTGAGCCCTCGTGGCCACAGGGCTCGCTCTGGGGCAGGGGTGCAGGTACCTGGAAGAGCCTTTCCCTGCCCTGCTCTCCCAGCTTAGGAGGACACTGAGCGTGGGATAGCGAAGAACTTGCCCGGGATCGCCCTCCTCTCAATCTCGAGCCACAGAGAGAACAAATCCAGCTCCTTGTGCTCAGTGGCCAGCTGGAAGGTGAAGCTCTGAAGCAGCGTGGTGAGGAACAGGAAGAGCTCAATGCGGGCCAGTGCCTCCCCCGGGCACATCCGCTTCCCTGGGCATGGAGAGAGGGGTGACACCGGTGGGGAACCGAGGGATAGAAGGCTGGGCAGGCAGCCCGTGGTGACGGTGGCACTATGGTGCCACTGGTCTGTGCTGGCTCTCCTGGGCACAGAGCTGGCAGCGTGGGGGAGCACTGACCTGCTGAGAATGCCATGAAGGCCTCACGCTTCCTGAACTCGCCTTTCTCATCCAAGAAGTGTCCGGGGTCCACTTTTTTGGGGTTCTCCCACTGGGTTGGATCCGAATGCACAGAGGAAAGTACCGGAATAACAGGAGTGCCCTGTGGGAGAGAGATGGGGCAGGGATGTGAGGAGGGACATCAGTACCACACCATGGGCTCTTCTGGGGTGGATTAGTCAGGGAGGAGCACCCAGGGGACACGGTGGGGTGCTGCACCCCAATACCCGAGCAGGTTCCTATGGGGAGGCAGCCTGGAATGGTGGCTCTGTGCCACTGGGACAGCTGATGTGGGGCTCTGCTGTGCCCATGGTCCTGCCTGTCTCTGTGCAGCTCATGAGACACAAATTACTCAGTTATTTCCGTGGGTTGCTGTTAAAGCTCCTTTCGCTGCCCCAAATACAAAGGTGGGAGATGTTCCCTCAGGGTGGATTTTGCACACAATGCTCGTGGTCAGACCAGGAGGGATGACTGTCCCCAGATCTGCCAAAGAGTGGGGGGGGTCTGGCCTGGTCCCACCCCGGGGTGGGCTCCTGCTCCAGCCCTGCACGGCTCCCTGGTGGGAGGAGCTGTTTTCCAGGATGGACAAGGAAGGAACTCGGGGTGTGGGCAGGGCAGGCAGTGGTATTCTGCTCCCCTCTGAAAGGTCATTGCTACCAAGGGTTGGGAAAGACCCAGGACCTTCAGCTGTGTGCAAACAGTCCGAGGACAAAGGCAAATGTCATTCAAGCCCCCGCTGCCACCTCTCCCTTGGACACAGGCTCCGAGGCCACTGTGTGTACCTTGGGGATGGTGTAGCCCATGAACAGGACGTCCTGTGTTGTCATGCGCGGGAAGTTCTCGATGCGGGTCTTGTGGAAGCGCTGCAGCTCATGGATCACGGCGTTGGTGTAGGGCATCCTCAGCTTGTCCTCCGTGCTGGGGGCACGGCCAGTGCCCACCACGGCATCGATCTCCTCCTGGACCTTGGCTGGGGACAGCAGAGGGGCTGGGTACCTGCTGTGCAGCCTCCCCAGAGTTTCCTACTGGCCTCCACGGGCACTTATAACCTGGGGATGGGCTAGAGGGGCAGCAACCTGGCCTAATTCCTTGTAGAGCCACGAAACTCTGTCCTCATCCCTCCCTGCATCAGGCAAGCTCAGAGCATCTCCCACTGGCCAGTCCAGGACCATCTGCATGGGCAGGGATGGAGCACAGAGAGAAGCACCCGGATCCCCCTGGCCTGTGAGAAGGAGTCTGTGTCTAACAGCTCCCACCCTTGGATGACCCCACAGGATGATCTGGGTCCGCCCCCAAACGGGACCATCCAGGGTGGGGACCCTCTGCCCCCTGAGCACCCCAGGCACAGGAGCAGCTGTGTTTTGCTGCCGTACCTTGGATGTGGGGGTGCTTTGCCAGCGTCAGCAGGAAGAACACAAGGGTGTTGCTGGTTGTCACTGTCCCGGCGCCAAAGAGGTTGAACACTGACATGATCAGGTCTTCGGGGCTGTACATGGGCTCTGGGCTGCCCTTCTCCTGCAAGAAGATGTGGTGAGGGGGATTCAGTGTTGTCTGGGTGATACTCCAGGCTGCAGCCAGGCTGCAGGGCAGCCCCCCCTCTACCTTCTCTGCTTTCATCAGGAAACAGTCGATGTAGTCCCGGGGGCAGCTGGAGTCCAGAGTCAGCTGGTGGAACTGCACCTTCTCCTGGATGTGGTCCTTCAGCTTCTGGCAGTCGGCCAGGACCTTCTTGTGTGGCCCTGGGAGCCGGTGCATGATGCTGGGAAAGGTGTTGTACACCTGCGGAGGCAGGGCCATGGCAGGGCTCAGGTTCCTGGGCACAGCCTCCCAGCCCCTCCCTCAAAGCCACGATGTCCCACCAAAGCCAGGGAGCATCCTCAGCCCCCGAGGGCAGCAGACAGAGGGTGCTGAGCACACCAGGTTCCCACCTTGGCAATGGGGGACAGGAAGAAGCTGATGTAGTTCCCAATGGCGTCGAGCAGCTCCAGGAAAGCCACGTCACTGTAGCTGTAGCGGCTCCCAAAAACCACAGAGCAGATCACGTTGGACACCGCAAGTCTGAACATGGTCATTGGCTCAAAGGCATTGCCTGCAGCCACAGGAGGTGAGAAAAGCATCAAAAAGTCACCAGTTATCTATCTGGTTCACGACAGAAAGCACCCCTTCCCCCTGCTCTGAGCCCCTGTTTTTGAACCCTGGCTGATCTGCTGGGCCTGACAGCCACAGCAAAGAGCCCTCCTGAGCTGTGGAGCTGTGGGCTCCTCCATCCACTTCCCTGCCCCAGAACCCCTCCCCCAGCTTGGACTGGGAAGCACAGGCATCTGCCAGAACCCCAGAAGGTGTGTTTGCTCTGGCAGGAGCTGAGTATTGCTGGAAAGGAGGAAATCACCCTGATAACCCCGAGTGACCAGGGCAGCGTCCTAGCTGTGCGTTGCCAGGCCCAGGCAGTTCTGTTCCCCACTCCTGTTCCTCCAGCAGGGAATGTTCCTTGGTTGTGGCCACCCCTACACCAGTTCAGAGCAGGATCTTCTTCCTGGCCCTGTAGCCATGGCTGTAGCACATCCCCCTAAGTGGGGTGGGACTGAATCTCAGCCCTTCTCTGCAGGGGTCACCCACACCAGGCTCTGCAAACAGCTCTGGGGTCACACATGTCCCATGGGGCTCGTGTGTGTCCTCTGCCTGCCACAGGGCCGGCAAGGACAGGATGCACGTCACCTTTGAGCTTTGCCAGCAGCTCCACCAGGTGCTGAGCCTCCTGCTGCACCTTCTGGGACATGGAGCTCTTCCCCATCCCGAAGTCCCGCAGGGTGCTGAGTGTGAACCTCCGCAGCTCCCGCCACTTCTTCTCATTGTTCGAGACAAATCCTGGAGGGACACAGAGGAGATCAGCCCCTGCTCACCCTGCTGCTCCCCAGGAGTGGGAACCCTGCTCTGAGCCAGGCTGAGGAGCAACAGGGCAATAAGCCAGGAGCGATGCAGGTGTGCATGGTGTCCATGAAAGGATGAGGATCTCTGCAGCGACTCAGAACAAAGCTGGAATTGCCTAACTGGAATTAATACTGTCCTGGACAAGGGGCTTAGGATCTGAAGGGTCTTACAGAGCAGGAAATGGGTGATTGAGGTCTTGGGTGCTGAGCCCCTCGTTAGACTCGGGTGTGTCCATCTGCTCACCCAGAGAGATCCAGGAGAGATCCAGGCACTCACCATAGTCTTTGGAGAGCTGCTTCAGGAGGGGGATCTCGGGCCTGCCCCCAAACTCCTCGGAGTGTCCCACCAGGGCATCCTTCACCGCCTCGTATCCACAGAGCACCACCACCGGCTTCAGCCCCAGCCACACGGTGAAGATGGGACCATAGGTGGAGCTGAGCTGGGGGGATGGGGAGCTCTGTGAGCCAGGGTGCCACACCAGTTCATTCACTTCGTATCAAACTGGGACTTGAGCCCACAGCGCTGATGAATGCCCAGCAGGGAGGGGAAGTGCCTCCCTCTGTGACCTCTGTCCCTGTCCTGTCTCTGTCCCTGGGAGTTTTATCCCAGTGCCACTTTGGGGGGTACAAAGCATCATCTCCAGGAAGGAGCTCTGGACAGTGGCAGCGCTGCAGCCCTTGAGGGGCATTGTCACCACATGGGTATCTTACAGGAGGAGAAAGGCTTCAATACCAGAGTTGATTCTGCTCCCAGCAGTAGGGATTTAGAAAATTCTGGTAGAGCAAGAGATGAGGGAGGGAAGAAGAGAAAAGTAGGAAGGGTCACCTGTGGGATTCCCCTTTTATTTTGGCACAGGACTTTGCTGCCGTGTGTCCTGCGGGGGCTGTGAATGGGTCCAGCGTGGCCACTTGTCCCTTACCTTCTCGTAGTGCCTGTAGAGGGGCAGGACATCTTTCTGCCACAGGTTGCCCAGAATGGGCCACGGGGCTGGGCCAGGAGGCAGCCGGCTCCTCTTCATGTCACTCCTCCAGACCGGGAACCACAGGACGGAGAGGAGGAGGAGGAGGAGAATGATGAGCAGCCCGGCCCATCCAGCATCCATCCTCACCGCGCTGCCGAACAGGGAAGGAAACGGAGGAATTCCAGGGAGGAAAGTGAGCAGAGAGCAGAGCCCAAAGCTGCTGTGTCCGCCCTCTCCCGCTCGGTGCAGGCTCGGCCCTTCCTCAGCACCAGGGGCTCTGGGCTGCTCGGGACCCAGAGGCGCTGCTTTGTCCCGGCAGGGCTGGCACAGAGATCTCAGAGCTGTCCTGGGCTCGGGGAGCTCTGGGACACCCCACGGGAGCTCTGCGGAGATGGTGGCTGTCCCCTGCCCGTGCCACTGAGTCACCTTTGCTCGGTGCTCCCTTGGAGGAAGATGTCACTGTCACCGTCCTGGCTAAGCCTTTCATGTCTCCTCCAGTCATTGCCCCCCAGGTCACTGCCTTGCTGACCAGGGCAGTGACCCAGGAGGGGATGTTCTGGTAAACAGACACAGCTTGCAATGGGGGCGTTGTACCTGCCCACACACCTGTGGGGTTACAATGTTCCATCAAACTCTTTTCTCATGGAAAATGGCTCCGAAAATAGAAAAATCACTTTTTTTCTGATCTCTTTTGGGGTTTCTCTTGGGCTTTGGAGGAATTTCTGCCCAAGGTGTTGTGGTTGTTGCAGGTGTGGGTTAAGTCCTCCCCGGGCTCTTCCAATGTGCATCTTGCTCTGAGCACCTGCACATCTGGCTGCACACGAGCACATCTGGAGCAGAGCATCTCCTGGAGCAGCTATGGGATGAGGCTCCCCCAGGCTTTGGGGAGCCCCCCTGCCTCCCTGCTCTCCTCCTCACTCTTCCCATCCAAGCCATTTTCCAGATGGTTTCCAGGTTCCACCTTGGGCATGGAGCAAAGCTATGCTCATGGGTTCCCTGATCCCCTGCCTTGCTTCAGCTCAGCTCAGGGCTAACCCTGACGCTAAGGCAATTAATGTTATCCTAATGCCACTTTCCCATCGGTGTGGCATCCCTCCAAGGCACTCTGCTGCCCCAGGACTTCATCCCTGTGAAACAGAAGATGTGTAAACACCTCTGCAACATTCCAGACTGTCCCCTCTGTCACCCCAGGCTGAGGCAGCCCTGGCAGCCAATAGCCATGAGGCCCAGATCAGTTAATGATTGAGTTGGGAGTATTTTCGGTTGCTCTCAATAATGCAGCAGCACTGGCTGAGCGGAGGCTGGCTGTAATTACAGGGCCAGTGTCATTTGTCATCACTGTTGTCCTGCTGGTTGTGAGAGAGCTCCATGGCAGCGTAATGCCAATGCCCCTGTCACACTCCTGGGGTAATTTTTGGGGTTTGCTCTGGGCTACCTGCAGAAAATCCAGTTGTGTACACTGTTAACCAACCCCTGGGCTGAGGGAGAGGCAGAGTGTGATTTGTCCCTACAATAAAGTGTGGTTTGCATGGTCCCAGGGCTTTCTCCTGGTGGGACAGAGGCAAAGCAGTCACCAACATGGCATCCTTGGTGCCCAGTGAGGAGCCAGAAGCCAGCCAGTGGCCACCTCAGGGTCAACAGAGATCAGTGTGACCCCAATAGTGCCGTGGTGGAAAAGTGCTGGAGCCATGCTGGGTGCTGGATGGAGATGGATCCCATTGGAGCTTTGTGGTCCCAGCTCTGGGCACTGAGCAGGGCTCTGGGCTTTGTTACCTGTGGGTCCAACTCTGTAGCCTCTGGGGGCTCAGCACAGCAGTGCATGTTCCCGTTAAACCAAGCACACAGCCCAGCCAGGCATACTCATCCCACGAGCAGCATGAGGCTTTCCACAGTGCCAGCACTTTTCTCCTGGTTCCTGAAACATCTCAAAGATCTCTGGGAGCGACCTGGGACACCAGGAGTGGGACCTGGTGTGGGTGTGACAGGCAGCCAGGTGGTTCTGTGTCAGCTCTTCCCAAGCAGAAGATGTAATTCAAGAGGAGGATGAAGCAATCCTCACTTTCCCCTCAATAAATACCATCAAACACTGCTCCTGGTTTTAATTGTAATGGAGCAGCAGCAGGTCATCTACAGGGGTGGCAAAGCAGAGCAGAGCACAATCCCGACACTGGGAACAGGCGTGGGAAGGGTAATGGTTAATCAGGGACAGCCAGCCTTCATTTGGATCCTTCCGTGGCTGGGAAAACAGGAGCCAGACGCTCTGCCCGTTAATCAGAGTCTGCACAGAAGGCAGAGGAAGGCCGGCTCTGTCTGCAGTGCCTGCGGGATCCATCCCGTTCCAGAGCCGTGCACATCAAAGGCAGGATGCCCCGAGGTCACTGACCCGCTGTGAGGACAGCCAGGTCCCAGAGATCCATTCATACCTGGGAATGCGCCGTTGGAGTGGGTCCTGCTCTGCAAGCACGGCCCCTCTGCCACCCTGTGCACCCGGCAAGCCGGGGAACCACAGCAGAAATTCATCCCAGCACAAGGAACGATCTCCAGCGCCGCGCCTGGAATGACAAATCATGAAGATATAATTAAACTTTCCAATAACATTTTAATTTCCAGTCCCCTCCTGCTTCCCCTGCTGCCCATCTGAGGGGTGTTGGGTGTGAGGGGTGGCTCTGGGAGGTTTGCAGTGGCAGCAGGCATTGCCATAGAGCCTGCAGTAATCAATTGCTTAATTAGCCAGCATTCATTCATTTATCCCTCCTGTCATTCGCTGGACAGTGAGGTTGGCTGCAGCAGGGGGCTTGTAGTGAGTCTGGATTATGGGTGCAATTCCAGGAAAGGAACCTGCAGCTCTCCGTGAACCCTCACTCCTCACAGGAACAGGGCCCAGCTCCCACTTCTCCATAAACATGGCTCTATTCCTAAACAATGTTTGGAGAGGGCAAATCTTGCCCTGTGTTCATGGAAAATGAGCTGAGCCTTGCCACACTCCCTTTTCCCTGGTGGTGAGATCCCAGCAGACATCCTAGCCAGATGTCAGGGAGCTGTTGGGAAAATCACTCAAAGGATGTGAAAGGTTCTTAGAGCAGCTGCACTGCCCTAAAACTTTCCCATCCTGCTGTTCACCTTCCTGCGATAATTACGGAGAGAAGAAAAAATCCCCCATTCTCCTCTGCTGCCTTGCAAACACCCCAGGTCCTTACCCGGGATACGGCACTCCTTTGTTCCCCATTTGTGTATTTGTCACATCCATAAACCTCATTAAAATTAGTTCATTCCAGTGAGAGGAGAAACTAGCGCTCCACACAGCGGAGGGTGATGCTCACACCCTCCTGAGCGGCTCTGGGAGAGAGGCACCCACCGCGGGAGCCAGGCCGGGGAGCTGGCACTGGCACCGCGTCCCCGCCGATGGCATCGGAAATTCCTCTGCATTCCTGTGATGGTCCCAGCTCTGGGCACCCCCGGAGGGCAGCGGGGCTCGATGTGCTCTGTGCGTCCCTACAAACGCCCCTCAGGACTTGGCCTTGAGGACAAGACGCTCCGGCCGCCTCTGCCCCTTGCTCCTCATGGGCCAGGTCCCCTCTGCAGGAAGATTTAACCCCTGCGGGGAGGGAGCCGCGGGCACAGCCCTGTCCCGGCCAGGAGGGGCAGCTCCGGTGCCATATGTCACCCGCTGGCACGGGCACCGCCGGGCCAGGTGACAGATGGCAGGTGGAGCAGGGCTGCTCCTCCCGGCGGCACAGCCACGTGCCAGGCACAGCGGCCAATTCCAGTCGGGAGAGGGGAGGAGAGGGATCTACGGGCCCCGAGCAGCGAGCCCTACTGCCAGGGAATTCGCTCCTGCCCCCTGCAGGGTTGGTTATTCACATTGCACAGGGATTGAATCCCGGACTGCAGAGCCTGGTGCCTCCCGGGGCTTGGAAATGGGGAATGGAATGGGGTGGGATGGGGTGGGATGGGATGGGGTGAGATGGGGTGGGGTCCTGCAGAGGTTGAAGACTCAGGCTCCAGCACAGCTGAGCCGGGACAGAGCAGGGGTTTGCTGGTGGTCACTTGTCCCCATCAGCCGAGGGATAAGGAGTGGGAGCAGCTCCCCAGCTGTTCCCCTGCTCCTCTCCTCCCTTTCCGCGTTTTCTTGCTGCAGGGATTGCACAGACACCGCTTCCATCCCACCCTTCATTATCTCTGTCTGCTGGAACAGCACACAGGGAAATGTGATTAAAGCCCTCTCGCAGGGAGCTTCTCAGCCTGTGGAGGGCGGTGAGCTCGCTTCTGCCCGGAGAGCGTCCCTGATGCTGCCGGGGTGTCTGCAGCACAGCAGGGCTGTGGCTCCTGCTGCCATCACCCCATGGTGCCCACCAGAGCCCGAGGAGAGGCCGGCTGGGATGTGACATCTGCTGGTGGCGTGTCTGGGGAGCAGGCGGGACAGGAGGAAGGGGTGTGGGTCAGGAGGAACCTGCGGGTGGAGCCAGCGGGGCCAGCGCCGGGCTCCCGTCAGCGCTGCTCTGTCAGAAGGTTTGCCACTGAAATGGGCTGTTCTGACGTTAATTGGCTTTGACCCATCTGGGCCGACGCTATCACATCTTGGATATTGAGCGGCCCCGAGTTGCTGGGGTGGATGGGAGGGACAACCCTGTCACCGTGTGAAGAAAGGAGGGATAGAGGCAGAGGCGTCAGGCGCTCAGACTGACCCTGTTGGGACCACTGCGCTGGTGAAGGCGAAGAGAATCCGCCTTGGCAAGGCGTTTTGGAGCTGCCTCGGGACCAGGAGAAGCTGGGTACCATTACTGTGTCCTATAGGGATTTTCTCGGTGTTGTCCGTGAGTGTCAGCCTTCCTGCCCCTGTGGAAGGAACATCTTGCTGGCACAGTGGTGGGAACCTCAGCTCTGAGCCTTGCAGCTCTCTTTCCCTCTTCAAAGGAGCCAGAATTCCCTGTCTCCACCCCCAGACACCACATAAAATATCTGCTTTTTCCATTCCGCAGTAATGGTGTAATTTAGGATGGAAAAATGGGGAGAGGAAGTGCTGAGCCTGCACCAGCTGATGCCAGGGGAGATACCCGGAGCTGCCTGACTGTAAAACATTCCCAGATCCTGAGAGAGGCTGGAGGTTGTGATGCAACAACAGCATCACAGGGAGGAAAGGGCCCCCGGACGCCGTCCCAGGGAAAGACCCCACACTGGGCATCAGCAGAGGCTTTGGGTTCCTGCAGCAGGAGCCCAGATCCCTCACCCCCATCCCTCTGCGTTCTGGTGCTCAGGCTGTAAAAATCCTGGGGCACCTTCCTAACCCATTTTTCAGCTGGGAAGACAGGACAAGGGCTGCAGGGCTGCAAAGGAGCAGAAGTTTTGCGTGATCCAACAGGGAGTGAGGCTCTCCTGACCCTGCTCTGGCAAGGTGAAACATGGACGGGTGGAAAAGGGCTGGGAGGCGCGGGATGTCCGATCAGGGCTGCCAGCCCAGTGCAGGACTGCCCTGGGGCTCTGCCCATGGCAGACAGTGGCTGTGTGTCCCGTGTGGGACCACGGCTCCGACCGTCCCCGTGGCTCGGGTCCAGGTCCAGGACAGGGAAACCTGGATGAGGAAGATGCCCCTGCCCTCAGGGAGTCACGGGACGTTCCCTAAGCAGGTTTCACATCCTCAGGAGCATCAGTAGATTCTCTTTATTCCACACTAAGATGCCCCAGAGCTATTAAATCAATCGAGTGCCCTTCAAACCCGAGAGGTGCCAGCGTGGGCAGAGCTGCCCTTTGGGGGCTCAGCGGCCCGGACAGAAGGGGAGCGTCACCCCAGCTCCTCTCCGGGCTCTGCAGAGCTTGGGGGGCACAGAGCAGCCAGGCAGAGGGGTTCCCCGGCTGAGACAGGCTCCTGCTATGCTGTCAGTGCTGGTCCGGCTCACCCGGCTGTGCCCCGGGCTGCACTGCCCCAGGGGCTGTTCAAACCTGCCCCAGTCCCGAGTGTCCCGAATCCCAGGGACTGGGACAGCAGAGATGGGGGTGCCGGGGTGGGAGCCGGAGGCTGGAAGGGCTGCGGGAGCGGCGCTGGGGCTGCGGGAATTCTGGGGAGCTGCCATGCCATGCCAGGAGATCCTGGGGGATGCGGGGGCCATGCCAGGGGACGCCGAGGTGATGTCGGGCCGATGCCAGGGATGCTGGAGCTACGCTGGGGCCGAGTCACGGGACTCGAGGTGATGCCAGGTGACGCTGGGCGTGCCAGAGGGATGCCGGGGGGACGCCAGGTGATGCCAAGGCCATGTCGAGGGATGCTGAGGGATGCCGGGGGAATGCCGGGGCCACACCCAGGGGTGCCGGGGGGAAGTCAGGGGATGCAGGGGGGGGTGCCCGGCTCCAGGCTAGCCCCAAGACCCACCCCCTCCCCGGAGAGCCCGCCGGGGCGGGCGGCTTCGGACTACATTTCCCATGGCCGCCGCGGCCGGGGGCGGTGCGGGGCGGCGCGGGGGGCGCGGAGCGCAGGCGGAGGCGCGGAGAGGCGCAGGGGCGGCGGGGCCCGCTCGGCCCGGCTCGGCTCGGCTCGGCCCGGCCCGGCTCGGCGCCGGGCGGGGATGCGGGAGGGGCGGCCCGCGACCCCCGGCCCCGCTGCCCGCCCGCACTGCCCGCACCGCCGCCACCATGAAGAAGCAATTCAACCGCATGCGCCAGCTCGCCAACCAGACCGTGGGCAGGTAGGGATGGGATGGGATGGGATGGGATGGGATGGGATAATGGGATTATGGGATGGGATTGGGATGGGGGTGAGGATGGGATTGGGATGGGGTGAGGGTGGGGACGGACCCAGCCCTGCCCAGCCCTGCCCAGCCCTGCCCACAGTCCCCATCTCACGCCCTGCAGGCTCCCGCCCGCTCCGCCGCGGCTGCACCTGCCCGTTCCCAGCTCCCTGCCCGCTCCCTGCTAGTCCCACCGCCCCAATCCCGTGTGTCCTGCCTGCCCCACTGCCCTGATTCTGCCCCCTACCCATGTCCTGCCTGCACTCTGGCAGCCTCACTGCCCTCATCCCACACTCTGCCCACTCCCTGCCCGCTCCCTGCCTGCCCCTCCGCCCCTCCTCCCTTCCTGCCCCAGTGCCCTGATGCTGCACCTGTGCCCCTGCCACCTCCTGCCTGCCCCGCTGCTCCTGCTCTGTGCCTGCTTGTCCCACTGGTCCTAATTCTACTCACTTCCTGCTCCCTGCCTTCCCCACAGCCTTCCTGCTCCCTGCCTGAGCCCTGACACCCTCTGTCCTCACCGTGCCCGTGCCTCTCTCTGCCCTTCCTGCCCCACTCCCTGTTCTCTGCCTGCCCCACTGTCCCCGTACCCACCCCTTTGGTCCTTCTTTCCCATCCCCTGCCTGCTCCCCTGCCAGTTAACCCCTGCCTGTCCCCCTACACCTGCCCTGCCCCACTCCCTGCCCCCTTCACCCACTGCTCCCTGCCTGTCCCCCTGTCCTTCTCGTCCCCTCTGTCCCAGGGCTGCGGGGACACTCCCCGGGCCCCCCAGCGCCTGTGCTGTGGGGTGCCCCACTGCCGTGTCCCCCAGCACCCCTGGGTGGCCCTGCTGCCCGTGGGGCCGAGGGCACTCTGGGGCTCTGGAGCCGGAGCCGTGCCCACGGGAATGCCGTGTGCGCCAGTGCATGGCCAGGCCTGGGTTTGATGGTGGCTGTTGTGTAATTCCTGGAGATTTTGCAGCGGGGGGTGGGGGGGGCGGGAAGAGGATTTATTTATTTTCCCTTCCCATCGCGGCACTGGGGCACTCACAGCTGGAGCTGCTGCTCCGCATCCCCTCGGCATCCCCAGGGCTCCTGCTGGCATCGCCGTGTCCCCCTGTGTCCCCCATGGCACCGGGGGAGCGTCCTGCTGGCTCGGACTCCCTGGGCAGGCTGGGGGTGCTGCCCCACGGCCCGGAGCGAGCGGGATGGCAGCGGCGCCGGCCCGGGGCTGCGGGAATGCTGGGCAGGTACGGCAGCGTGGGGAGGGAACGCGGCTTGGGAGCTCCGGGGCTCTAGGGTGGGAATCCGGCACGGCAGTGGTGTGGGAATGTGGAGTGGGAGCATGGGGTGTGTGTGGTGCCAGAGTGTGCTGTGGGGTCGTGGCACAGGGAAGGTGGCGCTGGGATCGTGGTCTGGGAAGGTGGCACAGGGAAAGCGGTGCCAGAGTGTGCTGTGGGGTCGTGGCACAGGGAAGGTGGCGCTGGGATCGTGGTCTGGGAAGGTGGCACAGGGAAAGCGGTGCCAGAGTGTGCTGTGGGGTCGTGGCACAGGGAAGGTGGCGCTGGGATCGTGCTGTGGGAATGTGGTGCGGGAGCGCCGGGAGCCCGGCAGTGCCTCCCGTGGGGGAGCGGCAGAGGGAGGCTGTCCCGGGGACAGAAGGTGAGATTTTCCCGTGGCATTTTCGCCGGGCCAGGTTCCCTTTCCGGACCCTCCGAGGGAGTTGGACACATTCCCACCCTCTGGGAATGGGGACTGCACGGGGCAGTGCCCCCAGGTCCCTCGCATGGCATGGGAGACGTGACCCGGGCACTGCTTCCAACCCTGGCTCCAAAATGGTGGCTCTGACAGGGCCAGGAGCGTCCTCCTTCCCACATCCCGCCGGAGCATCCCGCTGTGTCCTCCCGCAGCGCTGCGAATGGGGCCGGGGGCTCGGATAAACTCCTAATAATCCTCTTAGAAGATATGCTGGGTAGCTGGGAGGCTCTGGAGGTGCCCTGGGCCAGCGAGGGGATGCGGCCCCTCTTCCCTGGGATGGGCACCTGGAGCATCCTCAGGGCTTGGCTGGAGCTTGCAGAGCATCCTCGTTCTCATCCCCGCTCCGCTGGTCCCCACCTCAATGTGTTCATCCTTCTTGCACTGTGGAGTCCTGAGCAGGCCTCCCCAGACAGCCAGGAATCAGGAATAATAGATAAGATAAAGGAATAATAGATGAAAATAGGGAATAATAGATTGAAACAGGGAATTATAGATGGAAATAAGGAATAACAGATGGAAATAGGGAAAACCAAAAGGAAGTGGGAAATAATGCATGGAAGTGTGGAATAATACATAGAAATAAGGGATGATTAATGGAACTGAGAAATAATTAATGGAAATAAGGAATAATAAATGGAAATAAGAAATAAGAGTAGAACCCTGGTTTTGTCTCCCTGCAAGAGGCTCACTGGGGGACAAGCACCACAACCTTTGGAGCTCTGAGGGGTGTACCCTCCTCCTTGTCACCAAATCCCAGTGGGGTCTCCCTGCAGTGCCAGTGCCCTGAGTCTGGGAATGGGGATCACCGGGCTGGATCCCGTCCCAGGCTCAGGGCTGTGATCACTTGAGGGTTGTCTGCTGGGGGCATTGCTTCATTCCAGGACACTGGGGCAGCAAGGACAGCAGGGACATCTGCCCAGCCACCCTGAGAAGTGTGCAGAGAGGTGTCTCAGCCCCTGGTGGCTTTTCTTGCTTCAGGTGGCGTGGTTCCCATAAGAAAGGGAAGGAGAGAGGGGACTGAAGAGAAACCCCTCTCCATATGTCAAAAGGAGCCAGAGGGGACAAGTGGGAGCAGCCCTTTGTCCCTGAGAGGAGGTCACACAGAGGGACCGAGGGACAGGAGACTCAGAGCTTGGGTCAAGCTCAAGGTCAGGTTTAGGGCCAGGGTTGGGTTGTACTTAGGGTTAAAGTAAGGCTTAGGGTCAGGCTTAGGGTTAAGGTCAAGGTTAAGGCCAGAATCAGTTCAGGATAAGGATCAGAACCAGGGAATTATTGGGTCAGGGTAGGATCAAGGCTGGGGTTAGGGCCAGGGTCAGGTGAGGAAGTAACTGTATGCTTTCCAAATCTGATCTCGAACTCTGTGCCCTGGGTGCCACCACTGAGACCCTCCCTGCTCCACTTGGATGCTGGGAGCCAGCACGGAGCCCCTGTTCCCACTGGGAAGAGCAGCAGCTCCCACAGGAGCTGGAGTGAGAGATTGGAACCTCTGCTGGGCCCTGAACATGGGGTTTTTTTTGTTGTTGTGGGTTTTGTTGTTGTTGTTTTGTTTTTTGTTTTTGTTTTTTTTTTACTTTGGGTTTGGGTTCATTTTGTCATTTCACTTGACAGAAAGAACTGGGGATGCTCAGCCCCACGTTTGGTACCCAACTTTGGGAAGAGTTCCTGTGCCAGAACGTGAGGGGCAAGAATATTCATCTCTATGGGGTGGAAAAGGGGAAGGGAAACCAATGAGTGGGTGTAGAACATTCTGAGGAGGTTTCCTGCAAAGTGCTTTTATCTTTAATAGTGTTTGTCCATCCCATTTGAGAGGTCCTGCCCTTACTCCAGGGGACAATTGTCCAGTGGGATAATGGCACCAGGTGTCACCTCAGTCACTCCAGCTGCCGAGCAGCCCTGGGAATTTCCCAGAATCAGCTCCAGAGGGATTTTTTCCCCTGGGCATTAAATCAGGCACTTGCAGCCGCTGCAGTGACACACTGGGTTCCCCGGCAGCACAGAGGGAATGGAGGACACCGGGAATGGTGGCAGAAGCTTGGAGGGGTTGGATTTTTCTCGTCCTCGACCTTTCTGAGCATTCCACGCTGTGTCCCCCATCCTGGGGGCATTTGGGGCTGGATGTCACCTCGGTGGCTCTCAGGGAGATGCTTTTCCAAGCTCCAGGACGGCTGCATATCCAGGCAAACCCTTTGAACACCGAGGGTTTATTCCTGGTGCTGCAGGAATATCCGGCAAGAAATAAGGACATTTTCTTCTGCTTGCACGAAATAAGGGCAGAGGGAAATAAAAGCACCGCCTGGGATTTTCCCACTGGGATTTGCGGGAGGGAACAACACCCTATAAATAGTTGGGTTCCCCATCTGCACTTCGGGGTGCTGGTGACTCCCGGTCAGGAGAACCCCCCGGCATTTCGGCTCTGGAGCCGGCAGATCCCGGCAGCCCCTGGGATATTTTTATCCTCCTCGCAAAGAGGCAGCACTGACAACCTGGAATATTCATGGAGCGGGCTGAGGGTTTTGTCCCTGCTCCAGCAGCCTCAGGGCTCTGCGCTCTGCAGGGGCCTCTGCTCGGCTTCTAAATCGGGCTGGAAGCGTGGTCAGGATGCGACCCCGGGGAGGGAAACGCCAGGAGCAGAGGGCCCCGAGCATCCCGTGCCAAAGAGATGCCAGCACAGGGCTCGCCGCCGGGAAGGCGGCAGGAGATGAGGCAAGAGGAGATGAGGGCAAGAGGCTTTTCTGCCTTGCAGACTCCGTCCCCCATTTTGCTTTGCTTCGTTGGGTTTTCCCAGCGGTAGGCAGGATGGAGGGAAGCTGCTCCAGCCCTCCCCGCCTGTTCCTCTCGCTGCTCCAGCCTAGCTCCAGGGTGGGCAGCGCTCCCCTCAGCGCAGCTCTGGCACCCGGGCTGTCGCACCGTGTCACCCGCGGCCAGGACACGCCGGGGACGCGCCGGAGGAGGCGCCGGCGGGGCCGTGTCCCCACGTCGCGCTGGATGCTGCAGTCGGAGTCGTTTCCCGGGGGAGCTGAGCAGCGATTTGAGGATATCAATATTTGATGTTTTGCTTCTTGCCTGCTAAAAAGGCACGGGGAAAAAGCGGCGGCTCTGCTGGGGCTCGGCGGGTGCCGGGTTTGAGCCGCCGGGATCTGTGTCCCCAGGGAGAGCTCAGGTGGTGGCAGAAGTGGGGACAGCGTGACCTCGGATCCGAATCCAGCCTGGATCACGGAGCTCAGCGCTTCCAGGGCTGCGGGTGACACTGAGGGGCTTCCTCCCCACTCTGGCAAACGCAGAGGGTGCCCTGTGCTTTACCTAGGGGCTGTGGATGAACCTCACTCCCCAGCCTCCCCTCTGCGCTTTGGGGGCTCGAGCACCTGGAATTTTCTCCCAGGCACCAGAGGGAGATGAGCAGGATCGGGATGGAGCCGGGCACTGTCGCTGTGTCTGTGTGGGATGTGGGACAGACCCACGATGGGAATCAATGCTGCTGGCACGGGACGGCCTTGGCTGGGTGTTTGTGCCTCCCTCTCCTGCAGTGGAGCTATTTTTAGGCTGGAGCAAGGAGAAAGCGTTGGTAATTAAATACTGATTAAATATGTATGGGCAGGCTGCAGCGAGGAGTGGCTGGGGCTGGGGTCAGAGGGGTGTTAAGACAGAAGATGGAGGTGAGAAGCTTTGTGGGGCACCGTGGACATGCTGTGCCTCTGGAGATGCATCCCTGCTCCTGCTGGAGATTCATCTCTGCTCCTGCTGGAGATGCATCCCTGCTCCTGCTGTCCCCACACTGGGTGTGATGCTTTCCCATTCAAATCGCCATGAGATCCTTGTGGTGCTCAGAGTTTTGCAGGCTCAGGGTCAAATCCAAGGCCGGCAGCTCCCTGTCTGGGTCACCAGAGCACCAGAGAGGGATGATGGCAGGGGACAGTGATGGATGGTCCAGCCAGGCAGAGATGCTGGCACCAGGAGATGCTCCAGGGAAGCACTGGCTCTGCTGCACCTCCCTAGGTCAAGGCTTTGGAAACTCATGTATTTATTTGGGAATCAACATAATTTGCTTGATTGGTGTTGATTTCTGCTGGCAGCAATGAACTTGTGCAGCAGCAAAAGCTCGAGCACTCCGTGGCTGCGACCCCACTCGTTGGCTTTAGCTCTCCATGGTCATTGTCCCTTTTCCCCAGCTGCCTGAAGGGACAGAGTCCGACTGCTGCCTGGGCAGGGCTTGGGTTTGTGCTGGGGAAAACGGCTCGGGGTGGAAAGGGGAAGGGGAGGGGCAGGGGAGGAGCAGGATTTTATTTGCCAAAAGGAAAAGCGTTGGGAGCTAGGGATGCTGACTGCCTCTCCAGGGGATGCTCCCTTGGGATGCATGTAACTCATACAGGATGAAGTTTTGGGGAATTAGGGACCAGACAGGGAAACTGGAGGGTCCCTGCACCCGTCTCCTGGGAGGCATAGGGATCATCACCCGTCCTTAAGTGGGATTGATTGGAGCAGCCCGTTTGCTTATCCCCATCCATAAAATGCTGCAGCCTGGTTGTTCCCCCTTTTTAAAGCCAAATTCCTCCCTGGCAGGCTCCCCAGCCCACTGGAGCATCCTGGGATGTGAAGGGCTGGCACAGGGGGATGCTCTCCAGTGAAACCACGGGGATTTCTCACACTGAGGATGTGCTTTAAAACAGATCAAGGCCAGATTTTTGTTTTTCTCTTTGAAATGTTGTTTTCTGCTTCTCAAACACACTTCAGAGCATAACATGGGTAGGGATGTGGCTACTGGGAGAGAGACCTGCCCATGAGACCTGGGATGTGCAAATCCCACCCACCTCCTAGCTGGGTGAGGAGAAAACACAGGAAAAAAAATCTCTTTTTCTGTTCAAGTGAGGAAGTGATTCCTGGGGAGTGAGCAGCAGCAATGTGCCAGCGGTGCCTCATTCCCTGCCACCTCCCACTCCTTTGGGATGCTAAAAATATCCCGAGCTGGGGATGGACATCGTGGCTGTGCCCGTGGATATTTGTTGCTTTTCTCCCTGTTTGTGCTAATTCTGTGTCACTTCCAATCCTTTCTAAATGAGAGTGAAGGTGATTCCCAGAGGAGGATGAGAAGCTGCTCAACTCTTGCTCCCAGGTGGGCAGTGCTCATTGGAGAGGTTCTGATCTGTTCATTTCAATAACTGGTTTTAAAAAATAAAATAAAGAGGGTTTGATTAATTCTTTAAAATTTATTTTTAAACCACCTTAAATCAGGTGCCCAAATTAAATTTTGTGCCCAAAGCAGATTTAATTAGGTTGGTTTGGGCAGGCTGTGGCACAGGGTGCCCAGAGCAGCTGTGGCTGCCCCTGGATCCCTGGCAGTGCCCAAGGCCAGGTTGGACACTGGGGCTTGGAGCAGCCTGGGACAGTGGAAAGTGTCCCTGCCATGGCAAGAATGGCACTGGATGGGGTCTAAGTTCCCTTCCAATGCAAACCATTCCATGATTCTGTGATTTGCACTTTCTGCAAGGCTTTGGATGAGATGTACTTGTGCATGAGCTGCTCCTGTGCCACACTCAGGAGTGTGTGTTTCCCTGTGTTTTCTCCTTATTTCCACTACTTCAACACTTCCCTCCTCTCTCCAATCCAGCTTGGATGGCAGGAAGGGACCAGGCTCAGGAAATAAATGTGTTGTTTTCAGGATGACAGCACCAAGCTCTCGCTGTCCCCTGATGAACCTTTAGAGACCAATTGGCTGAATCACAGCTGTGATTCAAATTGACAGAGTTCGTTTTTCCAAGTGAGAGGATGCACTGAAGTTGTTAAAAACCCTGGGAAAAGGAATAAATGATCTGGATGTGATGGTTTAAATGAGCCTGAGCAGCTGTGGTGCAGGGGCCCTGGGCTCTGCATGCTGTGGGTCCCTGGGCCGAGGAGGGCGGGTTTGTGTCTCCTGCATCCCAGCGCTCCTCCCTCGGGCAGGCAGCGGCTGCCGCGGGCTCTGCAGCCATGAATCCGTCTCCAGTGAGCAGCAGCAAAGGCTCTGGCGAGGCCCCGGGCAGCAGCTGCCTCCTCACATCCCATGCCTGCCTCTGTCTGAGGAGGCTCAGCCCATTCCTGTGCAGAATGCACCTCTCTCTGAGCACTGCTTCCTTCTGGGAATCTTGCATCCCTGTTTTCCTGGGAATAATGGAAAAATAAGAGAGAGATGAGAAGCAGGCCCTGATTGATGTGGTACCTGGCAGTGAGCCATGGAGATGCTCCATTACTTCCTTCTCCAGGAGATAAGGTGATGGCTGATGAGAGCAGAGATTCTTAAATCCCCCCCTGCATCCCAATGGAAAAGCACATCCCCGGGTCCATGGTGTGCACAGGGCCTGCTGCGTGTCCCAGACCCTTCACCAATGGTTCCTCTCCTGTCTTGTCTTGCAGAGCCGAGAAGACCGAGGTGTTGAGCGAAGATCTACTGCAGGTGAGGTTCCCTCAGAGCCATCCCAGGGTGCCCATGGGTGCCTGGGCACCTCCCGTGGGGGCTGCATCCATCAGCAGCTCCCTGGTGGTGCCACAGCGTCCCAGCAATCCCAGGGATCCCTGGGAGCCAGTGATCCTGCAGTGCTGGTATACTCCATTGATGGGATCCCTGGGGTGATGGGATACTCCAGTGATGGGATACTCCAGTGATGGGATACTCCAGTTATGGGACACTCCAGTGATGGGATCCCTGGAATGATGGGGGGTGGGATATTCCAGTGATGGGATACTCCAGTCACAGGACACTCCTGTGATGGGATCCCTGGGGTGATGGGGGATGGGACAATCCAGTGATGGGATCCCTGGGGTGATGGGATACTCCAGTGATGGGATATTCCAGTGATGGGATATTCCAGTGATGGGACAATCCAGTGATGGGATACTCCAGTAATGGGATCCCCAGTGATGGGATCCCTGGGGTGATGGGGGGTGGGATATTCCAGTAATGGGATCCCCAGTGATGGGATCCCTGGGGTGATGGGGGGTGGGATATTCCAGTAATGGGATCCCCAGGGATGGGATCCCTGGGGTGATCCAGTGATGGGATACTCCAGTCATGGGATACTCCAGTCATGGGATACTCCATTAATGGGATCCCTGAGGTGATGGGTGATTGGACAATCCAGTGATGGGATACTCCAGTAATGGGATCCCCAGTGAGGGGATACTCCAGTGATGGGATCCCTGGTGATGGGATCCCCGGGTGATGGGATCCCCGGGTGATGGGATCCCTGGTGATGGGATCCCTGGTGATGGGATCCCCGGGTGATGGGATCCCTGGGTGATGGGATCCCTGGTGATGGGATCCCTGGTGATGGGATCCCCGGGTGATGGGATCCCTGGTGATGGGATCCCTGGTGATGGGATCCCCGGGTGATGGGATCCCTGGTGATGGGATCCCTGGTGATGGGATCCCCAGGTGATGGGATCCCCGGGTGATGTGCTCCATCGCTCCTGCAGGTGGAGAAGCGGCTGGAGCTGGTGAAGCAGGTGTCCCACAGCACCCATAAGAAGCTGACAGCCTGTCTGCAGGGCCAGCAGGGCCTGGACGCCGACAAGCGCTCGGTGAGGGCGGCAGGGCTGGGGGCTCTGGGATCCAGGGATCTGGGGGATCCGGGAATCCAGGGGGATCCAGGGATCCAGGGGGGAACGCAATCCCTCTCTTTGCAGAAGAAGCTGCCACTGACAACGCTGGCGCAGTGTCTGATGGAGGGATCGGCCGTGCTGGGGGACGACTCCCTGCTGGGGTAGGGGGCTGGGGCTGCCCCGGGTCCTGCACTGCTGGGGATGCTGGGGGCTGGGAATGTGCTGGGAATGTTCTGGAAATGCTGCTGGGAATGTGCTGGGAATGCTGCTTGGAATGTGCTGGGAATGCTGCTGGGAATGTGCTGGGGATGTGCTGGAAGTGCTGCTGTTCCTTGTCTCCAGTGCCAGGTATCAGGGGATTCACTGCTGTGTTGGAGGGGCTGGGGGAATCTCGGTGGTTAATTCTCCTCCTTGTATGGGGGTTCTGTGATCATACAATGTAATCTGCATATATAGACACGTATCTTTATTTTTATATCCATTTTTATGTATGTTATATATTTATATTTGAGTTATACTAGTTATATACTTATATGTGATTTAGCCTTATTAATACATTTATATTTGTACATGTTATATATTTCTGTATTATAATTTATGTAGTTACATATGTTTTACGAATATTTCTATATTTACATATGGTTTATTATTTATATATTTTAGATATTTATTTATTTATTTATATAGATTTTTAAAGTCCATACAATTTCCATACAATAAAGTTTGAAGACAGGCCTAATAATAATATATAATATAATACTAATAAATAACATAATATTAATATATAACATAATTATATAGCTAATAATATGTCATAATATAATTATATAATATTTTAATTATTATTGCATCATTATAAGTGCAATACTTAAGGAAAGAGCTTTCCTGACACCCTGGTTGCCCACGGCCCCTTGGCTGCTGCCCTCCCTCCACCCTGTTCCAAGGAGGGGCTGCCCTGTGCCACTCCTGGAGCCCCGGGGGTGCTGGGTGCAGGACAGGCCCCCTGTCCCCAGCCTCAGCCTGTCCCTGTCCCCGTGCTGGATGCAGTGATGTCCCTGTCCCTGTCCCCAGCCCCAGCGTGTCGCTGTCCCCGTGCTGGGTGCAGTGATGTCCCTGTCCCCAGCGTGACCCTGTCCCTGTCCCCGTGCTGGGTGCAGTGATGTCCCTGTCCCTGCAGGAAGATGCTGCGGCTGTGTGGGGAGGCTGAGGACAAACTGGCGCAGGAGCTGATCCACTTCGAGCTGCAGCTGGAGAGGGACGTCATCGAGCCACTCTTTGTGCTGGCTGAGGTGAGCTGGGGTGCCTGGGGTGCCCTGCCATCTTCCAGAACCCTTTTCCTGCCCTCATCCAGCCCAAGGCGGTTTCTCTCGGGTTCTGGAGCTGGGGCTGTCCAGTTGTGGCACAGTCTGGGTGGGACACGCAGGAGGGATCAGCTGGGCCATCTCCCTGAGGATGTTAAGTGAAGGAGCTTACCCACCCAGCTTGCCCCAGCCCAAAACCCCAGTGTGTGACCTGACCCTGGACACTTCCCCAGGGCTGTTCACCTCCTCCTGTTTTGTGTGTTGCTGCAGGTGGAAATCCCAAATATCCAAAAGCAGAGGAAGCACTTAGCAAAGCTCGTGCTGGACATGGACTCCTCCAGGACGAGGTACGAAGTGCCTTCAAGTGCTTTATAAGAAATAAACATTCCCGAGCCATGGGTAGCTCTCAGGAGAGCAGCTCCTGGGCCCCTGGCACCACAGTTCCCTTGGGACAAGTCCTGGCTGTGTCTCTGTGGGCCTTGAGTCAAGCTCTGCAATGAGCCACGATTCCTGCCCCTGTCCGCAGGATCCGTGGATTCCTTTTCTTGCCTGCACTCTGCAGCAAAAGTGTATTTTTTTTCCAGCAGAAGGGATTATTTTGTACCCTTTTCCCTGTCTTGGTGGGTTCTGATGCAAAGACCTGGGTGCTCCTGCCCCTGCAGTGGCACTCAGGGGAGCAGGGATGACTGGGGATTGCACCATGACACCATTGAATTGTCCAAGCTCCCACTCCAGCATGTCCTAGGAGAGGTGTTCACAGTCCTCAGCATCATGTCCAGGCTGTCCCATTCCCTTCCTCTTTCTTCCCACCTGGATGTGTCTCCTTATCCTGCCTAAAAGAATTCCTTCCCTGGAGCCCACTGTGTGCAGCGCTGTGGGGATGGGTGCTAAATCCCAGCTGCACTGGAATCATCTCCGTGCTGCTCAGCCCTGGGGACTGTGGTGGCCCTGCAGGGCCTCTGGGATGCGGTCACTACTCTGAGTGGCCCCTGTCCCTCCCGCAGGTGGCAGCAGTCGGTGAAGTCCTCGGGTCTGGCCAGCAACCTGCAGCCCTCGGGCGCCAAAGCCGACGCTCTCAGGGAGGAGATGGAGGAGGCAGCCAACAGAGTGGAGATCTGCAGGGTACTGGGGCTCCTCGTGCCTGAGGGGGCTCTGTGGGCTCCCAGACTCTGGGGAAAGCTGCAGCCTCTCCTCTCACCCTTCTCTGCATCTTTCTCCCGCCCCTGCCTGTGCTGACCCCTCCTCTGGCTGGTCTCCAAAGGCAGTGCAGTGGCTGTGGGTGATGCTCCCCACAGCAGGGCGTCCCCAGTTACTCTGTCCCCTTCCTCTACATCCCACAGAGCCGGAGGGGCTCCCATTCCCTGGGAACCTGTCCTGGCAGAGCTTAGCACTGGGTGCATGCAGCCCTGGCACTGTTAGAGACATTTCCCCACCTTCTCTATGCTGGGTTTATTTCCATCATTTCCGTCATTCACCCCCTTTCCATGGGATAAGAGGGAGTCCAATCTCTTTGTGCACTTTGGGGGGACCTGGACCCTGCTCAGACTGCAGTGGGGGAGGCTCCTGAACCTCCCCTAACACCCTAACCTTAACCCTGTGCCACTCTGGCTCCCTCTGGGACTGAGCTGCTTCCTCCTGGTGGCAAGGAAGGGCCGTGCTGTGGCACCAGGGCAGCAGGGGAGGGACAGTGATGGATCCTCTGCCCCCCACAGGACCAACTCTCGGCTGACATGTACAATTTTGTGGCCAAAGAAGTCGACTATGCAAACTATTTCCAAACTGTAAGTGCCACCCACCCCCAAGGCTGTCCCTGTCCCTGGCAGTGCTGTGACCCCCATGCCGTGTCCCCGCAGCTGATCGAGGTGCAGGCCGAGTACCATCGCAAATCCCTGGCGCTCCTGCAGAACTTCCTGCCACAGATCAAAGCCCAGCAGGGTGAGTGCCCCCAGAGCCCAGCAGCATGAGTGACCCCAGGGCCATCCCACTCCGTCCTGTTGTTACCCCTGTGGAAAATGTTATCCAGCTCCTTTGAAATTCCGTGATGGCTGGAAAACATTTTGTTTGGATTACACCTTTCAAAAGCACTTCCCAAGCTGCCCAGGCCAGAGGTGCAGGGTCCTGTTCTTCTAGCAAGACCCACACCGAGTATTTTGCTGCCAAAACCGTGACCCAAGGGCCTTTTGGGGTGGGGCTGCTGGATCTGGCACCACCCTCCCTCTCCTCTGCCCTCTCTGCCCGTCACAGAGGCGTGGATGGAGAAACCCTCCTTTGGGAAGCCCCTGGAGGAGCACCTGGCTGTCAGCGGGCGGGAGATCGCCTTCCCGGTGGAGGCCTGCGTGACCATGCTGCTGGAATGTGGGATGCAGGAGGAGGTGTGTCCCAGCTGGGATGGGGGATGCAGGAGGAGGTGGGTGGGTCCCTGTTGGAATGTGGGATGCAGGAGGAGGTGTGTCCCAGCTGGGATGGGGGATGCAGGAGGAGGTGGATCCTGCGTCCCACCCTTGCTGGGCATGACGGAAGAGGCCTCGGGTGTCCTCAGGGCCAGGGTGAGGAACTGGGAGTCTCCAGGGACATCCCAGCTCCAAGCCTTGTCCAACACTCTCTGTTCCTCTGCTCAGGGTCTCTTCCGAGTGGCTCCCTCAGCTTCCAAGCTGAAGAAGCTCAAGGCTGCCCTGGATTGCTGTGTGGTGGACGTGCAGGAGTATTCAGCTGACCCCCATGCCATAGCAGGTGGGGCTCCTCAGGTTGGGGTGGCCTCTCCAGGCACCCTCCAAGGGCACCCTGAGGGGGATCAGTGGCACCAAGTCCAGCTGGAGGCCAGGAACCAGTGGTGCAGTCCAGGGGTTGATGCTGGGTCTGATTTTGTTCAATTAATTTTGTCATTTTTTAATGACCTGGCTGATGGGGTTGGTTGTCCCTTCGGTGAGCAGGCAGGTGACACAGCCTGGGGACAGTGGCTGCCCCAGAGAGGTGCTGCCATCCAGAGGGACCAGGCCAGGCTGGAGATGAACACAGGATGCAACAGCCATCATCCAGTCACACTAATGAGGATGGCACTAATGAGGGTGGCACAGATTGGGGGATCACTGCAGGAGCAGTGAGTGGTCAGGAAGATTCATGTGAACGTCAAACTTGCCATCTTCTCTCACCTCTTCTGGGGAGAATTCCCTCCCCAAGCACAGATCCAAGCCAATGGGGCTGTTCTGGAGCACTGCCTGAGTCTCCATGGCCTCTCTGCTCCCCTCTGGGAATGGGGGCTCTGGCAGGCAGGGGATTAAGCTCTGGCTTCCCAATAGGAACCTGCTCCCAGCACAGGGAGCTGGGAATGTCCCAGGCAAAAACGAGTGATAGAGACCTGGGAAAACACCTGGGGAAGGGAACTGAGAAGGTGCTGGCAGGGACCACAAGGTGAGTGCTGGGGGTGCCACAGGCTGCTCCAAGTCGGGAAGACCAGCAGGTGCTCTGGGGTGTGGTGGGTGGGAAGGCTGGGGGGGATGTGAGTCCAAGTGCCCAGGAGCAAAACCACTTGGTGCCCAACAGTCGATGGCACCCGCAGTGCCAACCCCTGTGTCCCCTGTGTGTCACAGGAGCCCTCAAGTCCTACCTGCGGGAGCTGCCCGAGCCCCTCATGACATTCGAGCTGTACGAGGAGTGGATCCAGGCCTCCAAGTGAGTCTGGGGCATCCCACCATTCCTCCTGACATGGGTGGGGACAGCCTGGGTCCACATGGATGGTTTGGGTTTTTTCTGGCACAGTTCACTGCATTTGGGCTGTTTCCTCTGGTCTATGAGAGCCATGGAGTGGTCCAGCATCTAAAGGGTTTCCTTCTCCTTGGGACAGGTTTTGGGGCTTAATTTACTTCCATAATGTTGCTGGCAGACTGAGGGTCTCAAAGGGTCCCTAAGGGTGGGGCTGGCAGGGTCCTCAGCCCCAGGGCAGGGTGGGAATGGGGGATAAAGCCCTCTCCCACCTTCCTGCAGCATCCCAGAACAAGAGAAACGGCTGCAGGCTCTCTGGAACGCCTGCGAGAAGCTGCCTAAAGCCAACTACAACAACATCAGGTGAGCCTGGGGCCAGCAGGACATGGGGAGGGGACACAGAGTGTGTGACCCATGCACTGATAGGTTTGGGATCTGCTCTCCAGGTATGTCATTAAATTCCTGGCCAAGCTGACCGAGTACCAAGATATGAACAAAATGACCCCAAGCAACGTGGCCATCGTGCTGGGGCCCAACCTGCTGTGGCCACAGGCCGAGGGGTGAGCACTGGGTGAGGGCTGAGGGGCACATCCTGCTGGGAGCTCTGCTGGGAACCCTGCTGGGAGCCCTGCTGGGAACCCTGCTGGCAACCCTGCTGTGAACCCTGCTGGGAATCCTGCTGGGAATCCTGCTGGAATCCTCTGGGAGCCCTGCTGGGAGCCCTGTTGGGAATCCTGCTGGGAATCCTGCTGGGGGCTCTGCTGGCCTGCAGGGGTTGCTGAGCTGCCTCTCCCTTGCAGGAATATGACGGAGATGATGACGACGCTGTCGCTGCAGATCGTGGGCATCATCGAGCCACTCATCCAGCACGCAGACTGGTTCTTCCCGGGAGGTAGGGTGTGCCCGCGACCCTGGAGACAGCTGGGCTTCCTGGCACCTCCTGGGGAGGGGGCTCAGGGCTCCCAGGTCTGGTTTTGCCAGCCCCCTCTGTTTGCTGGAGCTCAGGTGGGGCTCTGGCCACACTCAGCACAGCACTGAGCCCAACCCAGATTCTGCAGCATCCCCTGAGCATCCCTGCAGTGCCAACCCCTCCAGTCCCACCACTTCCAACATCCTCTGTCCCCCAGACATCGAGTTCAACGTGACGGGGAACTACGGCAGCCCCCTGCACGTGAACCACAACGCCAACTACAGCTCCATGCCCTCGCCAGACATGGAGCACGGCGAGCGCCGGCAGCACGACCAGGCCCGGCGGCCCCTCAGCGTGGCCACCGACAACATGATGCTGGAGTTCTACAAGAAGGATGGGTAGGGACCCTCCTGGGCTTGGGGAGAGGGAGGGGCATCCCAGGGACAGCAGGAGAGGAATAGGAGCAGCATCCTGGAGGCAGCAGGAAAGGATGTTCAGCATCACCTTGGAGAGACTGGCACTGAGCTGGTGGAGGTTGGGTGGTCCCAGAGTGGAGGGACCCCCTGCTTTCCATGCCAGGCTCCTGGGGGTGCTCAGGTGAACACAGACCTGCCCCCAGCCCACTGCAGATGGGAGTGGGGTGGCCCATGGGGTGACAATGGGGCTGTGCCATGCCAGAGACAGGTGTCCTGGTATCCTCAAGGTCTGCAGCATTTGCTCCAGGGGAAAGCTCCCCATTTCCAGCTTGTGCATGTCTCCCCTCCATGACACCTCACAGGGACCTCAAACAGTCAAGTGGGCTCCAGAAAACACCCCAGGACTGCCCATCCCAAAAATGTCCTCATTTCCAGAAGATATCCCAAACTGCCCCACCACTGGCATAGCCTGGTCTGTGCTCAGCCGCCCTGCCCCCACTCTTGAAGCCCCTCAGCCGTGCAGCTCCTTTGCCCAGCTGTGACCTCTCTCCCTGTACACTGCCCGGTTTTAGGGGGTTTTCACATTAATAATCGTTTGTTTCTGCCCATGCAGCCTTAGGAAAATCCAAAGGTACTGTATCCTCTGCAGGGTGCTGGGAAGGTGCTGAGTGAGTGCTGGGTGGGTGCTGCTGCCTGCTGGTTCTTGGGGAAGGGAGAGGTGGCTGGTGGGTGACACAAACCCATCCCATGCTGCCACCCCTGTCCTATTGCCCTCTAGTTTCGCTCCCAGCAGTTTCCCGGTGGAAGAGGCGCTTTTAGAGACCCCGAAGGAGTGGCGAGGGGGTGCTGGCAGTCCCCTCCCTCCGGACGGGCGCTCACCCCCATCTCTGTGTCCCCAGCATGGGCGTCAGGGTGATGGACACCTCGTGGGTGGCTCGCAGAGGCACCTCAGCGGGGCGCAAGGCGACCTCGGCCCCTCCGGCCGCGCAGCCCCCGGCCCCGCCCGCCGAGCTCCCCCCCACGCCCCACTCGCCCATTCCCGAGCAGTCACCGGAGATTTCAGCAACGCCCTCCCCGCCTCCCACCAGCTTCGGCTTTCCCTCGGCAGCCGACCGGATAAGGTAAGTCCACTGGCACGCTGTGTCCCCAAGCCGGGCATCCTCCCCTCGAGTGAGGCCAGCAGGAAGCAACCTCACGATGCGGGAGAGGATGTTCAGCATCCGCGGGAGAGGAGCAGAGTCCAGGGGCAGCAGGAGAGGATGCTCAGCATCCCCGGGAGAGGAGCAGAGTCCAGGGGCAGCAGGAGAGGATGTTCAGCATCCCCGGGAGAGGGAAAGCAGGAGAGGATGTTGAGCATCTCCGCAGCCACCACCACATCCCCATCCTGCCATTCCCATGAGAACCGTGCTGCCTTCAGGAGTTTTTCTGAGGGCCCCTTGCCCGGTATCACTGGACTGTAGTGTAATTTGGGCTGGAGGTGCTGCAGGAAGGTGCAGAGGGAACCCTCGGAGGGCCCAGCGCCCTCTGAGACCGTCGTCTGCCCAGGGTCTGAGTCCGACTTCAGTTTGCCCAGCTCATGTGGGAGAAAGCCTAAATTCCACTTTTCTGCCCGAAAAGGGAAGCAGAGACGGGCCAGGGTGCTCACAGCTGGGGAGGGGCAGCTCCGGGAGGGTCGTGCCCTGGGACGAGCCGGGGGGTTCGGCACCACGAGGGCTCCCGCGCCGCCCCCCCGCTCCCGCCAACGCTTCTGCTCTTTTATGAATTTCCCCTCTTTTTTGTGTTACTTCTGCCGGTTTTTACGGTGCTTCTGTACCTTTGCAGCAGGGCTGACCCGGCAGCTCCCCTGCCCCGGGGACCACCGAGCCCCCGGCCCCGCTGCCCGCTCTGGGTGCAGCCGCTGTGGCCGGGCTGCAGCCGCAGCCTCCCCGAGCCCGCCCCGCTGCCCGCCCGCCCCTGCTCCCTGCGCTGTCCCCCGCTGGCCCCGTGGCACTGTCCCCCCCTGGCCCCCTGGCTCTGCCTGCCCCCCGCGCCCCCCCTCCCCCGGGGCAGCCGCCCGCCCGCCCTCGCCGCAGGACTCGGCCCCCCGAGGTAACCGCGGGGCCCCGGGGGGGGGCTGGGGGTGTCACCGCCGGCTTTCCGGGGGGACCCTGGGCCGGGGGCGTGGCCACAAGCGGCGGGGGCTGAGGGACCCCGGGGGCGGGAGGGAGACACCGGGTGCAGAGTGCTGGGTGCGGGAAGGAGCTCACGGCTCTCCCTCTTCTCTTCTTCTGCTGTTTATTTTCAATGTTCTTTTTTATTGTTATGGCTCATCTTTTACGTTTTCATTTTATTTGATTTTTGGTTCTATTTTTGTTTTATTTTTTATATCACATTTTTCATTATTTTTGAGTTTTCTTTGTTAATTTTTCATTTACCTTTATTATTTAATTCTCTTGTATTTTTTGTTTTAATTTAATTTCTATTCTTTTGAATGTTTAATCTTTGCTTTTCATTGTTTTATTTATATTTTTCATTTAATTTAATTTCATTTTTAATTTTACTTATTTTTTTCATTCTTTGCCTTTTTATGCTTGAAAATTTTCTTTTCCCTGTCGTGTTTTCACTTTTATTTTTTCCTTTCCTTTCCTTTCCTTTCCTTTCCTTTCCTTTCCTTTCCTTTCCTTTCCTTTCCTTTCCTTTCCTTTCCTTTCCTTTCCTTTCCTTTCCTTTCCTTTCCTTTCCTTTCCTTTCCTTTCCTTTCCTTTCCTTTCCTTTCCTTTCCTTTCCTTTTTCCTTTTTTATTTTTCCTTTTCCTTATTTTGTGGGTTTTTTTCCTTTCTTCCTTTTTCTTCCATTTCTTCCCCCCCCCCCCACTTCTCTTTTCCTCTTTCCCATTTTCCCATTTTGCGAGGGTTTTTTTCCTTTTTTTTTTTTCTTTTCCATTTCCCCCATTTCTCTTTTCCCTTTTCTCTCCCTTTTCCTGTTACTCTCTCCTCACTCTGCCCGTTCCGTGCCCCGTGCCCGCCCCAGCACTTTCAAGCCCCCGGAGCTGTCCCCGGGGCCGCCCCCCGCGCCCGCCCCCGCGGCCGAGCAGAGCCCGCACTCGTTGCGCAAAGGTAGGAGCGGGGCGGGGAGGGGGCGGCGGGGTCCCCGGGGGGTGACCCGGCCCTGACGTGTCCCTGTCGCTGTCTCTGTCCCGCAGGGGCCAAGAAGCTGGCGCCCATCCCGCCCCGGGCGGCGGCGGGGGAGGCGGGCGGGGGGCAGCCGTCCCCGGCCAGCCTGTCTCCGACCCCCCCCAGCACCCCGTCCCCGTACGGCCCCCCCGGAGCCCCCCCCGGAGCCGGGCCGCCCCCGCCGCCCCCGCTGCTGCCGTCCCCCGCCGCCGCCGCCCCCCGAGCCCGGGCCGCCCCCAAAGCGCGGCCGCGCCCCGCGCTGCCCCCCCCGCCGCAGCCGCCCCCGGCCGCCCCCGCGCCCCCCCAGCCCCCGGAGCCGCCCCGCCTGGACACCGCGGGCCCCGGGGACGGCGCGCTCACAGGTAACCCCGGCGGCACCGCGCCGGCGAGGGGGTCTCGGGGGGTGGCAGAGTACCCCAGGACAGGGACAATGGCCCTTAGAAGGCAGGACTGCGCCCTGGAAGGTGGCATCCTCCCCCGAAAGGTGCAGCTGTCCCTCGAAAGGCAAAACTGTGCCCGGTAAGGTGGCGCTGTTCCCTAGGAAGGCGACAATGTCCCTGGAAACGCAGATCCGGCCCTAGGAAGTTGGTGTTGTCCCCAGGAAGGTGACAATAGCCCAGACAAAGTAGAACTGGCCCCAGCGAGGTGGTGCTGGCCCGAGAGAGTCCCGACGTCCCCCTGAAGGTGGCCATGGAAGAGTGGAACTCTCCCCAGGACGTGTTGGTGCCGTGTCCCCCCGGAGTCCCTGCGCTGCTGGAGGGGGCAGCCAGGGGGATGCTTTGGAAGTGCCAGGTGGCATTGGGGACCATGGAGGACACAGAGGCTGGGGGACTGTCCCAGTGTCCTTTCCATGGGATCTGGCAGGGAACAGGGCTCTGTCCCCTGCGTGCTCGTCCTGCCTGGGAGGGGTCGGACAGTGTGAGTGGCAGTGAGGGGCCGGTTACGGTGTCCCTAGGGGCTGCCACCTGCCTTTGGGTGGCACTGGTATCGGTGTGGCTCTGCCAACGCATTGCTGTGGGCCTGGCAGGGCACCCTGGCATGGATGCAGCCTTGACGTCACACCCTGAATCACTCTTGGCTCAGGTGCAGCTCTCCTGTCTCACTATGAGACAAGATCCTTGAGCCACATCCTGAGCAACATTCCTGAGAAATATTCCTGAGAAATATCCCTGGGCAATAATGTCCCTGAGAAATATTCCTGGGCAATGTCCCTGAACAATGTCTCTGAGAAATATCCCTGAGCAACATCCCTGGGCATTATCCCTGAGAAATATCCCCAGGCGATGTCCCTGAGCTGGGCAGGAGTGGCAGAAGTGCTTTTTCGATCTGAGGAGATTGCTCTGCTCTCAGCAAGGGACACGGTGACACCGCCTGTCTGTGGCTGTGATCACCCTGTCACTTCACACGTGCAGCCTCACCCTGCGGGTCTCCTGGGATAGGGGACAGCAGTGTCACCTGCGCTCGGTGGGACAGAGCTTCACGGGACACGGGCAGCGTGTGGGGACAGCTGGTGTCACCGCCCTGGCTCGGGTGGGGTCCACAGAGCAGAGGGCGGTGGTGACAGCCCTGGTGGTGGCACTAACACGGTGCCAGCCCCGGTGGGTGTCCCCATCGCTGTGCCCTCCCGCAGGTCTGCTCCGTTTTGAGGTCCCCTCCCTCCACGTGTCCCCGGATGCCGCCCTGTGCCGGGACCCGCCCGAGGCAGCGCAGAGACTCTCGGGGCCGAGCCTGACCCCGCGGCAGGAGGAGGAGGAGGAATCGGAGAGCACAGCCCTATGACAGTGTCCCTGTCCCCAAGCTCATCCATGCGGCACCCAGGGGCCAGCACCGGCCACCGGCACCGAGGGCCACGGGCCAGCTTTGGGTGGCAAAGCGCCCGGTTTGGGGGCGGCCGCTGTTCTTTAGCTCATTTTTGTTCGCCTTATCCAGACTTTGCCTTTGAACCGGGTGCCTGCCCCCCCTGCCCCGCAGCACCTACGACCCTGGGGTGATGCCACCATGTCCTCCGTGCCCCGGGGCGTGTGCCACTGGGTGCTGGCCAGGTGACAAGGTGCTGGCCGGCGCTTTACAGTGGGATTTCCTTTCTTTGGCTTCTTCCCCCTCTGCTTGTCTGGGAGCAGGATGGGACCTGACCAGCAATAACCTGGGGACGCAGGATGTGCCCCCCCCCCGGCTCTAGGGGTGCTGGCGGGGGAGGTGCACGTCCTTCGACACCCGCTGTACCCGGCGGTTGGTGGCTTTGGTCGTGCATGCACAGACAAATTAACCTTTTATCCTTTCCAGAGAGAGAAGATCTATATATATATATCGGCAGAGATATATATATATATTCTATATTTGTATAGAGAGAGAGAAATTATAGAGAGATTTGTTTTATTTGGAGCCATTCCCGCCCGGCCGGGGTGAGAGGGAGGATGGAAATGGCAGCGCTTCACCCCCGCCCCGCTCGCGTCGTGCCCCCCACCCCAGGTGGGCACCGGGGGGCACCAGCACCCCAAAGTAATCAATAAATACAATAAATCCGTGTGCCACTCGCTGAGAACTGCCCGGCGGAGCCGGCCTTTGCTTCCTGCCCTGGCCTTGGTGGGAGGATTTGGAGGTGGAGAGGGTTTGGGTGATAAAAGGGTGGTTTGGTGTTTTATAGGGAACATTACGGGTCTGGTGCCCTGGGATGGGGAAGGGTCAGGCGTGGGGGGTCACTGGGGCTCCCAGCCTCTCCCAGCTGCAGCTGTGGGGTGCAGAGCAGTGGTGGGGGTCCTGTCCTTGTCACTGCCAGCAGTCATGGGTATCCCAGGGAAACTGCCACACCCAGGGCTGCCGAGTGTCTGGGTGACAACGAGCAACAATCCCACGTGTCCCCTGCCACAAAGCAGGGCCACAGCCACGGCAGCAGCAGTGGCACCGCAGGGGCTGTGGCCTGGGGCAGCCTCCTGCAAGGGTCGGTCTCCTCCACGTTCCTCCTCTCCTTCGACCCAACCCTGTTCCCATCTCCACCTCTTCCATCTCTGCCCACCATCCACCTCCATCCCACCTCATTCACCCCGACCTCCACTTCCACCCCAATCCCACCTCCTCCACTCGCACTTGTTTCCACCCTGATCCCACCTCCAAGTCTACCAGCCCCTTCTTGTCCATCTCCTCCATCTCCCTCCTGACCCAACCACGTCCACCTCCATCCCTCACTGTGGCTGCACCAACTTTTCCCACACATCTCGCTCATGTCTGGGTGGGCTCAGCTCCACGATTTCACCATTTCTGGTGTTGCCACCCTGCTCCCAGAGCTCCCTCAGGCACAGCCACCCCACACAGCAGGATCCAGCCAGGACTGACCCCTGATCCCGGGCTGATCCCCAGTGCAGAACCAGGACCAACCCCCAAGGCACACAGAGCCCCTTACCCCTCAGACACGTCCCCTGAGATGGACACTGAACTTGTTTCACGTGTCTTTAATAGAAACCGCCGGCGGTGGGGTAGAGCCCCGTACAAAAGCTGGCTGCAGGAATCGGGGATTGCATAGACTGAGGTGTGAGGAATTCCCCACCCCCAAATAGTCGCCTTTTAGAAAACAAAAAGCGTCTCTGAATAAAACTCTCCTGGTACAATAAATACTCTGGTGCTGCAGAGCTGAGGACCCTGCACCCATCTGCCCTGTTTGGGATGGCCCTGCACTGGGGGACTCCCGGGTTCAGAGCCACACGTCGGGATGAGCCCAGTTTGGGATGAATCCAGGTCTGAAACTCCCAGCTAGGGCTGGTCCTGGTTTGGAATGCTTCTGGAACAGGATCTGTGCTGCCCTGACTCAGGCAGGAGCACTCTGTCAGGATTCCATTCGGGAGCCTCTGGGTCAGGACACCCTGGTTTGGTTTTCCCCCGGCTCAGAACCCTGGGTTGGGAGCCCGCAGATCGGGATGTCCCCGGTCGGGATGTTCCTGGTTTGGGATCCCTGGTTCAGGCACCCTCGTGATGGGACACCCCCAGTCGGGGAGCTCCCCGATCCGTTCAGGACCTGCTGTACAGCTGCTGGGGGGTGCTGCCCCCCATTCCACGGCTCAGAAGCTGGACTCGGGCACGGCCGGGGGGCGCAGGGGCCTGGGGGGCTGCCGGCCCCGCTGCAGGGTGGCCCCGGGGGGAACGCGGGTGGCCAGGGGCGGCCCCCCCGCGCCCCTGCCCAGCGAGGCGGATCTGCTCAGCCGCCCCTCGGGCCGGGGGGGAAGGCTGGCCGAGCTCCGCGACCGGCCCAGCACCGAGGGGCCGGAGGGACAGCGGCCCGGGGGGACACCCGCGTCCCCCTGAGGCACCGCGGCCTCGGGGCTGCCGGGGCCCGGGGGCGGCCGGCGCGGGGTCCCCTCGGCGCTGGCGGCCCGGCGGAGCCGTCGTGGGGCGCGGAGGGAGCCCGACTCCCCCTGTCCCGGGGGTCCGGAGGGGGCGGTGCGGACGCTGAGGCTGCGCCCGTGCAGCCCCTGCAGCCCCCGCACCGGGGGCCGCGCCTCGAACCCGCCTGCGGGAGAATCACGGTCAGAGCGGGCGGGCAGCGTGGTGGGGACCGGGGGCTGAGCATCCTGAGCCTCACCGTTCTCCGGGGCGGCCACAAAGCCCGAGGGGTCGGGGTCGGTGCGGAGGTCAGGGTCGGTGCGGGGGTCGGCGCGGGGTTCGGAGGCGGCCAGGCGGAACACCCAGTGCCCCGTGGAGGCTGCGGAGCCTGCGGGGAGCGGCGGGCGTGGGCCGGGGGTGGCACACGGGTAGGTGAGGGGTGTGCACAGCCGCAGGGAAGGAGCGGCAGGTCTCTGTGCAAGTTGTGCAGCGGGCAGAGGCAGGGGTGTGCGCACAGGTGTGGGTCACACGTAGGGCTGTGTGTGGCCACACGGCTGTGCCCCGCGGCAGTGTCGGGGTGCGGTGGGCAGGTATTTGGGGCTCACCCGTGCCGGAGCCGGTGGCGCGGCGGCGCTGGTAGAACAGGATGTAGGCGCTGCGGGTGCTCACCTCGGACTCGCGCACCCCCTCCACCCGGCTGTCGTCGTAGCTGTACCAGCGCCCGTCCAGGGCGTTGCAGCAGAACGCTGAGGGCGAGGGGCACGGGGTGAGGGGGGACGGGGGCTCTGTCCCGGGATGCCCCGAGCCCCGGGGTGCAGGGGGAACCAGGAGCGCCATGGTGCAAGGACACACTGAGGGAGTGGGGTGGTGCTGGGGGGCACATTCCGGTGCCCTGTCTGCTGCAGGAGTGGCTGCAGCGCCATCCTGTATGTCCTATGCACTCCAGCTCCCCCCTGCCCTGCCCCATGGCACCTCCCTGTCCCCAGTGTCCTCCACTCACCGGTGTAGTGGCCGCCCTGCATGCTGCCGTGGTGGTTGCAGACCGCGTACAGGTCGTACAGGTGCTCGCGGGGGCAGCCCGGGGGCAGGCGCAGGGGGGGCTGCCAGGGCGCCCAGCGACCCAGGAGCTGCCCCCCGGGCTGGCCCCGCTGTGCCACGTGCGGGGCCATGTCCAGCCCCCGCAGTGGGAACCTCACCAGAGTGGTGAGCTTGTGCCGCTGCTCAGCCACCTGCCGGAAGCGCTTCAGGTGGATGATGAGGATCTCGGGCAGCGTCCACAAGCTGAGCTTCACCGTGCCCTGCTGGAGCACTTTGCAGTGCGGGCAGCGCCAGGCATCGTCCGGGGCCAGCTGGGGACACCACGTTATGGCCACCTCCCTCCCTGTCACCCCCCCGTCACCTCCACAGGTGCGCCCAGCACCGCAAGCACCAACAGCCCCTGTGCCAGGGATGGGCAGGGCGTGGGCAGTGCCCGGGGTGCTCGTACCTGCTCCTCCTTGGTGTAGAGCTGGAAGCACTCGTCCAGGGTGCAGCTGTGCTGCTGCCCGTGCGCCTGCTGCTGCCGCCGCACGCTCTCTGCATCCTGCACCACCTCCTCCTGGATGCTTCCGAACAGCCTGCGGGGGAAGTGTCACCAGCGAGGGTTACCCGAGTGCCGGGCTGTCCCCTCAGCCCCGGCGCAGGGGACTCACCGCTCTTTGGTGCTCATGTCCCACTCCACCGTCAGCCTTACGTGGGGAGGGCCCCCGGCCCCGCTCAGCTGCAGGGCCCTGAGGGGAGGACAGGGTGAGATGTCCCCAGAACCCCTGTCCCCATGGGACACCTCCTTGCCAGCCCATGCTGGCAGATAGGGACAGCTACCACCTCGCACAGTGGGAGCGCTGGGCTGGGGACCCAGTGCTGGGAGAGCAGAGTGACCACCACTGTGACTATCCAAGGTGTCACCACTGGCCACCCATGATGACACTGGCCAGCCACAGGAACACCTTTGGCTACCCATGGTGACAACACAGTCATGCACAGGGACACTGTGCCCACTCATGGTGATACCACCGTCCACCCCCAGGGGTTGAGGGGACATTCTGGGGACAGTCCTGTCCCTGCAGCCCCTTACCTGTCGATGGCAGGGTGGCAGAGGGGACGAGGATCCTGAGGGGACAGGTAGGTGCAGGGGACTGAGCCCCCTGCCAGGCGGATCCGGAAAAGAGCTTCTGTGCCCTGTGGGGGCAGAGTGGACTGTGGGGTCACCAGGGGACAGGGATCCCGTGCCCAGCAGCAGAACCTGGACAAACCAGGCCTCGGGACACGGGGCAAAAACAGCCCCCAAAATCTGATGGCTTTCCCTGGGTCACCTGAGGCAGGACCTCTCCCCGCAAGACTCCCCTTAGCTGGGCCAGAATATTCTGCTGGAGCTGCTCCCAGGAGACGCTGCGCTCCTCCCGCAGCACCAGTGGCGGCCCAAACCTGGGGACAGGCAGCAGGGACACGGGTCTGGGTATCACACAGGTGCTGGGTGGGTAGGACAGGGCCGGGCAGAGCAGGACAGGGTGACAGGCGGGTGGCAGGTGACAGGTACCTGGTGAGCTGCGGCCCCGTGCCCGCCGTGTTGCAGAGCAGCAGCAGGATGCGGCCGCCGGGTGCGCGGTGCAGGCAGTCAGAGGAGAGGGCAGTGCTGGGCAGCAGGCGCGGCCCCTCCGGCCGTGGCACTGCGGGGGACGTGGGGAGGCTGCGGGGACACCCTGAGGGGCGGGGAAATGAGAGGCTCTCGTTAGCGCTGGGTTAATTAGTGCCATGCCCCTGCCCACCAGCACCCTTCCCATCAATCCTAGCCAAAGCGATTCATTTCCCACCAATCCCAGCAGAGACTGCCTCCCACAGTCCCGCCACTGCCCCACCAATCCCAGCAAGGGATCCACTCCCTCCCACCAATCACAGCAAGAGACCCATGGCCTCCCACCAATCACAGTAAGGGAATCAATTCCCTTCCACCAATCACAGTGAGGGATCCATTTCCTCCCGCCACTCCCGCCCAGCGCCAATCCCAGCGCAGCCCAGGCGCTCGCAGCCAATCAGATCCAGGGGCGGTACCTGCGCGGCGGGCGGGCGGCGGCTGGAAGGCGTAGACGGGCCCGGCTTCGCCGGCCGCCCGCAGCGCCTCGGGGTCGGAGAGTGAGCGCAGGAATCCCCGCGGGGACACCTCGGCCAGGATCACCTGCGGGACGGGGCCACGCCCTCAGCACCCCGCGGGCTGCGCCGCGCCCCGCCCGCCGCGCCCCGTTACCTGCTCCGGGGGGATGCGGCCCTCCCGCGCCACCATCGCCCGCAGGTCCGCCACGGTGCCCAGCAGCGGCACGGCCAGGCCCACCCGCACGAAGCGCCAGCGCTCGCACTGCAGCACCAGCGTGACGTTCAGAGCCCTGGCGACAGCGCGGGGACACAGCTCAGCCGCGGCGGCACCGCCGGGGGATCCCGGTGCCGGCACGGCAGCTCCCGATGGCACACGCCCAAAGGACACGGCTCCTGGGGCTGTCACCTGCTCTCAGCGCTGCCGCCACCTCCCATGATCGTTATTCACCCCAAAATATGCGAATTGCTCTGGTTGGAGCTGCCATCCCGCCGGGGGATGGATGTAGGCTCACCTGGTCTGGCGCAGTGGGATGGGCAGGGAGATGCACAAGAAGGGGTCGAAGGTGTTGCTCTGCTTCAAGCAGTGAGGGCACGTCAGGGAAGACCTAGGAAATGGATGGGGAGGGTCACCAGAGCGGGCACAGCCCCGAGAGTGCCCACCCTGGGGCTGCAGAGCCCTGGTACCAGTGCTGCATCCCAGATACCACATCCCAAACCCATCATCCCAAATCCATTATCCCAGGTGCCACATCTCAAGTACCACTCCCTGGATACCACATCTCCTGGGGCTCAGGTAGCTCTGGCATCACAGGAGATTTGCATGACCTTCTGGCAGAGTGGGGCCCCCAGACTGTTCCTGCCTGCCCAACCCGAGATCTGTTCAGTCTGAACCCAGAGAAGGGCTCCTGAAGTGCCTCCTGGAATGTCAGGATTGGGAGTCTCCCATTCCCATTCCTCAGTGTGGCCTCCAAGCCCTCCCAAGTGCTGCTCCCCCTCTCAAGGGCTGACAGAGCCTGGGGCAGCTCCTGGAGGTTTTCAGGTGACTCCAGCCCGCCTGGGTGAGGTTAAGCAGGGACAACACCCCAGGGTGCTGGGGTGGAACCGCCCCCCCCAAGCAGCAGGGCCATGGCTGGGCTGAGGGAGGAGCAGGAGAACATCTGCCTGTGACTGACCCCAGGGTGGTCCTGGGGAGGCACTTCTGGTCCCCTGCTCACCCTGGCACCTGCTGCTGATTCGTCTTAATTCTGGGGGGTTTTTTTGTTTGCTTTGGTTTTATTTAGGGTTTTTTTTTCCCCCTGCCTTTTTGTTCAACAAAAAGGGAAAAAATAAATTAAAATCCAAAGCAAAATCCTGAGTCCTCGTAATTTGTCACCTTTAAGAACCAGAGGTCTCTGGGAAACAGCCACACAAATTAATAAATCCTTTAGCGCACAGACGGCTCTGGCACGTGGAACAGGGATAATTAAAGTGCCTTTTTTCACATATAGGACGAGGGATTAATTGAGAGAAGAGGAAGGGCTTGTGATGCCAGATGTGTCCCCTGCTGCCTGCAGTGCCATGGCTTGGGAACAGGGTGGCCTGAGCATCCCACGAGTCCCAGCCAGGTGAACGTGTGGGGTGTCCCATAGAGTGGCACCCTCGTGCTGGAGTGCTGGGACTGTCCTGAGTCCTGTGACAGAAGCACAGCATGCTTTGGGTTGTGAGGGACCTTCAAAGAGCACCGTGTCCAGCCTCCCGCCATGGGCAGGGACACTGCCACCAGACCAGGTCACTCCAAGCCCTGTCCAACCTGCCTTGCACACGTTCAAGTGCATGTAGGGGAAGAGCACAGAAGAGCAAACCAAGTGGGCAGGATCCATCCCCCCACTGACCTGTACTGGGCCTGGAAGTGGCTCTGCACGAAGCTCTGCCCACGGGGCTGCTGGGTGCTTGGGGAGGACCTGCTGGCACCGCTGCTCCCATCCTTGCCAGGCTGCAGGGGCAAGAGACAAGTGGTGAGTAAGGTGCTAAGGGGACGGACATGTCCTTCAGGGCATCAGGGACACGTCCTAGTGAACCAAGCCCAGCTTTGGTGTCTCTATGGCATGAGGGTGGGCTGAAGGTGATGCCAAAGAGACTCTGGCACCTGCCTGCCTGGCACTGCTGTGCCCTCCAGGGGAACCTTTGGGACGTGTCCCATCTCCCAGCCAGCCTAGGGCACAAAGGGTTAATGAAGCATCTGCATGGTGAGACCCCCCCCAAGGCAGCCCCAATGTCCAGGGCTCTGGGACACCAAGGAGCTGGAGCTGGGAATGCATCTGAGCTGGGAGAAATATTCCCAGAGGAGATCCTGGGTGAGATGGCCCAGTGGCATCTTCCTGGCTGCCTGCTGTCCTGGGACATGCCAGGAGCCCCAGTGCCCACACTGGGGCCAGGAGCTTCATCCCTGGAGCCTGAGGGAAGAGATGCTGCAGAAAGGAGTGTCAGTAAAAAAAAAAAAATTGGGCTGTTTTGGGGTAACACAGTGACTTTCTGGTGTCTCGATGAGTAAGATTGAAAATCACTGCGGATTTTGGCCAGGAGGCGGATTTTCCTCAATGCCATCTGCTGGCACCAGGTCCTGCTGAGCCTGACGTGTCTTTACAGTCTGCCTGGCACTGGGGTCCATCTGGTGTGGCTGAGAGGGGACCTGGACAGTGTCTGCGCCCTACAGGGCCCTCAAAATTCCCAAAAAATCCAAGGGGATGCCTCCTCCCCCAGTCCCCCTGGCAGCCAAGCCTTGGTCCCCACTTTGGTCCCTTGTCCTACCCAACAGCTTCCTCCAGACACTTCCCAGGCATTTATTGAGGGTCACACCTCTGCCGGGCCTCCCTCCCGAGGGACAGGGGCATGTGGGTGCCACTCAGGTGATGTCGCCAAAAGGGGCCAAACCTGGGGGATGCCAGGCAAAGCCACGGATGTTGACGGACACACAAAGGGCCCCATCCCCAGAGCCAGGGAGGTGCCTTGGGCATTGCCATGGCACCACCTCCCGGTGGCACAGTCGTGTCACACCACAGTTCATGGCACACGTGGGGATCTGGCATTTAAGGAGAACTGCCAGGCTCTTCCAAAAAGCTTGGGGCATCCAAATGCCTCCCGGGGAAGGTGGAAGGGCTGAGGACAGCTCAGCTCAGATGGCTGCAGGACCCTGGCCAGGCAGGGCAGCTTCTCCAGAGGCTATGGAGATGGGCACCAGAGCCGAGCTCTCCCTGTGGGATAGAGCTGTGCTGGAGGCTGGGCAGGGTCTGCCCAGGACCCCAACCTTCACCCTTGGTACAGCCACAACACCCCAGGCTGGGCACAGGGGGGAGGGAGCTGCTCCCAGGCTCCCTGTGTCCAAGGTGGGAGTCACTTCAAAGCAGGGACAGCACACAGCTGGGCCAGGTGTCACCCCCGGAGTGGGGACAGCACACTGCTGGGCTGAGCTCACGTATCAAATGCCAACAGCTCAAATCCATCCTCTACAACAGGCAGTGCCCAGCGGGCAGCAGCAGGCGGAGAAGGAGCAGGGAGGAGGCAGGGTGGGCCAGGGCCAGGGCAATGCCTGAGCGCAGATGGATTGAGGAAGACTTAATTACTCATTTTGCCAGCAGCAAAGCCGCCGAGCTGTAATTACAGCGAGCTTAGCTGGAGGCGGGGGGGAGGTTGCATCACCTCCTCACCAAGGACCAGGATGCCGGGATGCTCAGCTAGATGGGCTCCTGTAGACACCACCCACTCTCCCAGCACTCCAACCCCTGCCCAGCCCCGCAGCACTCAGCTCCCACCGTCCTTTCACCCGCGCACCGACCAAACAACAGCATCCCCATGCCCACCTGCGCGGGGGCCAAGTCCATCCCACCGCCTTGCAGCACATCCCGTTACCCCTGGTCCCAGACCTATCCCGAACGCCTTCCCCCGCAGGGGGGGCCACCCACCTGCGTGGGGCCCCGGCTCTGCTGGGCGGGGGAGGCGGCGCCCAGGTCCTCGTGCATTCGGTCCAGCAGCCAGAGCAGGAATTCGAGCGCGTCGTGCTGAGAGTTGCCCCGGAACTGCGAGCTGTGCTTGGAGACGATGTTCTGCAAGACATGGACGGGGTGGGCGCTGATGAACGCACCCACTCCAAACCATCCCTGCTCCATCCCTGCAACAGCCTCTGCCCTCGTTCTGCTTCTGCAGGGACATCACGGCCACCCCAGGGCCAGCAGAGCACACGCAGCTGAGACAGAGGTTCTGGGTGTCCCAGCTTCTGGTGGCCAGGAGGGGACACAGGGAAAACCACAATTAAGTCCACTATAGGCGAGTTCAGCCATGGGGACCCTCAGATCCCACCTGCCCCATGCACTCCGATGGCATCAACTCGGTGTAGCCCATCCCAGGGCAGGGCTCGGCTTCCCGGGAGCTCCCCCAGGCACTTTGCAAAGTTCAATGGCAGCAGCAGTTTATCGGCAGCACCGAGGGAATGTCACTCGGGCAGGGTACACGCGTCCCCGAGAATGAGGAGCTGCCCTGCCAGACTGGGCATGCTGTGATGCCCCTGACACCCTGTCCCCAGGCATGAGCCTGGCAGAGGTGTGACACACGCTCAGGGACAGAGCCTGAGGCCACTGAATTTGGCTCCTGGGACAATATCCTGCCTTACCCATGATCACAGCCAGCACCAGCTCACCCTCAGGGCTCTACGGCATGGCCAGGGCTGGGAGCTCACCCACCCGCGGAAGCTCAGGGGCCAGTAGCCAGGCCGGAGGGAGGTGACAGTAACAGGGCGGGAGGGGGTGCCTGGCAGGGCAGGGTCCATGGGGAGGATGAGGCAGGGGAGTAGGTGATGTGAGCTGGGAAGGGTGTCACTGGGTTCCGGGGGTCTGGAGGGAGCTGTGACCGGGGTGTGCCTGGTGCTGTGAGCCGGTGTGCCGCTGCGAGCTGGGGATGCCGCTCCCGGCCGGGGTCAGCTGGGGCCGCGCGGGGGCCGCGGGGCGGGGCTGCTCGGTACCTTGAACTCGGCGGAGAGCTGCGGGCTGTAGTCGCGGGTCCAGAGCGCGCGGATCAGGGCCGCCAGCCGGTGCGTGACCTCGGCGCGGGCACCGCGGGCGCGGTACCGGCCCAGCGCCAGGCGCTCGGCCAGCGGCGCCGTGTTGCTCAGGCACTGCACCACGGCGTTCATGAAGCAGGTGTTGCCGTGGTTCCGCAGCCCCTGCGCGCCCGGCGGCCGCTCCCCGGCCGTCGCTCCCGCATCATCCCCCGCCGCCGCTGCCGCCGGGGCCGCCCCGCCGAGCCGCCGCCTCGACGCCCCCCGGAACCCGCCCTCGTCATCCTCAGGGGCGGCACGACGGCCCCCGCGCCCCCCGGCCAGGCGCGCCCAGGTGCGGAGCAGCCGCCCGGCCAGGCTGCCCAGCGAGCGCAGCGCCCGCCGCCGCCGCCCGCCCCACGCCCGCGGCCGCCCCGCCGGGCTCGCCCCGCCGCCCCCCGCCCGCCGCCGCCGCCCGGGGCCGCCGCCCTGCCCCGGTCCCGGTCCCGGCCCCGCCGCGCTCATGGCCGCGGGCGGCCGCCGCCCTGCTCCGGCCCCGCCGGCCCCGGCCCCGCCGCGGCGCGCATGGCCCCGGGCGGGCGCTGGGCGCCGCCGGTGCCGGTGCGGGACCCGGAGGGGCCGGGCAGGAGGTTTTGTGCGCGGCCGGCTCCTCCCCCGGCCGGGCTGGCTCGGGAGAGGGAGGTGGGAGGAGGAGAGCGGAGCGGAGGAGGAGGGGTGAGCGGGGAGGTGCCGCTGGCGGCACGGGCGGCCGTGCCCCGCCCGCCCCTGTGTCCCCAGCATCACCCCGGTACCACAGCCCTCCGCGCCCAGCATCACTCGGCTGACCCAGCCCTCCACGCCCAGTATCATCCAGGGCGAGCCATCCCTCTGTCCCAACACCACCTCGGAGTGCCCCAGCCCACCCTCATCATTACCCGAGGTGAGCCGTCCCTCTGTCCCCTCCACGGCCCCGCGGCTTTCCCGGCAGTCCCATCCCTGCTTCACGGATGGTGCCCTGCTGCCCTCAGCATCACCTCAGGGTGTCACAGAGACACTGTGAGATGCCAAAATTCTGCCACCTCTGGGTGCTCTGAATTGGAATAGTGGGACAATGGTTATCTCTGCACCCTCCACACTGAGCTTTCGGGACATAAAGACAGTTCCTTCACACAGAGTCACAAAACGGGGGTTTCCAACCCAGTGCTGGCAGAGTTCAGAACTTTTGGCCACCTCCTGCCCATCCCACATTGTTTGGCACCACACCCTGGTGTCTGTTTGGGGTCAGGGAGATGGAGCAGGATGACAGAGAAAGGGTCAGGAGGTGCTGTTGGATGTCACGGTCCCGCCTCCCCACAGGGCAGATGTCCCTGGGCCGGGGTGTGAGCTCGAGGGTGGTGACAGGATGGTGACCTCCCAGGGGGATGCCAGGCTGGCAGCCAGCGGTGTGGCGGGCACGGATCGGGCACAGGGCCGTGTGCTGCCCCTGGAGTGATGTCAGACTAAATCCACACCGTTCTGTCGATGCTGAGCAGATGGAGGGGGATCAGCCGCCCGTGGATCCCCAGGGGCGGCTCCACCGCGAGTGGCCCGAGGCTCAGGAGCTGCTTATCCAGAGCGGACAGAGGATTGAACCCAGCCGAAGTTTCCTCCCGCCCGCAGGCAGCCCTGATGGGCAAAGGATGTCCCTTGAGAGCCTGGCTGGGGTCACCCCCCGTCCCCTGCCAGCCCCCCGAGGGAGCAGCCGCCTTGCAGGGACTGCAGCTCCCACGCGGAGCCACTCTGGGCACTCAGCCTTTCCTCCTGGAGCGATGGGAATGGCGATGGAAGCAGCCCTGCCGGGGGTGTTGTGCCCGGGGAGCCGCTCTGGGCCAGCGGATGCAGTGCAGGGGCTCAGGGCAGCCCCTGGCCCTGCAGAGCCCCAGAAGCACCGTGGGGGCTCCCAGCTCTCGACCTCCCGACCTCAGTTGCCTGAGGAAAGCTGCTGGCATTGCCGAGGCTCTTGCTGGCCCAGGCACTCAGAGAAGTCTGGGCTGAGCTGAAATTCCAGCTACAAACCCCCTGAAGCTCAGAGGTTTGACTCCTGAGCAGACTCTGCATCCACTGCTGAAGTTCATTTCTCAGCATCCTCCTGGCCAGAGCTGTGAAATCCATACAAAACCAGTGGATGAAATGCTCCCTTATGAAAGAATCCTTAATATCAGGTTCCCTTCTCCTATCCAAAGGTGACAATCCACAAAGCAGAGTCCCGAGTGTTCCCTGGGACCCCTGGCAGGTTCCTGGCCCTGCTCCCAACACCCCCCACTGCAAACCCCACTGCAGATCCTGAGGAGATGGAAACTGGGATCTGCCAGAGCATTTGTGTGAGGATGTGGGGATTTTCCTCTCTGAATTCTCGAACAAGGGCAGGTGGTGCTTCATGCAGTGTGGGAAGAATGGGTTTATCTAGAGCAGCTCCCGGCTCACTGAAGAGAAAAGCACTTGTTGTTTCTCTCTGTCTGGTTTTGGCTGGACGCTCACGCCCTGAGCATCCCACGCGAGCCAGAGCTGCAGTGCAGGGAGGGAGCGAGGGAACCAAGGCAGGGCTCGTGCTGAACTGAGGACAACCGAAAATCCAAAGCAACTCCTTAAGGAAAGTGAGGAAAAGCCTAAAGAACAGTGAGGGGGGTGGAGAATCCAGAGGCAGGGCTGAACTGAGAGTTGGATGAGAACCTGGGGTTTTTTAGAGGGAGATGGATGGAATGGGGGAGCTGAAAACCACAGCCGAGGAAAATGGTCTAAAATGAGAGAGTGAAACTCAGTCATGTCAAAAACCTCAAACTTGCCAGGATTAGGAAGCACTGGGTAGTGAAATCATTTTTCCTGGGATCCTGTCAACCCCCACAGCTAGCCCCTGTGATGCCAGTGCAGGAATTCTGACAGCACACGTCAGCGAACGACTGAAAACCAAAACAGTGCCATTCCAAGCACAGGCAGAGGCATCCCGTGGCTGTCAGTGCATCCCATCCGGCCTGGAGCAGGCAGAGGTGCCTTTCCCACAGGTAACTCCAGTTCATTCCAATTTAAGGCAATTTGCACACCGGAGTGAACCTCAGGAATGCTCACCGTGTGAATCTGCCCTTTCAGTGGCACTGTATTTGTCATCTTGCCTCTTGTTCAGGTCATTCTGAACGTGATGCCTTCCTATTCAGGCTAAATCAAATATTTATCAACGCTGCAGCATCCGGCACTGCTGGGTTGCGTCAGCACTTTCTCCCTAAAATGCCTTTTTTTGGGATCTCCTGGCTCTCTCCAGCTCCTGTCTCTCAAGCTGCCATTTCCTGCTTCGGCTTCAGAGCAAATGTGGGGTGGGCAAAATCTGAGTGTCAAATACAATGAAAGGATGGAAACACTTGGTCACTATGATGGAAAATTCCTTGTTGTTACGGCATGAACTGCCTGGGATACCAGACAGCCTGGATGGATATAAAAACACAGAGGGTTTGGGTTGGATTAGGGAGACATGGGGACAGGACAGCACTAGAAATGTTCCCTCTTGCTGAGCATGAGTCCTTGTGCCATGGAAGCACTTGGATTTCAGGATAAAATCCTGAATAGATCTGAGCTGAACTGACTCAAGCCCGAGAGAAATCCACTTCTGCACTGCCAAATCATCGTGATAATAATAACAGCAAAAAAAGAGAAACCTTCCTCCCTGCTCACTGCGCTCTGCCCTGGGACAATGTTTGCTTTCTTTGAGCCTCTCCCGCTCTCTTGGCACGGGCTGGGAACATCTGTGCTGTGGAGTGGAAATGTGCTTTCAACAGTCCCGTCCTGCTCCCGGCCTGGGGGCAGCTGGGGCAGCCTAGGTGGGGCTGGGAGAGCTGGCACTGCCCCCTCCCCGCCCCCTCCCTGCCTGCAGCGGTTTTAGGGCTCAAGGCAGGCAGAGAAATCTCCCCCCTCAAAACCCCTCCCTCCTCAGCCTCTGCAGCTCGGATTAAATGATAGATAGCAGAATGAGTTATTTAGTGTCCCATGAAAGATGCATGGGGCCTGCCTTTTTTGGGAGTCTCTTTGAGGAGGGACAGCATCAAGGCAGAGAAATTCTGCTTTTTCAGGGCTCTGAGCTCAGGCTGATGAATAGAGCTGACCATGCTCCGTCGGTTCAGAATGGGAAAGCAGCAGATAACCCCGAGCTGCAGGAACTCCTGCACTTTGTTGGCAGCAATTTCATTCAGATTTTAATACATCTGTTCCATCCCTGGCTGCTTCACTGGGCAGGTGTCTCTAGGCTCTTTTCGCCCATTATCCCTGTGAACTGAGACGATGCGATCCTGCAGCAGGAGCTGAACCCGGGAGTGGGGAGGGGGAGCTGAGCCGGGATCCAGAGGTGCTTGTGCCTGGAAACTGCCCCCGGCTCTCCCAGGGACTCAGCCAGGCTGGGGGAGCTCAGAGATCTCGGCTGGGCACCAGCCTCACACCTTGGGTGTCTGGGAGATAAATAAACGCCTTACAGAGATGTGAGCATCGAGCTCCTGCTCAGCCCGGCCCGGCAAGGAGCGGCTCGGTTTTGCTGGGTTTGTCTGGAGGGATCCGTGGGGGTCACGGCCGTTCGCACAGCCCCGGGGCTCCCCGGGTACCTAGCGTGTGCCGGGCTGGAGGGGAAACTCACATTGTGACACGGTGACACGTGCTGGGAGGGACAGGGATGTGGCAGCAAAGACAGGGATGTGCCGGGAGGGACAGGGATGTGCTGGGAAGGACAGGGATGTGGCAGCAGGGACAGGGATATGCTGGCAAGCAGGTCCTGCCAAGCTGAGCACGAGCCTGAAATGTCACAGAGTCACCCACAGCTGCAGTCTGGGAGGTTGTGGCCTCTGTTTCCCATTGGAATGTGAGGACATGCCCCGAATCACCCATCCCTGCAGCAGCTGGGGCACAGCCTTGGGCACAGACACTGGGGTGGGGGCTAAAGGGACACAGCTGTGCTGTGTCATGGGACAGAGGAGCTGCTGCTGCTGCCAATGCTTGGTGACCTACATTGGCTCCTCCAGGTGAATTCAGCCACTGCCTCTGCTTACAATTGGGGCTGGTTTCATCAAGTGATGCTGCTTCCCACCGAAGAGCAGGATGGGCGGGACGGGGCCTTTCCAGAGAACCTGAGCTCTCAGGTGTTCACGTGGAGGGTGGCAAGCCCAGGGCTGAGCCAGTTGGCTGCTGTCACAGGCAGAAAGTGAGGCTCAGCAGCCACAGCTCCTGCTCTCGCAGAGCCAGAGGGTGACAGAACCAGGGACATTCCTCTTACTTTGCTGCCTCCCAGGCATGAAGAACCATCTGGGGCAGGAGGAGAGTGCAGAGCTCTGGGAGCGGGCACACCAACACAAGACTCTGGCTCTCCAGTGGGTCATTGGATCCTCCCCCTCCTGCAGTGACAGGTTTGGGGTGACCCAAATGGCTCTGCTGAGGTAGGGCTGTGCCAGGCAGAGTCCTGATCTCCAAACCCTGCCCCTTCTGCACCTCCAAACTCTGCCCCAGGGGGACCTGGTAGTGATGAAGCTCCTTGAGACTCCTGGGTGGCTCTCCCAGGCTCCAGTGCCCTCCTCATTCCCTCACAGAAGCACAGAGGTTTTGCCAGCCTGTTCCACATTCCAGCGGTTGGATCCCAGATCCCAAGCCCAGCGAGGTTGCTGCAGAACCTGTGGAACCTGCTGGAGTGTTTATGGCTCAGAGCACCAGGGTCTCCAGAGGAAGGGAGGATGGAATGACTGAATTCCTGTGCTGAAGGCGCCAGTAATGAGAGCAGGGGATTTTCAGGCAGAAGGAAGAGGATTTGTTCAGAGTTTGATGGACAGCAGAGGGGCACAGGCCGAAAGGATCCACCTTTGCTGTGCTGTGAGCAGGAAATGTTTTTTGTGGCACATGAGGGAAAACAAGCAATGATACCTTTAAATGCCTGTCCCCATTGCCTACCAGAACTGTCAATGCAGGTGTGAGAGATAAATCATCTCCATTAACTAAAACATCTGAGATCCTCAGCATTAAGGGCTGCAGCATTCTGCTGCATTTTAATTGATGACATAATTCTCTCAGGTCTCCAATGCCTGCAAGAGAAATCCTTTGCTTATATCCCAGGCTGCTGCCTGCACTGATCTTTACACAAACAGTACTTGAGAGCTGTTGCTTTTAATCCTAGATGTGATACTGACTTAGTAATAAGCACTTCTTCCGTGGAAATGTGGAGCCTGTTTGAAGAATCAGGCCAGCACCCGGGAATCTGAGTGTGTCTAGCTGGAAACACCCAGGCATTTTTAGCAGTGTCTGCACTCTCCAGAACCAGGTCCCTGAAGAGAGCTTTAAATTGGACACTGCAAAAGAAGCAGCCCCAGGATCCCTGAATTCCTTTGAGAACACAGGGTTAAAAGCTTGGTTCGAAAGAGCTTCCCAGCAAATGCCAGGACTTGGAGCTGAGGGCTTTTTCCCTAATCAGGACCAGACAAATTAAAATAAACACAGAAGACTGAATTTACACAACAAGTCATTCATTAAAGGCAGGGCAGAAGGGGGGAGGGAAGAGAGACGGAGTGAAATCGAGAGAGCCTCCAAAAGGGAGTGGATCCGAGTCAGGCTGCGCCAGGAGCCTCTTGGGAAAGGTGGCAGCGACAACATGGAAGTGTTATAACAACTGCCAGGATGATTCTCGGAAGTGAGGAATCCTTCACACCAATATGAAAGCAACAGAAAACTCCTGGTCCCCCTGAATGAGTCTGACCCACTTTTTCAGTGCTGTGGGCACTGTTGGGGGAAATATGAAAAACAGAGTCTCCTCTAACTGTAAAAATGCTTTAAGGTTACCTCAGCTTTAAGGAAAAGCAGCTGAGAGAGAGCAGCATCCCCACAGCTCCTGCTCCAGCTGCTTGTGCAAGTCTGGGGAATTCCAGACCAGGCTGGCAGCACCTGGAATCTGAGAATCCCAGAATGGTTTGGGTTGGAAAGGATCTTAAGGCTCTTCCTTAAGGACCAACCCCTGCCATGAACACGGACACCTTCCACTGTCCCAGGCTGCTCCAAGCCCTGTCCAGCCTGGCCTTGGACATTAAAGGGATGGAGAGTCCACAACCTCTCTGTTCCAAGGCCTCATCAGCCCTGTAATAAAAAATCTCTTCCTAAATTCTAATCTAAACCTTCCCTCTTCTGCCTAAGCCTGTTCCTGTTTTCCCCAGAGGCAGGGGGATACTCAGATATCCCTTTGATTTTGGCAGGGTGGGATAATCACCGGGGTAATTGTGACAATTACTCCTTTCAGCTGAAACAGAGTCAGCGCCCAGCAGAGTTCAAGGCTACACCAGCAGCTCCCAGGGAGCTGTGGCCAGAAATTGGGCCAGTAACACAAAAGGCCTTCAAAAGGCTCTTAGCCAGCATCCATTCCCCAGGTTAAGCTAAAAGAGCTGACAGCAAATCCATGGATTTAGCTGCAGGCAATGCACATGATGCCACGGCTCCCCGTGCGTGCGTGGGGAACTCCCAGAGGAGATGTCACAGAAGTGACAACATGAGAGCCTGGGGCTGGTTGGAGCCTGCAGTCATGCCACTTGTCCCTGGAGCCTGCCAGGATCCTGGAGGAGGGCGCTTGGACACAGCCCTCGAGTGCAGGAGGGCACAGCAGAGCTAAACCAGGAGCAGGGCAGAGGGAAGACTCTGTTCCCTGTGCTCCTTGTGTGTTCTCTGTGTGTGCTCCCCGTGTGTGCTCCCTGTGCTCCCCGTGTGTTTTCCCTGTGTTCCTTGTGCTCCCTGTGTGTGTTCTCTGTGTTTCCTGTGCTCCCCGTGTGTATTCCCTCTGTGTGTTCCCTGTATGTGCTCCCTGTGTTCCCTGCGTGTGTTCTCTGTGTATGCTCCCTGTGTTCCCTCTGTGTGTTCCCTGTGCTCCCTGAGCTCCTCAGGGGACATCTGACCCTTGTCTCCACCTGCACATCACACCTGCCAGGCTGAACTGCAGCACCTCCCAAGGCTGGGTCACTTTTCCCAGTGCTTTCATTCAGTGATTCATTCTGTTTTCCCCTTTTTTAGTTCTTTCTTTCCTTTCTGCCATCCTGGGTTCACTCCTTGCTCTTCCTGGGTTTGCTGTGACCTCCTCTTGTCTGGTATTACCTCCCTCACCCAGGACAGTGTGTCCCTCATCTGAGTGATGTCCCTCCATCCCTGCTGTCCTCTGAGCAGCCCCCCTGCCCTTCCCTGGGGCACAGCCACCCAACAATTCCCAGAGCAGAGGGAGGGCTGTGCTTGGAGAGCTCAGGGATTCCAGCCCTCCCCTGTAGCACAGCCTGTGGGGTTTCACCACATCACAAGCCCCAGAGTTTGTGTTTTGGAGTTGCTGCAAACAGAATTCCTGCAGTTTTGCTTTCCCTTCTGTTTGTTCCTCTGGGGGTTATCTGGTGCCCGTCATGAGAACACACACCTGAACTGATATGTGTTTTCTTGTAAAGCACCTGCAAAATGCCTCTAAATCAGGACGAGTCAGCAGGGCCAAACCCCAGACCTCGAGTGTCTGGATGCTCTCTGCCTGTGCTGGCTATCAGATTTCTTTTTCCACTTGGGTATTTTTGGGTGCTGGTCCCAGATCAGGGTTCCGTGAAGCCTTTTGGGATCATCAGTTCTCCCACCCATCACAGCTGCCCTGTGACACTTCTGCTCTTCTGTCATAGGAAGTGACATTTTTTATCCAGAAGCTCTGTAGGTGCTGTTCAGCCAAACTTTCCTGGTCCTCACCACAATGCAGAAGGTTTGAGATAGCTCAACAAGAGCCATAAAGTCTGGAAAACAGAGCCTAAACTCAGGAAATCCCCTGCTCCACCCCCTTGGCCAAGCAGGATCCAGTAGGAGAAAACAACTTGGGATAAATGTTTGTCAGACTTATCTGAAACCTTTCTAGAATTGGAGTTTCTGCCTGCCTGGAGTAGATGGCTCTTTCTGGTAACTTCTCTTTCCAAATGCTATTTTCCCCTCCTCCTCACTGAAAATTGTCCCAAAAAGAACACAATGACCCAGCACTTTAAATCCTTTGCAATCCTCATGTCTCCCTCACGAGATCCCAGATGCTGCAGATTCCACCAGGGCAGTTGTGGCACTCTGGGTTGTCCTTCCTCATCTGCACACAAGACACAGCAGAGGCTCCTGCAGAGCTCCCTGCAGTTTGTGGCTCTTGCCACCAACCTCTCAGGCCCTCAGCTGGAAATCAACAACAACCCCCTGTCCCTCCTGGTCCTGTCTGAGCTCAGCCAAGGCTATCCTGGCCTCTTCTTTCTCCTTAGAACACAAACAGCAGCTCAATCTCCACAAGCGCCTCTCTTTTCCTGGAGTTGTTCACGAATCTGCCTCATTCCACTTCTCTGAGTCCTCAAGTCCACTCCACTTAGCTCACAAATTCCTGGCTATTAACCCCAGCCCTTGTCTGGGCTGTGTTCCCTCTCTGCCTTGCTTCACATTACCCATTCCTCAACTGGGAAAAAGTCTCCAGTCCATGAGACATTTCCAGTGGTGCTTTAAAGATCAAAGATCAGAGCTGCTGAAATGGAATATGAAGGAGCTGCTGCTGTTTGTGCTGCACACAATTCCAGTCAGTAAACACAAGCCAGCCTTTAAATCTGTGATGTGAGATCTGGCCCCCAAATCTCCTCTTTTCCCAGGGGTGGTAGCAGAAAAATCTTTTTGCTCTGAGGACTTGATCTCACACCTTTCATTTTCTGTCCCACTTCAGCTGGGACAGAATTAATGCCAGCTTCATTCATTTTTACATTCTAGTGAGGTCAGAGCCTAGGGAAGGTGAGGAAATGCAGACACTACCATCAGAAGCAAAAGGAGCTGATCATCCCCATTTCCCAGCTGGATGCTTTGTTAACCCCAGGATCAGGATCCAGCTCCCACTGCAGGAATGATTAGAGCATCCAGGTCCTTTAAGGGCCCCTGGAAGTGGCAGACCCATTGAGGGTCTGGTTTGGACAGAACCATGGGTGTTTCAGAAGAGCAGTAAATGCTGCAGGTACTCCCCTGCAGTTCTCATTTTTATTTAACCAACCTTTCGTTGTAATTTGGTTTCAGCTGCCTTTGTCAATTCAGGGATGAAGTGAGCAGAGCCTGAGCCAGTCTCTGTGTGGGAAACAGGATCCAGGGCCTCATCCAGCATTCATCAGCCAAGGCACTTCTCTGTGCTGTTCCCAGGAAGGGCTGGAGTGGCTCATCCTCTCTCCTGCCTTTGTTCGGGGAGAGGAGGCACTGCTGGCACTGCTCTAAGCAGGGATGGGGGCAGAGTGACTCAGAACAATGCTCCAGTGGTTGGGACATCAGCCTGAGCTTTGGAAGCCAATTCCTCACTCCTCCAGCCTTCCTGTGGCCTCTCCAGCACAGCTCGGGGAGAAATGAATCCAATGGGTTCCCCTTTCTAGAAGCTCTGGATGTATTTCCATACTGAATGCATTTCCCATATCCCATCCCCAAGCCCCTCCCGTGTTGTTGTAACAGACACAAAGTGGGTGTGGACGCGCTGCCTGCCCTGATTTACAACGGGGATGTGCAGCAGCCTCACATTGTGAAAATGTCATTTTTGATCTCTCTCTGGCCAGTTCCTGTTCAGCATCGCTGAGGGCGGTGGGGAAGGTGGCAGGAGCCTGTTTAGAACGCACTTGTTCTACTTGTTGGAATAAAAAAGAGCTGCCACAGGGCTGATGCTTTCAGATCAGCTCCAAAGCACACCAATCCCAGGGATATGACAGAAAGGAAAAACTAGAAAGAGCCTCAGGCTTTTGTTCAAAGTCCCCTAAACACCACAAAGATGAACCAGGGCAGGGAAAAGTGGCACAACAAAAGCAGAGCCCCTTTCAAGCCCAGCTCGTGAGGTGCTTTATAAAGCAGGAGAACAGCAGCAATTCAGGTCTCCTGAAACGAGCCAGAACTGGGAAACTGAGGCTGTATTTCCCCATTAGGGATGTTCTCTGGTCAAGAGCAGCTAACAGGTTAAAAATGAACCCTCAGAGCAACGTGGTGCTGCAGTCCTAACAATTATCTCCAAATCCAGCCCCTCCAGGGAGCTCTAGGGCAGGGAGACATCAGTCAGGGATGCTGGCATCAGATTAACCCAGAGCTGCAGATGTTTCACTCAGTCCTTTGGAAAGATGTGAATTTTTAGGCTGTGCCAAGGGGGAAGAGCCTCCTGCACTGCTGAACCATGGAGAGGCTCGAGCCTTTGTGCCATGCCAAGAAGCGATCAAGAGAAGAGAAAAGAAAAGAAAAGAAAAGAAAAGAAAAGAAAAGAAAAGAAAAGAAAAGAAAAGAAAAGAAAAGAAAAGAAAAGAAAAGAAAAGAAAAGAAAAGAAAAGAAAAGATATCTATACAAGCTGTCCTCTAAGGCCAGGTTGGATGGGGGTCTGAGCAACCTGGTGCAGTGAAGGGGCCCTGCCCTCAGCAGGGGATTGTAATAGGATGATTCTTAAGGCTCCTTTGCACCCAAACCAGCTCCAGGGCTCTTTAACACAGAAATCAAATAAATGAGGATGGCACAAAAAAATATTGAAATAAAGTAATTCCTAATTTGCAATTTCCATGCGTGGGATTTTTTCCTTGGTCTGTCTCCAGCACTTCCATGGTCTCCTGTAATGTCAGGATTGATCCCTGTGGAAAACACAATCCCCAGCAGGGGTTTCCTGCCTCATTGCCACATCACGAGCAGCCCGGGAGCAGCTTCAGGCAGATACTCTGAGAACAGCAGGAGATCAAAGGGATTCCTTTAATCGGGAACATGATCCATCAACAAACCTTTCCTGAACTATGTCTTCAAAAATTTCCTATGAGGTGTTGGCAGCGTTTTGGGAGTCCTCTGTTATCATAGTGTTGGAGGTTGAACTATTCCCTTTTCTTTCAGTGGAATTTTCTCCCATTGTTATGCTAAGTAATTGTGGCTACACCTTAAAACGACAGATAATGTTCTCTCGTAGGGGGGTGGCTGGAGGGGGAGGGGGGGGGGACCGGAAAAGGAAAGGTGGGACGGGGGGTCTGGAGCGGGGCTCTCTCTCTCGCTTGGCTCGTTGGAGTGGGAAGACAACCTGGGCTCTGCTCTGGCATCTTCCCCTGCCATCCCAGCACTGAGATCCACGCTCCCTGCCTTTGGACATCGCTCCGCTGCTCTCCCAGCTCACCCTACTATCTCCGGACACTCTGCTGAGCACCACGACCGACACCGTGAGGGGGAGTAACTTTCCCCATCCCCTCTCTCCCCTGGGCCACGGCCGCCATCACCCAGCCCTCTTCAACTGCGCGGGACCTGCCCTGCCCCCACAGCACCGGTAACAGCACAGGGAGACGGCCTGCGGCCAGAAGGGACTGGAGTGGAGCTAGACTGTTCTGTTGTCAATTTTTATAGCTGTTGTTGTTTTCTGCCTTGTTAGATACCAGTAAAGAACTGTTATTCTTATCCCCATATCTCCTGCCTGAAGGCGTCTGAATTGGACCTAAAATAATTAAAAGGGAGGGGGGTTGCACTCTGCATCGCAGAAAAGGGGCTCCTGCCTTTCCTTAGACCATACCTGTCTTTCAAACCAAGACAGCTTTTGGCGCCCAACGTGGGGCATTGCCTGAGGGCATTGAGAGAGGGGTAGAAAAGGGGATAACAGTTCTTAAATTACCCAAGCTTGTGGTAGGTGACACCATACTGTCCAGCTTACCCTGGATTGGCCTCCATGTGGTCACTGCTATATCTCTCCCATTTGCAAGCCCTTTTTTAAACATGAGTTTCATAACCAACGTTACTGTGGCTATTATCTGGCTTATTATGTGGGTTGATCAGTTGAGGAATTCATGGATTTTTAATTTTCTCTGGAATATGGCCACATGGATTCAGAGCTATCACACTCTAAGTGTGTGTTTCTGGGGCTACTTCAATAATGGTACTTACTGTGAGGAAGTGGCAGCAGGTGAAATTTTTTCTCAACCCATCACAGGGTTTTTGAAGTTCACCCCACCAGTCTTCAAGGGGTTCCAATCCACTTCAAATGCTAATAACATTATATTGTGGCTAGTGTTGCTTATATCCCTGTTAAACCTGTTCTATCTAACATTCAGAGATAAGGGGAGATTGACTTGGATAACAACCCTGATACCTACCCCAGGGATTAGTGATGTTACCCCAGAGCCCGATCCTGTCCAAGAGACTAGGGAAGTTACCCCAGAGCCTGATCCTGTCCCAGAGACTAGGGAGGTTACCCCAGAGCCTGATCCTGTCCCAGAGACTAGGGAGGTTACCCCAGAGTTTGACCCTGCCCCACAGCCCACCTCGGAAAGGAACCACCCAGAATGGGTGGGGGTGCTAGCGAAGGAGATACGTGAGATGGGCCAGATGCTGAAGGAGTACCTCTCCCCAGCTGGTGAGAAACCCTCCCCCTGCCTTAAAGAGGGAGACTCTGATGGTGCAGCAGTGGGACCCACAGATGTTACATCTGTCCAGGTTCCAGCTGAACTGCAAGGGCACTCACAGCCAGCAGCAGTTGCCCCTGTGGAAACTAGGAAGTCTAAGATGAAAACAAGGCACCTAGATAACAAGGGTCAGGAAGGGGGCCCCTCACAACCAGCAGGGGAGCCAGAAGTTGAGATCATCACCGAGTCCCTGTCATACGAGAGTCTCCGTAACCTGCGAAAAGACATTGTACGACGGGGCTGTGAGCCTTTTACAACCTGGTTACTGCGGGTCTGGGACCTTATGGGTACAGGCGTGCAACTGGATGGTACTGAGGCAAGGAATTTGGGAGCCTTGACCCAGGACTCAGGTGTGGACCAGGTATTTGTAAGGGAGACAGGTCTCCTTTCCCTCTGGGAGCGACTTTTAATGAGTGTGAGAGAGAGATTTGTCCACAGGGAAAGAATGCAGGAGTACCAGAGGAGAACACGTTGGAATACCCTTGAGGAAGGGATCCAAAAGCTGAGAGAAGTGGCAGTACTGGAGGTGCTCTTTGGGAGGGATGGACAGCATGACAATGACCCTGACAAGGTCAGGTGCACAGGGCAGATGTGGAATCTGGCAAACCTGGGCCCATCTCAATATACCCCCTTTATTGCAATGATTGATGCTGATACCAACCAAGTGACAGTGGGTTCTGTTGCCAACAGGCTCAGGAATTATCAGAGTATGATGGCTGGCCCAGTGCAGGCTCATGTCTCTGCTGTGGCTAAGGACCTCAGAGAGGAGTTTAAGGAGGAGATGAAGGAGATAAGGGAAGAGGTGAGGAAGATCAGTGCAGCACCAGTGCGAGTCATGGACCCCAAAAGAAGAGCCCAACGCCCCCCAGCTAGGGAGAGAGGGTACACCCCACGTGCTGACCTGTGGTTTTTTCTACGTAACCACGGGGAAGACATGAGAAGGTGGGATGGGAAACCCACTTCTGTCCTGGCAGCACAGGTGGGCCAACTCAGGGAGGGGAACACCAACAGAGGGAACTCCACTAAAGTGAAGGTAGCCTCAGCCTCCCATGGAGGTGCAGGGTATTACAGAAGGGAGGATGATCTGTCAGATCCCCTTGAAGGAACCTCCAGTATGTGTGCCCAGGAGAGAAATAATAACCAGGGCTAGAGGGGCCCTGCCTCTAGCCAGGGAGAGGCACGGGAAAACCGGATCTTTTGGACGGTGTGGATCCGATGGCCTGGCACATCAGAGCCACAGGAACACAGAGCATTGGTTGACACTGGTTCACAGTGTACATTAATACCATCAGGACATGTCGGGAAGGAACCTGTTTCAATTGCTGGGGTTACGGGGGGATCTCAGGAATTGACTTTGCTGGAGGCTGAGGTGAGCCTGACTGGGAAAGAGTGGCAGAAACATCCAATTGTGACTGGCCCAGAGGCACCATGTATCCTAGGCATAGACTTCCTCAGGAACGGCTATTACAAAGACCCAAAGGGACTCAGGTGGGCTTTTGGAATAGCTGCTGTGGCAGCAGAGGGCATTAAGCAGTTGAACACCCTGCCTGGGCTATCAGAAAACCCATCTGCAGTGGGACTCCTCAGGGTGAAAGAGCAACAGGTGCCAATTGCTACCTCAACAGTGCACCGCCGGCAGTACCGGACGAATCGAGATGCCGTGATCCCCATCCACAAGATGATCCGTGAGCTGGAGAGCCAAGGGGTGGTCAGCAAAACCCACTCACCCTTCAACACCCCCATCTGGCCTGTGCGTAAATCTGAAGGAGAATGGAGATTGACAGTGGACTATCGTGCATTGAATGAGGTGACTCCACCACTGAGCTCTGCCGTGCCGGACATGCTGGAACTGCAGTACGAGCTGGAGTCCAAGGCAGCAAAGTGGTACGCCACCATTGATATTGCCAATGCATTTTTCTCCATTCCTCTGGCAGCAGAGTGCAGGCCTCAGTTCGTTTTCACCTGGAGGGGTGTGCAATACACGTGGAACCAACTGCCCCAGGGGTGGAAACACAGCCCCACCATCTGTCATGGATTGATCCAGGCTACACTGGAGAAGGGTGGAGCTCCAGAACATCTGCAGTACATTGATGACATCATTGTGTGGGGGGACACAACAATGGAGGTATTTCAGAAAGGAGAAAAGATCATTGAGAGTCTGCTGGGAGCCGGCTTCGTCATTAAAAAGAGCAAAGTCAAAGGGCCTGCCCAAGAGATCCAGTTCCTGGGAGTAAAGTGGCAAGATGGACGGCGCCAGATCCCCAGTGAGGTCATCAATAAGATCACTGCAATGTCTCCACCAACCAGCAAGAAGGAAACACAAGCCTTCCTAGGTGCCATAGGCTTTTGGAGAATGCACATTCCTGAGTACAGCCAGATTGTGAGCCCTCTTTACCTGGTCACCCGCAAGAAGAACGATTTCCACTGGGGCCCTGAGCAGCAGCAAGCCTTTGCCCAGATCAAGCAGGAGATTGCTCATGCAGTAGCCCTTGGCCCAGTCAGGACGGGACCAGATGTGAAGAACATGCTCTACTCTGCAGCCGGGAACCATGGTCTGTCCTGGAGCCTGTGGCAGAAGGTGCCTGGTGAGACGCGAGGCCGACCACTGGGGTTCTGGAGTCGAAGCTACAGAGGGTCCGAGGCCAACTACACTCCGACGGAGAGGGAGATCTTGGCCGCCTATGAAGGGGTCCAAGCTGCCTCAGAGGTGGTTGGCACGGAAACACAACTCCTCCTGGCACCCCGACTGCCAGTGCTGGGGTGGATGTTTAAAAGAAAGGTTCCCTCAACCCACCATGCCACTGACGCCACATGGAGTAAATGGATTGCCCTCATCACACAACGTGCCCGTATTGGAAACCCGAATCGCCCTGGGATTTTGGAGATAATTACCAACTGGCCGGAAGGGGAAGACTTTGGTCTTGCCGACGAAGAGGAACAGGAACAAGTGACCCGGGCCGAAGAAGCCCCACCGTATAACCAACTGCCAGCAGATGAAACATGCTATGCTCTTTTCACTGATGGTTCCTGCCGCATCGTGGGGATGAACCGGAAGTGGAAAGCAGCCGTATGGAGCCCCACACGACAGGTTGCACAAGCTACCGAAGGAGAAGGTGGATCGAGTCAACTTGCTGAACTCAAAGCTGTTCAGCTGGCCCTGGACATTGCTGAAAGAGAGAAGTGGCCAAAACTCTACCTTTACACTGATTCATGGATGGTAGCCAATGCTCTGTGGGGATGGCTGGAAAGGTGGAAAAAGGCTAACTGGCAACGTAGGGGAAAACCAATCTGGGCTGCCAATGAATGGAAAGACATTGCCACCCGGATAGAGAAGCTGCCTGTGAAAGTCCGTCATGTAGATGCCCATGTCCCCAAGAGTCGGGCTAATGAGGAACACCGACACAATGAGCAGGTAGATCAGGCTGCACAGATAGAGGTGTCGCAGATAGATTTAGACTGGCAGCACAAGGGAGAGTTGTTCCTGGCTCGATGGGCCCATGATGCCTCAGGTCATCAGGGCAGAGATGCCACATATAAATGGGCACGAGACCGAGGGGTGGATCTAACCATGGACAGTATTTCTCAAGTTATCCATGACTGTGAGATGTGCGCTGCCATCAAGCAAGCCAAGCGGGTGAAGCCCCTCTGGTATGGGGGGCGATGGTCCAAATATAAGTATGGAGAGGCCTGGCAGATTGACTACATCACACTGCCTCAAACTCGCCAGGGCAAGCGCTATGTACTGACCATGGTGGAAGCCACCACTGGATGGTTGGAGACCTACCCTGTGCCTCATGCCACTGCTCGGAACACCATCCTGGGCCTGGAAAAACAAGTTCTTTGGAGGCATGGTACCCCTGAGAGAATTGAGTCAGACAATGGGACTCATTTCAAGAACAGCCTTATAAACACCTAGGCTAGAGAGCACGGCATTGAGTGGGTGTACCATATCCCCTACCACGCACCAGCTGCAGGGAAAGTTGAACGGTGCAATGGCCTGCTTAAAACCACCTTGAAGGCACTGGGTGGGGGAACTTTCAAGAACTGGGAGATTAATCTACCAAAGGCCACATGGTTAGTGAACACCCGAGGTTCCACTAACCGAGCAGGCCCTGCCCAATCTGAGCCCTTGGGAATATCAGATGGAGATAAGGTTCCAGTGGTACACATGAGAGGTATGCTAGGAAAAACTGTTTGGGTGAATCCTGCCTCCAGCAAAGACAATCCCATCCATGGAGTTGTATTCGCTCAAGGACCAGGTTGCACCTGGTGGGTGATGCAAAAGAATGGAGAGACCCGATGCATACCCCAAGGAGACCTTGTTTTAGGGTGAAATACCTATAGTACTGTGCCTATGTCTCTAACTGCATGTATGTGTATATAATGTAACAGTTTAATTTGATATAGCATATTAGTATGGGAGAAATTCAGGGGTGGATAATGTTGGAGGTTGAACTATTCCCTTTTCTTTCAGTGGAATTTTCTCCCATTGTTATGCTAAGTAATTGTGGCTACACCTTAAAACGACAGATAATGTTCTCTCGTAGGGGGGTGGCTGGAGGGGGAGGGGGGGGGAACCGGAAAAGGAAAGGTGGGACGGGGGGTCTGGAGCGGGGCTCTCTCTCTCGCTTGGCTCGTTGGAGTGGGAAGACAACCTGGGCTCTGCTCTGGCATCTTCCCCTGCCATCCCAGCACTGAGATCCACGCTCCCTGCCTTTGGACATCGCTCTGCTGCTCTCCCATCTCACCCTACTATCTCCGGACACTCTGCTGAGCACCACGACCGACACCGTGAGGGGGAGTAACTTTCCCCATCCCCTCTCACCCCTGGGCCACGGCCGCCATCACCCAGCCCTCTTCAACTGCGCGGGACCTGCCCTGCCCCCACAGCACCGGTAACAGCACAGGGAGACGGCCTGCGGCCAGAAGGGACTGGAGCGGAGCTAGACTGTTCTGTTGTCAATTTTTATAGCTGTTGTTGTTTTCTGCCTTGTTAGATACCAGTAAAGAACTGTTATTCTTATCCCCATATCTCCTGCCTGAAGGCGTCTGAATTGGACCTAAAATAATTAAAAGGGAGGGGGGTTGCACTCTGCATCGCAGAAAAGGGGCTCCTGCCTTTCCTTAGACCATACCTGTCTTTCAAACCAAGACACATAGTCCCATCAGCTGCTTTTGATCTGGAGCTTTGCAGTTTTCCCTGGAAAAGTCTCCCCCTGCCATGACCTTAGCGTTTGGGGCAGGTGGTGGGACCAGAAATCAAACCTTTGGCTATGGAATTTCTCTGGTTAAAGCTCCCTGCTCTTGCTGATAAATCAGAGGGCTTGCAGCACTGCAAAGGCTGCTGTGATTTTTCCAAGGAATTTTCTTCAGTTCTTCACCTTGAGAGGGAATAGATGATTATTAAGAAAACTACCTAGAACTGTACAGGATTCAGTGCCAGGCTCATGAAATCATGGAATCCCATAACAGGTTGGGTTGGAAGGGACTCAAAGCCCATCCAGTTCCAAACATCTTCTGGGGCAGCGACACCTTTCACTGTCCCAGGCTGCTCCCAACCCCAGTGTCCAGCCTGGCCTTGGGCACTGCCAGGGATCCAGGGGCAGCCACAGCTGCTCTGGGCACCCTGTGCCAGGGCCTGCCCACCCTCCCAGGGAACAATTCCTGCCCAATATCCCATCCAGCCCTGCCCTGTGTCAGTCTGAAGCCGTTCCCTGTGTCCTGTCCCTCCAGCCTTTATCCCAAGTGCCTCCTGGAGCCCCTTTAGGCCCTGGAAGGGGCTCTGAGCTCTCCCTGCAGCCTTCTCTTCTTCAAGTGAACACCCCCAGTTCTCCCAGCCTGGCCCCACAGGGTTCCCCAGGGTTTGATTTCCACTTTAACTCCATAATTGTACTTCTGTCCTACCCAGGCTATGCTTTGAGTCCCCTGGAGTAAACAGAGATGTTCAGGTTGCTCTCGTTATCCCTGCAGCTCCATTAATGCTCTGGCTGCTGCCAGACCTCTCGCAGATGAAACGCAGAGTCTGTGTAGGAGGTTAAAAATATCTCCATTCATTATTTACTCCTTACAGCAAGAACCCAATGCTTTGAAGTGTGATTATAAATAAAAACACCATCAGAAACCCTGCCTGCCCACCCCTTCCCCTGCAGGAATATTTGCTCTTTGTCCTGCTCTGATCTCCTGTGAACTCTTCCAGTTCACCTCCTTTAAATATATCTTTTAATTTTCTTTCAGTGCAAATCAACCTTTTCTGGAAATGCATTTCCAGCGGTGCATACCCCTTTGCCTCAGCAGCCTTGGAGCTGCTCAGCTGTGACGGGGATCAAAATGATTCTTGTTGTTTATCCCAGTACTTCTAGAGCTCACAGAAATGCAAGCACAGATAATTCCATGTAGGTGGAAAACAAGGAGCATCATCATCACCCCACTGAAGTGTTCTGCCACTCCTTCTCAAAACAGAAACAAAGGAATCTTCTGATTAGGCTGAGGGAATAAACACGTTCTCCTACATCTAAAGGCAGAATTCCTTTAAGGTTGACCCAACTTATTGTCAATAAACATCTTCCCATCCCCCAGCAGAGCTAAACTCTTTAAAGAGAAACTCCTCACGGGGGCTGTGGATTCCAGGGTTAGAGTTTCATGGAGAGCCAGGAGCTCATAATTCCCAGTGTGAGCAAGGTTTTAGGGATAAAGGGTGATGTTTGTTCACTAGAACACATCTTTGGAATGCCCCTGGATCCTTGGAAGTGTCCCAGGGCTTGGAGCAGCCTGGGACAGTGGAAGGTGTCTCTGCATGGCGGGGGTGGCACTGGATGGGCTTTGAGATCCCCTCCAACCCAAACCATTCTGGGATTGTATTTTTCAGATAAATTACAACGAAGTGCTGAAAACAATCCCCCAGGGAGGGAGGAGGGAGAGTCCCAGCAGGGGCAGCTGCATGGCCCAGCTCCTTCCAGGGAGGGGCAATTCCCTCTCGGGACAGGCAGTGCCCATCCCTAAATCCCTTTTGAGGCTGCCAGACCCTGCTGAGCCCAGGGCAGCTCTGCTCTGCAGGGCACCAGAGGGGGAATTTTCCATACGAGTCCCAGTATCTGCTGCATTTCCAAGCAAAAGTCCAAAGATGCCTTGTGGAATCACCCAGCTCTGCAGGAGGAAAATAAAATCAACTCTTCTCCCAGGGTTAAAAATTCCAGGGACTAAATTGTGCAGAAACAAGGATGGAAACACGTTTGTTTTGATAAATGCTACGGGTTTGACTGGAAAAAAACCACCTGCAAAACCCCTTCTGTGGCACTGAAGGCTCTGCTACAGCCAGAAATTTCTGCCATCAGCCATTAAATATGAGTTCCACGAGGAGCTGGTGACAGTGTAGTGACAAGGAATTGTTTGTGTTGCAGCAGGTAGGTGGGAGGGGAATCACTGCACAGAGCTGGGAAAGGGAAATGGGAAGGATGAAAATGGATCTGACAGTGGTGGGAGATAAAAACGTACCGGGACTTTCTCCCTGACGTCAAGAACAAGCTGGACCTGATGGATTTCCCATTTCAAGGCTCTGGAAGCTACATTTGGTGAGAGCGAGGGAAGAGGGCAGGGAGGAAGGAAGGGAGAAGAGAAGGGAGGGAAGGTGAGCGTTTGTCTGCTCCCGAATCGTGTCTTTAACCAAAATGTCTGCTGCAGGCAGCAGGAGGAGGTTGGAGGCACTGCCTGTGAAGTCTCCTCTCCCCTCACCTCAAATCATCAGTGGACTCTTCTTTTCCTAGGGACAGCCCCTGTGGGAATCAGTTCTGGGATGCGAAAGGAATGGTTTGGGACACTTTGAGCCATTTTCTGTTACAGTGTAACTGCACCATGGGAGCCAATGCAGAACCTCTGCTCTGCCCCCCTCGTGTGAAAGTCTGAAAATTTCCAAACGCAGCCCTCAGGAGGACAAGGACATCCACAGCACCCCCAGAGCTCCAGTGAAATCAGGTCTGAACGGCACAAAATGTGCTTTTGGTAGAAATGTTTGTTACAAGCCAGTGGCCAACTGTCCCTCACCTCTGGCAGGGCAGGGGATGACCCAGATCTGCAGGATGGGATTGTCCATTCATTAATTCCCCACTGTTCAGAGCCACTCCTGGGCTGCTCTTCTTGTTCTAGCACTGGCAGCTCCATGTTCCAAAGGAGCCCAGAATCCTGCTCAGGGATCAGGAGTGAGCCAGGCGGGCCTCTGGCTGTTCTAAGAACACTTTTGTGGGGACAAGGAGCAGAAACGCCCCAAAGGGATGAGCTGATGGATGTTGGGCTCCTTTCAGAGCACACAGGGGCTGAAGTTTCCTTGGATTTCAGTGAAGACCCTTAGTCAAGGGACATGGGCCAAGGGGTGAGAGGTTGGAGTGCCCTAGGGCTGTAGGGTGAGGGGCTGGGGTGCCATGGGGACACGGGGTGAGGGGCTGGGGTGCCGTGGGGACACAGGGTGAGGGTTTGGGGTGCTGACCCTCTGCAGGGAAGTGAGAGCAGGACACAGATCTCTTTATACCCCATCACATGTCCCCTCCACCTCCTGGCCCCCACTGCTCCCCCACCCTTTGTACTGGATTTTTTTTTTTTAATTCTCCAAGAGTTTTGAACTTTATTCAGCAGTGGAATAAGAAGCAAGAAGAAAGGATCCCTTTCAGGGTCCCTTTCAGCACAGCGAAGGCAGGGAGTGCCGTGAGCTCTGACAGCTCTGACCAGGGGCAGCACTGAACACACAGAAGCCATGGAATGATAGAAAGGTTTAGGTCAGGGGGGACCCGAAAGCCCATCCAGTGCCACCGCTGCTATGGCAGGGACACCTTCCACTGTCCCAGGCTGCTCCCAGCCCTAATGTCCAGCCTGGCCTTGGGCACTGCCAGGGATCCAGAGGCAGCCACAGCTGCTCTGGGCACCCTGTGCCAGCCCTGCCCACCCTCACAGGGAGGAATTCCTTCCCCAGATCCCATCGAGCCCTGCCCTCTGGCAGTGGGAACCATTCCCTGTGTCCTGTCCCATTCCACCTTCAAATGTCCCATCCTGGTGATCCATTGGGGAATCTCCTCCGTGTCCAGCCCTGCAGCCTCACGCCAGCCCTGGGCTGGGGACAGAGCAAAGGGCTCAGCCCAAACGTGGGGTCCCCTCGGGGCTGTGGCTGCACCCCACAAACTCCAGGCAGGGCTTTGCCACCACCAGCAGCACTTCCAGCCAGGGACAAGGAGAGTCTCTCCCGGTGCTGGTGGATCCCGAGCAGTCCTGGATACCCACGGGGGCTGCAGAGCTCCGTGGGTGGCTTGAAGGGCTGTGCTGGGCTTGGGGCCAGGGGAAGCGAATCTGAGAGCGTTTCTGGTGAGCCCTGGAGCTCAGTGTGGGGTTTTGTCTGGGCTCGGAATTCCCACAAAATCTGCCCGTGCTGTCACTGCTTTGCTGAGTCCCACGCTGCAGACAGGCCAGGGAGGTGTGAGAAACTCCAGACTGGCTGCCCTCCCCTCCAGCACCCCAAACTGGGACAGACTGGGTGGAGTGGGCCGGGTCTGAACTGTGGGAGGGGACCTCGTATGTCCCCAAGGGCAGCGCCCGCAGTCCCGGTCCTGGCACTGCCTCGCCCTCTCTCCACAGCCCCACGGGGCCGATCCGATCCGATCTGATCTGGTCTGATCTGGTTCGGTCTGGTCTGTTCTGGTCCGGTCTGACCGCGGAGGGGACGATGGAGATGGAGCTGCCGCACAGGTGGCCACAGCCCGGCCGGAGTGGCCAGCGCAGGGAGGGGTCCCCGTGCCCGTGGGTGGCACACGAGCGGTGTCCCCACGGGAACTACGCCCTTTGAAAGCCCCACACCTCCAAGAGCTGCACCTGGAAGTTCTCCTGGCAGAGCGGGGGGTTGTCGAAGGTCTCGCAGTGCTCCGTGTGTCCCCAGAGCAGGCTGGCGTCCAGGGACAGGGCTTGGCCTCCCCCTCCACCTGCAAGAGCGAGCGCAGGGTCGGGCCCGGCTGCCCCGGCCCCTCGCTCTCTGTCCCTTGTCCCGTCCTGACACCGCTCCGGGGCTGTTCCTGCGGGGGTTCCTGACCCGCCAAGGGACGCTCCGGCCCCGGGCTGTGAACCTGGCCAGGATTTGGGGTGCGGGGCTCCCCTTGGGGCTCTCGGGAGGTTCCCCGGACTGGAGGAAGGGGGGGCTGCACTCGCCTTCCCAGACTTGAACCCGAGATCCCCAACCGGGAGCTCTTTGGGGAAAACTCGGGGTTTAACCCGGAGCGGGTCCTTCCCAGCGCGGCAGCGGCGGGCGGGGGATGCGACACTGGGGAGGGACCGACAGCGATCATGGACATCGATCCCCTTATCGATATGGATCCCTTTTACAGATAGCGATCACCTTATCGATATGGATCCCTTTTACAGATAGCGATCCCTTTATCAATATCGATCCCTTTTACTGATAGTGGTCCCGTTCACAGATATCGATCACGGGTATCGATCCCCCTTATCGATAACGATTCCCCCTTATCGATAAGGATCCCCGTTACCTATCCCGACCCCCCTTACCGATCCAGACCCCCCTTACCCGATCCCGACCTCCCTTACCGATAACGATCCCGTCCCGGGAGCCGGCCATGAACATGGAGGCAGTTTTGGAGGGCAGGAGGAAGTGCCTGATGGCCAGGAACGGGGACAGGCGGCCTCTCCTCTGCGGCGAGGGCACGGCGAGGTGGTTGGGGCTGGGGCTGCGGCTGTCCCGGGAGGGGCTGAGCCGGGGTTCGGGAGCGGGGGAAGGCGAGCGGGGCACGGCCTTGGCCAGCTCCGGCTTCTTGATGAACACCCACTCGTATCTCTCTGCCTCGGGGCGCACCTGGGCATCGGGACACACCTGTGAGCCCCGGCCCTGGGACACCTCGCAGCGCTGCGGGAAGATGCTGCTGCTGCTGCTGGGGGGGCTGGGGCCGAGCGCTGCGTCCAGGTCCGCACCTGGGGCAGGGAAGGGACAGGGTGTCCTGGCAGGACAGCAATGAAGGGACAGACCCCGCCATAATCCGTGACTTACAGTGAACACAAAGCACTCTCCTGTCCCAAAAAAGCCCGATGTGACTCCGTTCTTCTTCCTTTCGCTCCAGTCGGAGGAGAGAAACGCCCCACACACCTTGGGAGAGAGCACAGGGACCGTCAGGGGACGGGCCGGGAACAGAGGCAGCCCCGGGAGCGCCGGCATCGCCCCGGGCTCAGCAGGGCAGGGGCTCTGCCCCGTTCCCCTGGGGAACCAGAGCCCCAAATCCTGCTGTGCCAGCTCCATCCTGCACTGCCATCCCTGGTGCCCTGCACTGAGCAATCCCGGACACAAATCCTGCTGTGCCAGCTCCATCCTGCACTGCCCATCCCCGGTGCTCTGCACTGAACCCACCCAGCCTCGGTGGCCAAGGCTGACCCTGCTGTGGACACTCCTGACCTGACCATGGCTGCGGGGCCCTGCTGAGGGCTGGGAACTCCTCCTGCCTGTCCTTGGCACAGCCAAGGGATAACAGGAGCTAAAACCTGTAGGAAACAAGGTTTTCTAGGTCACCTGCACGAGGCCCTGGGGGTGGCAGGTGTTTATCTCCACCCCACCCTGAAGTGTCAGCCTGGGGGCATCAGCACTGTTGGTCAGTAAATCTTTGGGAGGCCTGAACAATTCACAGAACTCGCCCCCACTGTGGGATGAAGAGTGAAGAGATAAATTAGGGCTTTATGAGGCACTCAGAGTCCCTGGGAAGAGCCCTGGCTCAGGGGCCTTTCCAGTTATTCCACAGCTTTCAGGAGGAACTGTCCTTATTTCTCCTCCATTTCCCTTGTGTGGCTGCTCGTGCAATCAGAGACAGAACCTGGCCTGTAGTGCTTTGAAAGCAAGTCCTGGCTCAGACAAATCATCTGCTGACTTCAGGAGAGTCTGTTCAGCGAGGACCCATGAGCCAGTCTGTATTTGCAATTAAAGTCTCACTCGTGGTCTCTCTTCCCCTCACCCATTCCTCCTGTTCCCCCAGCACCCCTGGCTGAGGTGTGTCCTGGTGGCCAGAGGTGCCATTTGCTCTGTCCTGGGAGCTGGGACAGGCCCGGGGCGGGGCAGGACAGGGACCACACAACCCGTGGGTGCTCCAAGAAGAGCCTGTGGGGTCACCCACCATGTCCCCTGCCCAGCCCTGCCTGGGAAACGCTCACCTCGCCCTCGGTGGTTTTGATGAGCAGCACCGTGGGTTTGTAGCCTTCACAGCACGTGTAGAACCTGCAGAGATGGACAAGGGGTGGGCTCAGGGGGAGCTGGAGCCCTGGGCAGGGTGTGCTGGCTGTCCCTGGCCGCTCACAGCGTGCCTGGCACAGTGTGGCACACGGGGACGTCCCTGCCTGGTGCATCCACAGGGCTCTGTGTGCCCCGGGCAGTGCCCAGGTGTTGGTGGCCATCGGGCCCAGCCTCTGCCCTCTCCCCTGAGCCACACTCGGGACCCTGAATCGGGCCAGGAGGGTCCCCAGCAGCCCCAGAGGTGCCCCGGATCACTCGTGTTGCTCCTTTCTCCACCACCAAGCCCTGCCCGGAGTTCCCCACGCCCAACCCGCCCGCCCTGCTGGGCAGGTGAGGCTTCACCTCTGCAGGCTGCAGCCGTCCTCGGAGGTGGAGAAGAGCAGCAGCGGGGGGAAGAGCGAGAAGCGCTCGGGAATCCAGGACCAGACGAGGCGCATCTCCTGCGCCGTGACAATGCTGGAGCTGAAGTTCTGCATGTCCACAGCCAGGTGGAAGGATGGCCTGCGAGGGGAGGGATGTCAGGCCGGGCTGTGGGGCCCCTCTGCTCTTCGGGGCACAGCCCCTGCAGCAGGTCCTGTCCTGTCTTTGCAGTGTGAGCTCTGTGCCATCATCCCCACCTCTGCTGTGCCCTGTCCCCTGACAGGGTCCCTCGATCTGCTGTACCCTGTCCCCTGACAAGTCCCCAGCTCTGCTGTGCCCTGTCCCCTGACAGGGTCCCAAGCTCTGGCTGTGCCTTGTCCCCTGACAGGGTCCCCAGGGCCTGGCAGGGCCCAGCACAGCCCCGGCTGTGGGAGGTGCCTGCAGCTCCCCCCGGGTGTTCTCCACAGGAATTCCCATTTTGCCTGCTCAGCCCCCAGAGCTGGGGAACTCAGGGCTCTCCTCACCTTCTCTGCACCACGGTGATGCCCCTCTCCATCAAGGCCTTCCTGTTGGCCATCTGGAGAAGCCAGATCTCCTTGCGGGAGAAGAGCCGGATGCCAAAGGCTCTCTCCAGGAGTTTGTCCACAGTCACATGCTGAGCGATGTTCCTCACGAACGCCTGCAGTTCTGCCTTGATGTCAGAGCCCTGCAGCCCGGCCGGGGCCACCGAGAGCCGGAACTGCTTCAGCAGGGCCAGGGCGATGCGGTACAGCACCTTCTGGCCCTCCAGCAGGAACACGTCCAGCACCCGCACGGCGTAGCCAAAGGGTAGCCCGGGGAAGAGCCACGACAGCCACTCCGAGTAGACCTCGAGGACGTTCTCGGCGGCGCTGGCTATGAGCCTGTGGGCTGCCGGGCAGTGCTTGTTGGCCAGGTCCCCGAAGGTCATGCACGAGGCCTGGTGGGCCAGGAAGGACTGGTCGATGTAGCCGGCGTGGGGAGCGTTGCTGGCGATGAGGCGAGAGACGCTCTCGAAGCACTGCGCCTCGTCCTCGCTGTAGTGCAGCAGCAGTGCCGCCAGCGCGGGCAGGAGGGGGCTGTACGTGATGTCGGGGAACAGGTCGCCCACGCAGATGAGGATCTTCTTCAGGGCCGTGACCCCGTGCGGGTTGAGGCAGTAGGTGGGCATGGGGCAGCCCTCCAGGAACTCGGGCAGAGGGTGGGAGCTCACGCTGGGCTTCCCGAAGAGCCGGGCGGCCACGTCCCTGTACACGAGCGCGTCGGGGGTGACGAGGCGGCAGGAGACCCGCTGGATGAGCCGGGGGTAGAGCCAGGCCCGACCCCCGTGGCTCCAGCCCCAGCAGCCTTCCCTCGCCAGCCTCTTCAGCTCCTTCGGGGGCCTGTCCAGGACGTCCCGCGGGATCTGCGCCGGCTGCTGTGGCTCCGGCATCTTGTCCCAGTCCACGAACTGCCCGCAGCCCAGGCAGGACGAGGTGTCGATGTCCCACGTGTCAGCCTCGGACGTGACCACGATGGTGACCGGGGACGAGCCAAGCACCTCTGTAGGACAAAGAGCTTTTATTGAACACCTTTCACCACCCCACCAACAGAGTTTCACTCTGGCTGAGGGCGCTCTGAAGTCTCCCAGCCACGTCCCGGCTTTCTTTGTTCTCCCCTAAAAAGGGAAGGGTTTCAGGCTTTGCCCTCTCCCGCTCCCATCAGCTCAGGGCTCTGGAGAAGTGTGGAGCCAGGTCCTAGCTGGGTATCAGGGTTTCTTCTCACACCATGAGAGGCTTTCCAGCCCTCCAAAAGCTCACGGCCCGAGGCAGGGCTCGGGCAGCCGCCAGCCCGGCGCTGGAAGAGCAGAGTCTGAGCTCCTCCTAGAGAGACGGGAGCGGCATTTCCTGGGGCTGCGGGAGAGCTCGGTCCGAGCGATCCCTGCACGGGGCACGGGAGCTGTCCCCGCGTGGGTGAGCTCTGCTGGCCACTGATTAACGGGCAGGGATAAAGTCAATTAGCGCACTCATTAACTCTCGGATGTTTCTATCGTGGCTGTGCTCAGTTGCTGGGGGTCAAGGATGAATTCTCACTGAGCCAAGGGGACACGGGGGGACAGCAGGTGGTGGCACATCGGGACGGTCCTGTCGGCCTGGCTGGGTCGGGCTCTGGCTCTCCAGCTCAGTTTGGCGCTGACCCAAGGCCAGCAGGAGCAGCGGGCCGGGCTCAGTCTGGTTCAAGGTTCAGCTCTTGGATGCGGTGGCTCGGCTCGACTCCTTGTCCTGGACACAGCCTGATCCCAGCACAGTCACGGGGGTGACTGGCCACAGAAACCAGGCTGAGACAACACCGGGGATGAATCAGGGGCTGTTGCACCCCGCGATCCCCAAATTCACCTCGTCTTCTCCCCAGGATGCTGCCCTGCCCGGTACCGAGCAGCATCAGCCCGAGCCCACCCGACCGCCGGTGCCCCGGCCCCGGGTGCCGAACGGAGGCTCCAGGTCGGGGCAGGAATTTGGGTCTGCCCCAGCCCCTGTGCTCCGCCGGACGTGTCCCGGCACGGGCGGGCCCCGCTCGGCGCACTCACCTCGCCCGGTGCCCGAGTCCTCGCCCGCGGCCGGCTCGGCCATGGGGAAGGCGGCGGCCGCGCCCCCGGGGGAGCGGGGCAGGCTGAGCCCCACCTGCAGCATGTGCCAGCTCGGCCACCCCTGCCGGGTTCCCTCTGGCCCCGGCACCTGCCCGCGCTTTTAAGGTGAGGGCCAGCCCCGGCACCGGCGTTTATTTGGGGTAAATAGAGCGAGGGGTGGAGCAGCTCCGCGCCCGCATCGCCCCTTCCTACCCCAGTTCCCCGCCGGGCCCGGCTGGGGGGCTGTAAACACCCCGTGGGTTGAGATACCATCAAACAGCAACACGAGTAGTAAATGAATCCTTTATTTTGCCGAGGGTAACCTTGGAGTTCCCGCTCTGGGGCTCGCTCCCTGCGCAGTGCCCGGGGCAGGAGGTGCTGGGGACTGAGGTGGGCGGGGGCTCCGGCCATGGCCTGGCCTTGAGAGGGGACACCCCGGCCCAGCGACTGGGGCTGGCACCATCCTAACATTTTAAAGGCTTTAAATTTGCCTTTAAAATCGGATCGTTTCTGTTGTGATAAGAGCAGCCGCAGGTTGTTCGTGACCTGCACCTGCAGCACGTCCCTGAGCATCCGCTGGCACCGCGGCCCTGCGGCATCTCCCGAGCAAGGCTCCCTGCTTGAGGACCCTCTCCTTTTCCTCACCTTCTCTGTGCTGTGCCAAATTCCTCGGGAGCAGCTCGGTTGTCCCGTCACCCCTCCCCGCCTTTGTCCCTGACAAGCGGGGAGCCCCCCGGAGTGGGGGCGAGGCTCAGCAAAGACCTCCGGGCTGTGCCGGGTGGGAGGGGGCGAGGGGGTCTCCCAGTGGGAGTTCTCCTTATCCTTATCTCCTTATCCTTATCCGCCCCGGAGCCTGTCCGGGGGCTCTGCTCCACAGGCTGCTCCCGAAGGGGCAGTGACGGCCCCAGCCCCGCTCCTGGGGCCCGGGGGGGTCCCCACACCGCACCCCGCTCTGCTCCCGGTGCCAGGGGCCGCTCGTTGTCTCTGCAGCTCCAAGCCTTTGCCCAGCTCTGGCAGCAGCGGCTCCCGCTGCCTTTCCCGGACCTTTCCGGCCTCCTTATCCTCATTTGCCTTGTCCAGGACAGTGGCCGCCTCTTCCTGCCAGCCCGACGAGCTCTGAAACCTCCGGCACACGCTCCGGAGATGGAGATGGAAGTGCATTAGGGACAGGGCGAAAGGAAATGTCGCTTCATGCGTTTTTAATGGCGAAATATTAAATATGTAGAGGCCGTGGGGCTCCGGCTGAGCAGCGCAGCCGAAGGCCATGAATGTTTAATGGCCACGGCAGCGGGAGCATCTCCGGGTGTGCGGAGAGCCGGGCCAGGACACAGAGCCCAGCCCGGGAAAGCACAGAGGGGATGAGCCCCGGGAATGGGGGAGCACAGTGGGATGAGCCCGCGGGAATGGGGGAGCACAGCGGCGATCAACCCCGGGAATGGGGGAGCACAGAGGGGAAGAGCCCCGGCAATGGGGGAGCACAGCGGGGATCAGCCCCGGGAATGGGAACCTGCTGATAAGGATGCGCTCATTATCGTTATCAATATCGTTATAATCTCGTTATCATTGTGCCCCAGGCACAGGAGGGGATTCAGTGGGGTTTGGGGCTGGGGTTTTGGATGGGGGTTCTCAGAAACCCCAAATCAGTGGGATTTGAGAGCAGTATTTTCTCTGGCTTTGGGGTGTTTGAAGGTGCAGAATAAATTCCTGCTTTCAGGATGGTGAAGTATCAGAATTGTACAGATACACCTCAACAACAGAAGACCAATAAAAAGATTGCTGCTCAATCTGTATTTATAGAGGACAACGTTCTCAACTGCCATCAGTGCCTCTGAGGAGTCCAAACCCCAAGGAAATGTGGGGTTGGTGTTGTTTGGAGCCTTTCTGGGGCTGGAACTCTCCGAGGTTGTGTTTTATGGAAACATGACACGGGTGACTGACTTCTCCATAAAATCATTTGTCCCATGCCCTGTGTTTTCCAGCTTCCTTTAATCCATTAAGAGGTAAAGTGGAATATTTGGCAGTGTTTGATTCTACTCTAAACAAGTTTCCAACAACGAGAGAGGTGTTTTCATAACAGAAGTGCCTGTTGAGAAATCACGGCTGAGCAGTCGCGTGTCCTGTGCCTCCTGATGTAATGCAGGAAAATGTCTTTGTAAAATACTGGCCTTTTAGGGAGAATGTAAACAGGTTTTTATTTTTATACTACTTTGCAATTAGCATGCCTGAAAAACTTCTTGCTTGTTGCTGAGCCAAAAATAGAGCATAAAATCTAAAATAGAACAAAAAAAAACCTGTAGGAAAAGATTAGAATCCTGCATTTACCGTCTGTGAACTTTGCTCCGTTGAGCTGATCTTAAAGCTCCCACTGGTTTCCTTTTTTCTGTAATGGAAGTGAAATCCTTTGTTCTTGCCCTGCAGTGAGAGTCAGCACTGAAGACTGTGTTCAGTGACATTCTTGTGTCCTCTTTGTGCTGTTCTGGGTCAATTAAATGCAGTGTTCTCCATGTGGACATTTTTGGGATTGGTGGGAGCCACACAGGTTCTGTGTCCATAATGCACAAACCACATTGGGCACAGTCTTGGAATAATTCTCCTTTTTCTTTCATGTGTTTAAAGCATCCAATGAGTTAATTCCCAGAGAAGAGAGGAGGAAAGGGGTAGCAACAACCCAACATTGTTCCTCAGCTGGTAGTCGGCTATGGACAGCAAAAGGACTCTGCCATTTCCTCCTGCAGGGTGAATTCCCACCCCTTCCCAATTGTCCCTGTGGGTCTGGTTTTCAGAGTACAGGTAGAGACAACTCAGGGCCTGAATCTTCTGCCAGGAAATCCAGCTTTGCTCTCTTGTTTGAGCTAGGGCTGTTTGTGGGTCTGTAGGGAAGGGGCTGGGAGAGAGCTAGGAAGGAGTCTGGAAGGAGTTTGGAAGGAGTTTGGAAGGAGTCTGGAAGGAGTTTGGAAGGAGTTTGGAAGGAGTTTGGAAGGAGTTTGGAAAGATCCTGGCAGGAGCTGTGTCAGGCACCGAGCCCCCAGGGTCTGTAGGGCTCAGCTGCTGCTCCCAGCTCGGGGTCCCTCTGAAATCCTTGCAGAGTCCTGGCCCAGCTTTGGGATTCTGGAGGTGGCAGAGCCCAGCCTGGAATGTGCCTGGAGCTGACACTCAGCTTTTCCTTGCATTAGAAAAATCAGCACCTGGAGTTTGATGAAGCTGAGCAGTGACACTTGCCTGGCTTGTGCTGCTTTTCCATATCTAATCCAGCCCTGATGTGACAGCCCACGGTGCCCTGGTCCTGTCCTTGCCAGCAGCCCTTCCTTTCATTACCCTTCCTGCACCACTGATCACATATTTATTGTCCCAGGGTCTGGGGCTGGGAGGTTTTCCCTGGAATTAAGCTGGTTTACGTTTGGTCACCACTCAGTGAGTTTTACATCCTTTGAAAGCTGCTCTGAAGCTGTTTCTGGGGTGCAGGGCTGTGCTTTAATGCTCTCAGGGTTGATCCCAAGTGACAACTGTGGGCAGGACGCTCCATGGCTCAGGGACAGCATTCCTGCCCCTTCCGGCCTTAATTAAGGTGCCACTGGGATTTTCCAGGGAAAGGTTGTGCTGTTTGTGTGACTCCCCTTGAGCAGGGCCAGTTCCATTTCCTTTAATTGGGTTTTAATAACAATTTCAGTATCTTCTGCTCCCTTTTCTCCTTGGGAGAGATCTGTGCAGCTTGTTAGAAGAGGGGCTTTAGTGGGGCAGGATTCCCAGGGTTTCACTCCCCTCCAAAGGCAGGGGTGGGAAAAGCAACCAGGAATGTTGACTTTCTGGATTTGCGAGGAATCTTACATAGAAACAAGGAGAGGTGTGGAAAGAAGGCACTGGTATTTGATAGAAGGATTAGTCACCTGGAAATGCTGACTATGGCAGATATTTTGAGGGCTTGAAGAAGAAAGTCAGACTTTTGAAATAAAATGTGGCCTAGAGCATCAGGCAGGCTCTGCTTTGGTGTTCAGGGTGGTTAAGAGAGATGCTGTGATTTAAAACAAGTGGGGTTTAGTCACAAAAACAGGGATTTTTCCCCTATTTTTCTTTCAGACAAGTTCCGTTGAACCGGAGTGCAGTATCTAGGGAGAGGAGCTGCAGAGCTCTCGTGTGGGGGGGATTTTCCAGCAGTGCTGCTCCATCCCACGGCCAGGAGATGTCCCCAGCTCCCCAGGATTCCTCCAGGAGCTCCGGCCCGAGCTCTGGGCTGTGCTCGGACACCCTTCAGTGCCAGCAGGGCCCTGACCCCTCCTGGCCCCGCTGTCCCTGTGCTCAGTGACCTCCTGTCCCGGCCTTGGGCCACAGAGCCATGTCCAGCAGATGTGGGCACTGGGCAGCATCAGAGATCTCCTGAGAACAACTGCATTGAAAACTCCATTAAAAACACCAAAACAATGGCAACATTCAAATTTAGGTCTTGATGTAATTAAAAAACATTGAGAATTTGAGAGATCCTAAAAGTCCTCTCATTTCTTCTGTTTGTGGAAGTCCTTTGAGAAAGCAAAAGTTTTATAAAGCTAGCGTATCTGCCTCTTTAGATATTTTTATGCTATAGATTTTATATATTTTAGGCATTGTCTATAGAGCTATATAATCTATAATCTATTGTATATTATTATATATTCAAACAAATCTACATTTATAGTATATTTTAGCATTAGTATTTGTTATATCAATATTATAGTATTTCTTAAGGGGGATATTGAAAAAGCTGTTTGGGAAGTTTTTCTATTTTCACTATTTCAAGGCTTCTGGTGGTTCTTCTTCAGAGACTATGCACAGGAGGTGCTGTGAAGGACCCAGGAGCTGGTCCTGGTGGGAGGAGGAACAGCCAGGACAGAGACAATCACAAAAGTGGCTTTTGTGCGTTTTGTACCCAAGAAATGCTCCCTGCAGTCGCCAATGGGGCTGGAGCACCATAAACTCTCTGTTCCAGCTGCTACTGCAGCCCTGTGCCCCTCTTGGAGCTCACAGAACTGCTCTGGGTTCAGCCATGGAGAAGCCAGGGCTGGCAGGGAGCATTAGAGCTGAAATCCCCCAGGAAGCCGCAATTCAAGGGCTCCACCATCCCCGGGTTCCCCCAGCTGGCCCATGAGCCCCATCCCTTCTTTTTGGGGCATCCTTGGTCATGGGCCCTCTTTTGAGAGAGAAATTAAACCCACTAAAATCCAATCAACTGATTTTTGGCAAATGGGAAAGCTCATCCTGCCCAGAGGAGGAGCCCTGGGCTCAGCCCTCCCTGAGGATCAGCCTGCTCTGGGTTCCAGCTGGGCTTTGGGAAAGGAGCCTGGGAGTGCTGGGACAGGGGGACATGGCTGGTGGGGAGTGCTGGGACAGGGGGACATGGCTGGTGGGGAGTGCCTGGACAGGAGGACGTGGCTGCCAGGAGCCCTGACAGACCTCAGGGCAGCAGAGGGCACAGAACACAAGTGCCAAATCTGGGCAGAGGAAGAAGCAGATAAGATGAATGAAAAAGAAAAGGGAATGAAAAAATTCCAGGTCCTGGATACAGTGGTCAGTCCCCCTGATGCCACGGGGTTCACAGGAGCTGTCACAATACTGGGAGTAGCCACTGGATGTGTCACAGAACCCATTGTGACCAGAAGCTGTCACAATGGGTGGAGGAGCCTCTGGAGCTGTCAGAGTGCTGGGAGTAGCCACTGGAGTTCTCAAAATGGTTGGAGGAGCCACAGTGCCTCTCTCTAGGATTGAAAGTAGCCACAGGGCTTGTCCTGGTGGGCTGGAGTAGCCGCAGGGCTTGTGCAGGTGTTGCAGTAACCCCTGGGCTGCCAGAGGCCAGGCAGGCCAGCTTCAGGACTTGCTGTGGCCGCAGCGATGGCACACAAGAACGTGAGCTATTACCGGGAGCAGTACAAGGAGAGGCTCCTGCCCCTGCTCAGGTGAGGGGATCCTCCATCCTCTCCTCCAGTGTCTCCCCTCCTTCCCCTGCCGAGGCAAGCTCCTGTCCCTTCTCCGTTCCCTCCTGTGCCTCCCTTTCCCTGCTCCATCATCCCCTGGAGCTCCCTGGCCATGCTGAGGGTCCCTGCAGGGAGGGCTGGGGAGGCCACGCTTCCAGAGGGGTTCTGAGGTGGGATTGGGGTCCTGTCCACACCTGGGACACAGTCCAGCTCCCAGAGCAGTCCAGCACCCTGCCAGAAACCGGAGGCAGTGTAACCTCAGGAAATGTGTGGCAGGGAGCTCCGGGCAACAGAGGAGGACTCCACGAACTCGTTCATCTGCGTCCTGAAGAAGATGAAAGAAGTGCGACTGATGGAGAAGGTTGTGGAAGAGACAGAGGAGGTGAGGAAGCTGGGAGGGTGCTGGGACATGGCTGAGTGGCTGGTGGGGCTTTGGAGGGTGGCAGGAGCAGGCAGGGAGTGGCTCTGGCAGCCATGTCACCCTGTCTCTGGTGCTGCCAGGCCTTCACAGAGAGGATGGAGGCCCTTGCTGAGCAGTGGAGGGACCTGCATGCCAGGAGGGCCCAGCTGAAAGCCCACGTGGTAACATCTGGAACAACTGTAAAGGTACACCTGGCACAGCTCCTATACCTCATCCACCTGGTATTCCTGGCACACGTGGCACACCTAGCACATTGCCCCTGCTCAGCCGCAGGAGGGAGGAGCCTTGGGTCAGCACTCCTGGCCAAGCCTCCCCTGAGGCTGGAGCTGTGAGGAACAGGAATTTGTACGCTGGGTAGGAGAGAGCTTATCCGTGCCCTAGGATCTCCAGGGAAGGCTCTCAGCCCTGTCCTTACCCCGGGATCTCCAGGGAAGGCTCTCAGCCTTGTCCCCAGCCGTGTTCCAGGGCCAGGTAAAGGAGGTCTGAAAGGCACAGTTCACCCCAGGTGCTGTCCCCAGGCCAAAGGGACAATGCAAGAGGGGTGACCCTGGGAACAGGGAGGTGGAATGGTCTCAGTGCTGGGGTCTCCTCCCAGTGCCCTTGAGTGACCCAGCTCCACCTTCCTTTGTCTTCCTTCCCCTCTGGCTGTGTGTGGTGCTGGGAAAACCTCACCAGGAGAACGAAAGGCTGCGAACCCAAGCTCTGAAGAAAGCCAAAGAAGAGAAAGAGGAGAATACAAAAAAGGAGAGTGAGCTCTTGAGGGCAAGGAAGGAACTGGAAGCCCTCAGAAAACAGCACCAGAAACTCTCCAAAAAATTGCTGAAGTACTCCTTGTTCAAGAGGTACCTGGAGAATGTGGTGGAGAATTCACAGGTGAGCTTGGACATGGCTCAAGCTTCATCTGGCTTTGAACAAGAGGAGATGAGGCAAGGCTGGGGAAATCAACACTTGATCAAACCCAGAGAGTCCAAGTGGGGTGGGAAGGGTTCCCTTGCAACCAAAGTGAGCCACAGGGAGCAGTGAGAGGAGAGGAGAACAAGAACAGAAGAAGGATTGAGAAAACTGAACAAAAACCATGAGAAGGGGAGAAAGCTCAGTGCTGAGGAGAACGTGTCACCATTCCAGGTCACACTGACGGTTTGGGAGAGGTGAAAACTGCCTAGGAATGGGACCCAGGCAGTTGTCAGGAAAGCTGTGCTGCCTCTCCAGGATGCTGGGACATCTCTTCATGCATCCCTCGTGCTCCTGCTGCCTCCCAGGGCCCGGGGACATGGAGCTGCTGTGCTTCACCCCGGCACTGCTCCCCTGGGGCAGAGCTGTGACACCTGCCCTGTGCCACTGCCGCTGCCAGTTCCAGGCCTGGCACTGTGTGTGTCATTGCCCAGGGGATGTGGCCATGCTCAGGGACCTGCAGGGACAATGGAGAATGGAAGATCTTCCAGCTGGGGTGGCCTTGGCCCTGCTCAGAGCAGGAGAGCCCAGTGAGGGGAGGGCAGGGTGTTACTGACCCCAGGACCCTGTGCTGCAGTTCCAGGACATCGAGGATGTCATTTCCTACTACAAGGCCCTGGTGAGGACACGCAAGGACCTGCTGCAGTCCCAGTGGTGGCACCGGCAGCTGATGGAGCAGGCCAAGGTCCTGCAGCAGCAGATCAGGGCAGAGAAGGAAGCTGAGATGCTTCAGTGCAAGAATGACCTGGTGCAGCTCAAAGAATCTTTGGACCAGGCTCAAAGCGACATCCACCAGTGGGTAAGGAGCTGTGGGGTGGGCAGAGGAGCTCTCCAAGGCCTGGCAGAGTCACGACTGGCTGCTGGCTCCTCCTGCAGCCAGGGGCTCGTGGCAGGGCCCAGCAGCAGAGTGTGCGGGGGCAGGAGATGCCTGATCCCATCCCTCCAGGAAGGAGGAGGGAGAGCCCAGGTGTGGACCAGGTTTGTCATCAGGAAGAGCTGGAAGCAGCAGCAGGTCTGGGAGATGACAGTGACAGTGCTGGGAGGTGACACCAGTGCTGCTGCAGGAGATCTGTCCCTCCTGCGGAGTGGGCACGGCCCTGGCAGGGAGGACATGCCAGGAGCTGCAAAACAGCTCGGCTGGCTCCTAGATCTGCTCCATCACACCGGGCTGAACCAGCTCCAGCCCTGGGCAAGGCCGGGTTCTTCCAGCCCGAATGAGGGTGGAATTCGGGCTCTCCAAGCCGGGGTCTGTGCTGAAGCAGCTTTGCTGGGACGTGTCTCGTGTCCCCCAGGAGGATCGCTGGGCCGAGGCCCAGGACAGCGCTGCCAGGAAGGCCACGGAGCTGAAGTCTCTCAGCATGGCCGTCCAGAGCCTCTTCCAGGCCGCCAGCACTCGGCTCCAGCCAAAGGACAAGGTGGCAGCTGGGGACAGCCACAGGCAGCTGGACATGGTACAGCCAGGGCAGAGCCTGCTCCCTGCTCAGGAAAAGCAGCAGGAATGGCTCTCCCAAGGCCCCAGGCCCAACACACCCCCCACTTCTCCCCTGGGGTCTCCAGGCTTGGGGAGTGGTGGGGACACCAGGCAAAGCTGTCCCTTCCAGCAAGTGGAGCAGGGAGTGGGGCCCTATGGGGGCAGAAGGAGCCAGGCAGGGACAGGGGGTGCAGGGATGCAGGGGTCCAGGGGTGCAGGGACTCGGGGGTGCAGCAATGCAGACCCCACCATGGCCAGGGTTTGGTTTCATTCCCCCACAAAGGCACATTCTGGTGCTTTCTTGTCCTGTCACCTGTCACCATCTGCCCTCCAAGAGGGACAGGCTCCCCTCTTCCTCCTGCCCTGACCCTGGCCTCTCCCTTTCCCACCCTAGATCCAGCAGTTCATCTACGACCTCCAGGACTTCACGGAGGACATGAAGGAGCGCAGCCAACCTCTGTGAGAACCTGCCCTGCCAGTGAGGGAGCAGCAGGGCGGGCAGGGAGAGGAGAGGACGAGAGAACCCCGCAGATACTGCATACTAAAAAAATAGCAAATAATTTAAGGCATCTCTTAATTTCCTGCTGATCTTCTGTGTTCTTCTGTGAGCTTAAATACCCAGAAGCAGAAGAGAGAGAAAAGCAGGAGGGAGTGAGCCCTGCGTGGCTCTCAGGGATCCCAGAGGTCTCACAGAGACACTGACGGTGCCACCAAGAGCTGCTGCCCGCTCTGGACTCATCCCAGAGTACAGAGGATGCTGTGCCTTTGTCCCCTTGCATCTCAGCTCAGCTGTGACCTTTTCAAAGGGACAGGATCATCCACACCCCTCTGGAGAGATGACTCAGCTGTCTCTTCCCTAGCCACCCATGGCCACTCTGTGACCCACGTGGGTGCCTCTCAGTGGTGGCAGGTGGGAGGAACTCATGGGACAGGAGCAGCTCTGTCCCCTGCTCTGTGAGGGACAATTGGGGACATGGCTGTCCCCTGGTCTGTGAGGGATGGTTGGGGACATGGCTGTCCCCTGCCCTGTGAGGGACAGTTGGGAACATGGCTGTCCCCAGGGGCCAGTGGAGGACACCAAGGGACCAAAAGTGAAATGTGGGTCAGAGCCAGAAATGGAAGGGTTGGGGGTCTTGCTGCAGCAGCAGGAGCTGCTCTGGCCACTCCAGGGAACTCCAAAGCCCAGCCTGACTGTTTAGGATCAGGTTTCTGTTCCTCTTTACCCATCCTGCTGTGTTGCAGGAGCCATCACCTAAAAAGGTCCCAGGTCGGGAAAACACCTAGGGAGATTCCACCAGACATTTATTGGTTTGGGCTGAGATCAATGCACATGAAGCAGTGTCACTCCTGTGGGCTGGGCACCTTTCCCAGCACTTCCAGCAGCTCCACGTGCCCAGGGGAGCAGCCTGAGCCTTCTCCAGGAGCAGCTTCAGGGCCACAGGTGGGACACACACAGACCCTGCCCATCCTCCTGCCTGCACCAGCTCTGCCTCCAGCCCAGGCTGGCTCCAAGTCTGGAACCCAGGGCTCTTCCTGGCCTCTGGCTCCCTCAGCCTGACCAAACTCACTGCCTGTGTCACTCGCTATCCCAGTAAGGCCCTGGGAAGGCAGGACAGAGAGGAGCCTTTGGGGTGTGTGGGTAAAGCAAATCCTGTGGGCCAAGCAAATCAGCCTGGAGAGTCTCTGGAGGAGCAGGGAAGGAGTGGCCCAAGATGGGATTGGGTCCAGGATGGAATCGGCTCCAGGATGGAATCAGCTCCAGGATGGAATCGGCTCCAGGATGGGATCGGCTCCAGGACGGGATCAGCTCCAGGACGGGATCAGCTCCAGGATGGAATCGGCTCCAGGATGGAATCAGCTCCAGGATGGGATCGGCTCCAGGATGGGATCAGCTCCAGGATGGGATCGGCTCCAGGATGGGATCAGCTCCAGGACGGGATCAGCTCCAGGATGGGATCGGCTCCAGGATGGGATCAGCTCCAGGATGGGATCGGCTCCAGGATGGAATCAGCTCCAGGATGGGATCGGCTCCAGGATGGGATCAGCTCCAGGACGGGATCAGCTCCAGGACGGGATCAGCTCCAGGATGGAATCGGCTCCAGGATGGAATCAGCTCCAGGATGGGATCGGCTCCAGGATGGGATCAGCTCCAGGATGGGATCGGCTCCAGGATGGGATCAGCTCCAGGACGGGATCAGCTCCAGGATGGGATCGGCTCCAGGATGGGATCAGCTCCAGGATGGGATCGGCTCCAGGATGGGATCAGCTCCAGGACGGGATCAGCTCCAGGACAGGATCAGTCCATCCCAGGTTCCCAGGATGTGCTCCTATCACAGCCGTGTCCTGTGCCAGGGGCTGGCAATGCCCTACATGATGGAGCAGGTGAAGCCACAGCACTCCTTGAGCAGGGTCAGGCCTGTCTTGCTCATGTAGGGAGCCGAGGTTTGCTGTCCCCTCGATGTCATCTTCTTCTCTCGGACAGGAGCTGCGGGAAGGGGAATCCGGCTCTGCCTGGGGACCAGGGCACAGCCTGGAGCTGGTGCTCAGAGCTCCTCTGGGACTGCTGCTGACCCCCTCAGAGCTCCTGCACCATGAGGGCCCTGCCCTGGGTGCTCTGGGAATGTCTCCCAGCACCCTGGGGAGGTGACAGAGCCCAGGAAAGGGGGTGGCTGTCATCCAAGGATGTGGTGTCCATCCTCCAACCACCTGAGGTGTGAGGCAGTGTTAAAGGGCCAGATGAAGTCTGTCAGCTCTAAGAGAGCCCCTCCCCCGCCCCATTCTCATAGGCTGTGGTGGGAAATGTCAGGAGGGAAAGGGATTCTGAACATCTGTTCCAATTCCAGGTATTCCCACCATGTGACCTCAAGCACCAGCATCCCCCCCTTCCATTTCCCCACTCTCCTCCAGGTAAGCCAGTCCCAGGCAGTAAAATCTTTGAGGCAGAATGCTTGGGAAAGGGGACAAAGGCCAGGGAGTTTCAGTGCAAGGAGTAAACCCCATCAGCACCCACTTGCTCTCTGGAGGTAGCTTTTGGAGAGCTTGCTCTGCAGGAACTCGGCCATTTCCTTGTCTTCTTCCCTTTCCCTGTGACAAAGAACTCAGTTACTGCTTGGGAAAGGAGCAGCAAGGCCCCCAAGAGCTCTGGGAAGGCAGGACACAGTCCTGCACTGTCCCTAGCACAAGCAATAGGTGACACCAACTACCTGAGCCTCTCAAACTCCACGTCATCCACCAGGAAATCCCGCGTTTCCACCAGCTTGTGGATCTGCTGCACCAGCTCCTCTTCCCTCTGCCTCTCCTCATTGGATTTCTGGTTCTCTGCAGCACAGAGAGCACATTTCACACCCCCAAGGGGCCACCTACCCCGGCCAAGGCCAGGCCTGCTCTGTTCTGCTCAATTCTGAGCATGGGGGCAAAGCCAACCCAAAGGAAGCAGCTGGATCCAGGCTCTGGCTGCTCAACGAGCAGGAACAACCACCCTGGCTGGAGGCGACAGCTCTCCTGGGGCTCTTCCACCCCCTGAATTAGTGCAGAGTCGCTTGGGCACAGTCTCTGAGCCATCTCCACCTGCTTGCTGGCACAGGACCACTTCAAGTGTCATTTGGCTGCCACACCAAAGGGGAGCATCAGGCTGTGCCCAAGCACCTGCTCTTTGGGGTTAATTAACACTGGCTATCCGCAGTTAATGAACAACCTGCAATCCTGAGGAAGAACCTGTCAGGGTGAAGGTCCCACTGGACAAACACTGCCCCTTTCTCCCCCCGGCTGATGTCAGAGCCCATCATGACCGTGGTGATGATCTGAATCATTAAAGGCACCTTGGCTGGGGACATTTCAAGCCCCAGCCCCGGCTGGGCTCTGAGTAAGCACTGACGTGTTCCTGTCTTTATCCAAACCGAAGGCTGCTGTGGCTGTCTCACAAGAATGGGCATGTGCAGGATTTTTCCAGCACAGACCGGTCTGAGTCAACTTATAAAGACGACAAAAAGAGCAGAATGTCTGCTCTCAGCTGAGTCTGGGAGTGCTGAAAAGGCAAGAAATTAAAGCCCAAATCAGATGAAGGAAAGTCAGGCTCATTTCTCCAGTAGCAGAAAAAAACAATTTATCTCTGCTCTGAGCCATGGTTTAGGGGAAGTCTTGGATAATGAACTGGAAGGTGTTAGAATTAAAAGCCCCCATGAGATTTGGGTCTGTTTTGCAAGGAGCTCTTGTTTTTATGGCAGGATGTTCCTCTTCCCGGCTGGGTCTCCATCTGGATGCTGAGCCAGGTTTATTGAAGCGAGCAGCACCTGAATATTAAGCAGCACCTGGGCTCTGCCTCCGTGCTGAAGGTTCCCAGGCACAGGCAGCACGGTGGCACCTGACAGGCCCACACTGGGCTCTGGGATAGCCCCGGGCACAGCTGTGCCCTGCCTGCCCCCATCTGCCCTGCCACACCTCCACTGGGCCCGGGGAGCGCAGAACCCTTGAGGAGTGCAGAACTCTTTGGAAGCGCAGAACGCTCAGGGAGTGCAGAACCCTTGGGGAGTGCAGCACCCTGGCGTTTGCAGCATCTTCAGAGAGTGCAGAACCTTCAGGGAGTGCAGAACTCTGGGGTTTGCAGCATCCTCAGGAGTGCAGAACTCTCAGGGAGTGCAGAACCTTCAGGGAATGCAGCACCCACATGGAGCTGGCCCAAAGCCTTACCTGGCAGGACCAGGAGTTTCTGGAGCTCTGTTTTCAGCCGGCTGATTTCCTTACAAAGCTGGATGTCGTCCATCCTGCCAAGACACAAATGGAACCTCTGAGGGGGAAAACTGGGAGAGAAGAGGTTAAAAACCCCCAGAGTAACACCCAGCCAGTGCCTGTGGTGGAGATCCCAGATTTCCCTGCCTTCCCATGGGAAATGCCAGCCCACTTCACCCCAGAGTTTTCTTGGGGCGCTGGCTGTTGGCAGAGAGAAAGTTTCATCACCTTAATGATAACAAAGCCTTATCAAAACCTGGCTCATCCACCAGGCAAGAGTTGCTGTGTTTCTCCTGGTCCAAGAAAAGAATCTCCAAAGAGCAAAAGCAAGAACGAAGTGGAAGCTGCTGCCATAGGAAAAGATCTTTTTTATCTTGCCTTCCTGCAGAGTTAAATAAAGGTAGAAACATGAAATGTAACAGAGAGGGTGTGCAGAGCACCAGGGGGGGCCACAGGGACAGCAGAGATTGCTGGGGACACGGTGATTAAAATGAAAATGAACACTCAGACTAGAGTTGGATGATTGTTGCATTTTAATGGAAATTAATTCTGGAAAACTGATAGGGAGAATAAAAGATAATAAATTCTCTTTTCAATTAAAATTAGGAGAGGTTGCAGGGACAAGCACACAAGAGGCTCCTGATGTGGCTGGGATTGCTTCTATCCCTGCTGGTGACAGCCCTGCTGCTGACACTTGTGGCAGCATCACCCAAAGCCGGGTATTCCTGGCTGGCCCCAGGGAGCATTGAGGGACCAGGGTGGAGCTGAACCTCCCACTGGAAATCCAGACCTTTCCTTTTGCCCTGTAAAGGAGAAATGTTCGGTGCCTCGCTGTTTTGCAGAGCACAGACACCTCAGAAATGTTGGAATGTTTTAGTCTGACATTTCCAACAAGGAGCAAACACTGTTTTTTATCGAGGTCACTGCTCTGTTCAGCTGCACATCCCGGGAGTTTTCCATTTCCCTGAGCCCCGCAGTGCAACCACCCTGAACATCACCTTTCTTCCCACTAGGGAATCAAAAAAGGTCCTGCAGCCCCTGTTTCCCACCTCTCTAAGTCTGTCCTCCAGAGCCCCTTCTCCAGCAGCAGCGTCCCAGGAAGGTCCTCAGCCTTCCCAGCCTCACTTCTGGGCCCTGCAGAGCTGAGATCGAGTTCCCACAGCACCCAAAACCTCCCATCCAGGCAATCCTGGAATGTCCCCACACCCACGGGATGGTTTTTGCAGCCAAGCCCACCCTGAGGTTTCTGCAGGAGATTTCCCTCTGGTTTTCAAGGGCGACACCAAACAAAGGGTTAAGGAAACACAGCAGCTGGGAGCTTTGACAGCACCTGAGAGAATCAGGTACTGTTGCCATGGAAAGCCTTCAAGAGCTTTTGATGGCTCCCAAAAAATCCTTTTCAACAACGAGTTCAGGGGGAACTGTGCCTTGAAGGGGCTCCAAATCCGAGCCTCTGAAGCAGCTCCAAGCTCCCACTCACACGGGATTCACACAGGGATTGCCAGGCTGCAGGTCCCTCAGTGCAGGAACCATTGGGGACCATCACACCCAAAAGGCAGCACAGGAGGTGCTTCAGCCCAGGGAATGCCACCTTTGCAAAAATCCCAGTTTGTGCTGGGCTGGCAGGGTGGGATCTGAGGGCTGGGCTAATTACAGCCCTTTAGCGATATTGCAAAACTTAATTAACCCAAACGGTGGATAACTAGTCAGGCCTTTTCCTCCAAACACGTGAAATCTCCTGACAGATCCATGGAAATCATCCTATATCCCCCCAGGTGCTGGTGGGCACCATTGCAACACAGGTCTGAAAGGCCTGGAAAATTTCATTCCAAAACTTACTTGATTATTGAAAGGGAAGCAAGGCGGGAAGCAGCCTCAGGGGCTGAGCTGGGCTCGGCTGGGCAGGAGGAGATGCTGGGGTGTCCTGGGAGGGGAGCAGTGCAGGAGGGGGACAGGGACTCACATGTAGCGCAGCTCTGATTCCCTGCGCACCAGGATCTCCCGGATCCGCTCGATCCTGAAGAGCTCTCCCTCGATGTCATCGACGGTGGTGGTGGAGTCGGCCATGGACACGATCTCGGCCTCTGGAAAAATGAATGGGAGCCACCTGAGGCAGCAGGAGACCAGGAGGGACCTCAGGGCAGCCTTGGGAAGAGCAGCACTTCCCCTGCTCCCAGCACCATTCCGGGCTCTGTGCTGGGAGAAAGCCCCACATTCCCAGGAGTCTCCCCCTCTCCGAGCAGCAGGAGGCCAAGGGAGCTGGAAACTGCATGAGGGAGGGATGGGAATGTCCCTTACTTTTTCCAGAGCCATGGAAGCCTCCAGCATGTCCAGCACAGAGACCTGAGCCTGCCCAGCACCCTCCTCCTGCATGAGCCAGAGCAGCAAAGCTCAGAGCTGAGGAGTCACAGGGGTGAAATTCCTTCTGCTCTCCCCCCCCCATCAGACGCTGGATGAACACCCTTCCATCCTTCCCAGCCCACTGGGTGGAGCCCCCCTGACTAGCTCCCTCATCCTCTGCAGCCCCCACCTGGGGAAACTGAGGCAGGCAAAGGGGGGTCACCTGCTCAGGGTGAGAGGCAGGAGCTTCGCAGTGAAATGTGGGAAAAAGGGGCTGTAATTTCTATTTTAGAGGGATGAAAAGGATGAAAGCCCGACATCCTCTGTCCGTAGCTCTGGCCAGCAGCTCTGCCTCCCCTCTGTGACTCACACAAATCCCACTCGTTTGTTCCCGGCTGTCCCATGGATTTCCTCGTGGGTGCTGTGTGGATACCACAGTGACTCCCAATGTTGTGGAAATAGCTGAGGATTTGCTCCAGGCCAGCTCCCAGCCTGGTCTGGCTCTCAGACACGACACTCAGCCTGTCACCAGTGCCAGGCAGCAGCACCTCCATCACATCCCAGATAATCCACCATTCCCTGTGCTGGGGACAGGGGCTGCAGCAGAGCCAGGCTGTGGGAGAATATTCCAAACCCTTCCAAACACCACACCAGGGGCTAAGTCTGCTTCCTTTGAACCTTCCCAGGACATATCTCCCTCTGAGGTTCTGCCTTCCTGCAGCCCTGGGGCTTTCCCCATGCAGGGAGAGTTCAGCTATGGAGCTGGTCCAGGAGCAGGATTTTCCAGGCAGGGGTGTTGGGAGATGTCACAGTGTGTGGTCTAGGCATTCCAGGCAGGAGCCAGGCCAGTGCTGAGGGTTACAGGGCAGGAAGAGACAACCTCTAAGGCACAAGACCAAACACTCTGTACTCTCTGTCCTCTCCCCATCATGTAATACTGCTGGGGAAACCATTCCCAGAGTGAGATGTACTTCCAAGACTTCCAGCAGGGAAGGTTTATTGTGGAAATCCCATGATTTGGATTCGTGTGAGTGGTTTGAAGAGTTTTCTGCTTTTTCTGGCTTGGAAACTCATGAGGATTTCTCGGAGGTTGTCTCCCTCTCCCCAGGCGGGAAGGTCAAGCTCAGCTGATGCCTGGGCGTGGCTCCTCCCTCATTCCCTGTTCGGAGCCTCAGGATGCTCCCAGGAGCCAGGACAGACGGACCCCTGGGCTGGGCAAGGTGTGAGGCTGGATGAGCCCTCCAGCAGCTCTGCACAACCCCCTCCTTTTGCCTCGTTGCCAAGGGATCGGCCTGTGGCTGTTACAGCATCACGATGCGGTTGCTAAGGGACCAGAGTGCGGTTGCTAGGGGACCAGGATGCTGAGGTCCCTCATTCCGAGCATTCTGGGGCTCTGCTACCCCAAAGTTCCTCTGGCCTGGGATATTTTGCTGCAACTGCCCTAGCTGAGCAGCTGGGGATGGCCCCAGAGGCCCGCGGCAGATGCTGGCAGATGTGCAGGTACCAGCACAGCTGGAGGGGCAGGTGGCAGAGCTGGGATGTGCCTGTGGGCAGCCACTGTGCCTCAGCTCAGCCCCAGAGCTGTCACCAAAAGCTGCATTGCTGGGTCCCCTCTGTGCCCAGGTGGAGGTTACAAGGCTGGTGGCTGTCCCGATGTGCCAATAAACACAGAGACAGATAAACGCAGAGCTTCCTGCAGCCTCCGTCCCCAGGGACACCAACCAGTCCCGGGGGCGCGGGGGCGGGTCTGGGGAGGGGGACAACCACTCCTGGCGTGCCCGGCTGGGGAATAATCCGGAATGTCTCTGATCCCTGCTGGGCTGAAGTTCTCAGCCAGGTATTTCCCAGGGGGGATTGCCAGGGTTTGGAACCTCTGTCAGCATCCCTTCCTCTCCCTCTCATCCCAGGATGTCATCGGCACAACCATTCCAGGCGGGAGAGGTGACTCCTCGCCTGTGTAGGCAAAGGGAGGGGGTGACAACGCTGGGAGGGGAGGAGTGACAGTGCTGGGAGGGAAGGAGGTGGCAGGGCTGGGAGGGGAGGAGATGGCAGGGCTGAGTTGCTTTCCCTCACCTGCAGCAGGAGACTGGGATGTCATTCCAGCCCCCGGGCAGTGCCTACAAGAGCAGGAAAGCTCCTGGCTCGGCTATGGGATGGCTCCCATCAGGTGTGGCTGACACCACTCTGCTCTCACACACTGCTCTGAAGTCACCCTTCTGTTGGACACTCGCCAGGTCAGGAGTGTCCTGTGACATGGGGACAGTGTGAAGGTCACGGCACAGCCCAGCCAGGGCTGCAGGGCTCAGCTGGAGGGTGCCAGCCCTTGGCTGTGCCTTCAGGTGCTGTGGTCATGTCCTGGTACTCTGCATCCCTCAGGAATTCCAGGGAACTACTCTCCAAAGCAGTCGGTGCTGGACAAGAAGCTCTGACAGGACCTTCGTGTCCCTGGAGCTGCTGAATTCAGAGCAAGAGCAGAGGGAGGGCAGTGCCAGGAGAAAAACTCCCGGAAAATGAAGCCCACAAACCCCGGAAGGGAGCACCTGGAGAAGGGGACACCCAAGGCAGGGTATTCATTAAAGCTGGGATCAAGCCCACAATCCAAATCCCTCTTTGGGGACAGACAGGGATGGCCCCATGTGTGGCCACACTGCCCAGGGATCCCTCTGTTCCCACAGCTCTCCCACACCAGCACAGCCATGCACAGAACCGTCCCCCTCCCCCCCCACCCTCACGCACAGAAAACTCCACAGTGCCTGAGCCAAAGGGATCCTGCCTGGCACCATTTCAGCCTGGCAAACCAAGGAGGGAGAGAAAGCTTTGACAGAAATTTGGAGACGCTCTAATCAGGCCCCAGGGAGGGGCCTCCACTAATGAGTGTAATAGCCAGAGGCTTCCATTTCTGATGGTTTGGGGAAATCATTTGGACAGCCAGCAGCAAGCCTGGGATGAGTCACCGCAGCCAACAGAGCAGGGTGAGCTTCAAGCAATTTTCTTCATGATTGAAGTTGGGAAATCTGTGGAGGGGACAGAACTCTTCATGAGGGCAACATCCCACGAAGCCTCTAACTCACCTATGTGTTTTCCTCTGCTCCTGACATCAGCAACAGGCAATAGGGACAGGGATGTCCAGGCCATACCCAGCGCCCTGAGTCCAGTCCCTGGCCCATCCCGATGTCACCCAGCTGCTGGAGCAGAGGACCCGGGTGATGAAGGTGCTCAGAGCCCCACGGGAGGTGTGGGGGAGGAAACACGCTGCCAGGAGAGGCACAAAGGAAAAGGACCAAAACTTCCCACAGCTCAGCCGGGAGCTGAGCATCTTCGTGGGCACCAAACACACCCCAAGCAGTACCCAGCAGGATGCTGGAGTCGGCTGATCCCTCCTCCCCTTCCTCTCTAGCTGCCTGTCCCTGCCCCGCTGTGTGCAATGGGCTGAGGGGGAGCAGTGGAAGGGGAGAGGTCAGAGGGGTGGCAGAGCAGAGGGATTGCAGCGCCTCCCCTCCGCGCAGCCCAGCACTGCGACCCTTCCTCCCAGCCCAAGGTCGAGGGCTCTGCTCAAGGCGATTCCCCTGCTCGGCATCTCCCGCTCTTCTTACCCGGGGTCCTACTGCAGGAACTGGTCAGAGAGGGCCAAAGGCAATGAAGGACAGGGCGACCGCTGCTGTGCCCCGGTCACAGCCGTGCCCAGGGCCGGGCATGGCAGCGCAGCCGCGCCGTGTCCGGCCGGGCAGCAGCAGCGAGATGTGACCGTGCTCCCCCTGTGAGTCCCTCCACACATCCCCCCTGCCGCCACTCTTCCTCCCCTCCAGCCCCCCTTCCTCCCACCCAGTCCCTTCTCGCATTCCTTTCTCACCCCCAGCCACTTCTTCCATCCATCCATCCATCCATCCATCCATCCATCCATCCATCCATCCATCCATCCATCCATCCATCCCTCCTTCTCCCCCACTCCCGATGGCCGCCGCGCGGGGCTCTGGCGGCGCCGATGCCGGTCCGGGGACTCCCAGCTGGGCTCCTTTTGGTGGGTGAAGCCGCCGATTCCCCGCCAGCTCCCGGGGCTCAGGTGCCCGGATTGTCCGGAAGCCCCGGAGGCGGGGGAAGTTGGGTTCGGGCGATGCCGGTCCCGTCCCGGTCCCGCCGCGCTCACCTGGCCCCGCTCCGGCCGGCGGCCACCGGGTGGATTCCATGGATCCGTACCGGGGAGAAGCGCGGCTGCCCTCCATCCGCAGCCCAGCGCGCTGTGCTCCGCCGGGGCGGGGGCTCCCGCCGCTCCTGCTGCTCACACCGATCCCACCGCTCCCACCGCTCCTGCTGCACTGCTCCTGCTGCTCCCACCGCTCCTGCTGCTCCCTCCGCACCGCTCCTGCTGGTCACACCGCTCACACCGCTCCTTCTGCACCGCTCCTGCTGCTCACACCGATCCCACCGATCCTGCTGCTGCCGCTGCTCCCACCGCTCCCTCCACACTGATCCCGCTGCTCCCTCCGCTCCGCCGGGGCGGGGACTCTCGCTGATCCCGCCGCTCCGACCCCACGGCTCCGCTCCCTCCGATCCCACTGTTCCCACGGTCCCTTCCCCTCTGAGCCCCCCGCGTGCAGCCCCCGCCCTCCGCAGCTTCACCCGGCTCATGCCCCGGGGCTCGCCCCGACCCCTTTAGGGCTCTTTCGCCCCCAAACGCGCAGCATCGGCAGCGACGGTGACAGCGGGGACCGGGCACTGAAGGCGCCCAGGCTCTAGGGGACAAGGGGCTGGGACACGGGGTGCCGGGGGTGAGGCACAGCACCCAACAGCCCCCCAAAGCCCCTGCGGAGCCAGGGCAGCTGCGCTTTCTGGTAGAAGCAACTTTTCCCCATGGAAAAACCCAACAACGAGAGTTTGAGCAATGTTCCAAGGGCTGAAATCTGGCACGGTGGCAGCAGCCACCTCAGCAAGATACTGGTGGTCCCTCCTCTCTCTGGCCAGGACAGCAATGACCAGGGCCACTGTCCTGAAGGCTGGGTCCAGCAAACGGCACGGGAAGATGGGGATGGGTGTGGGCTGCAAACCCTTCTGCTCACAGGGGTTTGTGCTCCCAGAGCACTTGGCTGTGCTTCACAGCTGTGGAGGAACACACTTCAACACCCCCTTCCCCAAAACACACGGAGGGGACACACAAGTGTTCTCTGCTGGGATACTTCTCAGCCAGGAGGTGCCTGTAGGTGACACGGATGTCGCCATACACAGCTCCAAGGGCTCAGGGACACCCCAGCTCAGCCAGGCGGCTCAGAGACACTTTGGGAAGTGCCACTGGCTGGAGAGCAGGGACACAGCGACACTAGGGAGGGGTCTGGGGGATCAGCCCCTGCCCAGAACCAGCCCATGGGCTCTGCTCGCAGCAGCCACACCTCCAACCAGTGAAACACAAACCTGAGCAAAATCTTGAAATTCCCCCGTCCAATAGCCAAAGAGGAGCTCCCGACTTTTGATCCAGTCAAGTGATTTGAAGCAGAACAGGTGTCAGAGAGATGGTGCTTCATTCTTTGAGGATAACTGTGGAACACAACGAGGAGGCAAAAATTAAGAGTCTCTGTGTAAAAAACAGGGGGAAAAGACAGGACATGGGAGCTGCTGCTCTGGGATGGAAATGCAGCAGCAGCACCATGCTCCAGAACTCCTCTGAAAATGCAGCAGCACCTCTTCCAGGAGCACAAAGCCAGGAGGTCATGGAGGTGGGCTGTGAGCTGGAATGGTGATCCTTGACAAACAGAAAGTTCGAGTATTCCATAGTATTGCTCAGGAATGCCCAGGGTTTGTAAGAACTGCCGAGCTCCCAGCTGAGGGACAGGGCCACCTCAGGATTGGTTTGGGTGTCTGGGTGTGCAAAGAAGGAGAGCCATGAGAGAGCCTATCAGCTCATTAAATGATGAGCACCCACCAGCCCTGGAAACAGCGGGGTTGCAGTGACTCACCTTGTTTTGGTCGCTCAGAAGTGCAGAGAAAATGAACCTGTAAGTATTTTAATCAATTCTTCAGGCCAATACTCTCCAGGATGACTTTCACTGTGAGTAGCCGGATCTGATGCTGCAGGCTGGACTTGAGTTTAATGCATTTTATACATGCTCACTTTATCCCTAATAAAAGCACGGGAGTAAATCAGAGAGTCCAGAGTCAGGATGAAATCCACACACCATTGGATCTGCTGGATTGGATAGAATCTACTGGGCAAATCCACTGTGCAGAGGGAAGTGCAAATCAGGGACAGGAGCAGCCTGGGCTTCTTCCCTCGCCCAGGTCTTGGAATTCTGAGCCTGAGGAATTTCAATGGGATCTTCCCCTGCTCCTTCTTAGGGAGATGTGCTTTTGCTGTGAACAAATGTGAGCAGGATTTAAGGGAATGCCCAAAGCTGAAAATCAGTGTAATAATCTTGCACAATGAAGGGTTTTTTTAAAGATTATCAATCCATTCAACACATTCGGTGCTGATCCAGGGGAGTCACCCCTCTCCACAGCTCCAGGATGGACAGGCATCTGTCACTGCAAGGCTTCTCCTCGTGAAACTGGAATCCAGCAGCTGCTGCTGTCCTGAGGCAGATGAAAAGGGCACAGCTCACCCAGGTAATCGGCTTCTGACGAGGGCAGCGCTGGCAGCTGAAGCAGCAGCTGCATTTCAAACCATTCCAGCTCTTTCTGTGCCTCTCACAAAGGCTCTGGATGTGCTGCGTGCAGGGCTGAGCCTGACTGCAGGCAGATCCCCCATTAACACGCTTTGTTCCTCAGGTATTACACGATAATAAGACCGGGAGAAATTCTTGACATCAAAATTGCTCCACTCGTGTTTGAATTCCTGGGGGAAGATAACATCTTAATAAAAAGTTCCAGCTATTCTTGGCACGGGGACAATTCTATCTATAGAGCCACTCCAGCAGCGCATTGTGCTGGCTGAGGATCGGTGCCAGGAAGAGAGGGAGCTAATTACCCTGAAAGCATCTGATGTGCAGATAATGCGGGATCGATGCATACACAGAAAAGAATTATCGCCCAGGAGTCCTTTCCTTGTCTCCAGCGCTTCCTGCCGAGCCCACAACACGGCAGGGTGACACACTGCCAGGCTATTTGCATATGCCATATTAAATATGCATTTCCATAAATATTCTGCTTTTGCAGCTGCCTGTCTCGGGGCTTGCGAGCCTCTCAGGCAGATGTTACTAAAATCCATCCCTCTGCACAGGAATGATGCTATTCCCTGACCAAGGAGTACCTGATAACTGACAGCAGCCTTTGCTGGTGGCTGAAGGCACTCTAAGGCTCGCTTAAACTCAATTTAAAATCTTTTGATGACATCGCACCACCGATCTTTCATTGATAAACAAAACTTACCTCCTGGAGAGGGGATGGAATCTGTGCTTGGAGGTGAAGGCAGGGCAGGTAAGGAGGTTTAACCCAGGAATGGGTTAAAAGAGAAAGGCTGGAAACCAGTAACTTCCAGCTGGGAATAACGTGGGAACAACTCAGTGTGCAGGAGATCCTTTGGCATGGACTGAGCGCTGCTCTCTGCTTGTGCACCTCTGCCCAGGTGTTACTTTGGGGTCCCCTGGTTAGTGAGGGACAGACACAAACTCCCCTTTCTCTTTCTGGAGTTGTGGCTGTCCCTGCCTGGGAGCAGCCCTGCTCAGGATCCAAGTGCCCCAGGCAGGATCAGCTTCCAGGAGTGCCAGCCTGGACGGATATCCCATCCCGCCCTCCGAAAATTCCCAGCTCACAGAAGGGACACCAGTCGGGAGGCTCGGCTGCTTCCTGGAATGTCACCTGGAATGCCGGGGACACTTTAAATCACCACCAGGAAATGCCCAGGTGGGCCGGGCCAGCCGCTGGCTCTGAGCACACCGGGAGGGTTTTCCCAGCAGATTCCAAGCAGGAGCTCACTGAAATCCTAGAACACGACACGGCAGAGAGTCTGCAGCAAAACCGTCTTTTACAAATGAGCTAATTTTTTATTCGCATCCCTTATAAAGTGCAAAGAGTTCACAGCCGCCTTGGAAGAGTTCTGTGTGCTGTCAGCATGTCAATAATTTCCATTTGGTTGTGTCACAGCCCGGATCACAACTGTCACCCACAGCCTCAGCAGCAGCTCGGGCAGCAACAATGCAAATTTGGTTTTTTACTAAAAACTCAGCTACATTAACTTAACCAATGTACACCCGAGATATCCTTTTAGGATTTTGGAAGCAAAATCATCAAGTTAAAAAAGGAAATATTACAAAAAAGGTAGAATGCTATAAAGTAAGAAAATAAGATTTATAAGTTTGTTTGTTTTGGTTTTTTTAAATAAAAATCTCTCCTGTCAGTTATAGCCTGTATATATTTAGCACTTTAGAACTGCCAGTGATTTCTGGATATTATCATTATACCAGGTTCCCTTTCCACCACACAGAGTTAGGTGCAGATTACTGGATCCCATGCTGCTGTATCCAATTCCTGTTAAAGCCCTCATCCTTCATAGCCTTTACCAGCCAGTCCTTCTCGTTCTCCTCCTCAGAGTCACTCATTTCACTGGAATCAGCAGCCAGGAGCCGGGAATAATTAATTTTCCTCTGCCGGGGCAATCTGGATTGGACAATTACGACGAAGAGCATCCAGAGCCCGAGCCCCACGCAGCTGGCCTGGAACAGCACTGCCAGACCGAAGCGCTGCACCACAAACCCCCCCGAAAAGCCGCCCAGGCCGGCTCCTGCCGCGCAGAGCGACCCGAGAAGGGCGTGCAGGGCGCGCTCCGTGCCCGGCGTAGCGATGTCCCCCACTGTCCCCTGCAGCCGCCACCGCAGCGCCCCGCTGCTGAGGCCGGACAGCGCCTGCACGGGGAGCGCTGCCCACGGAGCGCGGAGCAGGGAATAACTCAGGAGCTGCGCTGCCAGCACGGCCAGGCTCAGCAGCTCCAGCCTGCAGCCCGGCAGCGCCCGCAGCAGCTGCCCCCGGAGCGGGTGAAGGGCCAGCTCTGCCAGCGGGCCCCCAGCCACCCAGAGCCCCATAAGGAGCTCGCTGCTGCCCTGGTCCTGCAGCTGCCACAGGAGGAAGTTGTGCCCGGCAGAGCTGGCAGCACCCACGAGGAACACGGTGCCCGCGAACAGCAGCGCCCGGCTGTCCCCCCGCAGCAGGGACAGCGCTTTGGTCAGCCCGGGAGCACGGGCGCTTTTCCTGGGAATGTGGCCGGGAAAGAAGACGCTGACCATCAGGGAGAGCATTACCAGGACAGCGTAGCCGTAGAAGTGCACGGCGAGGCGGGGGATGGAGCCGCCGAGGGAGCAATCCAGCTGATCCACCAGCACGGACACGCCGCACGCTCCGGCGGCAGCGCCTGCTGAGCCCCACAGCCACAGCCGCCCGTACCTGTCCGTGGAGTCCACAAAGTCCAGGTACTCGTAGACACTCTCATCCATGCTCCATTCCAGGGAAACGGCCAGCAGCTCCCAAAGCACCACGGCGCCCAGCACCATGAGAAAAACCTGGTACTCTCCGTTCTGGGAGATGCTCTGCACTGCCTCGAAGTTGACATCTCGAGATTCTGGAAGGTTTTCGGATACGTGGGCATCTCCAAGAGCGGGAAGAGCTGTTTTAAGCAAAGCTGGCTCATTACTCCCAGTAACATTTAGGCTTTCCTCAGCATTATCACTTAGATCGGTTGCAGCAGAGCCCGGAGTTTCCCCCTGGAGCCCAGGGAAGGGAGGTCCGTAGGATGCCGGCCTTTCTGGTTCGGGTGTCTGCTGATCGATGCCTTTCGCTGTCCAGCCAGAAGGAGCATCCAAGAAGCCTTTTCCCTTTGGATCACCTTCCCCAACCCCTCTGCCGCGTTCCTGACGCGCACCTGTCGTGCCCAAGAACCCCTGGGAGGTTGAACTGCCCACAGCGGGCTTCCTGCTCGCTGCCAGCACGTCAGCTGCTGTTGTCCCCGTTCCCCTTGGCACGGCTGTCGTGTGCGTCAGAGCGCTCGAGTTTAATGCTCCGTAACTGCTCCAGCCGGGGCTGGGCACCGGGACGGTCCTCGGGTCGGGCATTGCGGTGGGCACCGGAACGAGCAGAGTGGAAGGGAGCACAGAGGGCAGCGGGGAGGGCAGGGAGCCGGGCAGGCCGAGCCGCAGGCTGCTGTCGCAGCCCGTGTGCCCCGTGCCCCCCGCGGGCGGGATGAGGGTGAGAGCCAGGCTGGCCCCGGCCGAGCCCAGCACCGAGCCCGCCAGCAGCAGCCGCCCGGCGCGGCCCCGCGGGCAGCACAGGGGCACGGCGAGCGCCGCCAGCTGCCGGGCCCCGGCCGCGGCCCCCACGAGCGGCGCGGGCAGCCCGAGCAGCCGCAGGTAGAGCGGCAGGAAGGGCGCGGCGCAGCCCCGGCCCGCGCCCTGCAGCAGCCGGAACAGCGCGGCCAGAGCCAGGGTCCGGCCCACGTCCCAGCGCTCGCTCATGGCCCCCGCCGCATGTCCTCACCCGCTGTCGCCACCGCCGCTGGCCCCGCCGGCCCCGCTCTGGGCGGAGCGGCCGCACCTGCGGTACCGGGGCGGCCCCGGCGCGGCTCCGGCCCAAGCGCACCTGCCCCGCCCCGGGGGATGGCGGAGGCGCAGCGCCTTCTGCGGACCGGCAGGGGAATGGCCCGGGACCAGCACGGAAATGGCCCAGTATAGATGGGAATGGCCTGGGAGCGGAACGGCCCGGGACCGGCACGGGAATGACCCGAAACCGGAACAGGAATGGCCCAATACAGACACGGGACGGACCGGCATGGGAATGGCCTGGGGCCAGCACGGGAATAGCACGGGACTGGCATGGAAATGGCCCGAGACTGACATGGGAATGGCCCAGTATGGACACGGGAATGGCCCGGTACAGACACGGGAATGGCCCGGTGCGTCCCTGTCCCACAGGATCCCGGGATGGCTCGGGCTGGAAGGAGCTGCAGCGATCATCGGTCCAACGGCCCCGCGCGAGCCGGGGAGCGGCGGCTGCGGCTCCGCTGGGCTCGGAGGGGACCAGCCCCGGACTCGCCCTCATCCCGGTCCGCCGGGCCACAGAGGACACAGACAGGAACCACATGGAACGGGATTGTGTCCAGGTGGAATATTCTGGAATATCCCTCGTGTGGACACTCCTCACTCTCTCTGGACAATTTGTTCAGGGGTGGTCACTGCACAGGGAAGAAATAAATCCCATGTTCAGGTGGAATTCCTGGGCATCTGTTCCCCAGCATTGTGCAAACACACGATGACAACCAACTGGCAGTTTCAGCTTGGGTTTGTCTTAATTTCTTTCAATTGGCATTAAAAAGATTGCACCCTCTGGTATAAGTCATCCATGACACCTATACAAATAATTTATCATCCATCTACATCATTTACAGCTGTACAGAACAAACTCAGACACACAGCCCACACTCCAGCCCACCTCAAAGCCTTTTAGCTTTTTGAGCATTTTCTTGGTGTGCACAAACCTCACAGAGAAGCCCTGAAGAGGCAAAGGGGTGCAGAGCCACTGTTCACCCCTTAAACCCCCCATTATCCCAACAACAGCTGCTTGTGCAGGAGTTTCCTGATGTGCCTGTGACCCTCCTGCCTCCCTTCAGGGACAGAATGTTTGCTGCCCAAGTCTGGCACAGGTGAGCACCTAAAATATTTGGGTAGTGAGGTGAAAACCTGATCCTTGCTGGGCTGTGAGACATCTCCAAAATAAATATTGCTGCTGCCAGCTCCCCGGGCTCCACAGGACAGCCAGCACCACCTGCCACGGATCTTCCTCACTCTTCCTGAATGGAGGAGCTCAAAGCCTTTCCCTGACTTGTGCTAGAGGTGAAAGCTGAGTCCTGCAGCATGGCTGTGCCCTTGGCAGGGCTGTCAGCCATGGTCACACTGTCACTGGCAGGGCATGGCTGTGCCCTCCGAGCCTATCCACCTCTGCTGGGGCAGCTCTTCCACACCATTGCCATTTAAAGTCACCGCGGGTCGCTTTTAGTATGTTTTCTTTTCCCATGTCCTCTGTGCTGACCCCACGTCATAACTCACACTGCCTTTTCCCGTTTCCTTCACTGCATGACTCCAGCAAAAGTGTTGATGGGCAGTAGCAGAGATTTGGGCAGGTACTTGACAAGCCCCACGTCTTCTGTTTCGTGAGGACTGAATTTCATGGTCCTGGTCTTCTGCAGGCAGTAGCTGGGCTCGAGGCAGGGAGACACCTCCAGGCTGGAAGAGCACAGAACACATTTACTGCATGTTCAGACCTGATCTCCGAACAAACCCCACCTCTCTGCACTGCCTGCTGGGGGAGGGCTCTCCCACTGCGGGGCGCAGCTGCTTTTATGCTTTTTCCAGCTGGGTTTGACTGCAGAGATGAGCTGTTGTGTGTGTTTGACACAAACCCAAGGTGCTGAGCCTGGCTCAGTGTGACTCAGGAATTCATAGTTTATACTGGACCTTGAACCATGCTCATCCCATGTCACTGCAGCTGCTCCAGGCACATTATTCCCACAGGGCTGGGTCCTCTCCCTCACCTGCACCTGCTGGAGACTCCCAGGCGAGGGATGCAGTCAGTGCAGAGAGCATCAGCATCATGATATAATTGATAATTCAGAAGACTTAAACTCTGTTTGTCCCTGGAGGTGTCTGTTTTTTTACTGGCTCAATGACAGCAACTTTTGTGTAAAGAACCATTTTATTCCTCACACCATCACCCGAAAACACAAATGTGGGGGAGCCCTGCTTTCCCTGGAGAAGGAACGTGGGGTTTTTGTCTTGGATGAGGATCAGGGCTCCCTGGAAGGCAGGAGGGGATGCAGGGCAGATGTGCAGAGCATGGCACCCCAGGATTCTCACCTGATCACGTCCCTGTAGGTTCTCCTGCTGTCCTTGTCCAGTCGCACTGTGAAGGGTCTCTGATCTGGGCTCCTGATCTTGATATTCCGTGTTTTGAATCTGTTTGTCACAGCCTGGATGAGGAGAGAAGGGGAAGCCTGCTGAGGGTGTCCCTCTCCTTCCCGGGCTGTGTGCCGCGTGTGACAGGGACAGAAAATGACATTTCTCTGGTTTTCTTTCTTAACCTCCGATGTGACACAAAGCAAATCCTTTCTCAGAATTCAGAACCTGGCCATGTTTTGAAAGGACAGACTTTCCAAACTGGCAGTCCCTGAACAGTCCCTGCTGTGAGTTTGGGATATTTCCTGGGGCGTGGTCTCTTCTCCATGGCCATGGAGTGTCTCTGTGGGCAGTGGGGCTGCAGCACCTCGGTATTCCCAAAAGCCAGGTGAAAATGAGCAGAATGTGCTGGCTAAAACCACCAGCTTGGAGCCAGCCCTGAGGTCCAAATGACCGAGGCACACTAATGTTTAATGCCACCCAAACTGCAGTGGTACATTACCACGGGCACATGCCTCCTCTGGGGTCTACTGGAGCTCTCAAGTAAAACAAAAAGGAAGTCAACATTTCCGTCCCCACTCTAACAAATTCATCTCTGTGAGCTGATAAATAGATTCAGTGAAATTCCTGCTCCTTGTTTATGCTTTGTTGAATTATTTTTTGTGATTCTGAGAGGAATAACACAGGGAGACTACTGCAGCTGAAGGTGTGGAACTGATGGAGTTGATGGCAGAATATAGTGCCTGCCCTGGAGCCAAGTGGGGCCAAGATTTTTTCCTCCACTTTGTCCCTGTGGTCACAGAATAACCCCAGCAGCAGCTCAGGCATTCAGGGGCTCCTGAGGCAGGATTCAGTGTGGCACTGACCAGCAGGGATGGCACTGAGCAGCAGGGAGGGCACTGACCAGCAGGAGTGGCACTGACCAGCAGGGATGGCACTGAACAGCAGGGAGGGCACTGACCAGCAGGAGTGGCACTAAGCAGCAGAGATGGCACTGACCAGCAGGGATGGCATCTGGGGTTTTGGCTCAAACATCCAGACTTTTCCATGGATAATAATTACAAAATGCCCTCCGAGCAGGTGGTCCCAAAGCCTTCTCCTCCCTGCAGGGCTGCCCCTTTCCCCTCTGTTCTAAGGGACTTTGGCCCCTGAGGATCCCACGGGTACTCACAGAGAATGACCGTCCTGCCAAGTTGTTGATCCTGATGATTTCGGTGATGGTCACACTCAGACAGCCCAGGTCTGTGACACAAGCAGAGGGTTGGTCTGAGGCCACAGAACTGCCTCAGCTCAGCCCCACGTCTGGCTGCACTGACTATGGACACATAGGATTCCATAGGCAAAGGAATTGTATGGGATCATGCTCGGGGTGGAGAGCTCAGAGGCTGTGCTTTGAAGGAAAAAGGCTGGAGCAGAGGGCAGATGCTTAAATCCTGTCTGAGCCTCAGACACATCATTCCTGAGAAAGCCCCAACCAAACCATGGGGACACCAATATTCCTGTCACTGATCCCACTCCACAGCCCAGACACAGCTGGCATCAAGGGCTGTAGCCAGATTTACTGCACGGAGCACCAGAAACCTCAGCAAAGCAGGAGGAACCCACCTTCAGCCTCCTCAGCAGGGATGGCTTTCATCAGCAGGCCCGTGGAGCGCAGGGACAGGGCCAGCTCCTTCTGACGGTCACTCAGCACAACCTGCGGGCAAGCGGCAGTGTCCTGGCAGTGCCCCTGGCAGGGGGCTGGGGACACTTTGTCACAAATACAGGGTGAGCTAAGAAGTTCACCACAGCCTCTCTGTCCATGGCTGGAGAGCAATTCCAGACAAAGAGGGACTCCTTTTAGGAGATCTGTGCCCTGCTGGGCATCCCTGGGAACAGAGACATTTGGGGTGCAGGAGCCCCCCTCACCTTCCTGTAGGTCACTGTGATATCGATGCCAGGGCCATCCAGGCTGCTTTTCTTCTTGGTCGTGTTCAGCTCTGCGAGAAGGGAACCGGGTGGGATTGAATTTCCCTCATCCCACCTGTCTGTGGTCAGCAGAGAGGGATCCTGTCATGGGCTGAGCCACCCCAGTGTCACACAATGGCCTTCTGTCTCATTTTGTCCCCTCTGTCCCTGCCTTGGGAACTGAGGCTCTGTGCCAGTGGGACGGGCTCATTGCAGCCTCTGTGCCCAGCCCCAGGGACAAATATCCATTGGATTGGACAGCAGAGTGCACTGATGGAGGAGCTGGACAGGGTTTCTGAACAGTCCAGCCTTCAAGTGCTCTTGTTCCATCTCTGGCAACTTAAGGAACTGGATTTCTAAGGGAAGCCCAGCTTGTCTCCTCAACTAAATCAGGACTCTGGCCCAACTCCCGAGTGCCCTGGAGCCAACCAAAGGCACAGACCACCAACCCTGGCTGAGCCCAGGAACCAGCAGCCACCAGGGCTTGAGTTCAGCCTGATTTCCTGGGCCCAGGAGGGACATGTTTAGGGAAGTCTGGTCAGGAACAAGGAATATTGCCCATGGCCTGGAGCTCTGCAGGCTAAGGGATGGCATGGGTGGGATGCGGGGATGGCAGGAGCCCTGTTCAGGCTGGGGCTGGTGGGACACACACACCTCTGTGGGAGGGACTGTCCTGCACCTGGGTCAGCAGCTCCGTCAGGAACACATCCTCAGCTGGGTCCTGCGCTGGGTCCCGGAACAGGACCTGAAAGAGAGACACATCCCTGAGAGACACATCCCTGAGAGACACATCCCTGGGAGGATCATCCCTGGGAGGAACATCCCTGAGAGACACATCCCTGAGAGGAATATCCCTGCCAGGAACATGCCTGAGGATGTCTCGTCTGTCACTCTGAGGTGTCACACGTGGCTTTTAGCTTCTCCAGAGCAGCCAAGGTGGAGCTGGAACCTTTCCATGGCACTCTGGGATGGGGGAACTGCCTGGCTCAGCTTCCTGAGCTGAGTGTGGCGGCCCTTGCCAGGAGCCCCGGGGACCTGGCCAGCCGAGCCACGGGCAGTGTCCCCTGCCACTGGATGTCACTGTGCTCTCAGAGATGAGCCAGCTCCTAGCCACACGCCCCCATCACCGGGAGCACTGCCCCCAGGCCAGGCTGAGATTCAGGGAACGCAGTTTCTCTCTCTGATCCAGCCTAAATCTCCAGGTCACTTCAGCCCTATGGATTATTTTCTTTTCATGGGCTCGTATCGGGCAAGGTGTGAAGAGCAGGGCCTGGAGAACCTCTGCCAGGCTCTCCTGGCCCCACAGCCAGTTCCTGTGGGACTTGGCTCACACCTGTGGGCATTTCCTGCAGCCACAGAGGAACGGGGGGGGGGGGGGGGGGGGGGCTGAGCCAGAAGGGAGAATAGGGACAGTGTTTGTGGCCAAGGCAGCCTCACACCCTGCAGGACAGCAGAGCAGCTCAGGGGCCTCTATCTGAAAACCACATCTAGAGACAGCTCCTCACCCCTGCCTGAATCACCCACACTCTCACTACCAAGTTTTACCTTTGAGGAGAGAAAGAGGAAGAAAATTTCACCAGAAAATCCAAATGCCCAGCCACAAACCAAGGCCCAGGTGCTCCAAGGACTGGCAGGCTGTGGGTTATTGGTGCAGTCCTGGGGATGATCCACCAGGAATTACCAAAGCTCTTTGCAAACCTTGTGCCAGTTTACTCAGGCCAGTTTGCTCCTGTGCTAAAATAGGTGCCACAGTGGCTGTGAGCAGATTAAAAGGAGCTCTGGTGGTGCATCAGCCTGAGCTTTGAAGGGGCTGCCAGAGGAGCAGGGAGGGGAGGGTTAATGTTGTAAGCCCGAATTTAACCCTTCTTTGCTCTCCTGTCAAATGCCATGCTCCACTCTGATACCATTTCAGAGCAAAGCTGGCAGGAAATAAATCAAATGGTGCCACAGGAAACCCTGCAAAGCCCCTGCAGGTACAGGGAGGTTTTGGCAAAGCTGCTCAGCAAAGCCCTGTTTGCTCCCAGCATCTGATGCAGGAGGAGGTACCAGGGCTCCTGAGCACCCCAAACCCAGCAGAGTAGGAAATCTGTGACCCTGTGGGGAATTTCAAGGCTCCCTTTGCTGAGCTGAGATCCTGCAATGGCCCTGCCAGGACCACTGGCTCCAGCTGAGCTGAGCTCCAGGGTTGCCAGCTCTAGGAGCTGGCAGGGAGGGATGAGCTGGGGGAATGGGGATCCAGGCTCGGATCTGCTGGGAGCCCCCAGACCCTGCTGGCTCTGCAGCAACTCTGCCAGCCCTTGCAGGGCCACTGAAGGCTGTGCCACCCACCTTGACAGAGTGCACCTGGAAGCAGACGGGCTGGGTGCCCATGCGGGTGTAGTAGGCGATGACATCGGTGAGGAACAGGTCGGTCACCAGGGCCCTGCTCGGCGACGACGGCTGGGGGGCAAATCACAGGCTGGGTCAGCCCCTGCCACTTCTCAGAAACCCTGCCACAAAGTCTTACACCTTCCTGGGCACAGAGTGAGGAATGAGCTGTCCTCTGGCCTCGCCACTCACAGGGCGTGGGAGCTGCGCCCACCTCTCAGCCCTTTCTGTGTAGGCTGCCAATGTTGGCTCAAACTGCCGGGAAATGAGAGCTGGGGGGATTTCAGCAAAAGTTTCCTCTCTTGAAATCTGCCATTTCCTGTCCCCCGGTCAAAAAAACCCATCACAGCAAATGGCTCTTGTGGGCTGGGGCAGTGTCAGACACGGGCACCTCCTGGCAGGGCCCTGGGGAGGGTTTGCAGGAGAAAATCTCAAGTCTGGGGATGGAGAGCCCTGCAAGGCACAGACCCCTCCTCAGGTGCTGCAGGTGTTTTCAGGAAATGGGGAGGTTTTTCTCGTACCATGGTGGCCAGCTTGGGGATCATGTGACACAGGGTGTTGATGTTGCTCTCGTACCAGGGGTCAGCCCTGCTCAGGTACCCGGCCACCTCACACAGCTCCTCGGGGCCAGTGTGGTCCTGCAGGGGAAACACAGCTCACAGTCACTCCAGCCTGGGGATTGTTTGCTTTTACTGAGCTTGTATGGAGCAAAACGTGAAGAGAAGGTCCTGGAGAGCCCCTCCCAGACACTTCCAGCCCTAAATCCAGCTCCTGTGGGACTTGGCTCACACTTATGGGAAGCCTCCTGCAGCCGAGGAGGAACAGGGGGGTTCACAATGTCAGGAGCCATGAGGAGATACAGAGACCTGTGAGATTCCCCCATCCCTTCCCTTTCCCTGCTTCACTTCCATGGGGAATGAAAAAAAGGAATACCGATTCTTTTAACAGCCTGATTGTCAGGGTCACAGCTAGCTCTGGGGCCAGCTTAAAATATCCTAAATGCAATTATTTATTTACCTCCGTCTCGAGGCTGTGCGAGGGGAAGGGATGTGCCTGACATAACCCACAAGTAGAGACTCACAGACCTAAAAGCGGGGCCATGGCTGAAGAGGCAAAGCCCTCACTGAGCAGCAACTGCTTCTCCTCAGCATCTGGGAGGTGGGAAAAGCAGCAGCCCTTGGCTAAACCTCACAGATCCTCCTGCAGCTGAGGCCTGGAAGCAGAACTGAAAGAGCTGTGACTCCAAACTGGCTCCAGCACCTCCGTGTTGGCTCCCACCCTCCTTGTTCTGGGACCAGGGCAGGAACGGGCTGGAGTTCCTGGATCCCCCTGCTCTTGCCCAAACACCCATCCCCAGGCTCTGCCCGGCACTGACCGCAGCGGGGTGTGGCTGCCCTGCCAGCACGGGGATGTGGTAGAGCTGCAGGTTCAGCCTGGGCGTCAGGAACACTCGCCGGGCTTCCCGTTTCCTGAAATGAGAAATGAGATGTCCCGAGGGAAGAACGTGGCTCCTGGGCAAGGCTGGGCAGTGCCAGGACACTGCGGCTGCTCTGCCACCTGCCCCCTTCACTGCCTCCTTTCCCAGGATGTGCCCTGGGTTCCCAAATCAAGCAAGGGGAGGTGATGGGGAGAGTCAGAGAGATTTTGTCAGGGCCTGGTGTTCCTGTGCGCCCAGCTCTGCTCCCCAGGCTGCCCGCACTGTCACCCACTCCCACCCCACCCCTGGGGAACCTGATGGGGACAGCCGGCTGGGAAACGGATTCTCTGTAGAATTTTCCCCTTCGACATGGGATAACACCTTGCCTCGTTCGTTGTTCGTTTAACCGAGCCCACGGACAGAGGGGAGGACTCGCTCTGTGCATCTCTTGGGCCAGGAGAGCAGCCGGTGGCAGTCGAACAGCCGGGTCCCAGCCCACCCCAGGGAACGCTGAGCCCAACCCCGTCCCCGGCCACCCCGGCGGCTCCAACAGCCTGAAGGGCAAAGCCCCTGAGCCCGGGCGGCCCCAGGTACCTGAGGGAGTGGAAGGCTTGTGCCAGGCGGCCCAGGATGCGATCGTCCCCCAGCAGCACCACGCGGGCGGTGTGCAGCCTCTGGAACGGGGCCGCGGGCTCCGGCGACATTCCTGCCCTCCTGGGCAGCTTCCCGGGGGGCTTCCCCCCGGGCACAGCGCTGCCAGCCTGCAGCAAGGCCACGCTCTCCAGCGGGGACAGCTTCTTCTTGATGCCACCCTTCCTGTGGAGCCGGGAGCGCTCGGAGTCCGCAGCGCAAGGGACACAGGGGGCACAGGGGCCGCAGGGCTCCTCCTGCGCGGGCAGGTCCCGCTCGATGCCACTGTCCGTGGACAGCACGGAGAAGCGACTCTGCTCGCAGCAGCCGCAGTCCGTGAGCATGTCCTGCATCTCGAGGGGGTCCAGCTCCTGCCCGAGGCAGTCGGGCTCGCAGCTCTGCGACAGTGGGCGGAGGAACAGCACCAGCTCCTTCCCTGCGGGCACGGAGCGGCTTCAGCAGGGACAGGCAGGCACAGCCGGGCTCAGCCCTGTCCCCCGCGGCTTACCCCCTCCCAGGGACACCGCAGAGCTGAGATCTCTGCAGCGGCTCCAAGGGCACTCAGCCCTTCAGTCCCACTTCCCATTGAGAGAGCTCAGTACCACTCCAATCCCAGAATCCCAGACTGGTTTGGGTTGGAAGGGACCTGGAAGATCATCCCGTTCCCATCCCCTGCCGTGGGCAGGGACACCTTCCACCAGAGCAAACTGCTCTGAGCTGCATCCAGCCTGGCCTTGGAGACTGCCAGGGGTCCAGGGGCAGCCACAATAAAGTCAGGTACTCTGGGCACATCCTGCTGCAGCCCCAGCTCCTTCACCCCTTCACACCCCAAATCCTCTGACCCGGCCCCAGCAGTCCCCAGGAAGGAGGGCTGGAGCAGCCAGCACAAATCTCCACGAGCTTGGCTTGGAACAACGGTTCCAAAACTCCCTGCCCAAGGGTCAGGGCTAAGTGACCCCTGTGGGACAGGATCCCCAGGCTCAGACCTCACCCAGCTCCCCCCAGCCCCGGGGCACTCACAGAGCTGCTCATCTTCTGTCCACAGGTGGAAGCTGATGCTGGGGTTGGGCAGAGGGGTCCCCTGCAGCCCTTCCTGGGGAGCATTCCCTGGGAAAACAAGGATGCTTGGAGCACATGGGAGCATTTCCCCACACAGGAGCATGAACTCCCAGTGCTGAGCACTGGCTGAGCAGCCCTGGGGCTCTCCCATCCCAGTGTTCCTGGCCAGATGTGAGGCTGTGAAGCTTCTGCTCTCACAAACTGAGCCCTCATGAAGTGTCTACACCATCGGTGGGAGGGAGAAATGAAAAGGGCATAACTGAGGCACGGGCAGGAGTGAAGGACCTCACTTTGCAGCCAGCAGAGAGACTGCAGAATAAATAAACCTTCCTCTAGCACTGAGCCTCCAATGCACGTGGTGATCTGAACCCTCTGATCCCACCAGCACCGGCTCTTTTAACCCGTGAGAGCTCTGTGGCAATTGTGGGACAATTTAATACTCATTGCCCCCAAAAGGTGATGGTCCCACGCCCCTCCTGGCGCCACCGGCTGCTCCTCCCAAAATCGTTCATTGAGACACTCTCCAGCCTTCTGGGGAGGGGCTGGGACACAGGGAGTAGCCAGCAGAGGGACCATGACCCCATTTCCCTCTGGCTACCCCAGATCTGTGAAGGATTGGGATTTTGTTACAGTTTGTGCAGCTCCAGTGGCGCCAGGCTGGAACAGAGCATGGCAGGGGTGGCAGGAGATGGCAGTGCCACCATCCAGCACATCAGAGAAAGGTTTGGGCAGGAAGGGACCTTAAAGCCCATCCAGTTCCACAATTCCTGAATCAGCAGCAGGAATTTCCATTGTTCCTTTCCTCAGTGACAAATCTGCCTTCCAGGGCCAGTCCTCCCTACTCGCTATGGGGTCACTGCAGGGAACCTGATCCTGCTGCTAAAGGGACACAGTGGGGACACGAAGGTCCCTGTCCCAGTGGGAATGTCTGCCTGGAGCTCACCTGCGGGTGAGGAGCCCAGGAGGTCGTGGTAGATCCTCTCCAGCCGTGCCGTGTGCTGGCCCCGGTCTGAGTTCCCCTCGCTGCCCGTGCCCTCCATGGCTGCCACCACCTGCTGGAACCAGTGCTCCACGTCCCCTGGGGGCAAGGCCTGTTGGGAGAGGGGCTGTGAACACCTGGAAACAGGGAATAGTCCATGGGCACGGCAGCAGAACGGGCAGAAAGAGCAAATGAGTCCTGCAAAAATTGCTTCCTAGGGGACACAAACGTTCTCTTGTCCCCAGGACAGACGCTGGCTGTGCTGGCTGCTTAAAGCTCCTTTGCTGGCAGCTTTGCAGCTGATGGGCACTGTGTCCCTTGGGGCATCCTCAGCAGTGCTGGCACTTGGGGTGACTCTCAGGGGATGGGGACAGCAGGCACAAAAAGGTGTCCTTGCAGTGGAAAGTGCCGAGAGCTTCTGCAAAGTTTCTGAGCAGACATTTCTGTTACTGTGGCCCCACAGCTCCTTCCAGGAAGTTTTGGAGAAAACAGATTGAAACCTTTCCCCTGAGAGGTTCCTGCAGTGCCCAGGGACTCCCAGAGGAGATAACAGAGGCTCTGCTTCAGCTTCAGCTTCTGCAAAACCAACACTCAGACTAAAGGTTCCAAACTCTGGCTCTGCTGTAGCTACTGTTTTCCATCTGAAGGGTGTTTGGGTTCAATCCCAGCCCAACTCTGGGGCTGCTGGGGCTGGAGATCAGCGCTGAGGAGCTGGGGGGGTTTCTGTACTTGCCAAAACACCTTTTGCTTGTCCAAGGTGTCCAGCCAGAGCAGGACCAATGGAAAAGCACCGGAGGAGCTGCTGCATTACCTGGAGTCGGGCCCTGAGGCCGTGGATGTCACAGGTGTCACCCAGAGCTGCCTGCAGGGCGTGGGTGACCACACAGCTCATGCAGCCCTGGGGGCTTTGGGACACCTGGGCTGCCTCGGTGTCGGTGACCAGTGCATTGCAGATGGCTTCGGGCAGCAGCTCTGGGTCAGCAAAGATGAAAATCCTGGGGAGGCAGCAGGGTGGGGAAATGCAGATTCACATCAGCAACATCAGGGCTGGCAGGAGCAGCTCACGTCTCACTTTTTCCAGTGTTGCTGTTGATATTCCCCTTCTCCACCTGTCTTCCTGCCAAGGGCAGCTCCCTGCCTCCCAAAATAATTTGGGACACAGGAGGAATGTGTCCTCTCAGTGCAAAGTTTTAGTGAGGTACTGGATGTCACCCAGCTGCGTCCCCCAAGACCATGTGGTTTAGGCCCAAGTTGTCTATTCCAATCAAGACTAATTCAAAGTGTTGGAAAAGGACAGGTTTCCATAAGAGACCACAAAATAAAAGCACCAACCCTCCCCGAGAGGCAGCACTCACTTCTCCTGGTAAGGGAACGGGGCGCTCGGCAGGCTCTGCTCAGAGATGACCATTCTTTGGTACAAGGTTCCTGGGAAGGGCAGAAACACACGGAGTGGGAGCAGCAGGAATAGTGCAGCTCTCAGGGCTGCCCAGGGCTGCTCCCAGGTGTAGAGGCTGAGGTGGCTCTGCCAAGTCAGGGAACACCCACTGAGATGAGATTAAACAGCCAAGAATTGGGCCAGAGCTAAAAACAGCCAAGGACAAAGATAGGACAGGCTCCAGAAAAAGAAACCCCCTTCTATTCTGGGATGATTTCCTGTGTTTCCCTTCCTTTGTTTAGGGCTTTATGAGCTTGGGAGCAGAGTAGGAGGCAGGAGGAAGAGCTCTGTCCCCAGGGCCACATGGCGACCATATTTGGGAGTGTCTGAGGAGCACCAGGGATCTCTGGATCAGGAGAGAGGCTCTTTCCCTCCCCCTGCTCAGGGGTGAGGATCCATCCACCTGCCCTGGCCCAGGGACAATCCTCCTGTGAATCCCGTGGTGCTCTGAGGGGAGCCCTGCTGGAGATCCTCTCTCTCCACACTGAGGCATTCCTGTACCAAAAATCAGGGAGATAAAGGTGCCCCTTGGAGCCCCAGCCAAAGCAGCGCTGGGGAGGAGCATCTGGGGTGCTGGGGGTGGGCTGAGGCTCCCCAGAATGGCACCAAAATTCCCCACCAGGTTTCTCCTGTTTCACCTCCCCCTCACAGGGTGTCTGCACCTTGCTCTGCTCTAAAGGATTGCTTTGAAAGGCTCCTATCAAAGAAAATTTTAACCAGAAGAACTTCAATGAGAGCAGAGAAAAAGAACACAAAAAAAGAAACCAGGTGTCCTTGTGCTTGCTTCCTCCATGGGGCTGTTCCCTGCAGCCACCACTGACATCTCAGTGCCCATGGGGCTGCTTTAGAGCTGATTTTCTTCAGGTCATCCCTCGAGGGCCCAGCCCTTCCCAGTGTCAGGCTGGGATGGGGCAGGGCACCCCCTTACCTGGTGCTGTCCTCTCCACCTGCAGCCTGCTGGCATAGTCCAGCCCAATGGTGCAGAAGGGCTTGGGCAGGGTCAGCAGCCTCTTGCAGAAGTCATAAACCCTGGCACAGAGCTCATCAGGGATGCAGGGAGCCTGCAGTGGGACAGGGAGTGACAGGCAGTGATCCCCAAATCTGCCCCAACACATCCCCCAGGCTGGGAAAGCACCAAATTCACTGCACCAAATTCACTACGGATTTAAATGCAAACCACGAAGCAGAATTGGGCCCTGCAACAGTTTGGGAACCTCCAGCAATACCCACTGAAGATTTGAGACACTTTTTTTTTTTTTTGCCAGGTTGTGGCTGCCTGCACCACCACACACTGAAAGGCCTCCAGAAAAGGGGTCAGGTGGAAGGACCTGGCACTCTGTGTGTCACAGGGACATGGGAAATGCACAGCTGAGCCCACCCGGGGTGTCCTAGGGCTTTGCTGCTTCTGAGTGGCTGTTCCAGGTGAGTGGCCCCTCCTGTGGCCCCTGATGTCCTGGCTGCTGGCCCAGTGAGGCCCAGGGCAGGCTGGTGTATCAAGGTGCAGGTCCCTTGTGAAGGCACAGCTCACCTGTATAAGGGTGTACATCAGCGTGTGCAGCAGGGGGATGATGTAGTGCCGCAGGTCCCCTCGCTCTGCCTGTGGGAGCAGAGGGCAGGGAAGGCACAATCAGGTCCTGGCAGGACTATGAGCTGGGCAGGAGCAGCCCCAGAGCTCCCAGGATGTGCCAGGTTCTGTCTCTGAGCACAGGAATTCATCCTGGCTTAGGGGGTAATCCCTAGGTCGGGGTGGGCTTTGGGATCCCTCTCCAGGCTTTTAGGGTGGGTAGGATGTCCCTGGGGAGGGGCACAGGGGATGGTGGGAGGGGGTGAGAACAGGTTTCTAACTGAGCTCCTTTCCACTCCCATGGGGACACAAAACCTCCGGGAATATCCTGTCTTGGGTTTGGGGGTGTTTTGTTGGGGATGGGAGCAGAGGGAACAGGGAGATGTTCCCATCCTGTGTCCCAATTCCATGGGAATCCCCTCCCTGCAGCCCCTCCCTGCAGCCTGGCCTGGCTCTAACAACAGCTTCAGCATTGGGAATGCGCCTGGATAAACCTGGGAAAGAGATTCCCACCCCACAGATAATTCTGGCCCCTTTCCTCAGGGCTGCTGAGCTGATGGGTCCGAGTTAAATGGAGATGATGGCAGCAAAGCCTGAGAAAACATCAATAAAATGAATTGCAGGGAACTGCTGAGTTGGTATCAGCCCTGGAGGAACTCAGGCATGAAATTGCCAAATTATCATCCCTGCTTGGTGCTGATGGCTCAGAGCTGCTGAGGAGTGAAAAAAACCACAAAAGCCCCAAGTGACAGGGATTTCCTGGAAGAGCTTCAGGGAGAGGAAGAGAATTAGGGAGCAGGAGGGATGACACCCCTGCTGGGCATGGGAAGAGAAGAATGACAGACTCATAATAGCTAGAGGGGAGGACCAGCCTGGCTTCTGCAGAGGAAAACAGCCCTCAAACCTCAGCGAGAATCCCTGAATCCACAGCCAAGGGTGTTCCTCTCTGGATTTGTGAAAGGCACTGGATAAAATCCCTCCCCAAGGCAACGATGGAAGCTGAACTGCCACAGCAAAAGAGAGAGCCCAGAAATAACCCCAGAGCTGCTTCAGAGGCTAGGACAGGGATTGGGATCACTGCTGGATATTCACAAAACTGGGTGGGATCAGGGCTGGGCTGGGACAGGGATTGGGATCACTGCTGGATGCTCAGTGCTGGGTGTGTGCACAGGGACCTGGGCAGGGCTGGCACACCCCGGGGGGGGAACTCGGGGATCCTGAGGGAGGTGACAGGCTCAGCAGGGTGCTCCAGCCTCCCAGGTCAAAGGATAAATAGCAAAGATGCAGAGAAAATGGCCCAGGGGGGTTTCTGGACAGGGGACGAGGAGTGGGGGCTCAACTGTGGGGTGAGGAGGAGCAGGAGGAGAATGAGGGCTCTGGGTAAACTGAGGCAGGCTCAGAAGAAAGCAAAGGTGCTGCTTCTCCACACGTCCCCAGCCCACGAACCAGCTCACAGCAGGATGCAGAGGCTGCTGCAGGTTTGTACCAGAGCAGAAGACGATGTGAGAAATCAATGAAAGCAGAACCCAGCACAGGTTTCACCGATGGCTCCAGGGCGGGTACAGGGTTGGGTGGGGTGGAAATGAGAGAAGTGGGGGAGCAATTTCTGCTCTACCTGAGGCCACAGAGGGTGGAGTGGGGGAGGTTTGGGGTGGTTGGGAGGGTTTAGCAGTGTGAGGGCTGCCTGCCGTGGGCTGCTGTGCAGGGAGGAGCCTGGCGGGTTCCTGCCTGGCTCACTCTCTCTTCAGGAACAAAGCCTGGCCCCTGAGCATCGCTGGGACAAGCCTTGGGGTCCTGCAGGGTTTTTCACTTTGTGCGGAGTCCCAGTGCCCAGCCAGGCCCCAAAGCCCTAAAACCCCTGTCTGGGGTGGAGTTGAGACCATCCCTCTGCCTCCCCCAGCTCCGGCAACAGAGGGGCCAGCCTGGCATGCAGGGCTCTAAGGTAGCACTGTCCTCTCTGAGGTGGCCCTGTCCTCTCTGAGGTGGCCCTGTCCTCTCTGAGGTGGCACTGCTCCTTCTGAGATGGGACTGCTCTCTCTGAGGTGGCACTGTCCTCTCTGAGGTGGCACTCACCCTTTCCAGCTCCTTCACCAGGATCCTGACCAGCACACAGCTGGTACTGGGATTCTGGTCGATTTTCTTATGCAGGGTCCAGCGCAGCATTCCTGCCAAGGGAGAGCCAGGGAAGGTCAGGTCACCAGGGGAATGATCCGGGTGAGTTTTCCCAGGGGAACCAGGGACCTGAGCACCGCAGTGCAAAACATCCCCTCTGGGACGCTGCTCTGACATCACTGAGAGCTAAATCAGACTCCTCTGCCCTCTGCTTCCACCTCTGCCCCTCTGCAAGGGCCAGGCCAGCCCCTGCCCTGCTCCAGATACAGCACTGATGTCTCAGATCTAATTCTGGGAAACCAGGAATGGCTCCTGGAGATCCTAGGGCTGGGTGCTGGAGCAAAGCAAGGATGTGAAGTTTGTTTCCTGTTCCTCTGTTGTTCTGTTTGTGCCCAGCTGCTTTCCCCACCAGCTCCAAGGAATTTGGGATCCTGCTGCTCCCAGCACTGGTCCCTGGCTGCCAACAGCTCACCATCACAGCAGGGACTACAAAACCTCTCAGCCCTGAGGATGCCATGGCTCATTTCAGGCAAAATCAAATTTAATTAACTAAAATATCCTGTGAGTTCCAAGGAAAATCAATTTTTCAAATTTCATTAGGCTTCCCCAGGCTGTAAGATTTTCATCCCTCAAACGTGTAACACAGAGGAACCAAGGGATTCCTCAGGGACGAGCTGGGCAGGGCACGGCAGAGGAACAGGATCCCGGCAGAGAGGGACCTGGAGACCCGAGCTCGGGGTTCCCTGAGCCGGGCAGGGCTGGCTGAGGGGTCGGTGTCAGCCCTGGGGCTCTGCATTTGTGACCCAGCTTAATGCAGGACCCAGGGTGAGCGAGGGCTGTGCAGGGGGGACAGACTCTGCGGGGGCTGTGCAAGGGGGGACAGCCACGAGGGGTGACAGCAACGAGGGGTGACAGAGGCTGCAAGGGCTGTGCAGGGGGTGACAGCCACGTGGGGTGACAGCCACGTGGGGTGACAGAAGCTGCTGGGGCACATATGCAGCTGATGAAGGATTTGGCATCTCCAGGAGAGGGTCAGGAAGGGCAAATGAGTGAAGCCACCGTGTCTCCAGCTGGCTCTGAGAGGGGACTGGGGATGTTGGGGTAGGCAGTGCCAGCAGAGCCCGGGCAGTCCCAGTGGAGCCCCGGCAGTGCCAGCAGAGCCCGGGCAGTCCCAGTGGAGCCCCGGCAGTGCCAGCCGAGCCCGGGCAGTGCCAGCCGAGCCCCGGCAGTGCCAGCCCCCTCACCTCGGTCGCTCTGGCAGGAGGGGTGGTGCCCGTCCAGCTCCCGCAGCAATGCCCGTACCCGCCGCAGAATGTCCGACTCCACCTCTGCAAGGGACAACGGGGACGTGAGCAGGGCCAGCACCCCCGGGAGCCAGGGCAGGCCAGCCCCGGAGGGGACACGGGGACAGACCCCTCCCCACGGCCCTCAGAGCCCGGGGGAGCCGCGATGGAAACACAGAGCTGTGCCCAAGGCTAAGGAGCGGCTCGGAAATGCCACCCCACGGACTGGTGGCACTGGAGCCAAACTGGGGAACAAAGTGGCCCTGCAGGGACGTGTGGCAGAGGAGCCCTGAGAGCCCTCCTCTCCCCTGCGCAATAAAAACCTCACATTTAATATAGAAAGGAACAAAATTGAAATTAAATGAACAGCCCAGAACCCAGCACACAGGAATTAAGCCATAAAAGACTATTTGAAATTTCCGGCTCTCTTCCTTTATGTGTGTTTGCAATCACCAGGGGAAGCTTTTCCTGAGCACTGATATCAATCCTGTCCTCTCCTCCTGAATCAAAGCAACCCCAGCACTGAGGGTCCCTCACAGGGAGCAGAGCAAAGAGTTTGACCAAGCACAAACAAGAAGCACTTTGATCTAAAAACAGCAAAAAAAACCCCAAAAAAACAAAAAAAAACAAACCAAAACAAAAAAAGCCCCCCAAAACCAGCAACAAACAGCAGTGGCTTAGAAATGGAATAAAACCTTTCAGCATTGACATCCTGACCCTGGGAGAACAACAGCACATCTGAAACAGTGTGAAAATGGAACGTGGGAGGGAAATGGACCAAAATATACAAAAAATAATAATAATAAAATATAAAACTACTTTAAAACTCAAATGTTTTGTCAGATCTGAGTGCCCCACACTCAGCACTCAGTGCCCCTGCACTGATTTGTGCCTCATTTCCCATCTTCCAGCAGCACCTGCCAACACCTTGGAAAGCATCCAGGTGTTTGAACAGAGGAAAATCGAGGTGTAAGAGGTGGGGAAGGGTTAATTCATTGGCTCCCCTCCCCAGCCCCGGGGAACTCAGCATCACCCACCTGAGCTGTCCATGGCTGGGCTGAGGCTGCAGCTCGTGGGGCACTGCACAGAACTCCTCACGGCACTCAGGCATGGCCTCGGATCCGGGACCGTGCCTGCAGAAAATGAGGACACACTCGGCTCAGGTGGGGGTGGAGATCCGGGTCAGAATGAACCTTGAGAGAGCACAAAGTCACCAGCACCCCGTGGGGCAGAGGCAGAGCCCTAAGGGGGAGCACAGGCTGTGTTTGGGGCAGAAACCTCCAGCTCAAAGCTGATCCCATCGGGATATTTGGCCCCCAAGGCCTCCTGCAGCAAGGAGCTCCCCAGAGATGAGCAGCAGCACCACCGAGAAGGACAGGGTCGGGATCCTCATCCTCCCAGGATTTAAGAAATGTCCAATTTAAGTCAAAATTAGTCTGAAATGCAAGGTTTATCTTATAATAAAAAGGAGGGGAGAAAGCCTGAATTTCCATGACTTAAGATTTTTTTTTCTGTTTAATTTTAAGAATTAGGGCCAAACTCCACCCAGGTAGTTCCTAAATCTGTAAATCTCCATCACCAAATCCAACAACTCTGCAGCTGCAGGAGGAGGGACACGTGTGTGGGGGGGGTTCCTGCCGTCACTCGAGCCCCTGAGCACCCGCAGGCTCCAGGACCCTCCCCAGCCCCGCGTGGGCTCTGTCCCTGCCCTGGGGCTGGTGAAAGGCGCTGGCACTGAGCCATACCCGCGGATTTCCATCACCCAGCAAGCTCCGAGAGCGGAGAGGGCAGGGGAGGAGAGGACACAGTGTGACAGTCCCCTGCCTTCCCCTGGCACCAGCACTGCCCACCCAGGCACCACCCGGGGTGCTGAGCCCCTGGGCAGAGCGGTGGGCACGGGCGGGAGGCTCCCAGGGCCCGGGCACTGCTGACCACAGCCAGGAACGGGAATGCCAGTCTGGAACACAGGAGACCCTCAACCGAGCCTCCTCATTTCCAAACTCCCGATCGGCCCTTGAGTAGGGCTGCAGAAGGAAGGGGATGGCTCTCCTAATGCCTGCCGCGCACAGGACACCGAACGCCACCAGCGGGGTGGCACGGCGGGGAGGGTGGCACTGCCAGTCCCAGGGTCCAGCTCCTGCTGGGAAAGTCCCGAAGCCACGGGAGACTCCCGGCCCTGCCCTCGGGCTCCTCTGGGCTGCGCTGCCGGAGGAAGCAGCAGCTAAATGCGGTTGAAGGTGTTGGTGACTTCCCACATCCGCATCCTCCTGGCACTGCGGGGGTGGGCGCTGCTGGCCGGCCAGAGCTTCCAAATTTAGCAAAGACCAACGTGAGCTCCGCCTGCCTGAGAAACTCTGGTTCTCGGTTCACCTGTCTGCTCCAAAAGGGCTCCTTTTCCTTCCCGGCAGCAAAGAGCAGCTGAGGCTGAGCCCACGGTGCACCTGCCTGCTCCAAGTGCTTGGGTCTCCCGGGAAAATTTAACATTAAAAAAAAAAAAAATTAACATAAAAAAAAAAAGTGGTCCAGAGCACTTTCAGAACCCCGTCACGCTGTCTAGGGGAGGACAGGCAGATGTCATGGGAGAAGAGGATGAAAGGACACGCACAGGAACAGGCTCTGAGGAAGAGTGGGGTCAGGCAGGGTCCAGCCAGGCTCCAGCCATTAATTCTCCCTTGGCCAGGAACAGCACAGGAACCCAAATGAGCAGAAATTCCCCCTTTTCATGGGAATGTTTTTTACCAGCAGAAGAACCCAAATAAGAAGAATTTCCCCCTTTCCCTGGGAATGTGTTTTACCTAAATGAGCAGAAATTCCCCCCTTTCCCTGTGAATGTTTTTGACCCAAATGAGCAGAAATTCCCCGTTTTCCCTAGGATTGCTTTTGACCAGCACAGGAACCCAAATGAGCAGAATTTCCCCGTTTTCCTGGGATGTTTTCTGCCTGCTGTGCTCCCCGAGGCTGAGGGTACAGCCCTCAGCACCGGCTGTGCCTCATCCCAGATTCCAGCAGGGCAGGCAGGGATGATGCCAGCCCAGAGGAAGGGGAGAGCTGGGCACCAGAGCCCCCCACTCCAAGCCTCTCTGTCTACCACAGCCCCCTGAAAGGATCCCTGGCACGAGGAACGGGAATTGTCCCCATTTCTGGGGATGGACCCTGCACTGGTCCCAGCACCTGCTAGACTCAGACCCTTCACCTGGGAATTCCTCCATGCTCCCAGAAGGCTGGGAAGGTTCCCTGATCCACACCAGGAGAGTTATCTGCTCTGTCTCCCTCCTCCCCTGGATCTGCTCCCTCCCCTGCAGCAGACACGAGGCACAGCTCATCCCATAACTGGGTATTTTGCTGTCTGCCAGCTCAGCAAGACCAGAGCCTTCTCTGCATTCATCCCACTTCTTTGCAGAACTGCAAATCTCCACTTCCTCTCTGCAATTCTTAAAATACCCATGGCATCAGCTGGATTTTATTTCTTTTGCAGGGAAAATAAATGAAAGAGGAAGGGCAAGAAGAGAAGTCGCAATTCTCTCTTCAGGTTTCAATAATTCCGAGATTCATCGTGAAAAAACCCTAAATGACCCCAAAGCCACCTTCCCCAAGAGTTTGGGGCAGTTTTGGGGAACACCTGGCTCTATTCTTAAAAGTGAGGGACTTGGCAGTGAAAGCGCAGCTCACCCTGGACCCTGGCAGATAAATTCACGGGTTAAAGGGAATTGCAGGGTTAAAGTTCCAAACTACAGGTGCTGGAGATGGCGAGAGCAGGACCTGGCTGAGCAAGGGGTGCTGAGCACCCCACAAGCCCCTCCTCAGCCCTTCCTCTGCAGGGCCCAGGGTGGGGAGCAGTTTGTACCACTGCTCTGTCTCAACCCAGCTAATCCAAGGTGAAGTTCTGCCCCATTTTGGGATCCTCCAGCCTCTGCCTCCCTCTCACCTCTCCATCCTCCCCCTGCTCATCCCACGGAAGCTCCTTCCTCCTAAGAAGGGTTCCCCATTTGCTCGGGCCTGGGTGTGCACAAGGAAATTGTCGCCTCCCTCCAGGGCTGTCCCTTGCCTAATCCTTACAGATAGGGAGGGACACTGAGGACACCACCCCAAGTGCTGGGGACACCACCCTGAATATTGGGGACACCACCCCGAGCACCCTTTCCCTTCTCTGAGGGCTGATCACGAGCACCAAGGACATTGTCACCAGGTGGGTTCCAGCAGACCAAACATCACCCTGTTGACTTTTGGGCCCCTGCAGGGTCCTGGGCAGCAGCAGATACAGCCAGCAGGTCACTGTCCCCATAGGGTCATCGGTCCCCATACAGAGCCCAGGCTGGGCTGGTTCTTGTCCTCCACCAAGGAGGATCCACATTCACTCAGCCCTTGTTAGGAACCACTGGAGGAACAGTTCATCCCTGCAGGAAAGCACGGCCCCGTCCCCACAAAAGGGTATTTCCCTCTCAGCCCCGCGACAGGGATTGAAGATGAGCCCTCTGTGAGGTGAGACTCACCCCTTTGGGGTGAGACTGAAAATCCCATTCAGAGGGACAGGGACGTGTCCATCCAGGTGAGCCACTTCAGCCCCCCGTGGACAGAAGGGACTCAGGCTGGAAATGTGGGGCTGCACAGGCTCCCCAAAGCCCTCCTGCTCTGTCTCACAAGCTACCAACACTGTCACTAAACCCCAACAGCCCCCCGACCAGGTGAAACACGAGAGGCACAGAAATAGCTGAAGCCACGAAAGAAAACCTAACCCCAAACCCTTCTGCGGTGGGAGCTGGGCTGGCAGCAAGCGAGGCTGTCCTGGGAAGCTCCAGCGAGTTCAGGATCCTCTCTCTGCTCCCGGCACACCAAATGTCCGTACCTGGAGCTGGGCTGGCCACAGCCAGCCTGGAGGATGTCCCTGTCCCCGTCTGCCCGAGGACAGCGGTGCCACAGCGGGACATGGAGCACATCTCCTCGCTCTCCCTACCCCGGTTATATTTATCCACTCCAAAGCCATCTCCCCACGCCTCCCGCAGCCCGTGTTCAGTTACAAATTCACCTCCCGGGCACGGCTGAGCTTTCCCGGCGCTGTTTATCAGCTCCACCACACAGAGAGAGGAAAGCCGCGCCTCGCCGCGGCACAGGAGAGCGGCTCTGCCCTCTCCCCATCCCATCTCCGTCACCGCCCGGCCCCAGCCCTTCCCACCCTGCCGCAGCCGCCCGGGCTGGCCCCTGAACAAGCAAGCATCGCACACATACCATGGGCAGGATGGGCGAGAGCTTCAGTGCCGGAGCGTCCTGCGGGAGCCGTGGGGAGTGCTCAGCCCGAGGGGACACACGGGCACATGGGCTCCGAGTGTCGTCACGGCACGACAAATGGCCTGGGGACAGCCCAAATCCGCCACCCCTCCGTGCCGCCCTACCCCGTCTGCCCGCGGCTCCTGCGGGTGAGGCTGGTTCTGAAAGCGGCACTTCAGAGCCTGGCACGGCTCCCGGCACCGGCACGGCTTCCGACACCGGCACGGCCCCCGGCATCGGCACGGCCCCCGGCACCGGCACGGCTCCTGGCACCCGCCCAGCCGGGGCTTCTCCTGGAGCACCGGGATGGGAGGGGATGGGATGGGATGGGATGGCAGTCGGGGGGGGGGCGGGGGGGCGGGATGTGGGAACTGAAGGGCCGTGTCCCCCACGCCACACTGAGGATCTGACATTGCATCCTCTGGGCTGCTCTAAACTGCAGCTGGCAGATCCCAAACGCTGAGAAATGGTTGCAGCAGCATCCCCTACACCCCTAGTCCCTTAATCCCTACACCCTTAGTCCCTTAATCCCCTACACCCTTTAATATCCTACACCCCTTAATCCCCTACACTCCTTAATTCCCTACACCCCTTAATCCCTTCCACCCCTAGTCCCTTAATCCTTTCCATCCCTCACACTCCTCACATCCTCACCCCAGGCCAAGCTGGAGTTGCAGGGGACCCCACCAGCGGCAGATGCTGCATCCTGTTTGCTCCCTCCTCTCAACCCCTGTGAGTCTGCCAGTGCAGCATCCACCATTTCTGGCCTGGATCCTGAGCTCCAGCCCAGCTGCACAGCCCAGGTAGGGAAGCAGGACAAAAGCAGCTGTCCCTCCTCCAGCCCTCCTGGCTGTCCAGGCCACAGCAGCTCCAGGGTCCCCTGAGCACCCTGGCCAAGGATACAGTGAGGGCAGCACCTGCTCCTCTCCCTTCCATCAGCTGCTCCTCGAGCTCTCAATTCAAATGAAAACTGGGCAAAACTTTGGCTATGAGAATCAAACCCCAGAGAAAGATGCCCTGCCTCCTCTCTGGCCCCTTTGGCCACGCTGCTGGAGTGGACAGACCTGCAGGAGAGCTGGGAGCACCACGTGTGCTGGGGCCCAGCCTGAGCCCCACTCCTGCTGTGATTTCCAGTTTTAACTCCAACCCTGGCAGAGCTGTGGCTCCAGACAGCTCTGAGATGAAAGCAGATGCTCTCCCTTGGGCTCTTACTGCCAAGGAGGAGAATCTCGAGCCCAGACTCAGCTTTCCAGCATCTCTTTGAGGCTCTGCTTGCCTGCTGGCTGCTCTGGGAACAGGTCCTGCTAGGGGAGTCCTGCCCGTGGAGGGGAGAGCATGGATGGCTCTTGGGGCCAAGAATGAAACAGGAATTAATTCAGGAATGAAACACCTTCACTGGCACTGCAGCAGGGGTTCACAAGCCCACCAGCTCTGGATGAGCCCCCAGGCCTTTGCTGAAGCTGTGGAAGTCCAGCAGCTTCCTGGACACCACCGACTGTTTGGAGACTTCCTTGCCAACGTCACATTTCATTCTTCCTAAGGAGAGGAAAGAGTTTTCCGGAAACAGCAGCTTTTTAGATTTAGCATCTCTTTCCATCCCCAGAGTCGACTTTGGAAAAACAATCACAAGGAAAAAATATGTGTGATTTGAAAGCCACTGCCAGGATTGTGCTCACAAACAGCCCAGGCAAGCACTGTCCACCTGAGGGGAAATAAAAGCAAGGAGAGCTCAGACTTCCAAATGCGGCCAACCTGGGAGTGGCCAGGCTGCTCTCCTGGGGTGGCACAGCTCTTCCCAGTCTCCCTCCAGACCCATTCCCTGGGCATTCCCTCCCTTGGACAGGACTGGCACCAGCAGAGTCACTGGGAGAGCCCTGCTCTGTCACAAACATCTCTGTGTCACCGGCTGGGACAGAATAATGTCCCAGTGTCCTGCTCTGTGCAGGGTCACAGGACTGTCCTCTCCATGGCAGAAAAGCTTCCCCAGCCACTGCTGGGAGCTGCCCTCAGACTGCCACAGTGGAGGGGACTTGGGGAGGGCACAGAGGAATGGCCTGGGGGTGACAGGAAGAGGGTGACAAGAGTGGCCACAGCCACGCTGTGTGTGGCACCCACCCCTGTGGGCAGTGGGTGACCGGGCAGGGGGTGTTCTCTTGGGACTGTGGGGACAGTGGTGTGACAGCTGCTGCAGGCAGGGCACAGAGAAGCCCTTAGCAAGGAAGGGATGAGAGTTTAGGGCTGCACCAGGACAAGGAGGTCAAAAAAGGGGATTTAATTACAGGGTACAGGCACCAACAGCCCCCTGTGCTTTCAGTGAGCACCCCAAAACTCCAGTCTGGCCTGAAGAACTCTAGCACCCTAACCCTCAATCAAACCTAGTCCAGCACAGATCTCTGCCAGCAGCTCCCCTGCCCCCTCCAGGTTTGCGAAGCGTGTCACACCTCAGAACAGAGTTATGACTCAGCCAGCTCAGACCCTGCCTTCAGAACAGCCAGGAGCAGCAGCACAGCTCAGCAGAGCCTGAAAGCAACAGGGAAAGCAGCCCCTGAGAGCGCCCAGGCCGAGTGGGAGCTGTGCCAACCTTAGGAGGGCAGGACTTGGCCAAAACAAGGCTCCTCTGGGGTCAGTGCCCTCCCAAGCACTCGGAGCAGAGAAGTCCAAGGGAAAATCAGAGTTTGGGTGCTGCGGAGGTGTCCTGCCCACATCCCACGACATCCAGTGGATGAAAAGTCACCGTGGCCTTGTCACAGCAGCAGCTGTGCCCAGAGCTGGGGGGGAGGTGGGAGCCTGAATCCACCTGAGCTGGGGCACGGGGAAAGCCCTGCCAGGGGACACCCCTGTCACACGGGCAGTGACACCACATCCCAGCAGGGCTGCTTTGAGCTCATGGGATTCCAGGGGGAACTCTCTGAAAACAGCAGAGAATGTGGGAGCTGCTGCAGCAGCGATGTGCAGGTTGGTGCCTGAACACGAGCCAGTCACGGCCCTTCCATGAGCAGAGGTGCTCTCATTTGGAGGCAAAGTAAGAAAGCAGTGTTTGTGTCACAGAACAACCTGCACAACAAAACCACTGCTGGCTGCCTGTGCCCTCTCACTAGTGCGAAGACAAGTCTGTGAGATATCAGAGGTGATAAACCAGTCCTGGAAACCCAGGGGGTTTGTTCCTGTGTTTCAGGCTTAGTCAAGAGGAAGAATCCCAGAATCGCAGAATCGTTTAGGTTGGAAAAGACCTCCAGGAACACCAAGCCAAAGATTTCAGTGAAAGACAGAAAGGAAAAAGAGCTGAGCTGAGCTGCACAGATGCTTGGAGAGCTCCCGTGGGAGGGAACAGCACTGCGGGGAGGTAAATGGCCATGGTGAGATGGCTCTGAGCAGCCAGAGGATGGAGGAAATCACTCAGGGCAGCAGGACTAAGCCCTGCCTGCTGCAGATTGGCTCACGTGCATTTGTTCGCGGCTCGGGCCTCGAACATGCAGATTTTTGCTTCCTTTCTGGACGGGGCCGTGCTCTCTGCTCGTTATCGCCGCTGCCATCGCTCTTTATTGCCCTGTCACTGCTGCTCCGGGCCCCAGGGGACAGTCGAGGCGCCGGGCCAAGGCCAGGGGAGCTGGGCAGCCACACGACAGCACACACAGCCAGTGCATGTGCATCACCCCCGGCCGTGCCAAAATCCCCAGCGCAGCCCCCCGGGGGTGCCGGGGGTGGCACTGGGCAGGTCACTGTCCCTTGCAGCTGTTGTTCCGCACGGAACAAAGCCAACCAGCAGGGGCTGGTGCCGCAGCAGCCCCGGGGATGGGGTGGAACTCACTCCCTCACCCAGCAGGGCTGCAGGGGTGGCCGATGGCCCGGGATGGGGCCAGAGCAGCGGCGACACCAAACCCAGCCCCTCCGCGGCACAGACAGCAAAATCCCTGCGCTGCTGTCTGGGACAGGCTCCAGGGCAAACCCAGTGATCCCGCCGGCTGGCAGGGGAGCTGGCAGAAATATTCCTGTAGCAGCACATTCCCGATCTCCTGCACCACCGCTGCTCCCTCCCCTCGTTCGTCCCGAGAAAAGGAATGGCTCTGTCCCCATCCGTGGCTTTCCAGGTTCTGTCACCCCTGGCATGCAGCGCTCGGGCAAAGGATGCCAGTCCCGAGCAAAGCGCTCCGCAGTGACAGGACCCGAGAGCCGCGGGGCCGCTCCGGGGAGCGGGGACACAGGGCAGGCACAGGATTGCCCAAGGCCGGAGCCGGCAGCACCGCCCCCTCTGGGGCTCTTACCTTGCTCAGGGAGGGCACCGGGGGCCCAGGGAGTCACAGCCCCCCCCCGAGGGCCCGGCTAGCGCGGGGGACACAGCAGGGTCCCACAGGGAACATGGGGGTGCCGGCGGAGCCGCGGCGGCTCCCGGGCTCTGCAGCCGCTTCAAAGCGTGCAGGGCAGAAAGGGAAGCGCCGAGTTATTTCGAGACGACTTCCTCTTTCGCAGAGAAGTCCCCCCTTGACAGAGCTGTCTCCGTGTGGGTCTCTGTCGCCTGGCGTTCCCCGGACGGGCGGGAGCAGGGAAGGAGGCTCAGCCCTGCCCTGGGTCCAATCCCTTCAAACCAGCCGCGCCGGTCGGGCCGCTCAGGGGTGACTCTGTGAGCCCTGGCACCGCCCCGGCACCGGCCCTGGCCCTGGCCCAGCCCCTGCTGTGCTGCCAGCCTTCCCAGACAGGGACAAGCTCCGCGCTGCTGCTGCCCAGTGAGGCGCAGAGAGCCTGGATCTTCACACGTCCCAACAAACAGCGTTGCTCCGGGACACCAGGAGTCCATCCAAAGACACTTTTCCAGCCGCCCATTCCAGGCGCGGTGTTTGTGCCCCTGCCTGCGCCTCCCGCCCGCAGCATCTCCCACATCTGCTTTTGCTCAGAGCCCCTGGGGCTGCCCCGGCAGCTCTCTGCCTGCTGCCAGCTCGGGATGCAGCCTGGCCAGGGATGGCGGGCCCCTCTGGACCGTGTTCCTGGAGCGCTCTGACCCTGCCCGGACCGAGCCCGGAGCGCTTCTGGCCGTGCTCAGCAGAGTGTCGTTGTCACCGCGTGTGACTCAGGGTCAGGAGAGCGGGACTGAGACTCAGAGCCCCCAGGTGAGGCTGCTCGGGGCTGCCCTGGCAGTGCCCTGGCGCTCGGTGCAGACCGGGATCTGTTTGCAGGCTGGCACAACGCCGGGCTGGCACACGGGAAGGCTGTGGGGGCACAGCACACCCCGCCCAAATATGGAGATGAACGCTGCTCCCTGTGGGATGTAGGGCAGGGCGGGATGAGCCCGCAGCCCTGACAGCCCGGGCAGCTGCTGGAGTCCCGTGTGCCCCACGTGTGTGTGCCAGGCTCTGCGGGCACAGCGCCCAGGGCAGCTCCAGCCCAGGGGCCTCTCCAGCCAGACTGCCACGGTCAGAGCTGGCCTCTCCTGTGGCCGAGGCCGTGCCGGTTCAGCCGCTAGCCCCAGCTGGTACCTAGAGCAGGTCTGAGGTGCCGAGTTTTGCTGGAGAAGTGGTTTGGGGAAGAAAATCCTTCTGGAGTGAGCGTGGGAATGCAGCTGACGCTGCATCACTTCCCATTTCTTTTGCACGAGGAAAAGCTTTAGGTACCGCTCCGTACCTGGGCCCCAGGTTTAAAAATAACCTCCTTCCTTCCTGAGCGGGACAGAAAGGCAGGAGGAGCAGCTCAGCGTCCCCCGTCGTCAATTCCCTCTCGCTGCGCCCGTGCCAAGTCCTGCATCCCCTTCCCCAGCCCCGCCCAGAGCCGCCCCGCGGGCAGGAAGGCTCTGGGAACAGCAGCAGCCATGAAAACATCCTCGTTTGCCGGCCTTGTGCTCATTCACGGGCGCTTCCATTCATGAGGGACGCGGACACGCGGCTCGGCCCCGCGGGCAGGTGGGCACGGCCCGGGCATACACGGGATGCTCTTTGTCCCTGCCAGGGTCACAACCAGCGCCAAGAGCCCAGGTGAAGGTTTGGGGCGTCACTGCTCAGGAGAGCGTTGTCCCGTGCCTGTCCCCCTGTCCTGATGCCAGCTCTCTCTGTCCCTCCTCAGCAGGAGTGTCCCAGCGTGCAGGAGCTGTGGCACGGGCAGGACTTGCCATGCTCTTCTGCTTTCCATTCAGATTCCAGAGGGAAGAGGGCTCTGGCAGGACGGGGTGGGGGGTGAGCCCCACACTTTGCACAGGAGGGGAGGGGAGCCAGGAGCTCCATGGTCACTCCTTTTGGGGTGTGCTCCCAACTCCTTTTGGGGTGGCTTTGCTGCATCTTTCAGGGCCGGATCTCCCACTTGCTCCGTGATATTTGCACTCTTCCCCTCCCAGCTGGCCACTACAGACCCCAAGCCTTCACCATCCCCTATTTTGCCCTAGAACTGGACTTTGCCCTCTGCACAGAGAAGGGGGAGGCCAGAGGGGTCCCTCAGACACTGCCTACCACACATTGCTCCCAGCACCCACTCATTGCCACCAAGTTTGGGATCTCAACCCAAAAATCCATTTCACTAAAGGGTCCTGCTGGGACCCTTTAGCTTCACTCCTCCCCTCCTGCCTTTTCCATCTCTCCATTAACCCTCCTCTCTCTCACTGTGGGGCCACAGTTCTGTGTGGCAGCCATGGAAGGGGACAAAGAGGTTGGTTCCCCATATTTTCTGATGTCATTAAACACCAAAACACAGCTGACAGAAACCCTCAGAGCAGCACAGGGAACTGCCAAATCTCCCCAGATAACATCAGTTCCTGGCCATGGAGAGAGGAAGAGCCAGGTATGACCCTGCTCACACAAAGCCCTCAGTCAGAAGACTGGGAAAAAAAAAGAGGAAGAACCAAAAGCAGTGAAAGAACCTCTTGTGTGGCAGGCCAGGGACAAACCAGCTCTTCATCCCTGTAAATGCTGGGCTCTTGGATTTACAGGTATTTTGGAGCCGTGCCTGGTCAGTACTGTGCACGGGTGGGGTGCAGAGAGGTTTTGAAGCGGTTGGAATCTTCCACACATGGAAAAACTCTGTCTCCTGAAGTGATCTCCTGGTACTCTGAGGGCTGGAACCCCTCTGCTCTGGAGCCAGGCTGGGAGAGCTGGGAATATTCTCCTGGAGAAGAGAAGGCTCCAGGGAGAGCTCGGAGCCCCTGGCAGGGCCTAAGGGGTTCCAGAAGAGCTGGAGAGGGACTGGGGACAAGGGACGGAGGGACAGGACACAGGGAATGGCTTCCCACTGCCAGAGGGCAGGGCTGGATGGGATATTGGGCAGGAATTGTTCCCTGGGAGGGTGGGCAGGCCCTGGCACAGGGTGCCCAGAGCAGCTGTGGCTGCCCTGGATCCCTGGCAGTGCCCAAGGCCAGGCTGGACATTGGGGCTTGGAGCAGCCTGGGATAGTGGGAGGTGTCCCTGCCATGGCAGGGGTGGCACTGGATGGGGTTTGGGGTCCCTCTCAACACAAAGCAGTGTGGGATTCAATGAAAAAGGAAAAGCTCACTTGAAGCACTAATTCCAGAGGGGGTTCCCTGCCTGGAGAGGACCTTGCTGCCCAGAAAAGGGCTGTCCTGCCATGGCAGCAGCCACAGCTCTGTTCACCGGAGATCCCACTGCCACCTGAACCCACCCCGGGCCGCTCCTCGCCGAGGTCACACCCCTGTGACACCAACACGGGGCTGGCTCCCTCCTGCTGCTTACACTCGGGCCCCTCAGAGCCCCTCAGCTGTCACCAGCCCCCCAGGGCTGTCGGGGTAGCGGTGGCAGTGCCGAGTAACAGTGGCAGGGTGCAGTGCCAGGTGGGCGGTGGCAGTGGCAGAGAAGTTGTGGTAGTGTCGGGTGGCAGTGGCAGTGCCGGGGGCAGTGCCCGGGTGACAGTGCCAGGGTGCAGTGGCAGTGCTGGGTGGGCGGTGGCAGTGCCCGTGTGGCAGTGCCCGTGTGGCAGCGCCAGGTGACAGTGAGCGGGGCCGGGGCTATCCCCCCCCTCTGATGTTCGGTTCCTATTTCGGCCACTGCCCCGCACCCTCCCCGGCCAGAGGAGCTCGGCCCAGCTGCCTCCTGCCCCGGCTGCTGAGCAGGGACGCTTTGCCTTCCCCTCTTACATTTGCCGTCATTCCGTGGCCGCTGCACTAGCGGAGCTCGCAGGCAGCCGAGGGCCCGAGGGGAGCACAGGGCTCTGGCCACAGCAAACCCACCCTGCAGGGAAAGCTGCCCTGGCCGAGGGCCAAACCCTGCCCTGGGTGATTTTCTCACAGGTCACAAACCAAACACTTCTGATGCTGTGGCTCTATTTTTCTACCCTGGCCTTCAGCCTAGTTCTAATTTTAGTCCAGCTCCAGCAAATATAGAAGATGAGGGTATCTGGGGAAAGGCCAAGCTGCCAGTTTGGTGGCAGTGCAGTCGCCTTTTTCGTGTCTCTAAACTGAGTCATCTCCAATACTTTTTTTTTTTCTTCTTGGAAAAAATCATATTAAGGAGATAAAAAAATGATAATAACAAACTACGGAGTGTTCAACCTGGGCAGCATCTCAGGATGTCCTCTGAGGATGGAAAATATAATTTATTTGATAAAGACTGTGCAGGTTCTACCTGCAGGTTAATCCCAGTTTACTCACCTGTGAGCAGATTTTGGAGCACCTGAAGCAAAAATCCCGGTGCTGTGGTGGGTGCTGGAACTGCCTCATGCCAATGACTCTGAGCCTTTTTCTGCTCCCAGGTCAGCTCCTCTGGGGAGATTTAGAGCCTCCTCCCATGCCTCCCACCCACCCAGGAGCTCCTTGGCCCAAATACTGCTCCTGTACTGGAAATAAATCAACCTTTAATATTTTACAATTACTTTAAAAGTTCTCTGCACAGTATTTTACAGATCAGCACAGACTTTACACAGATTTGCTGAGGCTACACAAATGTACAAAGACGACCCTAAAGAACCCTGGGATTCTTTCATTTCCAGTCAGCATTAGAGGTCAAAACCTTCGCCAGGATTGAGTTCCTGGAGTTTGTGCTTGGCTTTCTCTATGGGATGGAAATGCTCTTCTCCAGGATTGCTGTAGGGCCAAGCGAACCCAGAGAGATTTTTGTCCTGGCATGGATTTAGCCACAGATGCCAAGATCCCAAAGAGCAGCATTTGACAGGGTAAACTGCTGCTTTAAAGCCCTGAACAAAAACAACCACCTGCCAAATCCCAACCCCACCGGAGACAACACACCCCAAAACGGTTTGGGGAAGGAAAACTCAGTGAGAAAACCCTTCCCAAATCCATGGCAAGAGCCACTAAAACCTGATTCTGATCCCTTGAGCCTATTTGGCTTAAAACAGTGATGGAGAGGAGTGCCCAGGCACCCTTTGAGGAGGGGACAGCCCAGCAGGGCCCAGCCCTGCCGGGTGTCCCTGCCAAGGACGGACACTGCTCCAGGCACTTGGATGAGCTGCGTGCTCCTGGAGCCGCTGTGAGGCCAGGGAAGGGGATCCTTGCTGGGAGACCAGCCTGGCTCTGCTCGGGGTGGGGACAGGGCTACTGCTCATGCCCAAGGGAGGGTTCACCCCCTGAGGGGCTTTCCTTGGATCCCCAGGGCAGCACCAGCCTGGGGTGGTGGATTCAAGCAGGAGAGGGGAGCACAGACACATCTCAGGTTTCCTCATCCCTGGCCCTGGCAGGAGCTGCACCCAGAGGACACCAGAGGGCACCTTGGGGACCACGGTGCTCACCCCTGGGACCAGCACGGGGACAGTGGGAGCAGAACGTGTCCAACAACCAGCAGAGCCGGGAGCAGAGCCAGGGGCACAGGAGGGACCCCCCAATACTTCCAGCAGGAATGGGGGGAATCTGGCAGACAAACCTGACCCCCACTCTCTGAGACACCTGAAGCCCCCAGGAGCTTCTGGTCCCTTCCCTGGCAGATTGATCCTCAAGTGGCACTGCTGCTGTGCCACCAGGCTTGGGGACAGTGCTGAGCTCACCAGCTCCTCTTCCCTGGAACATCGAGGGACCCCCTGGACTGACCCCACTGTGGCTGAGCCCCGCAGCCCCCAGCAGTGCCAGGGGTCCCTTCCAGACACATCCAGCGAACACAGAGCCTTGGAACCAAGCTCCTTTCAGCCTGCACCAGGAACTTAGCTGCTAGCACCAGTACTATCCCCAAAAACCACCCAGAAACAGCCTGAGGCTTTTCCAGTCTTATTTCTTTGCTCATAGGGCCAGAAAACCCCTAAATATTCTCAAATATTGCACCTTTCTGTACCTACAGCCTTGCAGAGGGGAGGAAGAGTTTGGAATGTTTGCAGGGGGGAGGATCTCAAATGTTGCTGTCACTTGCAGGTGTCACTCAGTGGGTTTGGTGCTGTGTCCTTCTCCAGCAAATGTGGATCTGCAGCAGGGCCTGAGGCAATCCTGGTGCTTTTCCCAGGACTTCCCTCCCTGCTGGGAGTCTAGCATAGCTCCTGATGGATTTCCAGCAACTACTGAAGGTTCAGCCCTGGGCTGGCTCTGGCACACAGTACTGGGAGCAGGATGCAAGACCAGGGGCTGGACAGGGAGTACAGCACAGTGCTGGAATCCTGCAGGGATTGGGAATTCCTCTCCTGGATGTACAGGAAATACATGGATCCACCACCAGCTGTGCTTGCCTTGGGATGGCCTATTGCACTCAGTTCCCTGGGACACACCCAGCTCATGCTGCAGCATCCCTGCTCTGCTACCCTGCAGGACACCCGACCTCCAGAAGGGAAGGGAAACCTTCAGAAACCTGTCTCCATCCCACAAAACTGTCCTGAGCATCGTCAACATGTCACAGGTGAAATAGCACCAGGACATGCCTTGGCATTTCACCAATCCAAGGGGATCTGTAATTCCCAATGCACTGACGGCCACCTGATAACACTGAGCCAAGGACATTCCATTTCCCAAATATCCCCCAGGAGCTCATCCTTCCCCCCATTCCATTTTCTGCACCATTTTCTGGCAGGGAATATCCCTGTTCTCACCCTGCCCTCCCACCCAACACCTGTTGGCATCTGCTGATCCAGAGGAAGTAATCCAGGAACCCCCAGAGACAGCAGAGCACAACCATCTCGTTTCCTGAGGAAGGGGAAGCCTGGAGCAGGAGCAGCTCAGCCAGCACACTGACACCAGAGCCACTCTTGGGCTGCAGGAGCTCTTGGATAGGCAGGGCTCGGTGTCCTCTTCCTTCTCCTGAGCCTGGACTGGAGTGGGACACGTGGCCTGGACGGACACGGCTCCTCTATGGAAGTGCCCCGCTGAAGGTGGCAATGGGCAAACACAGCAGGGACTGGAACTCGGAGGGGTCCTGGGGAGACACAGGGGACCCCCTCGGTGCCAGGGGGTCACTGTCCCTGGGCTTGTAGCACACGGAGATCTCACACCTGCGGGAGAACACCAGGAAACAACCTCTGAGTGAGGTGTGGGCTGAGAACCCCCAGGGGCAGCGGGAATGGGGCTGCAACCCAGCAGGAATGGGAATGGGGCTGCAAAACCTGTGGGAATGGGGTTGCAATCCAGTGGGAATGGGAACGGGGCTGTAAACCCTGTGGGAATGGGAATGGGGCTGCAAACCCTGTGGGAATGGGAATGGGGCTGCAATCCAGCAGCAATCAACCCAATCCTAACAGGATTGAAGCCTGAGCACTGAGAGTTCAGGACTTTCAGCTGGCTCAGTCTGGGGCGTCAAGCAGCATCATCCATCCAAGGCATTTGCAGAAATTCGTTAGAGAAAATGAGAACTTCTGCATCCCCCACGTTTTGGGAAGAGGGAAGGAGGTTCTTTAGCATTTCGTGAACTCCACCAACTCCCTGAGTTTCACAACAAACAAGTTAAACACTTCTCTTTGGGGTTGTTTAAGACAAAAGATCCCAAATATTTTTCTGTTGAAGGCAGCATCACTTTGCAGAGTTCTGCTCAATCTGAGAGTGGAATTACAACATTTGTACATTTTTAAAACCAATGGGTCAAACCCATGGATTGATCTCTTGTGCTCATAGAAACTCTGTCACCTGGGGAGCCAGGTTGGTGCCCTGGGGACAGCACTGAACAGTCCCATGCACAATTCCTGCTTTAGCCCAGCCTCTCCCACGAAGATAACGAGTTCCCTCTGCAGTGGGGATGCCAAAGGAGGGGACAGCCCCACCTTAGAAGGTGAAGGCTCCGCTGACCCAAAGGAGGTTTAGAAGGTGAAGGCTCTCCCAACACCTCCTTTATGTCCCATAACCTCTGGCTCATGACTGCTCCTGCTGGAAGAGGAGTCTTTGGGGATGAAGAGCTGACCCTTTAGACTCTGGGACTTCCTGAGGGTGAACTCCTGCTAGAATCTGAGCTCAGAGCCTGGGGCTCAGGGCAGAGATCCCCCATGGGGCCAGGACCCCATTCCCAGCCACAGCTCAGGGACAGGTCAGGATGCCCCACCCCAGGAGCTCTGGCTGTAATTCCCACCTGGTTACGCTCTGCAGGATCTTCTGCTCATCCTGGTCCAGGCACACAGCAAAGGAGGACTGGACCCCGATGATCTGCACCTTGTCCACTTTGATCTGGGACACGCTGATCTGCTGAGAGGAAAGGCTGGAGTGAGGGAGCTGCTGCCTCAGTGCATTCCCTGGGCTGGGCAGGACTGGGGGCAGCAGCAAAGGGAACTCCCAAGGAGCTTCTCTCTCCAGCCCTACTCCCCTTCCTGCTGGGCCAGGCCGACCTCATCTCCCCAAATGTAAAAGCTCCAGGATCGGAGTTACCTGATTGAAACTTTTCTTGGATTTGGAGTTCTGCCTCTTGACCACCTCGGTCATGGTTAAGTTAAGACATTCTGTCTTCGAGGCTGCAACAGAAGGAAACTGTCAGGACCTGGGGCTCTGCTGGGAACCCACGTGGTCCCTGCACCTCTCAAAGCATCCCAGAACTGGAGCTCCACCAGGATCCCACTGCTGGGGGAATGCAGTGCAGTCCTAGCTTTCCTCCCCTCCTGCTAAATGTCCTCTGCAATTCCAGCTGCTTTCCAAAACACGGCAGGAGAGAACATTTAACCACCTTGGGCTGCAAACAGGAGAAAAACCATTGCCCATCACCGTGAGGAACTCTGACTCTGCTTGTGTGGCCTCTCCTGAGCCCACCTGGAGACGCCTCCTCGTGCCTGGAGTTACAGTGACATCCTGTGGTCAAGCTGTTGAACGGGGAAACACACGGAGCCAAGGAGATCAGATTCCTCTTGGAAGGATGGAGATTCATGGACAGGTTTGTCTCCAGAGAGGAGCTGAGGGCACCCCTGATGCAAACCCTGAACTAGAGCAGGAACAGCCAGCCCAACATTTAGAGAAACCCATTCCTGCTGTTTTTCTCCCAGGATTGGCTGCATGGCTCCATGGATGGGGAGGGACAGGAAGGGACAGTGCACAGCTCCATGGAGCACACAGGGATATCTCCTGTTTGGTGCAACACCCATTCCCGACAAACTTCTGCCAGGCACCAGGCACACCAAGAAAAAGGACCTAAACCCCCTCACAGGGATGTGTCTGATGGTCAAACCAGCAGCTCTTAAACAAGAACAAACCAAATACACACATGGACCGCACCTGGAGCTTTTACAAAGGCTCAAAGCTTGATTAATTGGAAACTTGATTAGAAAAAAGGTTTATGAGGCCAAGCCAGGTGGCTGGAACTGTGTCTGAGCTGCAGGAAAGGAACCAGGCTGCAGCAGCAGCTCAGGAAGGGCCTGCTGACATCATGTTCAGGTGCAGGACAAGCACCTGGCCCTTGGTCCTGCATCATCTAAAGAGTTTTACCTGTTGTTCCTCCTTGCTAAGTAAGTGTTGTTCTGGAAAGCATCACTCTCCAGTGACCATCCTGGTGTTTGAGCCATCCCAGCCCCACCCCTAGTGGATGTTTTTCCAGCTGGAAGCTTTGGGACAGTGGGACAGGACACGTCCTCTGTCCCTGACGTGGTGCTGAGGATTGGCACACACCCAAGGACAGCTGAGGGAACATCAGCAGACTCCCACGTGTCTCCTGCATTCTCACCTCCCTCATTTGCTCCAGCCAGGAGACCCACACCGTTCCCTCACTCCCCCAGTGCCCCCACCCTCCCTGGGGCACCGGGACCCCTGCACCCACCGAGCTCCTCGTGCTTCCTGCAGGCCTTGCTGAGATTGACAGATGTGCAGACCTTCTCCACATCATTCCAGTGACTCCTGCCACTGGCAGCTGTCTGCAGGGACCAGCCAGAGGGCAGGGGAGAGAAGCACACAACCATTCAGCTTGGAAAAGACTTTGAAGGTCAAGTCTAACCCTAAATCTAACCTGCCAAGTCCTTAAGCACCAACCCTACATCTTTTAAGCATTCTCCAGGGATGGTGACTCCACCACTGCCCTGAGCAGCTGTGCCAGGGCTGGAAAGCCTTTTCTGTGAAGAAATATTCTCTAATATCCAATACAAACATCCTGTGGTGCAGCTCAAGGCCGTTCCCTCTCCTCCTGTCCCTGTCCCCTGGAGCAGAGCCCGACTCCCCCGGCTGTCCCCTCCTGTCAAGGAGTTGTGCAGAGCCACAAGTTCCCCCTAAGCCTCCTTTTCTCCAGGCTGAGCCCCTTCCCAGCTCCATTCCCTTCCCTGGACATGCTCCAGCCCCTCCATGTCCTTCCTGAGCTGAGGGCCCAGAGCTGTCCCCAGCACTGCAGGTGTCCCAGCAGTGCCAGCACAGACCTTGCTGTATGCAATCTGTAGTGTCAGTGGGATTGCTTCCCTGTCTCCATCTATTCCCAGCCGTTTGCTGCCTGGACCTGCAGGGAACAAGGAACAAACGTTACACGGGGGTTTTTTATGCCCAGCCTTTCCTGGCTGCTGATACAGCAGCACATCCAGGACCTGCAGAAACGGAAAAGGGCTTGCTGAGCACAGTCGTGGGGGAAAAGGGCATAAAAAAACAGGTGGCTTAAAAGCTGCAGAAAGCAAAGAATCCAGAGAGGAATTACAACACAAAACCACGCTCCAGAACTGCAAGTGGCTCTGGCTGAGCTGGTGCAGAGGGCTCAGAGCTCCAGAGAAAACAGAGCAATGAAGGCCACGTGCTCTCTCTACTCCTGCTTGCTCAGGCAGACTTCTGCCCACATTAAATGAGCCCTGAAACACTGGGCCTGACACTTTCTAACTTGTTTTTTCCCCCTGGATAATTTTTTGCAGCTACGAAGCAGTGCCAGACAAACCAAGGAGAAAACATCAGATTCAGCACTGGCAGCTTTCCTGAGACACAGAGAAGAGCTCTTTGCCCAAGCCTGATTTTGGGGGAGCAGGGTGGGCACATTTCATAGGGGGAATTTTATGGGCTCTGCTTCGAAGGACAAGTGGAGCTCACACCAAAGCAGTTGGTTAAAGCCAAGAACGTGTGCAGGTGCAGTACTTGGGGCTGGCCATGAGGGGTCTGTGTGAACTGCACAGAGCATCCCGTCCTGGGTACCCCGGAGGAACTGCAGCCAGATGTTCCTGCCGCTGCTTCTGCTCTCTTAATATCACTAACGTTAGAAATTCATAACATGAAAGTACAAAAAATTACACACAGAAGGCTCCATGCACACACACAAACTTGAATGTACTCAGTAAAATAAGGAGATGAAAAGAGGAATTTTATAAATGACACTTTTGGACAAAGCACAGAGAGAAAACAGTAAAAAGGAAAGATAAGGAACTGCATTTGGCAGGTGCTGATGAGAGGAAGGAAACAGGCTTGGAGGTGTTTTATTGTAAATCCAATCTAGAGTTAAGAGCAGCACAAGCAATCAGGCATTGCCATGGTTCTGCTCCTGGAGGGAATACAAAACTGGGATGTTTCTCTCCCAAACCAGGAAAGAGCTGTGTGGGTCCTCGTTCAGCCTGGCTCAGACATCTCCTGCAGCCCAGGCTCCCGCAACCCCTCCTTCCCTTCCCTCCCAGCCCTGGTTTCACACCCCCAGGGCAGGTGGGGGGTGCAGAAGCAGCTACAGACCTGAGGCCTTGATGGCCCTCGTGGCTGCTGAGTGTCCCAGCTCCAGGGAATGGATGAAGACCTCGGTCCTCTTCTCCCCCCCGATGAAGGTGAGCTGCCAGGGGTACAAGAGGGGACATGTGGGGGTGAGGGGACAGCCCACCCAGGCAGCCTTCACCCCTCTCAGCCCTTAGGAAATGGATCAGTTTGGGAAAATCCTCCCATGTTTTCAAAGCAGCTTTCAGCAGCTGCTTGGGGTGGCACCTGCCTTTAGCTGCATTTCAGACTGTTTATACAGATCTCAAAACAACCCAAACCTCTCATTTGCACTTAAAATTCCACAGCCCACTGGAAAAAAAAAAACCACAATGAGGCAACAGCAGGGTCTGGGAATTGCTTTGGGAGCACAAATCCTATGCAGCTCTGCTCACCAAGCCCTGCTGCAGGTGGTCCCCAGCCACAGCCCCAACGCAGGGATTGCAGTCCCAAATTCAACCTTCCCCAGTACACCTGCCCCAGGCACACAGCAGGGTGTGAAAACTCCCCTCATGGAGGGGCTTAGTTTGGGAAGCAGAGCTCTCAAGAGATTCCAGTGATGTGGAAAACCCGGCAGCACTGTCAACCACTGCTTTGTGCCATAGGGAACAGTACTGGGTGGGAAACTCGTGGGACTTCATGATCTGGGCAGGAATGGCTCTCAGTCCCTGAGCCAGGAGCATCAGCCAGGGCACCATGGACAGCGAGGGGACAAAGGGGACGAAGCTGTGCCTCAGCAGCATGTGTCACACCCCCACTCTGCACAGGAAGCTCCTGACAGGTGACACAGGCAGAGCCATCCCCCTTTTCCCTCGCCAGGCTGGGCTGAGCCCTCTGCCCACCTCGGTCTGGTAGAGCTGCAGCAGCACAGGGCGTGTGGCGAAGCGGCAGTAGTAGAGGATCATGTCTGCCAGGATGGGCAGCTGCTCCTGGGAGTCCTCCTGGGGCTCAACCTCGGGCTTGGCACTCTGGAGTGGCAGAATGGGTCAGAAACGTGATGGGGCAGGTGGCACCTCCAGCCACAACTGCCCACCCCACCCCACCAAGGATGGAAACCTTCTGCTCACCACCAGGAGCCCCATGTCCATCCTGCATCCACAGAAGGTTCTCCAAAGAGCTCCCCAGGGAAGGGGCACACCCCACCCTGCCCGTGGCACACACGCACCTGGCACAGGACGTCCATGGGCAGGTTCATCAGCCCCAGGACGTTGCGCTCATACCAAGGGTCCAGCAGGCCGATGTACTGCGAGATGTCGTTGGTGCTGCTCTCCATCCCTGACAGGGAGGGGTCCTGAAACCGGACATGGGGTCACCCCGAGGGTCCCCTCAGCCTGCCCCACCTCACACAGCACCCCCGGGCCAAGCAGAGCCCCGGTGACACCGCGGGGAGGGGACACCCACCTGTGCCCGGGGCGGGGTGTCCCCCAGGGATGGCGAGGGGTGATGATGCATCTGCGGGGTCGATGGAGCCACGCAGCTTCTCTTCACGGGGACGTAGAAGAACTGCAGCCTGAAGTACCGTGTCAGTGAGGGGCAGGAGCTCTCCTTGAGCCTGGAAGGAGGAGAGGCGGCTGAGCGGGGCGTGCCGGCAGGGCGGGCCACCTGTGACCACCCCCGGGCCACCCCGCCGCGCCTCACCTGAGGTCGCTGTAGGCGCGGGCCACCTTGCCCGAGATGCGGTCCGAGCCGAACACCACGACGCGCAGCGTGCCCACCTTGGCGTCCTCGTCGTAGCTGAGGAAGGGGCGGCGGGGAAGCCCGAGGGGCCGGGGGGCGAGCGGGGCGGGCCCGCGCTGGCCCGGGCCGTGCTGCGGCAGCGAGAGCGCGCGGCGGGAGCGCGCGGGGACGCGCGGCTGCGCCGGGGACGCGCACAGGCTCTCGGCGCGCCGCAGCGGCAGCGAGCACGGCCCCGGGCAGTCCCGCAGCTCCCGGCGCAGCACCAGCTGCTGGCTCTTGCTCTTGAACAGTTTGTAGAGCCTGTTGGTCAGCGACTGCCGGTGCCTGGGGGGCGGCCGGTCCGCCCTCGGCTCCGCCCTGCCCGCCGTGTCCAGAGAGCTCTCGTCGCTGTCCTCGGCGTAGCCGCTGTCCATGCAGTCCTTCAGGCTGGACACGAACGACTTCAGGGACTTCCTGGAGACCACCGTCAGCTCCGAGATGGACTCCTTGGAGGAGGTGAAGAAGGACACCCGCGAGGGCTTGGAGCCTTCCTCGGACAGCACGGAGTACACAGAGTCACTGGAGATGGCACAGAGCGGGGACAACAGCGAGTCCTGCTCAGGGGAGCCGCCGTCCGTCTCCACATCCTCTTCCTCCTCCTCCTCATCCTCTTCCTCGTTCTCCGAAGCCAGGGGCTCAGGAATGCTGCACTCCTTGCTGAGGACATCGTTGAGGATGTCTGAAAGCAACCCAGAGGGAGAAGGTGTCTGCCAGGGGCTCCAGCAGATCCACTGCAAACGTGGACACCACTGCCACTCCTCATGGCCAAAGCTCTCCTCCATCCTGGTGTCAAGCACAGAGCTGGAAACCTCCTCCCCAATGTTTTCAGATTTCCACAAAAGGCTCGATTGCAATGCATAGAAAACTGTGTTTCTCTCCTCGAGGTTCTGGCTGGTTTCTCAAAAGGCAAACTCCAGATGGGCTTTTCCTTCCTTCCCACCCAGCTTTCACCACATCCTCACGTCTTATCCAGGTTTAACCAGAGGGCAGGAGCAAAGCCAAGCCTTTGGCTGCTCAAACCCCAAAGTGACCCCCCTCTGGCTCCCTGCCAGGGCTGGCCTTCACTGCAAACCTGGGCCAGAGCTCTGCTCTGGAAGGAGCACAGAGCCTTCCCAAGAACAGACAAGGTCCTTCCAGGAATGGGGAAGCTGGAGGCACCAGCTCAGCACAAAGGGAGCTTTCTACTTCTCCAAAACTGCTGGGCCTGGCCGAGAGCTCAGCTCCCCTTTTGACTCACCGAAGTTGTCCTGGTCCCAGCTGTAGGTGTAGCAGCGAGCAGGGGGGAGGGCGATGGGCTGCAGTTTGCAGGGCTGGGCCTCGCCTGGGGAGAGAGGAGGGACAGCATGTGGTTTGCAGGGTCCCCCAGTGCCAGCCCTGCCAGCTCTCCTGCCCTGGGAGGTGCCACCCAGCCCCTGCACGTTTAGGGCAGCAGCGATGCTGCTGTCCTTAGCTCCAGACAGTCACGTGCAATGGGGACGAGGGGACACTTCACACCTGCACAGCCACCAGATGTCACAGCTACCATCAGTTTCTGACTTGATGCTTTCAAAGGCCAGACAACTCATTTTGCTGCTGTCTTAATGAAACCATTTGTGGCTCACAGTGTGCTTACTGAACAGGACCTGGAACGGTGCTTTTTCAATCACAGTCCTTGCACTCGGCTGAGACTCTGCAAAACCACTCCCCGCTCCTGCAGGGGTTGAGCTGGCAGGAAGCCCTGGGGAAGAGAGGGATGGGGGGATGCTCACCTGTGACGGCAGGGAAGGAGGCGGCCCCGGCGATGTCGCGCAGCACGGCCTGGAGCCGCTCCCGGGCCAGCGCGGGGTCGCTGCTGGCGGCCGCCGCCTCCTGCGCATCGGCAGCGCTGGCGTAGAGCTCCGAGAGCTCCTCCAGGGGCTTGGACTGCGGAGCAGAGCCAGGGGGAGACGTTCAGGGGGTCCCTCCACTGGGGCAATGCACGGGCAGCATCACTGATGGGGTGACTCTCTCCCCTCCACTGTCCCCGCCCCCCCAAGAAGCCCCAACTTTTCAAAGTTATTTTTATTTTCATTGGAAAACACTCCAGGCGTTTTCTTCATTATTTCTTTGCCTCTCCTCCAAGTGTTTCTCTGGTCAAATGAACACTTTTGCCGATTTTCAAATCTGGGGCCCTTTCCTTTCTCCACTTTGGGATGAGAAAGGAGTGACAGGGTAAAAGGGGAATGAGCCCTCTGCATATACTTCACAAAACGCTTCAGATCTCAGGTCTAACCTGAGAAGGGAAAAATGTGCATTTTTCCTCCAAGAAGTGTTACCAAAATTCTTTTCCTTCGCCAAGCCAGTCCCATTTTGGGTAGGAAATGCAGCAGCCAAGCGCACTGAGCTGCTCCCGTGGCACCCCAGGGTGGGCACTGCCCAAGCCCACCTTGAGCAGGTGGTGCAGCCTGTGCAGGTCGCAGTGGGTACCAAAGTTGGCCTGGTAGAGGTGCTGGAGGAGCAGCACGAGCGTGGAGTGCTGGGGGGGCTCGCTGGAGCTCAGCTTCTCGGCGATGGACAGGAACTCACTCTGCACCTCCGAGCGGTTCAGCAGCAGCACCGTCCTGGGGACAGGGACACGGTCAGGCCAGGACACTGAACCCAGCCAGGGCTCCAGCCCTTCAGCCACTTGGCCTCACTGGACACGAGTGAACCCAAAACATCTCCCTCCTGAAGGTGCAGCTCTGAGAAGAAGCTTCAGTGGAGGCACAGGTCTGTTCCCAGCCTCATTTCCCTATTTACAAACGGGGATGGCAGGGGAAGGTTCAGCCCTCGAATAAGGTGGAAAGTCTGACTGTTCAGAACGGCAGGGCTTTCAGTCCTCACTGCACTGGGGCAGGGATGGAGTCGCTTCTGGCTCCTGTTGGGGTGGTGGCTCCCAAAACCACAGGTCAAAGCATTTCCCAGCTGCTCTCCAACATGTGCTGAGATCAGCAGCTTCCTGGGGAGGAGACTTTGCCTTCCCCACATCTGCAGCCCTGCAGGGTCACTGACACTGGGAGCCCACAGACCCTGTCCCAAGCCTCTGGAAATGGCCCAGCTGCTCTCCTCACCCTTCCCACAGCTCAGCCCAGCTTCCCAGCCCCTGGGAGCTGTGCCAGCCCGTGGGGATGCCACAGGGAGCCCCCAGCAGTGCCCGTGGCCACACTTACACCGTGGAGCTCTGGTAGTTCTTCACAGGCAACCCCTGCTCCGTCCTCACCAGCCTCTGGAAAGTGATCCCTGGGGAGAGAGCAGAGCAGTGAGGCACAGAACCCCTGCAGGCTGCTCTGCCCAGCAGCACGGAGCTGGCTCTGCCCCCAGGGCAGTCCTGAGCTGGCACAGCCCCTGCCTGGAGCGGGAATGGCAGCACCGAGAGTCTTTGTTGAGACAAGACACAGCCACGGTGCAAGGGGCCAGGCCGGGGGCAAGGGAACTCAGGATGTGAAGGGTAAAAATCCAGAGTGATGGGAAATCACCCACAGGATGGGACAGGAGATCTGCTCCAGCCCCAGTCCCTTCTGCCCCACTGCTGTGGGATGAGAATTCCATGGATGACATTTAGCAGCTTCTCCCACTTGCTTTAGCCCCCAGGCCCTGGGTGTCACACAGGGCCAACAGCTCACTGGTCCCTCCCCTCCTGCGGGGATGGAGCCCAGACTGATGCAGTAGGAAGGAGAGAGGCTGCTGTGGGCAGCCACACCCTGGGTGCCTCTCTGGGACTGTCCCCAGGACAGCGAGTGACATCCAATAGATCTGGACTGGCCACAGTCAGCAGGAGAGGGCCATAGCTTGAGAAAACCTCATGGTATCAACAAGATCCAGCCCTTATCCATGCAGGGAGCCACATCCCACCCTGCCCAGCACCCACGGGCCCCCCCCCCGATCCACACAGGGCACGGCAGCACCGACCTCTCCTGCAGAGGCAGCAGCCCCAAGGTGCAGATCAAAGCTGCTGCATTCCTGGCAAATATTGACAGCGGCTCATTCTCCGTTAATCTTTGCCTCATCTCAATAAAAAGCTTTGGCCTCAGCCCCCCAGCAGGTCAGGGGGCTGTGAAGCAAGCCTTGAACAGCCCTGAAGGTCCTGGCAGCTGAGCAGCAGGGGACACCTCCTCACTGCTTCTGGAGAGGGATTCCCAAAGCCAGCAGGCAGCACCTCCCACACAGCCCCTTTGGCAGGGGGAGGAAATCCACTCTGCTGTGGAAGAGGAGAGCTCTTGGGCCAAAGTCCCCACTCACACAGCCTGGGGCACTGGAGATGGCACAAGGACGGGATGCAGAAACTCCTACCCGGCACTGGAGCTTTCCAGAGGTTGTAAAGCACAGCCCTGACCAGAGCACAGCAAGAAATGACCAGGAGGGAACTAGGGAGCCTCACAAGTGTCCCCATATCCCTGCAGCCCTGTAGCTCTCAGGTGAGGCTGGACACAGCGAGACCCTGTCTGGTGGCCATGGCCATTTGTGCTGGGGATAAAGCAGCCAGTGCAGAGCTCTCACTGCATGGGTTGGGATTTTTCTATCTTTTTGTTCCTTTGAAAGCACCTTTCACCCGATCCCCAAGTTCCCATCTCACAGGAATTGCTGCCCTGACAGAGACCCTGAAATTCACATCCCCCAGGGCTCCCCAAAGCACCATTCCAGTTTGAGGGCATGGGGAACACCCTCAGCCACAGCCACATCCCCCTCCCAGGCCTCCCAAACCCTGCCCAGGATTAAACACGAGCTGCAATGTGCTCTGTGTGATAACAGCTCTTCAAAAGCCCCCAAAAGGCAGGGAGATTAGGAAAAAAGGCTTTGAGAAATAATTGGAAGAGCTGCTCCATTGGGAACCACAAGACATCCACAAGGAGTCCTTAATTAAGAGGAGCACTGGTGCTGCCCGTGCATGTGCCCAGAGCTGGGTCACAAGGAGTGTCTGGGCTGGAAAGAACAATCCAGGGAGTCCCTCAGCCCTATGGAAGTCTCCATGGAAGAGCAGCTCGGAGGCTCCAGCCACCCTGATGCCCATGAATGGTCCCACTGTTGTCCCCCCACTGAGCACCTCACACAAAGGGCAGGCTGGGGGGAGCAGCCAGCACGTGCTCTGCTGGGGAAAAGACCCTCCGGACTGAAACCCAGCCAGGAAATCACCACTCATGTGGCTAATTGCCCCTGCTGCACAGCTGGGAGAGCCTGGGATGTTCCTTGCACACACGGGACCCCCAAAACACCACCCTGCCCTGCTCATCCAGAGGAATCCGGTCTCACCCTGTGCTGGACCACCCGGGAATACCATCCTGAGGGAGGAGGGAGGATAGGATCCTGACCCCCAGGAAAAGCTGAGGTTTGAGATGGACACTGCTCTCCCAGGACCCAGGAGGCAAGGGGGAAATGAGACAGCAGCAGCAGGGGGACAAATCCCGGGCAGGGCTGGGTTTGGTCCCCGGAGCAAAGCTGGGTTCTGTGCCCCCAGGGCAGGGCTAGCTTTGGTGCTGGCACAGCCCCGCGCAGGGCTGGGTTTGGTCCTCGGGGCAAGGCTGGGTTCCGTGCCCCCCGGGGCAGGGCAGGAGCCCTCACCTGGCGCTTTCAGCTCGTTGCTGATGAAGGTGAGCAGCTCCCGGAAGGTGTCACAGTAGGGCACGGGCCACGTCAGGAAGCTGTGGTAGATGCTGGCAGCTTTCAGGAGCAGGTCAGAGCCGGGTGGGAAGTGTGGAGCCTGCGGCGACAGGGACAGGAGGTTCGAGAGGAGCAAAGACCCCGAGTGCTCTGTGAGAACTCCAGGGTTTAGGCTGGAAGTGGGAGGAGGAGAAGCAAAGCAGAGGCTCCCCCTGTGCCACTCCATCTTCCAAGGAAGGGCCACAGGATCCCCCCTGGGCACAGCTCCAAGAAGCTCCTTCCCAACTTCCCCAAGCGGGGCTCACGTGCCCAAGCCTAAATATAAATTCCTTTTTAAGCCCCACAAGCCATACAGATGAATTCCACACAGGCTGTGCTTGTGCAGGATCTGGCAGCAATGATTTCCTCAGGATAATGATGCATTGTGCTGGGAATAATAATAATAAAAAAAAGTATTTCCTGGGAAGGCTCTGCTCCTTCTCATTCACGTTGCCCATGTATTTTGCCCAACTATAAAGTAAAAAAAAAATAAAAAATAAATTCGCGTTTATTGTCCATCTCCCTTTCTGATTAGCCCAGCCTTAAAAAACTCGCTTCAAAGCCCCTGAAGCTCATTTTCTTTGTCTCTCAGCTTGTGCAATGGTAGTTTGATCCTGATCCCTCTGGATTCCTACAGAATCTTTCTTTTTGGGATGAACAGATGAAAGCAGGCTGACATGTTCCACCCAAAGGCACCCTGGTTTGGTGCCTGCCCTGGGCTGGGATCGGTGCAGCAGCCTCAGCACTTACATAGAGCACGGCCGAGTAGAAGAGCAGGGCCAGGGGCGTCACCAGGTCGTAGTCACACCTGTCCTGCACCTGTGGGAACAGCCCAAGGGCACAGCGATGAGCTGCTGGCCAGGAGCACTACCCAAAACATCCCTGGAGCTGCTGGGAGACTCCAGCCCCCACCATCCCACCCCACACCCGGGAGATTCCCTCCTGTCCATGGGTAAACCACCCCCAAAGCCCCACCAAGCACAGAGTGGGACAGGCAGAGAAGCACAACCTCCTGCTCTGTCCTCTCCCAGGTCTGGCCAGGCACTCAACCCTTTGAGGCTCCTGATGCTTGAAATTCCATGGAAGTGGCTCAGAGCAGGCAGCTCAGCCACTGCAGGCAGCGTGGGAAGCTGGGCAGGACAGTGAAATCCAGGGGATGGAATCCCAGCCTTTACTCCAGGGAATAGCCAGCAGAACTCTCTCACTGGGGTCTCAAGGAGACACTTACCCAGCCCAAAGTACAATAAACCCTCCTGTACCAAACCACTCTCTGCACCCAGAGCAGTTCCAGCCATTAAAAGAACATAAACATGAACAATCTGGACTGCTCCCAGCTCCACAGCCTCTTGCCCATAAAACAGAAGCCAGCATTTACCCCTTCACATGAATCCCAGAGCTGGGGATTTAGGAAACATATCCCCATTTCCTGCCACATCAAGAGATTCCTCCAAGGCCTTCCTGGCTGCAGCCCAGGACAACACTGCTTGACCAGTGATGCCTCATCATGCCTGGCACATGATGGGACCGTGGCAGGTCCATCCGATTGTCCCTGCTGCTGTTTTGTCCCCTCTCTGTGACCCCACTGTCAGCTGTCAGGCTGCTGTGCAGTGCAAATCCTGCCCAGGTCCCCAGCGTCCCAGCCTTGCAGGAAACCCACAGCTAAGTTTCCATCCAAAACAACAGGAAATTTTCCATTTGCTCTTGCTGCTTGGAGCAGCAGCTCTATAGGCACGGCCAGGGAAGGGCTGGGGAAGGCTGGAGGATCTGCACAGAGCCAAGCAGTGCTTTGAGGGATCAAAACCCATCTCCGTGGTCTGCAGGGCTGCCCAAACCACGGGGATGAGCTCTTCCTTGTGGGACACACAGCACTGGTGCCCCCAGAGCTCTGGACCTGCTGACCCAGCCCCACTCAACCCCCAGTAATATCTTATGATCCCAAATCCCCTACCCAGCTTTGCCAAAGCCCATCCTGAGCAAGCCACGGAGCTGCTGATGCCTCGGGGCCTGCAGCTCCCCCTGACAGCCCCCAGTCACCTCTTTGGTCTTGCCCAGGATCTTCTCCACCAGGATGAGGTAGTTTCCGGCGTCGCGGCTCACCAGCTCCTGCAGGCTCCAGCAGTTCAGGCACAGCCCAGCTGTGGGGACACAGAGCCACGGTCACTCCCGGAGCCACTGGCACCCCCAGCCCCGCTCAGCGAGGGCAGAAGGGGATGAACAATGAGAAGGGGTTAAGGGGAAGGTGTTGACCCCAGACATGAGATACGGGCAGAAGAACAATCCTCACATCCCCCCTGGAGCCAGCCCTAACCCCGCACACCGGTGTTTGTCCCATTGACACCACGGGGCACCTGAGCACTGACAGCCCAACACGCCCAGCTGGGCTGGAGGCCTCGCCCCAGGAGCCAGCTGAGTATCCAGGATGCGGGAGCAGGATCCCTGGGGGGAACGGGATCGCTAGGAGCTGCGGGATATCCCTGGGAGCTGGGAGGGGTGGGATCGCTCGAAGCTGGGGGAACGAGATCCCTGGGCGCTGGGGAGAGCAGAGAGGGGAGCAGTCCATGATTCTGGAGGGGCCAAGATCACCAATAAAGATGCACCTTGTACGAACAGCACAAACCAAAACTTCACCTACCAGTCCCTAAACCCAAGGAATTTGCCCCAAGAGACTCAGGAGACCCTCCAGCAGGGCAGTGGGAGCACCACAGCTGAGGAGCTGCTGCCATCGCCCTCAGCCTTTGTGCTCATCCATCTGGCTTTGCTCCACTAAACCAGTGCCAGTCAATTTTTCTTGACACAGAGAATGAGTCAGGTTTATCTGCCAGCAGCACAGGCAGCCCAGGGAACACCCTGTCCCCAGCTGGGACAAAAGCAGAACTAAGTTGGGCTTATCCCAGCACCCCACTCGACTAAATCCAGGCTGACAGTGACCCAAAGAAAAACCTCCTTTTGCAAGGGCAAAGCCCCCAGCAAAGCCTCTGCAGAGCCAAAGGAAATTCTCCCTTTGGGAGAAGAAGGCAGCAAAGCCTCTGAGCAGGCAGCAGGTGCTGGGCAGGGGCTGCTCAGGGAGCCTGGGCTCAGCTTTGGTCGTTATCAGCACCAAAGGTGCCAAGACCGGGCACAGCAGCACCGTGGGCGGCCTCGGAAGGATGAGGCTTTGCCATTTCTTTTCTTAGAAGTGGCCCAAGATGCCTTCTTCCTCCTCCTCCTCGAGCAGCTCCTTCCTGGCGTCAGGGGGTGGCATTTCCCCTCAGAGTGGGCAGCTGCTGAGTCAGAAATCCAGAAGCACCGAAGTAGAAATGGCACCGTGCTGGGCACGGGCTGCTGGTGCTGTCAGCAGTGACACAGCCCAGGGGTGGGTGGAAAGCAGAAGGCTCCGTTTCCTCCACCCCCAGAGCCACTGCCACCATCTCCTCACCACAGGGAGGTGGTTTCTCCTGGGACTGCCCAAAGGAAGGACCAGCTCAGGGCAGCTGGCACAGGGAGGCTGCAGGTGCCCAAGGACAGGCACAGCCCAAGGCTGGCAGCCACAGCATCCCTTGGGAAGTGCAGCAACCCAGCCTGCAGCAGCTGAGACACACGAGGTGAAGATGGGTGTCCAGCAAGGGGGCACCTCCTGCCACTTCCACCCAGCCTGGGCAGAGATTTCCAACAGGAAAACTCAGCACAAGCCTGGAGAAATCAGCTCAAATCTGCCAGGTCCCCAGCAGCACCAGAGCCAAGCCCAGGGCTCTCCTTCGCAAAAAAAAAAAAAAAAAAAATCAATCTTTTTTTTTTCTGCTCACCAACAAGCAATAAAATGTCTCTTGTTTTTCACACTCTAATTTGACCATGGTCCCTCTCCTGCAGCACCAAGCAAGGCCAGCCCTGAAGAGGTTCCTCCACAAGGAAAAGATTTTCCCTGCAAGCACTTTTCTAACAGGGATTTCTATGAGTGACAGAAAATTCATTTTTATTTGGTTTCTCCAATAAATTCTGCAGAAAGATCACCTATTTACATCCCTGAGCTGGCCGAGGGCTCATCCAGGCTCTGAATCTGGGATGGTCAAACTCTCATAACCCCTCCTGGCTGACTTCACAGCCCTTAGCTCCTCATCATCCCTTACTCAGGGGGAGCAATGTGTTGAAAACAATTACTCATCCTCTCCAGAGCAACCTTGTGTGTAGTACAGAAAAATAAAGCTTTAAATTATTTAAAAATGAACAAAATTCAACAAGGTCTCAGCCCAAAAAGCTGTGACATGGTGTGTTATTTTGGTGCATGGAAACGGTAAAAAAAAAATAGGGGAAAGCAAAGAAGTTGGGAAATAGAAGTGAAAAATGAGGAAGGTGAAGGTTCCAGCCCAGCCAAGAGCAAGATGAAAGGGTTCACTGACTTGTGAGGATCAACCCTGCCACAAACAACAGCCTGGGCAGGACAGCAATAATGAAACTGTCATCTGTAGCTTAGGGAAGGATGTGACAACCTCTGCTCCAGTTCTGAAAGGCAGCAGGGGACAGCTCTGGGCTGTGGGCACTGTGCTCTGCTTTCCCTGATCCCTCCCGTCACCACAATGACCAAAGCCTTCCCACTCCGGCTGCACGGGCTGGGATAGGGCCAGCAGCCCCTCGGGACTGGGGGTGTCCCCAGCAGCGGGACTGGGGCACAACAAAGCCACCAACACCCACCAGGGCACGCTGGAGATTGCTGGCAGAGCACAAATCCTTTGGACAAGAGAGAAATTTTTGAGGTGTAAAACACCCAAAATTCTCCCAGGAATGTCAGGTTCTTCTGCCAAAGGCCACAAGAGGCACAGGAAAGGACCTGTGAGCCAGGGGAGATCACTGGGGATGGGACTCAGGGGACACAGCCCCCAGCCCCAACCCATGCCCTGTGCACCCCAACCTTTGCTAATGAGCTGGAATGGATGGAGTTGTTGTTTAAAGGCTTCCCCAAAACAAAGAGCAGCCCCCAGGGGCTGGGATTAGAGCCGTGAGTGACACAGGAACTGATTGCTGATAATTACAGCAGAGGTGAGCTCTGGGCACACAATGACCTGCTTGGCCACAAGCTCCTCTGGCCACGCGCTGTCACCGTGCCAAGCACGAGGTCGCGCTTCCAGGAACCAGGAATGTGGGTCACACTTCAGGGCCTGCTTCCCAGAGCATGGCAAAAAAAAATGGACGTGGTATTCTTGAGCAGAACTGCCCCAACCAAGCCCCCAGGTGATGTTACAGCATGGAAGTGCCATCATTCCAGTGGCTGTGAGAGGATGGCAAAGGGATTCCTCTGGGATTTGGCAGCAGGTAGGATCCTGTCAGCATCTCTTTGTTGGTCTTGTAGGGAAAAAGAAAAGCAGAAAGAGTTGAAAGAACTGCACAGACAAAAAGGAATCAGAACCTGGCAGTCCCCAGATTTTTTCATCCACAAGAGGGTTTGTCAGCAATTTCGTCACAGCTTACAGACACAGGTACAAGGCAGAAAGGTCAAAATGACATTCAGAAATCATTTCTGCTTATTGCTGCTCTGCCCCCACCACACCAGCCCCAATACCTTCACAGCCCCCTGGACAAGGCTCAGCTCTTTATGGCCACCACGGTATCTGAGCCAGGGTTAAACTGATAACAACATCTCAGTGCTGTGTGTGACAATGCAGCACAGATCACAGCCCCGCCTTGGGGGCCCTGAGCATCAAGGCAGGGCCGGCTGATTGCACAAAGGAGGCTTTCCTCGTGCTGAACAAAGCCTTCTCCTCTCCCCAGCTCACCCAGGGACAGCTGGCAACACGCACGACTGCCCTGCTGAGTCCTTACAGGGTCAGACCTGACATGACCTGCTCAGGGTCCTGGAATATCTCCCTGTTCCAGCAAAATGCCCAGGAGGACTGACCAGACTGGGTGCTACCTCTGACTGACCACTGGAAGGGAAAAGGCCTCCAGCAGCACCAGCAGTTGCCTCTAATCCAGAGAGAAGCCCATGGTTATCAGGTCACCTACCAGCCCATCTGCTGGACACAGCGTCCCTGCTGAGCCCGTGGAGACACCTTTCCAGTGCGTGGTAGATCCTGTCCTCTGTGCACGTCGTGTGCTGCATTTTAATTCATCTCCTGAAGAGGAAAGGAGGAGAGTTAATAATAAGGTATTGCCCTTGATGGCTCCAATGTTCATTGGCAATGGTCACAAGCCCACCCCAAGCAGCCAGGGAAGGCTGCAGAACTGTCCCTTTGCTGCCACACAGCCAACATCAAGGGAAGGTCCCCGTGCCCTTGTGGCAATGGAGGAAAACTCTGAGGGGATGTCAGGGACATGAGCTCAGCACACGAGGACATTGTGAAATTGTGACTGCAGCCCTGTCACATCCCACCTCTCCCCCAGAGCCCAGGGTGCAACCTGAACCTTGGCTGGCAGAGCCTGTGCTGGGGAGGAAGTTTTTATCCCACCCAATCTATATCCATCCGTTTGGGACACCAGGAACGGTCACGCCTCTTCCCAGGGTCACTGCTCCAATGTCCCTGACCGTGAGCAATCAAGAGGTGACCAGGTGGACACTCCCTCCTCCCCTGCAGCCCACAGGGACCCTGGGGCAGGTGTCCAGGTGTCCTCCTCTCCCAAGGCACAGAGATGGGTCCATCCCACACATTCTTTGCCTCTTGTTTAGAAGCAACACAAATGCACAAAAATAATCGAGTAAGAAAAAATAAAAGCTGCCAATGCTACAAAACCACCTGCAAGGCAGCCTCTGCTTTCGCCTTGGACACCAGCCATGCCACACACCACATAATTCCCAAAGATATCCCAATTCTCTGCTCCTTTGGCCAGCATTTGGTGCCGGTACCCAGCAGTGGCTGTGCCCACCACAGCCCCACCCACCCCTGCCCCGGAGCTGCTGTCCCTCCTTGCCCCATGTCCCCAGCACAGCCACCTCCCACCTCTACCCACACTTCATTGCAGCAGCTCCCCCAGAAGGGCTCGGGAAAGCTGTGCCTGGCTGCTGGAGCTCCCTGGGAACACAGCGAGCCACCTCCAGCCCTGCCCCTGCACTGGACAGAGCCCAGCAGCTCCCCAGAGGTGAGAGCACACCCCGAGCACCACTGACCTGCCCAGTGCACACACTCTCCGGCACCCCAGAGAGGCTCATGGGCTCCTCCTCCTCCCGTGGGCCACGGCCAAAGCCTGGAACTGGGCTCTGCAGCAGAACTTTAATCTGTGCCTGGTGTGAGGAGCACCAAGGAACACTCTGGTGCCGCAGGAAGGAGCAGGGAAATCGCAGCCCAGCACCTCAGTCACGCTTGTGGCAGGAGAAAGGCAGCGAGTGAGAGCCCAGAGTGACTCACTGACACCTCTGCTACACCCAGCTCAAAAAACAGCTCAGTCCTCAGAGGGGAACAGGCTCCTCACCCCACAGCAGCCCCACCATCCCCTCCATTGTGCCTCAGCACACAACAGGCACGGAATTTAAAATAAAATATACTCAAGCTATTGCTAGAACGTTCAAACCACAGAACACATTCTTTGGGTGTTTTTTTCCTGTTGTGCCAGGGACCACACAGGAACCTGAACCTCCTCTCCCAGGGCAGTGCTTATGGAAGCATTTTCCGTGGGAAAGGCCTCGCTTCGTCCACCACAACATAGCAGAAACTTTGCAACCTTTTCTGCTGTCCCCTCCTTGCCACCCACGCTGAGCACGATGACAGGCCAGGGGACACTTCTGGAGAACATAATCTGACTTTCAGGAGCCCTGTTAAGCATCTTGAGAACACCAAGAGAAACAAGTGCTGAGGTCAAGAGTTTGGAAAACATTTTGCTTTCTGTGAGGGTGTTGTGCACCTCCACATGACCCCACCCCAGAGGTGGCACAGCCCTCTCCACACAGCGGGGACAACTTCTGGTTTTAGGAACCCCAAGTCCTCAGAGAAACCCATCTGCCTCAAGGTTTTGCCTCATTTTCAACAGATGCTCAACAATTCCCAGCGTCAAGACTCAGGACAAGGTTGAACCCATCCCCTCTGAAGGTGTGAGTGTCCAAAAGGGCAATTTATAATACTTATTCTGTAATAATTTTCTAACCAATTATTTTCTATAAAAGCACTGATTAAAGTGAGTGAGAAAAAGCCCAGCACACCAAAGCTCAGCTTGGGAAGTATCTTAAGATTATTTGTGAAATTGTCCTTGCATGGGTACCAGATCATTGGGGAATTTCCATCCAAGACCGCTTAGTTAAGAGGCTTCATTCATCTCTGTGGCTCACAAAGGTGAACAGACAAATTAAGTATTTCTGTTAATTAACACCAAACTGGTAAACATTTACCCCTTAGTGGAAAGTGGGAACTTGCTGACCACTGGTTTTAGATTCTCCCTTGTCCTGCTTGAAGCAAAAAGTTTGGAAAAAAAAAAAGTTTTTATATAGTATGGAAAAGAATTACCAACAAAAAAAGAAGTCTTTTCCTGCTGAGCTGTGAAGTCACCAGAGGTCACGGGAAGCCCTTGGGGTACCACAGCTCCCTGACAGGGACTTTCCACTCAGCTGGGACCCACTGGGGTTCCCCCACTTGCCTTCGATGCCCTGGAACTTTTCCCTTCCAGGGCTTTTCTGCTGCTCAGGATCCGCTCCACACCCAGGAGCAGAAGGTCCCTCAGCAGCCAAGGTGACATCAGCAGCTCTGGTACGGCTGGGAATGGGCACAGGGTAGCCTTTCCAGCACGGAAAATCCCTTTTCTGGTATTGAGGTTCACCTGAGTCCCAGCTTCAACACCCAAAGGGCTTCTCTGAGCTCCTTCTGCAGTGGTGGAGCCCAGGACAGCCCCCAGGAGATGAGACCAGAGGGAAGAGCGCAAAGATCCAAAATTAAGGAGGGAAGAGGATCAAACCCCCCCATTGCAGAATAAATCTCCGGAGCCTGGGCGGCTCCACCACGCTGTCCTGGGGAGGCACCACACGCTCCAAAATCCACTGCTCCAGGAGAGCAAACCCAGGCAGACTCGGAACAAGCTGAGATCGCCCCTCCCGCGGCAAACCCCAGCAACAGCTCCTTGGGATGCCCGAGGGCAGGTAAGGACCTGACAAAGACATTCCCAGAGGGAATCCTGAAGCAGGGGAGCGGCCACTGCTCCACTGGCACTGGGGAGAGCCCGCGGGTACCCTCGGGGCAGGACAACGCCCTTTCCTGACCCGATTGTTCCGAGGCTGAGCATCCTGGGCAGGAAACAGGAGAGGAAAAAACAAAGCCCTTGGCCCTCGGGAGCCGCTCTGAAGGCACTGCCCAGGTTCGGGAACAGTGGGTTGAGGCACACGGATGCCTCACCTGCACTGGTGCCAGGACGTGGCTCAGCACCTGGATCGATGCTGCTGGAGGGCTTTGGGCACTGGGAGGACCAGAACAAGAAGTCTGATGAGGCTGAAGGCAACAGGAGCTTGGGCTGATGCTGCATCAGAAGGAAAATCACTGAACTTGGTTTAAAGCAAAAGAATCCTACCCAGCGATTTTTGCAAGGTAAGATCCTCACACAAGCTCCCTAGAAAGGTCATCAAGTCCTTAGAGCTCCACCTCAGCTTTCTGCCTCCTCCAGTTCATCCTCTGAAGGGGCCAACAGGAGCTTTGGGAGATGCATGCTCACTGCAGAGAAAGAGTTGGATTTGGAGCAGTGCCCTGGATACAGAGCTGTGCCAGGCAGGGCAGCAGCACATGCCTGGTACCTGCTCCTCCACTGAAACTGTTTTTCTTAGATTACAGAAGAAAATCTTGGGTTTCAGCTGTTTGCTTGCAAGATTTTACTGCCTCCCCTTCACCTCACACAGGAGGCAAAGATAGAAACCCGGAGCGAGGGAGGGAGAAGCTGGAGGAAACCTTTGTAGAACACGGGGCAGTGCGGGGAGAAAGCTGCGATTTTCAAGAAAAAACGTCAGCCTCGGTGTGTTTATCAGCCAAGCGAGAGCTCTGCACAGAGCAGCAGATGAGGGTGATAAGATGTTCGCTCAAACCACACCAAGGCAGGGTATCAGGAGATCCAGGAGGCAGCTGGTTTGACAAACATCCTCTCGGGGTGCCTGCAGAGGAGGCTGTGCCATCCAAACCCCCGCACAGCTCTGTACAGAGTTCCTGTCCCACTGAGCGGGGGCAGACGCTGCTGTGACACTGAGGACAAGGACACAACAATCCACGGTGGGGACCTTGAGGGACATTGACTCCTTGGGCTGCAAACCCCCACTCCAGGGAGACCCTGTGGATATACAGCCTGGGAGCTTTCCCATGGACTGCCTGAGAAGTACAGGCTCTCATAAGCTTAGAAAAAAACAGAAGGGAAAGAATCTCAGCAAAGATGCACCTGCTATTATTTACAGAATGCGTACCCTGAAAAATTGTATTGTTTACAGTAAGAACATCTTGCAAGAAATGTTGCCTGCTCTAACGAATGAGCTGTATTCTCTTCTTGGAGTAGCGAGTAGCACTTAAAAGTAGTGTTACAATAAAAAGTCTCTCTTTCCTGTCTTGAGGGGAGATCAAGCTGCTGTCTTACTGCCGCCGTTCCAAGGGTTAATCCTTAACTAGCAGCAACAGTCCCCACTGCCTGAGCCAGTAGGGGAAGAGGCAGCAGAGAAGGAACGCAGAGGATCACTCCCGAAGAGCCGTTTAGGCACTGATCTCATCTTAAAGCAGAAGATAACTCCTAGCACAAGAAGAAAATCTGCTTCTGGAACAACAGGAGCACCTGTGCCTGCAGGATAAGAGTGCTGAGGGGCAGGAATGACACAGGACATCCCACTGCTCACAGGAGAAAGCGAAATCCTGAGTCATTAGTGGGAAATGCTGTTTTGAGAGGAGGAGAGGTACCAGCCTGGCAGCTCCTTTGAGAGAAAGGCTGGGTAGGGCTTGGTCCTGTTCTTTCTGAACTGCAACGCCTCAAATACACCAAAAATGAGAGAACTGCAGAGCTCTCAAAGAGCCGTAACTGCAGAGGTCCCTCAGAGGCAGAAATCGCTCCCTGCTCTCGCTGTCTCTGAGAACTGGGCTGAAGGAGAGGCTCCCACCACGGGGCAGGGAAAGCACCTAACGTGCAAAGCAGTTTCAGAGTCCCCCGAGTGTCAAACAGCATTTAAAGAATGTGACACAACAGGGGCAAAGCAGCACCCAGGTTTTACACCCAGGGCTGGCTGCCTGCTCCCCCTGTGCCAGCTGGGCACCCACAGTGGGCACCGGGGTGTCCTTGGCAGCACTGCAGGAACGGGGAATGAGGAATTGAAAGGTGACCTGAGATTCATCCAAACTGCCACCAGCTACAGTCACACGGCTCTGAGCCACGTACCTGGGGCTGCTCAGCTCCTGTGAGGGACAGCCACGGTGGCCACTGTGCCCTGCCTGTCCCCCTGCACCACAGGCAACATCCCCAGCATCACGCAGCTCATGGCTGTGCTGCAGTACGTGAGCCCAGCATTGATCTAAGCCCTGAGATGAAGCTTTGCACAGAGAAGCCCAAATTAACTCACAGTTCCCATTGCCATAAGCAGAGGGCTCTGTGGGAAGGCACAGCGGTGCCCACGGTCAGTGCATGGCCAGGGCACAGACACTGCTGTCAGACAGGCTAAAGTGAAGCCTGACCTAACAACTTCACGTGTGTGGTCAGTCCTGCTGCTGCTCTGTCGGGCTGCCTACGGCCACACAGCACCAGGAGGTGGCATAAAGAAAGATCTGCAGTCAGAGTCGGAAGGAACTTAAAAACACTCTGCAACCAAAGGATGGATCATCACCCAAGCCAGGGAAAAATACCATCTAGGAAAGGCAGAAAGAAGGGAAGTGCTCTGCCATCTGCCTGAGATGAGCAGCCTCTGCTCATCAGGTGTGTTTAAGCAGCAAACCCACACCTAAGGCATCAAACCTGGAGATGGGGAGAGTTGTGTGCCCTGGGTACCAGACAGGGGCAAAATCCCAAATCCAGACACGGCCTCACCCCAGACCAGGCAGGATTGACTTTTCTTGCTCAGAGTCTCTCTGGTGCTTCCCTCTCAGTAAAAGGCGAAGCCAGTGAGCTCTGAGAGGCAGCGACACCCAGGGAGGGCGAGAGAGGGACAGGGAACAACAGCACAACCGCACGAGGGCCAGCGGCAGCGCTCAGCATCGCGTCACCCCGAGCAACGCCACCCAAAACCCCAAATCCTCCCCAGATCCTGCGCACAGCCAGGGGAGGGGTGACCCTGGTGTGGGACCCGCCTGAGAGAGGAGAGGCTGCCGGGGCTCAGAGCCCCAGCCTGCAGCGGCAGCGCTGTGCTTGCTGATCACGAGTGGTTTTATCGCCCCAGCCCCTCCCGGCACAGCCTGGCCTCGAGCGGCCCCGGCGCCGGGATCAGAGCAGGAAACCCACAGGGGGCTCAGAAAAGCCTAAGACGAGTCAGCCCCAGTGAAAGCCCTCCATCCAAACCCTTGGGGTCGCTGAAAAGGGGAGTTATTCAATGGGATTTCCCAAATCCCAGCCCCAAGATGACCTGCGTTAGCAGTCAGAGCTTAAGGCTGGGGCTTGAGAGGTGAAGGATCTGTGAATGGCAAAAAAATAAACCCGAGAGGTACAAACAAACAACAACAGCTCCAAAGTTTAACTGCCTTTGTTCGGGAGATTTGGAGATAAAGGCTCCACTGAAAGCAAGAAAAAAAATCCAAAATATCGGGAGCAGGGTCCCAGCACCGCCCACCTCGGCTGCCGTTTGCTCTGGGATGTCCTCGAGCAGCTGAAGTCACAGAGATGTTGCTGGAGCATCAGGAGCAGGACTCACAGCACTCCCGGCATCAAGAACCAGCTTTGCCACATCCCTGCTGCAGGTCAGCACAGAGGCGGCCTCGGGAGCTGCCTGGGTGATAACGGCCATGCTTGACCTGAAATTTAGGACTGAGTTGTCCCAAGGGTGTGCAACCAAGGCAGCAAACTGAATCACAGGAGGAGCAAAACCAGGGCTGCAAGAGACTCAGCAAAAAGAACAAAGTAATCCGAGAAACTGTTCTGAGGTGAGGGAGAGAATGTTAAAAAAAATGGATCTGCCCAGAGGGTGCACAAGGAGAGATGTGGAGAGTTCAAGGAGTCAGAACAAAACCTTGCAACTCATCACTTCAAAACAGTGTTTGCCCTCATCTGACTGTGATTCAAAAAGCAAAAATCAAGCCAGAAAAAAAAAATGCAACTTCTTACTCTTGATCAAAGGAGACATTTTGCTCCACACACCAGTTTAAATTCACAAGGAAAAGAGCAAGCCCCCAGCAGGGCAGCTCTCGCAGGGACCAGCAGTACCCAGGTGGGAACCTCGCCCAGGGACGTTCCTGTGCTGGTTTGCCCTCTTGCAGCATCCCTGAGACATCCGAAATCGGGAGCTCTGGCTCTACTCCTGCATCTCCAGAACTCCCGATCACTGCCACTCACTTGCACTCCCTGTGAAAACGCTCGTGGCTTCCCGTGATCAGGGACGAGGTTTTAACCCCACGTAAAGGCAGGCGAAACATCTGGATCAGAGTGGGGAACTTCCCAGCAGTTCCCCCTGCACAGGAGGCAGAACTCCTGCCCTGGGAGGTGTCCAGTCCTGAGCAGAGACCAGAGAGAGCAGGAATGTCCTCCCTGGGGATATTCCAGAGGTGCCCGGACACAATCCTGTGCCCTGGGATAGCCCTGCTGAAGATGAGCCACTGGGCTCCCTTCCAGCCTGGCCCATCCTGGGATCCCGAGGGCACCTTAAACCCCAGAGCTGCCATAAAATCCAGTCGCCAGAATTATCCTGTGCTTGTCACAGCTTTTCCACCTTTTCTATTTTAACTTGCAGCGCTCACACCTCAGGTCACACCTGGGCACTCGGGACTGGTTCTGTGAGGTGCCTGCATGGTCTTTTTTAAACAATTTTTAGAAATAGGACAGGTTGAGCCAAGTGAGGCCACTCTGCCAGCACAGAGGGAGGCTCGAGGCTTGTCCCGACTTCCCACCTCAGCGCTCCCGGCCGGGGAGCAATTCATTCCCTTTCTCACTTACCTCCGGGGAGACCTCACATTATTTCTGTGATTTCTAACTTCAAAATGAGAGCTCAAAATAGCTGCAAGGTTCTTTCGCCAGAGTTCAGGCTGGTGGCTCCCAGCTGCAGCTCCCGGCTCGCCCCCGGAGGGGATCAAAGACTCCGCCAGCTGATGGGGGGTCACCTCCCGGGGAGCTCAGCTCCCTCCGGGAATATCCTACACTCTCCAAATTAACAGGGGAGGTGTAAAGACCCTGCTAATTAGCCGGTCTGGCCCCGGAGCTATTACGGGGCAGCCAATTAGCGGCAATTCGCCTGTCCCGGCGGTGGATAAACACTCGCTACTGCTCTGGGAGGGCAGCTCCCCCGTGGCTGAAGCGCCAATTGCCCTGGTCACAGCTCTGTGACACCCCGCAGGTATTTCTGCTCTCCTCCCCCGGCTCCAGACATGCGAAACTCCTCCAGGAGCGGCGGCAGCTCCGTCCCCGCTTTCTCTGGTGGGCAGTGCTGGAGCTGCTCCTGTGCAGGGCACTTCGTTTGTTGGCATCAACGTGGGAAACTGGCACCAGTGATTGCCAGGGGTGTTCTGGGGCTGAGGAGCTCTTCCAGCTTGGGGGGTATCCTAAAGCTCCGTGTTTCAAAGAGTTTGTTGGGTTTTTTCCCTCCCCCAGCTCGATCTGTAACCCAGCAGCACCAGGAGCATCCGCCAGGCTGTCCCAGTGCCTGACAAGGGGTGACAGGGCCCAACACTCCTCACCCTCCCAGCTCAGTCCCTAAACCCAGACAACACGGGACAACTGGTGCTGCCCAGTGCTCCCAGAGAGAGCCACAAGTCCACAATCAAAGCCCAGAGACCTCTCTGTGCCTCAGTTTCCCCTCGAGCAGGAGCAGCAGAGCCTCTTGCTCAGCACAGTCCCTCAGCTGCAAAGCAGTGGCAGGTAAAGGTGAACCAGACTTTTATTTCATCCTCTCACTTTTATCACCTACTGTAGCCTTCCCAATCCCATTTATAAACCTGGCAGGCAAAGCTGGCAGAGCAGGCCATGCCAAAAAAGTGTTCTTATAATACATAAAAACACACTAACACTTCACCGAGGTTATTTGTAACCCACAAGAACCACTTGCCTTAACCAAGACATCCTGCCACGGGCACCCAGCACAGTACCCAGCCACCCCTCCTCAAACTCTCTGAGCAGCAAAACAATGACACACAGCCAGAATTGCCCATGCAGCAGCAAATTGCAGAAATAAAGCTGCACACGAGAAAACCACGTGTTCCCAGCAGCACTGCAAGCGGGGGAGCTGTGAATTTGACCACTGGGACCAGAACTGCCTTGGAACTGGGTTTGTATTTTTTTTTTTTACCCCCAAATTTCTAAGAAACAAAATACAGAACTGCCTTGTCCAGACTCTTGCTGCTGCAGCAAGCACTCAGCTCAGTAAATCTAATTAATGAGCCAGGAAAAGTGTCACTCGTTTGCTAACTACTGCACCCAGGACTGCCAAACAGACAGATAAAGGATTTAGCTGGGGCCTATTCCAGCCAAAGGAGCTGGGAACCTGGCAGGGAGAGCAGGAGATTAGAGGGGGCTGAAAAGAAAAGGAGGGGGAAAGAAAAAAATCCCACTAGATTAGCACTTTGCAAATGCAAGCATGTAAATCAGCTTAGGTTTGATATAATGCCACCCTTGTGAGCATCTGGGCACAGCAGCACACAGGGCCCGCCTGAGCCCAGCTTTATTTGGGCTCGGGAGTCTCACGCCAGCAGCTCCCTCACAAAAACTGCAGTTTTGTTTTTACCAGCTCTGGAAGTTTGCACAGGAAGCCAATTAGGGGAGACCTGGGAACAGAGGAAGATTCATAATTGCAATTAAGGCTTCAAAGTGCTGATCCCAAGTGCAGCCCTTACAGATCGAGCTGGGGGAGGGAAAAAAACCCAACAAACTCTCTGAAACACGGAGCTTTAGGATACCCCCCCCCCAAAGCTGGAAGAGCTCCTCAGTCCCAGACCAAGGAGTCACCTGGCAGAGAAGGACTCAGCTCTGAGAGGCCCACTCAGGACCAAGAGATTTGGGCTTAAATCTGCATCAAAGGGATCCAGCCTTTCTCCCTTACTGCTACTGACCGTGATCCTTCATCCCATCCCAGCCCATCTAAAGATGTCCTTATGGCTCTGGCCCCAACCATGGATCTGCTGCTCCACTGTGCCATTGGCAGGACAAAGGTTTGAGAATAACTGAGAGAAAAGGAAACTCACCCAAGGTGCCAGGGCCACCCCTGGAGATGTGGGAGAGCACAGAGGGGCTGCAGCAGCTCTTGTGCCACTCAGGACAGCTCTGCTCTGCCCGTGCCTGCTGCCAGCCCTCACAGACACTTCCCTGTGGTGGCACCTCCTCTCCTCACACACTCACAGCTTTCACTCCAGCCCCTCCCAGCATCTCCTCTCTGAACAGCTGGAGAACACCTGGCTCCAGCAGGCAGCAGAGCTGGGGGGCTCGGGCTGCTCCCCACGCTGGGGATGCTCCTTCCTTCCTCCAGGCCCCCAAAGCTGCAGCAGGAGCCCTGAGCCCAGCCCAGGCTGGAGGCGAAGTGCTGCTGGGGATGGCTGTGGGACCCTTGAGCCCACAGGGACAAGATGACTCCTCCTCAGTCATCTCCATCCCCAGCTTGTCCCAAACTGCTGCTGCTTGCCCCCATGGGTCCAAGTCCTCCTCTCCCCCCTCAGCTGCCTTGGGGAGTTTTCCCAGGCTCAGAAGCTGTGGTGTGACCTTGGGAAGTCCTTTGTGTCTCTGGAAATGCACCGGCTCTGGGGGTTTTTGCATAAGCGACTTTCCCTGGGATGTTTTGCCCCAGTCCTGAGCACGTAGGGCTTGGTAATCAAATGAGGTCAAAGAAAACTCCAGCCAAAACCTGGCAGCCTCAGTGGGAACAGCCAAGAGCATCCCCACGAGCACAGCTCAGGCCTGGCTGAGGGCTCTCCCTCCTCAGCAGCTCAAGAGAATCATCACAAAGTGGGAATAATCCTGTGGAAATCAGCAGCATTCCAAGAGATCCAAAACAAGCCATGGGCGACTATGGGTGGTTCCCAAGGGTGAAAAACAGGAGAAGGCAGCTGTGCCTGCAGAGCCTGCAGCCCCCATCCTCTGGCTCTCCTGCCATTCTGACTCTTCCTGACTGAGGAGGAAGCCCCAGGCCAGGAGCAGAATCCATCCCCACACAGATCCCCTCCCCAGCCCGTGGCTGGACACAGTTTCCAAGAGCAGCCCACACTTCTGCAATTTCAGAGTTCTTCTTACCCCACCTTCCGTGTGCTGTGCCAAAAAGAGAAGTGCTCGGAGCCAGAAGGAAGTTGTGGCACCCTTTCCTATCCTGGAGGAGGATTTCAGGCTCCTGCCACATCCGAGGGGCAGCTCCGGCCACGCTGCGCAACAGGGCTGGGATTGCAGAGAGCCCTGCTTTGGGGCAAGCAGTTCCAGGAACCTCAACAGTCGAGAGCAAGAAAATACAGAAACAGAGCCCACACAGAAATGATCTGGTCAGAAAAAAACAGGCTGCCAGATACCCCAGCAGGGCATGTGGCCACAGAGGACTGTGCAAGGAGACAGGAAAGCAGCCCCAGGGCCAAGCAAGGACTCTGAGCTCCCCGAAAGGACGGCACAGATGGGTAAGCTGGGCTCAGGCAATCCTGGGGCCTTCCCTCCTTGTCTGAGGGGCCAGTTCCCCCTCAGGCAGCACTGTCTGGTGCTGGGGAGGAGCAGAGCCACAGCCAAGAGATCCACTCCTCCCTGTGTGTTCATGGAGCTGGATCTTCCCACCTGGATGCTGAAAGAACAGCTCCATCCTGACCAGCTGCTGCCTAAAACTGAAGGAAAGGCTCTTCCCACCATCCATCACCAGAGTCTGCTCCATTTGCTCAGCGTGAGGGCTCTGTTTTCCAGTCTGCATGAAGACTCAATCATCACTCCTTTCCTTGCAGCCATTAAAGCCTGGATTTCTGCTGCCACGATGGAAATTTCATCCCCATTTAGAGCGAAAGATCTCCTGCATCCCTTCCCCAAGGGCGTTAAGCCCCATTATCAGAAGCTCTCTCCAGCACACCCAGAAGTGGCACAGCCCTTAAGACATTCACTATTTACAAGTTCCTTCTGTAGCTCACCCCTCGGGGTGTTTTCAGAGGGAATATCCATGAGCACTGGAATGACAGCACATTAATTAGCAGGGAGAGCATTCCAACAGTCAGAACAGAACATCCAGAATTCACACCTCACTGGGAGTTACTGAGGGAGCAACACACAAGATCTGCCACCTCTAAGGGCTTCCATTCCCCCTGAAAAAAATGAGAGAAGTGGAATTTCTCTGATGGACCAAGTCCTCAGGGACAGTAAAATTCACTGGGGCCTCTACAGGCAGGTAGAGAAGGAAACTCAAGGCCCTCATCCAGCTGTGATGGTTTAGGGGGATAAGAAGGGATGGTGAACACTTGCTGTTCTGGGATAAACCACAAAGGAAATTTGGCTGCATTTGGTGTCAGTGGACATCGATTCTCCTCAATAGACAATGCAGCCTTTCAGATGGGGTCACTTGAGTCTGAGGGATGGAGCTGCCTGTGTGAAAGTCTTGGTAAGATCAGAGACAGTCTTTTTGGTCACACAGATGGGCAAATTCACCTTCCTGAGCCATTCAGGTCTTTCCTAAGGTAGTTCATAACCTGGCCCCACCTACCCCACTGGGTACAAATTACTGGCAAGAAGTTTCAGGCAGGTCAGGCTGGGCCACGGCTTCCCACACCTCCAACCACGAGCTGCAGCCCAGAGCAGTGGCCCCAGAGAAGGCATCGCTCAGGTTCCAGCACTGCTGAGCAGGACAACCCCACCAGAAGAGAGGATTCAGCAGGAAAATCCAGTTCCCCTCCAAAAACTCCCCAAAGCACAGCTGCTCAGAGAGGGAGAAACCACTGGGGGGTTCAAGTCCACAGTCACCACCAGCTAAAGAAGGAAACTGCCATTGCTGGTCTACAAAACACTAATCTTGACGAGGATTTGGTTGAATTCAGTTGTGTAGAGCTGGCTGTGGATGGCCAGGGGCACTGTACTCCCTGAGGAGTTTATTCACACCGTGGTTTGGGTTGGAAGGAATCTTGTCCAGCCCTGAAATCTGTGTGAACTTCTGCCCAGCCACCAACACACGAGGCACTGCAGCCAACAGTCCTGGTGTCTTGTTCCTTACAACACCACCAGGAACTTCAGGATTATCATCCTGAGCCCCAAAAGACGATGGAGTCCAAGCAAGAGGGAAAACCACTAAATCATGTGGTGACTTTGGAGGATCCCATCAGCTCTTTGCTCTGCTGTGGAGCTCCGTGGTGACTCTGGGTCTATCCAGGGACAGGAGTCATTGCCTCCAACTTTACCTATGCAAAACTGAGGTGATTAAACAAATTAACAATCTCCAGACACAAAGCACCTGCTGTGGAGGGCAGCTCACCCCACCCAGCTCAAACCCCTCTTCAGGGCAGTCTAAGTGGAATTTTTAGGCCTATTAGGCCATCCCTAAGCAAGATAGCTCTCATCTTTGTTCTCCTGAGCTGTTTCCCACATGCACAGCAGGAATAATCCCACTCTGCTCTCCCTCAGACCCCCCAGGCCAAGACCGGCAAGTTTCAGCAGCCTGGGCTTTGCTTTATGCCCAGGAACACAGAGACAATCCCACCTCCTCTCCTCTTGCTCTCATCAACAACAGCAACTCGGCAATCAGCAACATCTCCAAACCTGCCTGGAATCTCCCACACCCAGCCTGGGATGGAGAGGCCACCCAGGACATCACCAACCCCACTCCACCTCACCCCTGCCCACTCACTAGGCTCTGGGAGCTTGGCAAAACTCAGCCAAGGTAAGAGCAGCCTCTGTTCTCCTCCTGAAAAACCCCAAGGCCAACAGAAATGACACAGATCTGATGTGAGTAAGAGCAGCCCAGTTTTATAGCTTGGTTTTCAGAGAGGAAATGCTCTTGTTCCTGGCAGCAATTCTGAAAACCCCTGGCCACATGATGCAAGAGTTAATTTTAGCCTCTACCAGTCATTGTCACCACAGTGAAGGCTGAAGTTCCACCTAACATCACAGGCAATTCCTGGCTCCAGGTGAAATCCCCAGAGGATTTAGGCTGGGGACAGCCGTGGTGCAGTCACAGCCTGATGGGAGCTGGGTGTCACCAGCAGGGTGTGATGGAAACCCCAGGGCTGCTCTCTAGGGAAGGTGGAAATTCAGTACAGGACTTCCTGTGTGTCACAGGAGAGATGGGGGGAAAATAAAAAATTCAGCAAGCGCGTAATTTAGAGAGGAAAAAACGGGTTTTCCCAAAGTACAGCAGCAGCCCAAGCTGTTCTGCTGAGAACGGACACAGCCATGGCCAGTGATTCCTCCCAGCACTCCCCAGGGACAGGACACAGGGGACATCCCTGCTGGGCGGAGGGGCTGCGCCCACTCACCTGGGGTGCAGGTGTTAAACCCAAGGTGTTTTCAGGCTCAGCAGGAGACCCTCCCAAAAGCCTGTGGGACACCTGGGGTCCATGCCCACACCGAGCTGGTGCTGAGCTCTTCCCATGAACTCCTGGCAGCTGAAGATGCTACAAGGCAGTGTTTGGATCAGGAGGGTGCCCAGCACCCCCACTGTGGGCACAGCCCCTGTCTCACATTTCCTCCAGCAGCTGCCCTGGACAAGGCCCTTCCCTGGCTGTGCTCCTGGGGAAAATCCCTGTTCACTGTGCAAGGTCACGTGTGGGTGGCACTGTCACATTCAGGGCAGCATTGAGCTCGAGGGAGACGCCAAGACTGATACCAGGAAAGCTTCTCATCCCCCGTTCTGTGTTCCACTGCCTCAGCACTTTCCTGTGCCTCTCCAAACCCCTCCCAGGACTTTTTGCCCCCCACAAATGTCCTGTGGCTCCTTACTTGGCTACCCTGGCTCACAGGGAGGGGTGCTAGGCTGGGTCTGTTGGGTTTTTTTAATTGGAAAAATGTCTCCCAGCCTGAACAAAGTCAGGGACCATCCCAGGAGGTGGCACAAGGGTCCCTCCCAGAGGGGACCCCAACCCTGCCTCACTGCCTTCCCCTTACAGCTCTCTGCTGATGCAGGAGGGGAGAGCAGATCCTAATTCCTTCTGGCTATTTGGAAAAACAAGTTTACACGTGAAATTTCAGTTGGCTCTGTCTCTGCTTAACTCCTCCAGCTGTGAAACAAAGTAAGTGAGAGACAAAGCCCTACAAACAAGCAGCGTGACCATTTCTGAGGGCTTTTTGTGAACTCTAATGCCAAACCCACTAAACAGATTAACTTCCAGCATAAACAAGCAAGTAAATCTTTCCCCTAAGGCCCTGTGTATCCAAAGGAAGCTTTAGAAGTTGCTTCCTGCCATTGTGGAGGCCCTGCTGGGAACCCAGGAGCCTTTTCAGTCCCTGGCTTGGTTGCCCAAACCCTTCAGTTTATTCCCAGCACCGCTGGCTGCAGCACCACAAAGGACAGATGATGGAAGGGACGTTTCTGGCCAGTGCCCATCACCCTCAGGCCAAGGGCAAGTGGGGCTGGAATTCACAAATCTGACAGGAGGGTGTGAGTCCCACTTCAAGTGGTACAACCACAGCATCCCCATCACAGTGAGGGGAAGAAAGGAAGTCTCCAAATGGGGGGACAGCCCAGGGAGAGGGGGCACCCATCCAGCAGTGGCCAAGCCCAACAGGCTTCATCTCCTGAGCACCCTCAAACAGCCATGGCAGCATCCACACTTCCCTGTGAAGGAGAACAATGAGCCCAGAGCCTGAAACCTTTCCAAACCCCATGTTCACCTCTGGGAAGCAGCAGGCTCAGTGCTGGAGGCCATTCCCGTGTCCAGATGTGAAGGGGGGACAGGCAGCATAAAAGAAAGGTGCTGGCACTGGGGAGGTTGGGGCAGGGCCCTGAGCTGGACCATTCTTTGGGCTGGCCTTGCACAACCAGAGCTACGTCTCTGGCAGCCCAAAAATCCATGGAGACCACAAGGCAAGAGATGCCCCCTTCTCCACATGAAGAACTCATCCATGACTCTTCATCCCCTCTCCCCAGCTCAGGGACTGGATCTGAAGGTGACACCACAGCCACAAGTGACACCAAGAGCAACCCAGCTCCGAGGAGCCTCCAGCGAGGCTGGCACAGCCCTGACCTCAGAGCAAGCTCCCAATCTCCCCAGGCACCCAGCACAGGAGCAGGGACATCAGTACATGAACTTCCAGCCCCCAGGTCCTCCCAGGATGGGCTGCAGCATCCTGGCACAGGGGCTTTTCTCCCAAAAGGGGTAGCCCTTCATCCCAGCCCTGCTCCTGGGAGCTGAGCTGACAGGGACTGTAAACACCCAGCTTCCAAAGGCTGTTCCCATCCTAAACCATCACCCTCATGATGCCCTGCTTGGAGCCCACCTGGAGCAGATGGGGGATCTCGTTTGACTCTCAATATCCTCCATCATTTCTAAACCCACCACCGGGACCTGGCAGCTCAGGGCCATGGAGTTCCCAAGCTCTGGGTGTGCTCTAGGCCAAAGAAGCAGGTTTGCAACCATTCCTCCATACCCTGCAGTTCTCTAAGGGAACAGCACCCCTGACATGGAGACCAAATCAATCTGGGGACAATTCCCAGTTAATGAGCAGCCCTCGGGGAACATTAATCTTCTCGGCTTTGATTGCAACGCAGCTAATTGATCCAGGGAGGCCGCAGGCAGGATCCCCACAGCTGCATGAGGAGCAGCAGGGATCTCTCCCAGCCTGGAATTCCCTCATTCGCACTGCAAAGCCTCAACACTTGAGAGATGCTGTGACTCCCCCAGGCAGCTGCACACTCGTGTGCACTCATTTACGAGTTTTATCAACATAAAGACACTGAGAATGAAGAAACATTAGCGGAGTTTCACATGTACAGACTGCCAGAAACAATGAGAAAAGGGAAATGCCACCTGAAAGGATGGGAGCTTGTTTGCCGAGAAGCCTCTGGGCTGAGGGTTTAAATAGACACAGAGCAATGGGGGAAGCAGCTGAAAGGGGAAGCATTTCATCCTAATTTGAGACAACAAAGAATGGGCCTTTGTGCAAGGGATGAAAAACACTTCTGCAGGCTCAGGGACACGGCGCCTTTCCCAAAGCGTGCACACAGCAGCCGTGCCCCATCCACACAGCTCTGCACTGGAACCGGCAATCACGGGAGTGAGAACAGCCCGGAGCAGCCACACAAACCCCTCAACACGGGATACAGTCACGGCAAATTCCCGGCCCCGGCAGCTGCTTAGGGCAATCACAAGGTCAGAGTGAAGCTGAGCCCTTCCTGCCCAGACACAGCAGCGTCGGGACAGTGCTCCGTGTCCCCCGTGCCGGGCATCCCCATCACATGGGCTGCTCATGCCAGCTCTGCTCACTTCTGCTTCAGCCCACCCCAAAATAAGCACCAGCAGCGTTTTGGGTGCTCTCAGCCCAAGCACTGTGGGCATTTTAAGCAATGAATCACAGCATTGGAGGGCAAGTCAAGCCTAGACCCATCTCTCTTACAAACACAAAGAGAGCCCATGCGGCACGCAGAGTCATTGATAATTTCACAGCACCAGGGAGCGCTTTTCTATTCCCCTTTTAACTCAGCCAGCGGCTCAGGCTCACATCTGCCGCCCAGAACCACCTGCGGTCCTTTCCCTGGGCAGCACAGGTGGGCAGGCACCAGGGCCGTGCCCAGGCACCCTGAGACTTCCAGCCCCGTTCCGGGAAGGAGCAGCCCAGGTGGGAGCCCTGAGCCACAGCTGCCCCGGCAGGTCCGGCCTCCAGGCTCGGCTTTACCAAGCCAGAGACTGAATCTGGGTGAGCTCTCAGCGCTGCAGGTTCAACACAGCTGAGATGAAAGCAGCCCAGCCTCAGGCTCCAAAAGCCCCACCACACTCTCGGAGCATCGCTCTGCTCTGGCTCCACAGCCCCAGCTCCCATCCAACCGCACATCTGCCATCCCAGGCAGCCCAGCACCCGCAAGCTGAAGTTGATTTGTTTTTTTGGTTTTTTGGTTTTTTTCCAGCGGCAGAGCTTGAAATCAGAGATGAACAAGTCTGAAGGAGCTCCTGCCTGGTCTCTCATGTATTCCAGATGCACATGCTCCAATCGCCGCTTGCCAAACAGGATACGAGGCGCAAGGAAATAAAGCATTTTATCTTCAAGCTTTTCCAAGAGGGTATTAGAAACAATGGGGAGGAAATACAAAATTAACACTAGAGAAGAGCAATTGGCAGTGCCCTTGCGAGGCTGTTCTTCATTACAAGGCTGCCTATTCAGCGGCTTTCATTAGGAAAATCACATCGCAGAGCCATTCCCAACAGTGTCCCTATTTCCTAATTAGGCTTCGCCAAAGAGCTGCATCTCTCAGTTCCCGCCCGGCGCACAATCACAACAATTACCATTTCATTGCACCCGGCCGCCGAAAACACCGCAATTAAAGCATCTGAGGAGTCACACGGACGCGTCAGCAGGGAGACAAGTTCTCACGTCGTGCTAATTGGCGGCCAAAGACGGATCAGAAGGACGGGAACGGCGGGGTTTGGTCTCCGTGCTGGGAAAGGCGCTCGGGAGCTGCGGCCGCTCCCCAGGCTCCCACCCAGGAGGCCGCGGACAGGGCTGGGTGCCAGCAGGGAGTATTGGTGACAGGTCCTGTCTGCTCCTCCGGGCTGCGGCACAGGGAGATGCTCTCTGGATCCTCGGCAACATCCCTGGATCAGCAAACAACCCTGGCACAACACCAGGTGGGCGCAGCCCCGGGTGGGTTGCAGAAGTCACCTGGAGCCCCCGGTGACAGCTTTGGGTGGGTGGGATCCTGTCCTCACACTGGACATGAGAGACAGGACAAGGATGGGGAATCCTGAGCCTCTGAGGGAAGAGGGAGCAAAGCAAAGAGGAGGGAAAGAGCTGCAGCTGCAGAGCCTGGATTGCATCCACTGCTCCCATTTTCCTCCAAGCAGTGACATTTCCAGCCCGAACCAGCAAAGCACGGAGCTGCAATGACGGCAGACCTGCAGGGCAGCAGTGCAATGCCCAGGGAGCTCAGGGGCAGAGATTCCATAAAAACCGCTTCCACCCTCCCTATCCTCTCACTCGGAAATTCAAACCGCTGCTGGGAGCAAGAATTCAGGCACAAAAGGAGCCTCTCACTGCTCAAAAGCACCTGGGGAGCTCACCTGAGCACTTTCCCCTGATAGCCTCAGGCACAATTTTCCTCTTGCAGAATAATAATGCAAAATTGGGCAGCCCCACCGTGCTCAGCAGGCAGCCAAAAAAAGAGAAGTTGAAACTATTCCAGGGTGAGCTGCAGCATGGCAAGGTCCCCATGCCATGCTGGGGTGTCCCTGGTCCCCAGCAGAACCAGAGCACTGATTCTGGCATCCCTCAGCCCTGAGGCTGCTGGAGCACGGGCAGCTCGCCCTGCCAGAGCAGCTCATCCTGCTGGAGCAGCCACTGCTCTTCTCTGCCAGCACTTCCCACTGCTCTCAGTTCTTCTTCCTTAGTGCAAAACCCACATCTTCTTTTTCACGTTCAACAAAAAGGCACACGGGGCCAGTTTTGGTTTCTGTCCCAGCTGGATTCCCTAATCTCCCTGGGGAGGAAGGAAAACCCAGCGGCACCATCCTACAGCCCTGAGATGTGGGGCTGCCCCTCACCCAACCACTGCACACCAGAACTCCACTTTCTCCCTCGGAAGAAGCACCTCCAACACGTCTCATGCCCCTTCCTCTGCCTGAGCAGGACAGGGGCGGCCACACAGAGCCAGGGAAGGCAGAGCACTGAGCTCTCCCCACTTCAGTTCAGCAGGACCACATGGCGAGGCTGTAGCTGCCCTTGGACCACGCTCACATCCCAGCTCCTGCCTGCAATACACCTGACTCTGCCCAGCTGCTTCCTTCAGAAACCTGCAGAGCATTCCCAGCATCACCTGAGCCCTCCGGCCTCACGCAGTCACCGTGGCTGAGGGATGGAACCACTGCAACCACCACAGCCGGGCTCTGGCTCCTTATCTTCTCACCTTTCTGTATTTGAGCTCTAATCTGAACAACACTCAGATCTCCAAACCTCTCTGCAACCAAGTTTCGGAAACGCTTCGTGAATCCATCCGAGTTTGTCCTTTGAACAAGAGAAAAGAACCCAGACATCAAACCAAGAGACCTTTCTGACAACCAGGAAAATTAAAGCCTTGACATCCTGCACAATCCCTGGAGTTTGCAGTGGACCGAGATTTAGAAAATTGACCTAAACGGGTAAACAAAATAAATTGCAGCTGTTCAGCATCAGGGCAAGCAGCAGGAGCAGCACCAGCCTGCAGCTGCCTGAGCAGTTTCGCTGCACCGGGAGCAGCACAGCCCTGAAACCAGCCCTTGGCAAAGCTAAGGGGTGCTGGGTGACAGCAGCCAGATTGTCACGAACACGAAAACAAAGGGCTGAAAGCTTTTCTCCCGCTTTCGTTAGTGATTTGAATCAGCAGAGCCTTTTCCTCCCTCAGGGTTCACACCTCCAAAGCAGCTCAACATCCTCTGGGGGGAGCGGGTGCAGGACGGAGCGTGGCCCGAGGCCGGGCTGGGCACTGACTGGGTGACACTGGTGACACTGGGAGGCCACAGAAGCACCTGATGGCAGATGCTCCTTGGCAGGCACAACAATCAGCACGGGCTGCTGCAAGGGGCAGCTCGGGGACAGCTCGGGGCTGGCGCGTGTCCAGCCCCCGATGTTGGAGAGGTGACGCTGCTGAACTTCTCTCATCCCAAACCACATCCTGTTGCCTAAGCAGAGCCTTCCCTCGGGCTGCACCTCAGCCCCTCAGGCTACAGGGACGCAGCTGAGGGAGCAGCAGGCGACTTGTGACCTTTGGGTCCCTTCAGGGAAGGGCTCCTGTTGCAGTGACAGGGGTGAGTCACTGCTGCCCCGCCAGCAGCCCTGCCAAAACTCCGGGCGGGGACCAGAGAGCCCCTGGGATTTCCCGGGGACCCCGCCACGGCAGGGTGGTCCCCCGGGGCGGGCAGGGCCCCACACCTGGCCCCGAGCAGCAGCTCCGTGGGGCCACGCGGAGGAAAGTAAACACAGAGTCCTGAAATGAGTCACGACAGCCGGACCGTCCCCAGCCGCGGGGTGACACCGGCTCCTCCCGGTCAGGCACGGGCTGCAAGGGCACCCCGAGGGAGACGCGGTGCGGGGGTCCCCTTCCAGGGCTAAAAGAGAAACCCCCAACCCGGGTAATGACACCCCGCTGGTGGGTTTAAGAGGAAGCCCCCGGTCACACGGGACCTCCGCATGACACTGGTTTCTGGCCCCCTCCTGTTACCCCATTTACAGCGAGCCCCCCGCAAACGACACAGCCCCACTGGGCACCAACGCCCCAACCCACGGGACACCCTGGGAATACAAGGGAGCTCTTCCTCTACATGCACGGAGCCCCCCGCCCCGCTTACCCTGGGCTCGGTGCGTGCACGGTCCCCCTGTCCCGGTCACACGCTCCCCCCGCTCTCCCACCTGTGGGGCGGCTGCCGCCGGGGCTCCGTGCCCATCCTCGGCCGGCCCCGCCGGGCTCTCGCCGGGCTCCGCTCCACTCCGGGCAGCACCGGCGGCACCGGGGCAGGCGGGGCTGGCGGTGGGTCCGCCCCGCACATGTGCGCAGCCCGCCCCGCCCCGGCCATGTCCCGGCACCTGCCCCCCGCCCCCGCTTCCTCCGCCCACCCAGCCTTCCGTCCTTCCGTCCCTCCCTCCCTCCCTCCCTCCCTCCATCCATCCATCCATCCATCCATCCATCCATCCATCCATCCATCCATCCATCCATCCATCCATCCATCCATCCATCCCTCCCTCCGTCCCTCCATCCTTCCCTCCCTCTAGCCAGCCATCCCGCTGCTCCTGCCTCGCTGCCACCCCCTGCCGTTCAGCCGGCCAGCCATCCCCTCGTCCATCCATCCATGGATCCATCTATCGCGACTCCACCACCACTTTCCCTTCCACCCTTCACTCTTCCATTCGTCCACCCCTCTTCTGTCCCTTGCTCCTGCCATTCTGCCTCTCATCCATCCCTGCATCCATCCACCATCCTCTTATTCATCCATCTGCCCTTCCCTCCATCAATCTCTTCTTCTTTCCATCCATCCATGCACCTTTCCAACCCTTCACCTGCAACTCCATCCATCCATCCATCCATCCATCCATCCATCCATCATCCATCCAGCCATCCAGCCATTCAGCCATTCAGCCATCCAGCCATTCAGCCATCTAGCCATTCATCACCAGGATGGGGAAGTTCTGCTGGTGTCTGCTCTGGTGGCACCTGAGAATGGCCTTTTCCAGTTGCCCTCATGGCTGCTCCTGAGCAAAGACTCATCCCACGCTCATTTCTGGCTCCCACACCCATCCCCTGCCCCACCTGAGCACGGGGCTGCTGGCCGGGGCTGGCCGGGCCGGGGCTGAGGGCAGGAATCTGGGTGGGTTCCTCTGCGGATTTCGGTTTGTCAAAGAGAGTGACCGCTGCCACTGCTGCTCCGAGACTCGAAACCTACTCGGGGGCCAAAATAGCTGTGGGTTCCGCAGTGAAATTCCAGTGAATTTTAAAAAAAGCAAACCCAGTCAGAGCCGAAATCCCCTTTCATTGGTGACCCATGGAGACAAACGCCCGCTGTGCAAAGCACGAGGGACCAGAGCCCCGGATGTTTGTGTCACCTGCGCCAGGTGAAATCCCCGTGGAGGGACATGGGCTCAGCCTTTGCCAGCTGAGTGGCCACCAGCAGTTCACAAGAAATCCTGAAGCAGCAAAAATAGCGGGACAGGGAAGGTCCGCTGTCGATGTCATGGTGCCACCTGCCCCAAGGCACTGACCTGGGAAACAGCCAAGTGCTCACATGGAGCTCTGTGTCCCAGCTCCTCTAGGCCTGAGCTCTTCACTGGATGCCAGCCTGGGATTCTAGTCTGACCTTTCCCACCCCTTCTGCCCCATTCCCACCTCCTCATCACAGGCAGATCCCAGAACTGGAGGAACTGGGAGGTGTGTGAAGGGCCAAGGCTGCAGAAGCCAAACCCCTCCGGCTGCTGAGGCTGCAGTGTGTCCCCTCCTGTCCCCTTCCCTCCCCACCTGCGGCACCGGGAGCTCCTTGTTTTGCCCCTGGGGGCCCGGAGCAGCTGAGGAAGTCACCAAACACGGGCCGGGGGGGCTCGCGGCGGCGGAAGGAAGCGGAGGAGGGCAGGGAGGGGCCGTGCCAGGGCTGCAGCAGTGACAAACAGCGCGTGGGGCTGCAGGGCTGACACAGCCAGCTCGGGGAAAGGGCTCTGGAGCAGGGGCACCTCCAAGGGATGTCGACACCAGCATGTTCCCGGGAGCTCCCTGGAGCAGGGAATTCCTCCTCATTGCTAGCTGCTTGGAGTTCAGGGGATCCTGGGGATGCTGGTGCCACACCAGGGTGACAGCAGGCAGTGGAGAGTGATCCCAGGTGGCTTTTGGGGTCACATAGAGAGCAGGAATGGCATCCCCAGGGACTCCCACCCACGAGGAGTGGTAGCATTGAGTGTGGCTGTGATGACACCAACAATGATGCCAAAGCTGTAGGAGCTCCAGCCAGAGCATGGCCATGGAGCACCAGCACATCCCAGCTGAGTTCCTGCCCCTGGAGCTGCTGACCAGCCCCAGCAGGAGGAAGCTGAGGCTGTGCTCTGCTGAGCTCATTTAGACCTTTGGGTTCTCTGTGAACACCTCAGAGTCAAAGAATGGGTTGGGTTGGGTTGGAAAGGACCTTGAAAATCATCTTGTCCCAAACCTCCAGCAGGGGAAGGAACATCTTTAACTGAACAAGTTGCTCCAAGTCCATCCAACCTGGCCTTGGGCACCAAAGTTCACTTTACGCTGAAGTTCAGCTCATGACAGTCTTGCTCCCATTCCTCTCTGCTCCACACCCAGACACACTTCTTGAAACAGCAACTCCAACCCAGCCCCACACTGGGAATCGAGAATTTCAGCCCCCCAAAAATGCCATAAAGTCAGCTCTACACTCAAGCCGAGCTCTGCAGACTGCAGCCAGCCATCTCCCTGGTTTCCAGCATTCTCCAAGGGTTTCCAGCAGCTTTAGGATGGCTGACCCTGTCCTTACACAGCCTCCGAGGCTGCTGTGTGCTGCCGGGGCTGCATAGGCTCCAGGTGAGTCCATTGCTTCCCTCTCCCCGAGTTCCCACAGGAATAGGAGCATCCTAGCCCCAGCAGAGCAGCTCTGCAGCCTCTCCCCACTGCCCGTCCCTCGGAGGGAAGGGGAAGCAGCGTCACTGAAAAGGGAACCTTGTTGTCTCTGGTTTTCCCCACAACTTGTGTTTTTCATTTCTCAGAGGATCCTGACAGACTCTTTCGCAGCCCTTGAGAAATGAAACTGGGGCAGAGACCTCGCTGCGGGCAGATCTGACACCAGACCTTCCCCTTCCACCTTCCAGGGAGGAGGTGACAATATAATTTTACATGACCCCATCTGCTGAGTTGTCAAAGGTTTTCTGGCCAGTTGTGGGCTGGGAGGGCTCCAGAACTGTCTCGCTTTTGGCAGATGAGTCTGGTCTGCACTGATCTGGAGCTGCCGACGTTCCCAGCTCTTCGTTCACCCCGACTCCGGGCGGGATTCAGCCGAAGCTGGAACCCCTCTCCTCACTACTCAAAGCTCCCTGCCCTGACAGCAGGGGGTTCCTGTCCGGATCTCTGTCCGGGACCAGGAGGAGCAGGCAGCCCTGGGAAGGGGCAGAGCGCAGGGAAGCGCGGGGCTGGGAGCGGCTTTCCTGTGGGCTGAGGTTTCCACCCTATGTCCTGCCGGAGAACTGCACTGATGGAGCGGGTTCAGCATCCCCGGGGGTGCAGCTCAGCCGCCCTGTGCACCCAGCTGGGCAATGAATCCCTGGAAAATACTTCCCAAGGAGTGCTCTGCCTCTGGCAGCCTCCCTGGGTCCGCCCGGAGGAGGGACGACGTAAGGGTGCTGAAATTCCGTGGGTCCCGTGGTATCTGCGGCTGTGGTGATCCTCAGCCTCCTCTGAGTCTCCAGAGCCAGCAGCACCTCCACTTCCTGGAGCACCCCAGCTCCTGGTGAGCTCCTCAGCAATCGAGCCTGCATTTGGGAACTCGCTCGGGGCACCCCCAGTTAAGCTGTGTCATAACCAGGACTCGCTCAGTCCTGATGGGACTGAATTAATCCGGGCAAACCCTGGAGCTGGCTGCACACTGGGCCTGTGCTGTGCTACCCCTGCTAGCCTGGGGACAGCTGGACACATCCCCGGGCAGCCACACATCCCGAGGGGGAGGTGGAAGAACTGCAGGGCTGTGAGCCCAGAGCAGCTGCAGTTTGTTCTCCTTCCCCAGGTCACAGCCCTGTCACACAGCACAGCCACGAGGGCACCGAGGCAGCACCGTCCAGCTATGTCCCACCCCTATCACTGTCACTGCCCCTCCACTTTTGGATGCACTTTTTATTATGCCAAGGTGTAAATCAGGTGTAAATCTGAAAATCTGAGTAGAAACCACAAGTTCCTGCACCCCTCAGGAGCTGGGCTCTGCCTTCCCAAATGCAGGGGCTGAAATACTTCAGCGAGGGGCATCCCAGAGGAGCAAGGGACAGCCGAGATCCTCAGCTGGGACTCTTGGGGTTGTTTGGCGTCTCCGGAGGTTTTGCTCCCAAAGGAGGTTGCAGCGGGAGAGGGCCAGGTCCAGAAAAACGAGGACGGGCATCCCCTCCCCTTCCAGCCGGACACGACCCATCCCCAATCCCCCATCTCCAAACCCCAATCCCCGATCCCCAATCCCCGATCCCCAATCCCAGATCCCCAATCCCGGATCCCCATCCTGGGCTGGTGCAGTGGGCTCAGCGCTGGGACCCCAGCAGATGGCAGCAGGGCCTCAGCGTGAGCTCCTATGACTCGTTCCTTTCTGTGAATTTCTTTTCCCTTGCTTGCTTTAAATATAAGTAATCATCCCGTACAAATCCACTGCAGATGCACCTTGGGATAAGCTGGACTGGGAGAGGGACATTTGCCCTGCACCTTACCCGTGTGACAAACTCAGTGCAGGCACCTGAATGATGTGCCCTCATCAGACGTGAGGAGAAAATAGGGTTTGTGGACATAAATGGGAAAAATGGGACAAAGATCTCACCCAACCCAAGCAAAAGAGGCTGGAAGCAGGACAGAGCCGGGCTGGAGCAGCCCATCTTCAACCCTCCTTTGGAGGCATCAGAGTGGGCACAAGGGGAGGTGCCCAGGTGGGCAGAGGTAGTTCTGAGTGAGGACTACATCAAATCCAGGACTCCTTCGGGCAGGAAACACACCCAGGCCCTCTGCTGTCCATCCTCCCTTAAACCTCAATCCCTTTTGCTCCATTCCCAGTTTCATCCTGATGCTTTAATTCACAGTTAGAGTGAAGCCACTCTGATCTCAAAAGCTTCCGAGTTACCATCAATGGGTCCAGGCTTAAATCTACAAACTGGTGTGTTTAGAGCAGATTACAAACCCAACCCTCTGGCTTGTCAGAGGTCAGCAGGCCAGGTACCTCCAGGCTTGAGGCAGTGCAGTTTTCTGTGCATTTTGGTGCCACGAGAACAGCTCACACTCAGCATTAATCCTCACAGCGATGATATTTTACTGCTTCTGTCACCACACAATTAACCGTGCCACCAAATGACCAAGGCACCTCTGCGAGGGGGCAGCGCTGTGGACAGCGAGGTCCTGGAGCAGCGTTTGATAGATGCGAGGTGTTTGCAGCTGGAATTCCTAGTCTACCTGCATCCAGCGGGGTGCCCGGGACCCGCAGGATCTGGAGATGAGGATCCAGCAGAATCCAAAGCAGGCGCTGTGCTGGGAGAATGGTTTTGCTTTTCTCTAGCAAAAGATGAACAGTGAAAAACAGCAGGAGGTTACTGGAGGCATAGAGGGAAAGGACAGAGAAAAGAGCTTCACCTTCTCCTCCCCCTCGTTCCTGAGGCACCGGGAGCAGGGATGAGACCTGCAGCCACTCTTGGCTGAAGTTCGGAGCTGCCTTTCCTGCCACGGACAGCAAAGAGCTTTACCAAGGGTGCGAGCATCATTCTCTGCTCAATAGCTGGGGAAACTGAGGCTGACCCGGAGAGATCCATTTGCCTTCTCCCACCACCGCCTCAATCCCCTTCCTTTCGTGCTTCCATGCGCTCTCCTCCGGCATTCCAGGGAGGCGACGGTGCCGCTGAGCAGCAGTGGACAGCGAGGAATTGGGCTGGGCACCCAAGCTGTGCCCGGCTGCTCCAGCGCCCCGAGGAGCCGCGGGGCCCTGGGCGGTGCCCGGGGGCAGCGGGCCAGGGCGGCCCGGCCGGGTTCGGGACGGTGCGGACCCCTCCGCACGCAGGGGAGGATGCGCAGGGAGGGCCGTGCCAAAGAGGGGCTTTGGGTTCTGCTCGATGCCATCCACCCGTGCCCCCTGGCCTGGCATGGACACCACGCCGATGAATGGAACTGGTGCCGGCTGTAAGGACGGACACAGCGCCGAGATAAAGCCGCGGAGCTCAGCCCAGCACCGGCACGGGTGGCTCTGCATGGACCCAGCCCTGGCATGGGGCGGGATGAGGGCTCTGTGTCCCGGCAGGAGGCACGGGAAGGTTCCCTTGGAGCTGTGGCCCCATCCCAAACCCCGACCGGGCTCCCAGGACGCCTCAGGGCCCGGCCGGAGCCGCTCCTGCCGCCTCTCCCCAAGCCCTCCATTAGAAGGTTAGAGCCACTCGAAGGCCACTTCATCCCCGCTTAATACATCCTTAATTATAATTAGGTTAGGATGGCTGCCAAAAGGAGCCCGAACGCTGCGCAGCGCCCTGGGGAAGGTCCTGGAAAACTCGTCCTGTCAGATGGCAGGGGTCTGCTCAGGGCTGGGCCAGGGCTCGCTCCCTGCACCCTCTCGGCGGCCTCCCGTGATTTTGGGGTGCCAGGAAGGCCCCAGCGTCCACCGTGCTCTGTCTGATACCCAGAGGGCACTTCCCTTAAGAAAAAAAAAACCCAAAGCCTGGATGGGGCTGTTGCATGACCCCCTTTGCCCTGCCCCAGCCTTGATGGCTCAACCCCTACAAATCCTGCACTCAGGATATTATACTCTGGAATATATTATTATTATTATTATTATTATTATTATTATTATTATTATTATTATTATTATTATTATTATTATTTCTAAACAGAGAAAGCAACAAAACGCTGCCTTCATCTGCAGCTGAAACAGAGCCTGCCTCGGGACTGCCCCAGCTGCAATCGGAGCTGGGTCCCACCAGCTACTTGTCACTGGAGAGGGAATGCTGGAGAAGAGTTAATTATCTGGCAAAGGGAGTTACTGGGAGCTGGGAATCCAGAGCCTCTGGGGACCCATGTTTCGATAATCCTGCTCCTTAGGTAGCTGAAATCCACCCAGCCCTGCCTGTCCTGGCCTCAGCCTCTGCCGCACTCCCTCCCTCTACCCTGAAAGCCTAGTCAGGTTCCACCTTTACCTTACACCAGCTTAAGGAGATCGAATTCCTTTTCACAGGGGAGGAACATTCCCTCTAGGATCAGGGTTTCAGCTCCACGACCTTCCACGGAGAGAAAATCTCTCCATGGGCCAGTTTCTTGTGCCAGAGCCAAAAAAACCTCCCTCATTAAATGATACCAGTATTGTTCACTGTGCCCAGAAACAATTCTGTAATGCAGGTGAGAAACTGTCTCCGTTCAATTTAATTATTTTAAAGGAATATTTGTTATTTTAAAGGACCGTGGTGCACTGCTCACTGCACTGTCCCTGCCCTAGCACAGCTGGAGTTCCCTGTCCTGCCTGTTCTCTCTTTGCCCTGGCTAAGTCTGGCCCTCTCCATCTGCATTCCCTCAGCACCACAACTCTTGTGCTGGAATTGCTGCTCAGACTTCGCTAAAGCAACTCGAGGCAGTGAGTGAAGAGATCGATTTTCTCTGAGTAATGCTGGGCTTATATGAAAAGGATAAGTCTTTGTTTGCTGTTACCCTCCCCCAGGAGGGCTCAGGTGTGGATGGTTCTCAGTCAAGGCTGGTTTTCTCCGAGAGGGGCAGCTCACCGTGCCCAGGACTCTCTCGAGCTGGGAGTGCCAGGGGGGAGTGAAGGCGCAGCTGGAGTGGAGACACCAAACTCCTGTGCAAAATGTGGTGTGGGGTCAAAGCTGGGCTCTTTGGGACACTCTGCTCACTCTGAGTCCCCAAAAGCCTTCATGGCACCTGGGTTAGGTGGTCTCTTAGGCCTTGGTGCTGGGGATTTGTGAATTGCTCTGGTCCCTCTGTCAGTCAGACCACAAATACTGGATATGAAGGGAATAGCCCTAAACAGTGGAGTAGGAAGCCCGGAGTTGCTTCAAGTCCCCTGAGAACCAGGAGGGTGCTTTGATAATCTAAAAGTAAGATCTGCAGAGTGGCACCAAAGTCTCAGTGAACTAAACATTTTACTGAATAAACTGGATATCCCCATCCCCTCCTCTCCACACAGATCCCCAGGAATATTTATACAGAAATCTGTCTCCTCCAACCCCAAACCTGTTTCCTGCACCCCACATCTCCTACACCTCAGCCTGGCAGCAGAGTCCTGCAGATCCCTGAAACTGGGGTTACAGAAACACACAGGGATATTCCCTCCATCAGTGCAGGGAGTCCTGCCAGGCCTCCATCAATTCAGTGCAGGGAAGTTTCTCCAGCTCTGCTGGGACATTCCCAGTGACCTGAGCTCCCAATTCGGGTATTTCTTTCCCCTGGAGCTCAGAACATTGTTGTGAGGTCACCAAGTCACTCTTGTCCCGTCCCTGTAATGTATTGCTCAGAAAAGTAATTTTGACTTGAAAACAGCTTCCGGATGTAGCCTTGTTTGGAGTGCAGGAGGAGCTGGGCTCTGGGGGGGGTCTGTGCGTGCTCCCGGACCCGCTTTTCCCTGGATGAGCCCCCGGCAGCATGTCCAGCACACGGCAGCATTTCCCAGCCCCAGCTGCCTTGTTTGTGCTGTGCTCCATCTGCACCCATCCAAACGAAGCCGTCGTTTCTGTAGGGAAGCACACAAATAAATCAAAGGATTTGACAACTTTGCCATCCAGGAGCGCCCGTGTTTTCCTGGGAATATCTGGGACCCGCAGTGCTGCAGCGGCTGAATCCACCTGCGAGGTCCCGGGAGTGCCTGAGCCGCTCTGGACAAGTCTGGCTCCTGTTCGGGCCAGCCGGGAGCTCTGCTGGCTGCTGAAAATAAATCAAATATTACTCACTGAGCTTCCCAGCCTGCCTGCCCCAAAGAAAACATTTTGCAAGAGAAAATATAGTATTCCGGAGGCTTATCTCACTTGGTGGCAATTGTGGGTGTATAATTGAAAACCGAGTTGATCATTAGAGGTTCACAGAGATGCTGAATAGCCCAGTGTTCAGTGGTCTCTGCCAGCCACGGCCAATTTACATTAAAGGCTTGATTCCTTCTCCAGCCCACTTCTGAGCCCCTGGGAAATCTTGGTGCTTATTCCTCGTTTGCAAGGACTGTCTAGTGCGAGGAAAAATCTTGCCTGGCTCTGCAGTCACTGCTGCCCAGGCTGAGCCGGGATGTCCCTCAATGACCGTGGGTATTTGCAGGGGATTCAGCATCAGCCCCGTGTCCAACTCCCCCCTTCCCAAACTGATAGTCAGGCTTCACCCGCCGTTCCCTAAGCGGTTAATTTTAATGTAAAATTCGTTCAATTTTTTTTTTTTTTTTTTTTTTTTTTTTTTTTTTTTTTTTTTTACCCATGAATGAGAGGAGCCAGAGGTGTGGTCTCCCAGGAACTGAAGGGAAAACTGGATTAGGGGCCAAGGAGCTACAAAGCGATCGGGGAAATTACACTTGTTTGGGAGCAAAGCATAAATATTAGAGCGACAATAATAACAATAACTGCCTGCCGGGAGCCACAGAGCTTTAGGGTGGAGGATTAAATGTCATCTGCAAATGTTGTCATCTGTGCTGGCAGAGAGACATCAGTTCGGGAAGAGCTAGCGGAGCCTTCTTCCCAATTCCCTTGGGACCGGTCTTTCTCCCCTTTCTCCGCGGTGTTTCTGTGACTCTCCAAGCCAAGCAGCACGAACCAAGTTATGAATCAGCATCCCTGCACAATCCCTCGCCCTCCTCCTTCCCTCTCTCGTCGCAAAGAAGCGATCGGCTGATCACTGTCGCATCCCCGAGCCGGCCCTCCGGAGCGGAGAGAATTCGGGAATGTCCCGGGCGTTCAGCTGCGGACATACCGCTGCAGAGGGGTCTGGGGGCAGCGGGGCTGCTCGGCCCAGCGCTCCGCACCGGGGCACAGGTGACAGGGAGTCCCTGTGCTGGGGAGGTGATGGGGAGGGCCCGGTGGGGCCGCCGGACCCGTGAGCGGCACAAGCGGCTTCGGCCGCGGTGCCCGGCGGCCCCATCGGAGCTGAGAAATGCGGCAGCGGCGGGGTGGTGCCGGAGCCAGGCCAGGGGAACCCGAACAGGACGCCGCGGCCTCTCCTCGGTCCCTCCGCCCGGCTCCGGCCGCCGCTGCCCCCGCGCTGGCGGAGGGAAAGTTCGGGGGGTTTGAGGGGAGCAGCCCGGGCCGCCCGCCGTGCCCGTGTTTAAAAGATCGCGGAGATATTTTCACACCTCAAACCGCCGCCCCCCTCTCCCCTCCAGCCCCCATCGCCTTGATTTAGCCCTTGGTAATTAATTTGGCATTTCAGAATAGCTACTGGGCTGGATAATGGCCTCATTCATCTCCCCAGCCTAATCTGAACAGAATCTGGAAGAAAAGCTTTCAGAAAGACAGAAACTGCCATTCGGCAACTGCTCAAAAGAACTGTCACTCCAGGGGAATAAATCGCTCCTGATTATTTCAACCCGGGTCTTCTCTGCTTTTCCAGCCGCTCCCGGTCCCGCCGGGGAACGGCCCCCCGAGAGCCGAGGAGGAGAAGAGCCGCTCGGGCTTTCCCCCTCCCTTCTCCAAGCCCGGGCGGTGCAGGGGGAGGTGAGCGAGAAGCAGCGCATTGTTCCCGGGGAGGAGGACGAGCTCCGGCACCCGAAGCCATTTGACTTTTAGAACAGGCTCCAGGCGCCGGGGCCGCCTTTCCCGCTGCCCCCGGTGCGGCTGAAATAAAGTTCTCCGTCCCCGGGAATTCTCCCGGGCCAAACGCGGGGGAACGGGATCGCTCCGTTCTGCTCTGCCCCGGCCCGGCCGTGCTCCGCCGCCGCTCGGCCCCTGGGCCCGACTGTGGCACGGCCGCGCTCCCGGGCAGGGACCGGGGAACCGGTGTGGTCCCAGCCGTGCTCCGTTCCCGGTGCAGGTACCGGAGGTGCTCCAGTGTTGGTCCCAGCCGTGCTCTGTTCCCGGTGCAGGTATCGGAGGTGCTTCAGCGTCTCGCCGGGGCTGACTTCGGCAAGGATCCGTCCTCTCCCAAGGGGGGACAGGGCCGGGGCTGGCTGGTGCTTCAAGATAGGAAAATCAAATCCGAAGTGGGGGGGCGATCCGTGGAGGGCACGTCCTAGTGGCCCGAGCATCCCCCGTTCCATCGTCCCGGAACGGCCCCAGGCCCCTGTCCCGGAAGGGCCCGGCGAGCTGTGCCTCGGTCCCCGCGGAGCTGCTTACATGCATTTAATAGCTCGAGGGCGAGGTAATTAGAGGAGAAAGCCTCAGTAAATCACGTTAATGACCGCAAGAGCCATTACAAACCCCGGGAGTTGTGAAATACCGAATAAACCCAGCGAGAAGGGCAAGAGGGAGGCGAGAGCCGCAGACCCGGGAACGCCGGTGGGGAGCGCGGAGCCCCGCGCTGGGCAGCGCCAGGAGGTTGTTAAATTAACACCCTGCTAATGGGATTAGGCAGCACCTCGGCTTTGCGGGGGAGTTCCGCGGGGGCCAGCCTTCCTTAGATTCACCCCAATTTTTGCTGTGAGGCAGTGAAGGACGGTGCGGGCTTTGAGGAGCCGCCGGACGACATTTAGAAACCCTCACGGATTTTAAAGAAGCACTGACATTTCGGCCCTGCTCTGCGCACTGGGGACCGCGGCCGGGCCGGCGAAAGGGTGCTGGAGCGTCCGGAGCCAAACCCGCATCTTTCCCCGGAGTAACGAGGGTCCCAGCAGCGGCACCTGCTGCCCCCCGAGCGGGCCCCGCGTTTCCCTCACGGGCAAAGGAACCGGACACGGTGGACAGGGAACCCATGGTAACAGCTGGCCCCGGACACGCGTGGCCGAAGGAGAAGCGCCAGGCGAGTGAAGCGGGGAATCAGAAACGACGAGCGGAGATGCTCATGGCAGGCACCTGGAGGGGTCTGTGGGCCCGAACTTGGGGCTCCGGGCTGGGGATTCCCATCCCCGTTGTCCGCACAGCCGCGCCGGGCCCGCCCGGAGCCGCGGCCGCCGCGCTGGGGAGAGCCCGCACGGGACGGCGATGTCCCGGGTCCTCCCGCAGCCTCCGGCCCGGCCTGGCCCCCACGGGCCAGGACAGCTCAGTCTAAATTACCCCCCTCCCTCCTTGAGGTACCCTCCTAGAGCTGGACGGGAACACACCCCTCATCCCAATCCTGCAAATACGGCCGCGATTCAGGAATGGGGTTAAACTTTCCCCGGGGCAGGGGTGTCCCGGGACTGTCCGTGAGTGTCCCGGGTGTGCCGGGCTGCGGCCGAGTCCTTGGGTGGCTCCGGTGGGACCAGAGGGACCGGACCCCCAGTCCCGGGCCGGCCTCATCCCCATCCACACACAGCCCTTCTCTTCCCCCGGCCATGGAGGGCGCCGGGAGCGGGACGGAGGGGCTGTTTCCCGGGGAAGAGTTAACAAATCCCGGGAGCAGCGGGGCTGTGGGGGGCGGCTGGGGGGGTCCGGCGGGAGCGATGGGGGCAGGGAGGCTGCGGAGCCCCGCTGCCCTGCAGGGAAGGCGGTTGCATTGCCAAAGACGCCCCGCTGGGCTAGCAGGCCCGGGAGCAGATTAATCAGGCACTAATTCAATTTACAACAACCACTTTTATTCAGCTCGGTGGCAAGGAATTCAAAGCGGGAAGAGGGGCGGGCGGAGAGGAGGGGGCGGAGGCCGGCCTGGGGCTCGTCGCTGCCCCGGCAGCCCCCGTTCCCTCGGGCCGCCCCACCAGGCTCTCCGTGCCAGGGCCCGGCCGCTTGAGTGACACGGCGTGGGCAGCGCTCCGAGAGAGGGCACCTCCGTTGGAAAAATAAAAGTGCCCTTTTAATCAAAGAGAGAGGGAAGGGGGGCGAGCAGGGCGGCCGGGAGCCGAGGGAGGGAAACTCCGCTCCCTCCCGGGGCCGTCTGTCCGGGAGTCGGTACCGAACCCCCGTGCTGTGTCCCCGGCCGGGATCGCAGAGGGAAGAGCGGGGCCGGAGCGGATCCGGGGGGAAGCGGCCGTCAGGGGCGGCCCCTCGGCACTGGGGGTCGGCTGGGTGGGTGGGAAGGGGAGCCCAGGGCCGGGCCACGGCCCGGTGCCGGACAAGTGCCGCCCTTTAACCCTTTCCTCGCCTTAACAGGAGAGCCGACAAACTGCAGAGCCAGGTGGGGGGCGGAAGAGGCACCGCGCAGCTCCTTGTGCCCCTTGGTCTGTCCCAGGGCTGAGATAGAGAGACTGCCCCTCTTCACACTGCCAGGCCCGGCAGTTCCCGTGTCGTGATTTCCCCCCATTCAACTTCCCCAGGACTGGGTTTTCTGTCCCAGGGGCGAAGGCTTCGGGAGCCCACTCGGGCCGGTGCCCCTACCAATCCAGCTGAGGGGACCGGTCTCCGTCTGGCCCATTGGAGACGGGCGGCCAGCAGGGACCAAGTGGGGAGACGTCCCCATCCTGATCCTCTCGGCGTCCCCACAGATGGGCGTGGGGCTCCTCCCGGCCGCTTCCCCCCGTTCCCCCTCCACGCCCACGGAGCATCCCCAGCTGCAGGGCGCAGGAGGCCCCGGTTCCCCCAGCCCCGTCGGGGGCACAGAGGAGCGGGGGGCGTGGGGGAGGACAAGGGCCCTTTCCCGGCTCCTCGGGGCGGCTCGGGAGCCCCGCGGCGGAGCTGGCGCCCATCACCGCGGTGTCGAGGCAGGCTCCGTCCCACTCCCATCCCCCCCCCCCGCCCTCCCCGAGGCCTGTGCGCGTCTCTGGCTGAGCCGCCAGTGGATGTCGTTGTTCTGTTCCTTGAGCGCGATGTCACTCCTTTAGCATGACCTCAAACGCGGCGGGGGCTGGGACCGCCAGTCATTCTCCGTGCGAGGGCCGGGGCGGGAGGCAGGCGGGACCCAGCCCCGCCGCCAGCCCCACTTTTGTGGTGCCGCCGCCGTCACGGGCTCCCCTTTCTCTGCGGGGCTGGCCGCGGGGCGGGCGATGCTCCGGGCTCCCTGAGCCGCCGCACCGCGTCCCCGGCCGAGGTGCCCCGCGGAGCGGCGCGCTCGCGCTCGAGCGGCGGCTCCCCGGTCTGCCCCGTGTCCCCCTCCCCGCTGTCCCCACGCCGCGCGGAGGTCGCCCAGGATGCCGCGGAGGGGAGCGGAGGCGTCGCTGGCCCTGCTGCTGGCGGCGGCGTGGCTGGCGCAGCCCCTGCGCGGCGGCTACCACGGCGTGAGCATGTTCGCCGTGCAGACCGCCCAGCCCGACCCCTGCTACGACGAGCACGGGCTACCCCGCCGCTGCATCCCCGACTTCGTCAACTCGGCCTTCGGGAAGGAGGTGAAGGTGTCCAGCACCTGCGGGAAGCCGCCGTCGAGGTACTGCGTGGTGACGGAGAAGGGCGAGGAGCAGGTCCGCACCTGCCACCTCTGCAACGCCTCCGACCCCAAGCGCGCCCACCCGCCCTCCTTCCTCACCGACCTCAACAACCCGCACAACCTGACCTGCTGGCAGTCCGACAGCTACGTCCAGTATCCCCACAACGTCACCCTGACCCTCTCCCTCGGCAAGAAATTCGAGGTGACCTACGTCAGCCTGCAGTTCTGCTCGCCGCGCCCCGAGTCCATGGCCATCCACAAGTCCATGGACTACGGCAAGACCTGGGTGCCTTTCCAGTTCTACTCCACGCAGTGCCGCAAGATGTACAACAAGCCGAGCCGCGCCGCCATCACGAAGCAGAACGAGCAGGAGGCGGTGTGCACCGACTCGCACACCGACGTGCGGCCCCTCTCCGGCGGCCTCATCGCCTTCAGCACCCTGGACGGCCGCCCCACCGCCCACGACTTCGACAACTCGCCCGTGCTGCAGGACTGGGTGACAGCCACCGACATCAGGGTGACCTTCAGCCGCCTGCACACCTTCGGCGACGAGAGCGAGGACGACTCCGAGCTGGCCCGCGACTCCTACTTCTACGCCGTGTCCGACTTGCAGGTCGGTGGGCGCTGCAAGTGCAACGGGCACGCGTCGCGCTGCGTCCGGGACCGCGACGACAGCTTGGTGTGCGACTGCAAGCACAACACGGCCGGCCCCGAGTGCGACCGCTGCAAGCCCTTCCACTACGACCGGCCCTGGCAGCGAGCGACGGCCCGGGAGGCCAACGAGTGTGTGGGTGAGTGCCGGCCGCGGGCGCGGACACTCCGCACGGGCGGGGAGCAGGAGGGGACGGGGCACGGAGGTCCCCGGAGGGGAGGCAGAGGGAGGGCATAGCGAAGGAGCCGGGGGGAACGGCAGCGAAAGGCACAGGGACATCCAGGGACACGCCGAGCAGCGCGGGGACAACCAGGGGCACCGACAGCCGTTCGGGGACACTCAGGGAGATGGATAGGAGGAGGACGCTGAGGTACCGGAGAGCGCAGGCATGAGGACGGGACACCGAGGGACCTCGGAGCCCGGAGCAGGGATGTGAAGGCACTCGGGGGCGCAGGGGATGGGACACTGAAGCGCCCGGCAGCTCAAGGCAGGGGACACTGAGGCACTCGGGAGCCCGCTGGTGACAACACCGAGGGACCTCCAGGTGCAAAACCGCGGGTACGGGGAACCTGAGACCACCGGGCAGGGCACAGGAATTTGGGACAGGGGATGCCAATAGCCGCGGAGCGTGGGAGAGACACCGGAGGCACCCGGCGGCGCAGAACGGGCTTAGCGGGGGACTCCGATGGGCAGAGCAAGGGGAAGCTCGGAAACGCGAGGCAGGAAAAAACAAGGAGCTCAGGAAAGGGGATAAGGGGCATTCAGGATTCCGGGAAAATTCCGTTCGTGTCCGGGAAAGTGCGGAGGGGTCCTGGCTGGCTGAGCAGTGTCTCCCGTCGCGGGCAGGTCCCGGCCGGGGGCCCGCAGCCCACGGCCCGGCTCCGGTCCGGGGATCCCGGAGCTCGCCAGCAGCCCCGCTCTTTTCCCCGGGACACGGGCTCAGAGCCGCCGCAAAGCCCGAGAGGCTCCGCGTCCGGGAGGGACAGGGACGGGGACGGGCTCCGGCCCTTTCCGGAGAGGGTAGGCGACCCGGCGCAGGGCAGGGAAGCCCGGCAAAGCCTGCGGCTCCCGTCCCTGCATCCTCAGGAGGTGCGGGCGGGCCTGGGAGGCGGCGGCGAGGACTTGAACGAGCCCCAGGACCGAATGAGAACCGGGCAGCAGCCGGTTTGTTCCATGTCGAGCGAGAAACACGCGCCGTGCATGCTGTTCCCGGGCGGGGATAGAGTGTTCCTTGCTGCTGCCGAGGTGGATAAGGGTTAAGGGTTTCAGGAGTTCTTGCCCGTGAGTCCCCACACATCCCGCCGAATGTTCCCTCGTATCTTCCACCCCCGCTTCCCAGCGGGATCCCCGCGCGCTGCCGCTCCTCTCCTCGCGGTTTAGGGGGCCGGTGCTCAGCTGTGTGCCCGCGGGGACCCGGTTCCGGGGCTGGGATGGCCCGGACTGGTCTCGGCTCCCCGCGCAGGGACCCCCCAGCCCCGCGGAGCGCAGCCCCGGTCCCGCCGCCCGCCGCTGCCGCCGCCTTGTTTACACGGAAAACACGGCCCCGTCTTCCAAAATATTTGCAGCTCCGACGATAGGAAAAAACCCTCGCCGAGCGGCCAGGGTTGGCCGCCTTTTTTTTTTTTTTCCTTTTTTCTTTTTGTTTGTTTTGTTTTCTTTCCTTTCTTTTCATTTTTTATATTTTTCCCCAAATCACAATCAGATGTGTCTCTTGAAGAGAACGCAATTTCTTCGCCGGCGTCTTCACCAGGGGGGCACGGCCAAGCTGGGTTATCTGACGGGGAGAGGGGCCCGCTCCCGCAGCCCGGTGGCACCGGGGCACACGCGGTGGCTGCTCCAGGCGCGGCCGCGGGGTCTCGGCAGCTTCGGGGCGATGCTCGGCCCCGCCGTGGAGCCTCAGACCCCATCGGGACGGGGGAAGCGGCCGGGAGATGCCCCTCGGCTGCCGGGGTCAGCTCCTGGTTTGCTTTTCCACCGTCCCGCGGGTCCCGCTGCCCGGCAGCGCTCGGGGACGGAGCTCCGTGTCTCGCTTCCTTCCCAGAGCTGTCTCTTGCCCAGCAGCAAGGCCGGGAGGCAGGAGAGGTCCGGCTCTCTCCAACTCATCCCCGCTCCCTGCCTGCAGAGTCATCGCTATCAGCGATGCCGTAAATTTTGGTGCGGTCTCGAGGTGCTATCGGACCCCCGGTCTATTCTGCAGGATCCCCAGCTGTTCCTGAAAACGATTCCATTCAGTTATTGTGCTGACGCCGTGCTCCTACCATCCTTCTCCCTTCCAATTTATTTCCAATAAAAGGGAAGCAAGTTCCCAGTTTCCAGTAAAATATGTCACTTTTATGCCAGGCTTTGCATTTCAGACCATGTGCAGTCCTAGCCGCGTCAGACTTCTGCAAACGAAAATCGCTCTGTTTTTTCCTTTTCCACCGGCTTTGCTCGGAAGTGAATGTTTTGTAAGGATGAAGCTACCGTAAAACAATTTTCCGCAACCCAGTCCTGCTGCTCCATTCCCGGGGCCGCACCTATCGTCTGTAAAACCAGCCACGGCCAAAAACCCGCGCTGCCCTGCCAAGCCCACACCGCCTGGAATAATCCCCCCAGATAAAGATCACAATAACCCCATTCAACTCCCACCCGCTCGCTCATGACCGTCGGCCCACCCTGGTTTCTCTCCCAAATCCCGAGAGAAAGTCAGGCCCCGGGTCAGCGGGGGCTGCGGAGCCTCCTGCGCCGGGCAGGGGCCGGGGACGAGCAGGGAGCTGCTGCTGCTGCTGCCGCTGCCGCCGCACGCTGGACGCTCCTTCCAGCTCTGCAGAGGGGATCGGAGCGGCCAGAGCGTCCCGAGCCGCCGTGCTCAGGGAAAGGTGAATCAGCCAAATCAAATGAATTTGCATGAAGTAGCGGTGGGAGAACCGGTTGCATTTTTTTTCACTGAATTTACTTCTTTCCTTTCTGGAAAATCGTTGGGGGTTTTATTTTTCTTTTTCTTTTCATCCAAGGAGAAAAATTATAGAATGTGTCTGCTATGCTTAAAAATTTGGGTGTTTTCTTTGGTAAGCCCATTCCCCCTGCCAAAACTGAATCTTTGTTCCTATTCATGCTTATTTGGGGCTGAAAAAGAAATGCTCTGGAGTTTCTGACAGAAAGTCAAAATTTCCCATGGGAACGGTTTTTGCCAGCCAGATCGAATTTTTCTTCATAGCTCCTTGCGAGATCCCAGCACTGCACATGGAGAGGACAGGGCTTGTCCCAAGGAGACATTCTCCAGGGATCTGCTCCTGCAGAGCTTTTCACAGCTTCAGGTTCCCATCAGCTTTACCTGGCAAGTAACTCATGCACGTAGAGCTTGGCCTTGCGGTCCAGCTTTGGCTGGGCGCCTGGGAGCCAGAGTGCTCCAGGGAGGACTCAGCTTGGAGAAGAGCTCGGAGGTCTGTTCTCCATCCTGCCTCTCTCCAGAGCCGCGGGGCTGGCTCTTTGCTCAGCACTGGTCCAGCCCAAGCCCCCTTCCCCAGCCCACTTTGTCCTGATGCAGCTTTCAGCTCCCCTGGGAGAGGAGATTGCAGCTGGGAAAGGTCTGAAGTAAAGCACTGTCAGAGCTCAGCTGCTGGTGAGCTTGTGTGGACACAGGAAAATGCAGGCAGGGTCTTTGATCAGATTTAACATCACTAAAATATAACGGGCACCATTCCACAATTTCTCCAGAGCCATGGTGTTATTTAAGGTGCTGGGAATGAATCCAGACAAGCACCCTCCCTTCAGTTTGCTTAGAGCACCTTTGCCTTGGATAAAGCACTGCTGGACAAGCCCAGGTTGCATCCCGCTGACAGACACTTGGAGAACTCCAGACTCCATTCCCAGTGCCGGCTCTGGATCTCCACAGCATTTCCCCCATGGAGCCAGGAGATGCTCCCGGCACCTGCACATGTTCCTGACGTCAGTCGTGGCTGCAGGTGCTGGGCGCCGCTCGGATTTTGGCCCTCTGTGCTGCCTTGAGAGCGTTTAACAAACCCGGGAGCGAGCGCAGGGAGAGAAAGGAAACACATTGTGTTCCCAGATAGGGGATTTGGCACAGGCAGCACAGGGAGCCTGGTGTTGGACAGGCTCTGCTCCGCTGCCGAAGGGTTCCCAGGCTGGGATGTGTCTCATGTCAGAGCAATTTCCGAGCAAGTTTCTTATTCAGCGGAAAGGAAACTTCACCTCAGACAAGGAGTTGACCAGGAACTCTGAGAGAAGCACCCGCCAAACACTCCCAATGAAAAACTTCCTTCCAGTCAAGCCTGGGGCTTTATCACCTCCGTGGTGGTCCAGGGAGGCATTTGCAGGGCAGTGCTTGCTAAAATAGCAAACGGGGCCCCTCCACCCTCCTCACAACCAGGAAATCAAATCCTCCCACCCAGCCAGCTCCTCTCGCTCTGTTCCCACAGAGGGATGGAAGGGATTTCATGCCAGGGAGCTCCTGGTGTCCCTTATTAAATTCAGGTGATCCCTTTCCTTTACCCTGCATTAATGACCTCCATCTCAAAAGCCTTCCCAGTTCCCATCCTGTCCATAACTATTTTCCCCAGGTTGGCACACTGGGATATTGAGGAGCCCCATGAGACAATTCCTTCCCATTCTCCTTGGAATGGGAGGCCCCTTTCTTTGGCCTCCAAATGGAAGGAGTAGTCAAGCTGGTGGTGGCTTTGGCTCTGCCCCACTGGACAGTCCCTGCAGGAGCTGCCTGTGGGCCAGTGCCTGTCAGCAGGGAGCCATGGCGAGGCCTCGGCCACCAGGGGCTGACAATGGCTCACAGAGGCTGAGACGTCTCTGACCAGGAAGGGCTGGGCTGGTGGGAGATGTCCTTTCTGTCTTCTCCTCTCCCGGGAGAGGGTTCAGGGGTCCCGGGTTCAGGGCTTTGCAGATGGTTTGTCCTGAGGGGGACAGGGGCAGAGGCACTGGCTGCAGCAAGGGGAGTGTGGGTGGGACTGGCAGAGCTGGCAGGGACCTGGTCACACAGGGGCACATCCACTGCACCCTCTGCCCCTTCGATTCCATGTTGGCATGGGAGGCAAACAGAGGAATAAAGTGGCTTTGCAAACCCCTCTGTGAGGGGAAAAGAAGTCTGAGTGTCCCCGTGTCCAGCCTGCTCACAGCCATGTCTGCTCCATAGTAATGGGGAAGGTTGCAAGCATCCATCCCTTCTTGCTTGGAGAAAGCCACGTCCCCAACCGGAGCAGAGAGGCTCTGAGCAGGATCCCCAAGGTCCCACAGAGGATCCCCAGGGTGCCAAAGCAGGATCCCCACAGTGTAACATCCTTTGTCCCCCCGAGGCAGGCGCTGGTGCCTGGATCTGACAGCACAGCACAACTCTGCCTGTGGCTGCATCCAGCCGGGGTTCTCAGGTGGATTTTGGAGCGCCTCTGTGGTGGTGCTGCCTGTTACCTCCTGATGATAACAGGAATGCTCATAATTTCTGATATCCAGGTTTGTCTTGGGCCTCAATTTCCCCACTTATAGGGAGCAAAGGGAGTCTCTGTAAAATCCTTTGGATTTGGGTTGAGAAAGGCACAAAGCATTATTGCAGCATCCTTGTACTCAGGAAAATGCAACTTGGGGCAGCTTCACCAGCAACTGGAGCAGACTCTGAGAGCTGGGCTTCTGGTGACTCCTTGTGCCATCCACGGAGCCACAGGTCCTTTCCAGCCCCTTCTGGTGCAGCTCCCAGCAGATTGCACTGCATGGGGAAGTGCACGAGCAGGGGTAACTGTATTGCTGAGCAGATGGGTGCTGTAGCCATAGAAATTTGGGCTCATGAGCTGCTGAGGCTCCCATTGTAGCCTCCCAAGGGAGCCTCGCATGGGCAGAGCTTTCTCACAGGCTTTTATTCTCAGGAAGCTTAAAGTTAAACTGATTTCCAACAGAAAGGGTTTTACACCAACAAACAAACAAACAAAAAAGCGCAGTTAAGGCTAAAACAAAACCAGGCTTGGCACTCCGGGTTGGACACTTGCCTTCCCTTGAGCTTGTCCACAGCTAATCTCTGCCCTCCTCTTTCTGGGCCAAATCATGTCATCCTTATTCAGCCTCCGCTGTCCTCGCCTCGCAAACTCCCTGTGCCTGCCCGGGGGGACGTGCTGCCTCTCCAGGGATGGAGCAAAAAGCACCCGAGGGCTCTGGAATCCCCACTGCCTGTAAAAGCACTCCCAGGATTCTGGGATTTCCATCCGGCCTGTGAAGTGGGAACAGCTGGGCACATGAACTTGTCTCTATATTCTTAATTTATCTCCCCTTCATCCTCAGGGATGGAGATGGATTTTTGTGACCATGGAGGATTGATGCCTTTTTGGCCTTAGATCTCTCTTGCTTTTCTTTTGTGACACCCAACTTTTTAGTAGTGGTTTTGGAGGCTCTTACGGTTTTTATGGAACTGCATGGTTTCATTCCAGGGAGTTCCTGGTGTCTCTTATTAAATTTAGGTGATACCTTTTCTCTACCCTGATCACCTCCACGTCAAAAGCCTTCACAGTTCTCATCCTGTCTGTAACCTTTCTGTGGCTGGGCTGTGCAAGCAGAGTTTCACTGAGGAATTTCTGGAGGATTTTAGGGTGCTGTGTTGAGCTTTTTCCTCCACCAGTTTTGTTCTGGGGGACATCCAGAGCAAAGGAGATCATGGGTCAGGATGGCTGGAACAGTCTGGCATTGCAGAGGCCGTAGATGATTTGGCCCCTTGTTGCTGTCAAACAGCAGAAAAACCCCCAAAGCAGCCCCAGAACCCATCAAACCCAACATCCAGCCTTTCCTAGAGAGCGCTGGCACAGCTGCCTGGGGCACAGGACCCCATGGCAGGGCTGTGTCCCCAGCGCACGGGGGATTCACGGACTTAACCTCACCAGGATATTTTTTTTTGTTCATGATTGCACCGAACAGACCCCGCAGTTTTTCAGGAGAGAAGGGAGAGGATTTGCTGCTAGGATCGGTCCGTGCAGAGGGCTCAGAGCCGGGCCGGGGCTCGGCGGTGGCAGAGCCACATCTGCTCCGTCCCCAGGGAGCCTCTGGAGCAGCGGCTGCCGTTTGGCCTCTGCCGCTGCGATCAGCAGGAAACGTTTGCTTTGCATAAGCCGAGCTCCCGTCCCGAGCATCCCTGCCAGATCCCCGCTGCTTCCCGCACGGAGCGGGCACAGCCGGGGCTGGCACGGCTCAGCCTGGCTCTGCAGCCCGGCGGGAGGGGGACAAGCTCCGTGTCTGAGCAGGGATCACAGCATGGGACAAGGACAGGGCAGGGACAGGGCAGGGACAGGGCAGGGACAGGCTGGATCCTCACCGGGCCGATCCCGGCTCTGCCCGCGGCAGACTCATCCCCGCTGACCACGCTCCAAAGAGTCCGGAGAGCTGGGCTGGGGCTGGCTGGAGTGACAGGCAGGCTTTTACAAAGATATCTGTATAATGGATTTCATTTCTAAGGGGATTAGGATGCCCTGGGGACTGATAAGGAGACAGGGAGGCTTTTCCTGCTCGCAGCCAGGGCGGCCGTGCAGTCTCTCGGAGGGAGTGAACAGCGACTCGGCCGCTCCTGATCTATCCCGGGCAGAAGCAGAGGGACCAGCGGCATGGAGGGGCTCAACCCCACACTGAGTGGGAGTTTGCTTTAGGCTCAGCAGAAAACTGGGAATTAATGGTGGGGAAGGAAAAATCCTGTATTCGTTTGAGAGATACTAAAGAAACAGATTCTGAGCTGGGAGAACACAGGAATGGAAGAGACACTCAGCTCTGCTGGGAGATGAATTTATGGAAGTATTTTGTACACCGCTGTTTTTAGTGGAGAATGGAGTTTAAAAATGGATGGAGTGATGTGGCAGATTTTGTTCTGGGGCTCAGCGGGCACAGGGGGCATCGACAGCACGAACTGGGCACAGAACTGCTGCCCAAAACAGGCACCTCCTGCCTCGCTGGGATTACAGAGGACAGAGAAAGGAATGGGCAGGGAAAGAGCCTGGGTTCATGTCCCACATACAGCTGTGAGACCATGGAAGAAATCTTTCTGGGCAGAAGTTTCTGCAGGCAGAAATTTTCCTTTCCAACCTTTTCAAGATGTCTTGTGAGTGACAGGAGGGTTGGAAATTTTGTCTGCATCCCCCACCTGGACAGAGGGTTGGAGAGCTGGGAAGGAGCAAACCTGTATTTCACTCTATCCTGGAAGTACGGGGTTTTTCTAAATTATTTCACAAAAGGGCTGGAAGGGGCCTCTGGCTTTGCCAAACGCCTGTTGTCACCCAGGTTGTGGTTACTGATGGATCCCCTCTTGGGCTGAGACAGGACACCTGGGGAATCACGGCCCTCAGCCCAGTTCCTGCTTCCCTGGGGATGGAGGGGCTGCCAATAGATGAACCCAGGAGTCCTAGGCCATCTTCTGCCAGAAACAAGCAGCAAAAAGAGATTGTGTGGGCAGGTGAGTGGAAATTCTGGTACAGGTAGGGGGGAGCAACCTTGGGGATCTCTGCTTGAGGATCAAAGCTCTGGTTTGGGAAGAGGATGGAGAACCCAAGGCCTACACCCAGCACCCTCAGTTTCCCCTGGGAAGGAGTAAAAATGTCATGAGAGGCAGGAGCAGGCAGTGCAGTGCCATAGGCTGGGAGCAGCCTGGCTCTGTGGGGTTGTTTGACAGCAAATTTATCCTTCTTGACATGCTGGGGTGGGAAACTCTGCCAGTGAGAAATAGGCACAGATTTGTTGATGTTGCCTCATGGAGTGGTGAGAGCATTCCCCAGTTTCTCGGAGCATGAGAGAGGGAGGTGAGGTGTCCTCCCCCTGTCCCAGGTGAGAATTGGAGGAGGAGCACGGGAGGAATGCTGCTGGCTCAGCAGGCCCTCGCTCCGGGCTCGGTGCCATATCCGTGCTGGGTCTGTGCTCTCCCAGCTGTTCCCTCCCCAGTCCCATCCTCACAGCCTGTGTGCTCCAAGTTCAGGGCCCGGCATGGAAAGATGGATGAGGTGTCCACGTCATCTTCCCTGTGGTATTTCAGAGCCATCCATCACCCAGATCCCTGCCAGGCTGCACTGGGTGGATCACTGGGATCTCTGCTTTGTTTCGACCAAGGGCAACAATTTTCATTGGAATTATCATTAATTATCCTACGGGAATAGTTAATGTCCTTTAATGGCAGTTCTGTGGGTATTTAGGGTGCAGGCTTGGGCAGTCAGACCAGAGTGGGTGAGGAGACAGTGGACAGCACATCTGACTGGAAAAGGGAGTTTTAAAACGCACTGAGGACTGCCCCAGCACTTGCTTTGCTCTCACAGCCCCAAAAGGACTTTCCTTCAGGGTCTAGAGCGTCACCTCTGCCTGCTCAGGAGATGCTCTGGGAAGAGCTGAGCCCTGCGTACAGGGAGGGGAGGAGAGGGGAGGGAGGGGCAGTGCAGGGAGGTGAGACCTAAATCTTCCTGTTCGCAGCCTCCTCTTCATGCAAGGCCTTCCCCGGAGGGCTGGCACTGGCTCTTCCTGGCCCACTGGCTACCCCAGCAGGTAGGGAGGCACGAGCAGGAGCCTGTTCCAGCAGCAAAGCGAGCCCTGGGGAATGTGACAGAGGCACCAGGACACTGGGAGTGGAACAGGGAAGAAGGAAGGTAAAGGATGGGAAGAGCCGCGGACAGGAGGAAAATGTCTGGGTTTAAAAATCAGAGTTTGTGGTGCACGAGAGCAGCCTGAAGAGCATCCTCGGGATGGGTAAAGCTGCTCCCTCCCGGCGCTGCCAAGAGCCTGTTGTTTTCCAGCCCCATCTGATAAGCGGCGCAGAACCAGCCCCGCGTTTTGCTTTCCTCTGTCGGTGCGGCCCGTCCCGAGTCGGGGCTGGTTACTGGCTCATCCTCCCCCTTTTGCAAGAGGGAGTCAGTTCTGGTTAATGTTGGAGATCAGAACGTGATTACCGAAAGCCTCATGAAATTAAATCCCTTCTCTTCAAAGCAGCCGGGGAGGGAGGGGAGCGTCCCTCTGGCAGCGGCGGTGGCCGGGCGGATATTGAGAGCAGCCTGGTGGCCAGCGCTGCCCCGCGCACAATCGGGCTCTGACAGTGGGAAGGCAAATACAAACAGCAGCTTGTGTTTGCACACAAAGGCTCTGTGCCCCGCCATCCCCGGCCCCGGGCTTTACACCCTCGGCTCTCGGGCAAAAAGTCCTGGGAGGGCTGGAGGGAGGGAAACTCGGCTGAATATTTAGGGATGAATTGAACTGTGCAAACACGCCTTTGGGAAGCTCGCGGTGCAGCGCCTTGGATCAGCTGCCCGCCGGGGCTGGAACGCAACCGCTGCGCTTGAAAGGGCGACTTTCACGCTGAAGCAAAACGGGACAAAGGAAGATAAATGAAACGGGCTCCCGGCAGGGTTTGGTTTGTTTGTTTTTGTAACTCGGCTAATATTCCCGCATTGTTCAGCCCAGCGGCCCAGTGTCTGTCCTTCACACGCTGCTCGTAAATCGGGGCTGGGCGGGCGGCGCAGGCAGCGGGCGGTGCGGGAGGGACGGGACCAGCGGGACAGGGATTAAATCAGCGGGACAAGAACAGGACCGGCGGGACAGGGACGGGACCGACGGGACAGGGATGGAATTCAGAGGGAAAAGAACGGGACCAGCAGGACAAAGATGTGACCAGCGGGATTAGACCGGCAGGACAGGGACAGGGAGAGGGACAGGGAGAGGGGCAGGGACAGGATGAGCGGGACAGGGACAGGATGAGCAGGACAGGGACAGGACAAGCGGCTCCGGCTCCGGCCCCGGGGACCAGAGATTGTCCTCTGTGGTTTTTGCGCTGCCAGGAGCTGGGAGCTCTGCGGCTGCGGAGCTGAGCTGGGCAGGTCTGAGCCGGAGCGGGGGTGCTGAGCCCTGTCCATTCCCAACTGTTCCTGGATTCAGCCAGTGGCGGTTTTGGGCGCAGTTCAACAACTAACAGAGATGTGTCAGGGGGGCCTGTGCAGTGCGGAGCTCTGCTATCAGTTCATTCCTCAGCTGAGCGTGGTGATTTTTCACAGAGCTGGCAGCAAATTTGTCCCCAAGAGGGGACATCCCAGGGCCAGGCAAAGCGTGGGGACATCCCAGGCAAACCGTGGGTACCAGCGCTGATGTGTCAGCCCTCCCCATCCCATCCCATCCCATCCCATCCCATCCCATCCCATCCCAGGACAAGGAACAGCGCTCATCCCCACGTGTGCATGCTCGGGGATGGATCCCTGCAGAGCGCAGAGCCTGCCCAGGGCTGATCCCGACGTGAATTTGGGATTAGGGATTGCAGGGTGGGCACAGCCAGGTTGATACAGGCGCTCGTTTGATTTGTAGGGATTAGAAGATTCCCAATGCAAGCCTCTTGAAAATTCCCTTTCCCTCTGGATTTTAGGCAAGCAGGTTTAACACCGCAACATTTCTCTAGTGTGAGCTGAGTAAGCAAAACTTAATAATCAGCTGCATAATAGTTTAGATCAAATCAAAGAGCAAGAGCAGCGTCGCCTTTAAAACATTTGAATAACATTTAATATCCTCTGTAGCATTTACTTTTCACAAGCCTCTGCAAAACCACCAAATGTTCATAGAAATTTGGCAAACTGACTTCTGCACAAATCCAGCCCCCCAGATGAGCTGTTTGCTAGTCTCCACTTCGCAAAGTTTCACCCAATCAACAACAACAAAAAAATCCCTACAAAACCCCAGACAGCGCCTCACGTGCTGGGGGCGAGCAAAGAAATCCCCTGATTTGGGTGACCAATGAATGTCCCCAGCAGTGAAAAGCGAACAATTTGTCGGCAGTCCCTGCACTTGAAAACGAATGATCCAAATTATTCAGCGAGTCTCCCTGGATAGTGAATCCATTGAAAGGGGATCGAGACAGAGTCATAAATTATTCATTACCCAGAAGAGAATGAAATGCATATAATCATAACAATAATAATAACAACAACAATCGTTACACTAATAATAGCAACCAGAGCCCAGGCAGCTCTGCCCGGAGAACCAGGGAGCCCAGAAACCTCCCAGACTTTATTTTCCATTTACCCCAGCCCCTATTTAGAGCAGCTGTGTTAAATAAAGGAATGTAAAGTGGCTTGACATTTGGAATAAATGTATTTATTGCTAATAATTGGACTCGCTTGCCTTGGTTGGGGGTGATGGACTTTGTGCTCGGGTCCTTGGCAGGCAGCAGCTCCATGAGCTCCCACTCATCCCTGGTAACTGCTCCACAGAATGGATTTCTCCGTGTCCTGGGCTGCTTTCAAGGAGCCTTTGGAAGCGGCTGCAGCGGAGGCATGTCCTGTCCCTCTGTCCCTGGAAAATTTATAGGTGTCCATGGGCTGAAAGAGAAGTGGGAAGTGCTGGCCTGACACATATCCCCGGGATCTGACTCTTCCTGGCGTGAATGGGACCTTGATTGCGGAGTCACCCGGGAGCCATTGAGCAGTGCGGGAGCTGAGGAGAGGCCACAGCATTTGTCACCCTGCCCGCGAGTTTCCTGCTGCCGTTGGCACGCCTGGCCTTGGCCGGGACAGCCCCGCCGCGGATCCGCCTCCATTCGGTGCCTTTCAGCCTCCCGGCAATCCTGCGTCCCTTGGGACCCGAGGTTTCCTTTGAGCACCTTTGACTCGGAAGCAGCAGCCCCCCGGGGGGATTTTCTCCACGGGGAGCTCTCTGTGGGGCGATATTGAACATTCAAATACATTTCTATGCCGGCACCGTGGTGGAAGGATCCCGGCTACCACTTTGGCATGCAAATGAATCGCCGTTCGCAGCGCAGGGGCTCAGCCGTGGCACTCGGCCATCTCCCCGGCATTTCCCACAGGTCGCCCCGTGGTCGCCAGGAGGGGTCGGAGGTGCCCGAGGGTCTTTTCTGAGGCTCCCTCGGAGCTTTCTCCACCTGCTGCTCTCCGGGAGGAGAGGGGAGGGGTCCTGTTGTTTCCTGCATGCGGGGAAAAATGACATTTTTAAAGCAGAGGAGCAGCAGGTTGGGCCGGGAAGGGGTGAAGCACTCGCCTCGACGGGCTCCATCAGCGCTGGGTGCTGCAGGAGGAGCTCAGCACCCACAGGGCTGGGGTCGGGTGGGTCAGTGCTGCAGTAGAACCAGCCCGTGGGGTGGTTTGGACAGCAGGGCTGAAATAGTGTTACAGACATGGCTTTTGTTTGTTTGGTGAATTAATGTGCAGGTCAGGCTGAGCCTGCCCAGGTGGGGAAGGTGTGGGAGGAGGGGGGAGACGAGGCAGAGCCCGGCGCTGAGCCTGGTGCCATCAGCGGGGCTTGGGGACACGTGGGACATGTGGGGCCCCTCCCTGTGGCACGGCAGGAGGGCTGAGCTCGCCGAGCCTCTGCTGCCGGGCAGCTGCAAAGCAAGGAGCAGAAGAAAGAGTTCCTGCTGGCATTTTTGTTGGAAGTCGCCTGAGTATTAAGTGGAACACGGTTTTCATTACCAGCTCCATTTTGGTGCAATAAATCACGAACTAGAAACACACTTCTGGCCTGGATTCTGCCCTCAGTTCTGAGTGGCAGTAACCAGAGGCAAAATCCAGTCTCGGCTTCAGCGTTACAGCCCATATGGTCATCTTTTGGAATTAATTTCTTCTGGTAATTTCTGTGTAATTAGACAGCACTGAAGGCTGCTTCCTCTCCTGGTCAATTAATGGTGCTGATCTCGTGCCAAAGGTGCACTTTGCAGCGCACAAACCTGCGAGGAGAGACAAGCTCAGCCTCCAGGTACCAATCTGGACCCTCAGCAAAGGAACCCTGGACACCTCCAGGGTCCTGGGAGGAAATGGGGCCACCAAGCAGCAGTTGAGCACACAGCAAGCCCTTGCTGCTGGGCTGTAAAGAGAACACGGAGTGTTTGTGCGAGCTCCAGCTGCTGCTGGAATATTTGGGAGGTCATTCCTGCCGAGCAGGCTGCAGGAACCTGTAATTGCAACAGATGCTCTCCGACAGCGGCGGCCCCGTGGGGGAGCAGAGCCGCTCATCCCCCAGGGCAGGAATCTAATTTATATCTCATAAGACAGTTTTATTTTTCGGGATTACGGATGGATTCCGTGCCAGAGAGCCCCGCGGGCTCTGGCCGCTGCCTCGCTCCTGCCTCAGACAGGGGAGTGCAGGGTCGTAAAAGAGACTCCTCGTGCTGGGTTATGGGGCCTATAAAATTATCCCTGTTAGGAGCCGGCTGCCCATTGAAACGAGCGATTTAAATGGATAACAAAGGCAGCCCCTTGCCCCCCTCGCAGCTCCTGTACAAACCCTGAGCTTAGGTGGGGAGGAGAACTCAGCTGGGTTTGTGTGCTCAGATGCTGCTGCCGGGGATCCTTTCTGTGTGCAAAGGGCTCAGTTCCAATGGGACAGAGAGGGAGAGCAGGGGCAGGAGGAGGAGAAGTCACCTCACTGCTGCTTTCCGTGGGCTTGGGATGGAGCCCTGCGCTCCCCCCGTGCAGTTTGCTCGGGCTTTGGATGGAGCCCTGCTCTCCCCCCGTGCAGTTTGCTCGGGCTTTGGATGGAGCCCTGCTCTCCCCCTGTGCAGTTTGCTCGGGCTTTGGATGGAAGGGCGGCCCTGGCCGCGTGTGGGCTGATGAATTTGCTCCTCTTCTGCCAGAGGCAACAACACAGCCCCGAGTGGGAGAGTCTGAGACCAGAGAGGAAGATGCTGCCTCCAGGAGTTTGGCTGCACTGAGTGCTGGGGGGTGGAGAGCTCCTGCAGCCCCTCCTTTGCTCTGGGGGCCCCCCAAAGCCAACCCCAGCAGTTTGCAACTTGGTGGGTCACAGAGTCCTCAGCTTCCCCGAGCTCCAGCTGCTCTCTTCAGCTCCTTGAATTGCAAGAGCAGCGATTTCACTTCCCTGGCTGATTCCTGGGGCCAGGGAGGCAAAATGGGCTCTGTGAGCAGTGGCCTTTGCAGGTATAGACCCCCTGCCCTGAGATTCACTCTTGGCAGAAAATTAATAGAAAACTGGGGGAGAGGGGAAAGGGGAATTTTTTGCATCTCCTGTGCATCCAGCTCTGAAAATCAGACTCATTTGGTCAGGGGGGTGTAGCCGTTGGGTGAACACTTCCATCCATGGGAGCACTCTGCAGGTCAGTCCATTACATCTGTGCTTGGGAGCTTAAAATCAGCTCCTCGTGCTCAGTCCCAGTTTGAAATCCAGAGAAATGCTCCTCAAGCCACAGGTTGTCATCTGGTTTCAGAGTGAACAGACCCCAGTAATGGTGAGAGCAGCTGGTCCTTGCCCCATTAGCTGGGACAGACCATCCCTTCCCAGACAGCTTCCCCCACCTTCCCAAACCTCAGCTCCTGGGTCACAGGCTCACACTGTCCCTCACTCCTTCCTCTCATGGCAGCAGAGAGAACCTGGGAAAGCAGGAGCTGAAACTCCCTATGGCAAACAGAAAAAAAATTACCAAACCCTCTCACAGGAGAGAAATCCCCTCTGGTTTTACCCCCCACCAGCATCATGCTCAGGAGATGGGGTTGTGCGTGGATCTGAGCACTTCTGGGGACACAAAGGGACAGTCCAAGGTCTGTCCCTGCCCCAGGCTGGATGCTGGGGAAGCAGCCTCTAAACAACTCTCCAGGCTCCCAGCCTCCTGAGAGTTTAATTTTTGGGAAGCTTTAACATCCCCAGCTTACCAAGCTCTGAAAGAAAGGTCAGCTAATCCTCCAGAGCATCTAAATGAATTCAGGCCCAGAAGTGAGATTACTAAACAGGGGAGCTGGAGGCCGGCAGAGCTGCATGGATACAGGGACCCTTCCCATAGTCAGGTCTGGCTTTCTAAAGAAATGGACCTTTTATTCCAGTTCTCATCCCCCGGCAGGAGGGAGGGGTGGGCAGACGTGCCCAAAGCACCCAAATCTCCTCCCCCAGCAGCAGGGCTTGGTGGAGGGGAGCCCTGAAAGAGACCTGAGGGTCTCCATCCGTGGAGGGACAAAGGGACACTGGGGCTTCCTGTGGGCACTGAGTGGCATCCATGGCCTTTGGATACTCTGCTCTAGGCGTCAGCTTAAGTATTTAGGAAAAAACCCCAAAATCAGCGTCCTTATTGTCCTTATGTCCCTCTTTGGCTGCTTGGGTGGCTCCAGATCCGAGGGCACTGAGGTCCCTGCAGGCACGGGTGACACTGCCAGAACGCAGGAATTTAGAGCATTGTGGCCATTGCTGCGTCCCCAGCACTCGCCCCCGTGGCTGAGGTGGCTTTTGTGGGACACCTGAGCTGTGTCTGGGCTGAGCAGGGCGAGGTGGGTGCCTGGGGAGGGCAGTGGGCACCGTGCCCGGGGGCTTCGTCCCCTCCCCGTGCTGCAGCCACCCTCGTCTGTGAGCCCCCGGGGGATGACATGACAGCACCACTAAGGACGAGCTTTTCTCCTGCAAATGCAGCGTCCTACTCAATGCTGGAGGAGCAGAGCCCATTGAAAGCCCGCAGGCAGCAGCCCCGGGTGTGGATCCCTGCGGATGAGCCATGGTAACCTGGCTACAAGTGTGACAAGCAGACACCCAGACCCCGAGCCTCCCTGCCAGGCTCCCCAGCTCCCCAGGCTGGGTATTCAGGCCACAGGGGCTTCTCTATTGACCTCGAGACACTGTTCTGCATGGGAGAATTCTCCTTCTTTCTCTCCTGGTAACTGCAGAACCAAGAGTTTGCAGCTGGGAGGTTTCACTCCCACCACTGCAAGCTGGTGGAGCTGCTGGCCCAGTGGTGGCCCTTCATTCCCAATGTCCAGGGGCCAGCTGGGAGGAAAGGAGAGGATGCTCTTTGTAGGCACGCTGTGATGGCTCCAGCAGGGTGGGATGCTCCATGCCCACCAGCAGAGTACCCAGTGCCACCACACGGAGCTGCCAGGTCCTGCCCCAGTTCTCTGTCCCCCACAAAGCACTGGGGGCCCTTCCCCACCTCACTGGGAGGGTCTGATGGGAAAAGCCCATCCAGATCCCAGTGAAAGCCCGAGCTCAGGCTTTCTCCAAGGCTTGGTTTCTCTTGCAGAGCCATGAAGAAGCCACAGCAGAGCTGAGGCTGCCTGGCCCTGTGAGCCCCTAAACTCTGGGTGCCATCTGCAGATCCTGCAGCTCTGCAGGTCCCACGGGGAGCTCAGCACTTCCCAGCTATCCCAGGAAAAGAGGGGAGAGGGATCACTCACCCCCCCTCAGCACCCCGTGGGACTCCATGGTGCTCCCAAATCCCTCCTGCAGGGAATAAACTCCTGGTGCTGGTGGGAGGGATCTGTGTGGAGAGGTTTGAACATCAGCAATGGGGACAGCCACCCAGACCTGTTCTAGAAGCACCTGTGCTGCTGTGACATCCAAAGTTTAATTAACAGGAACCTGGATTCTGAGTGAATGCCCAAATTACAGTGAGGAAATGCCTAAAGCCATCCCCAAAGGTGGCTTTTGCTGGCAGGATCAGGGCAGGGGCCGGAAGGTGCCCTGCAGGGCTCTGGGATGTGCTGGAGCAGCCAGCCATGAGCAGTCTTCCTTCACTGTGACACCTGTGACAGCAGCAGGGACAGCCTGGTGCCACCAGAGGCAGTTTGAGAGCAGCCTCTGGGAATGAGTGCAGAGGAAAAGGACGGGGACTCACACAGAGGGAGAGGTGCAGGACAATCACGAGCTGCAGGGCTGAAACCAGCTGCATCTGCCTTTTGGGGAGATGCTTTTCACTCACTTGTCGGGGGAGTTTCCAATTGCAGCCCTGATTAGAAACCAAATTGATGTTGGAGTGTCTGAGCATGACATCTGGTGTGACATGCAGCCCTTGTCCTGGGGAAACCGAAGCAATGAGCAAGGCAGTGGCCACCAGAGAAGGCTCCCTGGTCCTAATTCTCTTCCTTTCCCCACTTTCCACAAGGATCCTTGCTGTGCTGGGGACCATTAACCTGGAGCCTGCGGGCTTTTGGGGATTCTCGTTTAGCTCGGCCTGATTTCAGACTGGGCTGGTTTCAGGTGTGCCTGAACATTTCCATCTCATTTTACTGTCCCTAAACAGGGACAAACATTAACCACAGGCAGCTATGGGACAGACACAGCGAGGCCCCTGCCCTGGCGGGAGGTGGAGAGGGCTGTGCCAGGAGTGAGAAGGACACAGCGCTGTCTCTGGCAGCATGAGAGGATCCATCCCGTGTCCCTGCCTGTCCCCTCGTGTCCCAGCCCTGTCTTTAGCAGGATAAGAGGGTCCATCCCGTGTCCCTGCTTGTCCCCTCGTGTCCCAGCCCTGGGTGAGCCCATCTGAGCCCTCCCATCCATCCCTTCCTCAGCTCCCGCTCCTCCAGACGTTGCCCCCAGCTATTCAGCCTCTCTCCGGATCATTAAACATATTGAGCAACACCAGTCCTGTGACTGGTTAATTAGTAAAGACCTGACTAATTAGTTAATCGTGTTTACCGGAGTGCTTTGAGAGTGCTCAGTGTTATTATTTTTAATTATGACTGGCCCCGGATGCCCCTCCCCTCCGCATGCCAAGCCTTGCAGGGCTCACAGCTTTTGTCTCTGCTACCCCAGGCTGGCTTTGGGATGGGAATTTGCCTCTTCTCACCTGGTCACCCGGTGTCCTTTACAACCTCTTGAGGGGGATTGTGGCCTCTCACAAATTTCCATGCACCCTGGCACACTGAACTGGGTCTTCCAAAGCCATCCCACATCTGGAGGAGTCAGGGTTGGCCCTTGGGAGGCTCTACAGAGCAGAGCCTCTGTGCTCCCCTCATCCCACATCCCTCTCCCGACCTTAAGGAAAGATCAGCCGACATCCAGCCTTGCTCTCCCTTCCCAAACCCAGCCCTCAGTGCCGTGGACACCTCGGATTTGGGAGCCTTCCATTCTATATGAGGGAAATGAGATTCCCAAATCTGAGTGAGGCTGGTCAGAAGGAGACGACAGGCAAAGATTTCATCTGCCCAGAAGAATGTGAATGAGGTTTGTTAGTCAAGGGAGGGTCTTGGCATCTCTGAAGAATCACCAAGTCTGATCTCCTTGGGACTGTCTTAATTCGTAAAAATGTCATCAGCTCGTTAAGCACCCTCATAAAGAGCCCCAGTCACCCCTTATCACTGTGGGATCTGCAGGGGAGGCTGCCAGCACCAGCTGCAGGAGCAGATCCACAGAGCACTGAGAGGGGAAATCTGGCTCTGGAGCAGACAATGAGTTTGAAAAGTCACCCAGGGCTGCCACAGGAGCAGAGCTGCCACAGGAGGAGGGCTTGGGAATTTTTCTGTCCCTGGGAGTTGCACATGGCCAGTGACAGTGACTCTAGGGCTGTTGCCTTCACCCCAACCCTGCTGTCCCCAGGCTGCAGCTGGGAGCTCTTTGCTTCTGCTCTTCTAGAAAGACCCAGAGGTGTGGTCAGGTTGTCACCTCCAGGTGACACTGAATGGCTGATGCCACCCTCGATCTGTGCTGATGGGGATGTTGCTGCAGGATCATGGAGGTGCTGGCTGAGAAGCAGGGAGCTGTTTCCCTTTGCACTCCAAATTTCCTCCTGGAAATCCTCCCTCCCTTCATGGCTGCCAGTGAACGGCAGAGCAGCCTAAAATGGGCACCACTGAGAATGTCAGTGATAATGGGGATGGAGCCGAGCCTCAGGCTCTGCAACTGGTCCTTGCACTGGCCATACTGGTCCAGAGAAAGCACCTGCTGGTGCAGGATCCTGCTCCCAGTCTGAACAGCACCAGATTGCCTGGGTGGTGCTTGAATATGGAGCAGGCACGTGGCAGTTGGGGTTTCTCTGTAATTTGGGGGTTTCCCTGTTATTTGGGGATTTTTCTGCAATTTAGGGGGTTCTGAACCACAGATGGGATCCTTGCAGTTCATTTTCGTGACATATCGGTAGTAAGAGTGGTTTAATGGCTTCCACTTCCATGGATCACACATCCAGGACATTTTCAAGTTGTTTATATGGATTAACTGGTGTGGGATAAGGGCTTAGAAGAGGGTGGGACCATTTGGAGTCTGGAAATTTGATTCTCAGCTGTGCTGCATTTGTCTCTCCCATTTGTGTGTAAGGTCAGAAGGGGCCCTGGACTCTGTGTGGGCTGTGGCCCAGCCCGTTGTCACCCCTAGGAGGGAGCCCGTGGGTTACTGGGTGCCTGCAAGAAGGGCAGGAGTACCAGAGCTCAGTTGAGTTTCTTCCACAAGACCACATTTCCTCCTTGTCGGACCTCCTCCCACCATCCTCCTGTCAGAATCCATTTCTTTGCTCCACCAAGCTCCTCCTGCAGCCAGGGAACACCAGGAGCCTTTCCCCATCCTCCCACTGCTGCCGTGGGGGAAACGCCTTTCCTGCAAATTCCTCCTGGGCAAGGCAAGACTCCGAGCGCTGCTCCTCAGCCTGACAGGGTGGCACCGTGTCCCCAGGTGTCAGAGCTGTCCCTCTGCCCCAGCCCAGCCGTGACCTCAGCGTTTCCAGGCAGGAGGAGAGGCTGCTCCATCTCTGCCTCCTCAGAGAGAGAGAAACCAAGGCAGGCAGGGAGGGAGGGAGACGAGCAGGGCTGCACCTGGGAGATGTCATGGTTGGTTTTCCAGCTCCAAATGGGCAGTGACAGCAGCTCCGTGGGGGCGTGAGCAGGCGAAGCAGGGCAGATTTATGGCCGTGGGTCAGGCTCAGGCTGAGCCAAACCTCCTGCCTAGCATCAGTTTTATGAACAAGATGAAGTGCAGAACCTGCAGTGCAGGCGCCCTGTGAGAGGAGAAACCCTGGAGAGCAGGAGCAGGGAGTTCTGTGAGGGGCCATCCTGCCCCTCTCCCTGCTCTGCTCAGGGCTCTCCTTTCCAGGCTGGGTTTGGGATTGCAGTGAGCAGGCATGAGCAGCCCCCAGCAGCTGCTGGGTCTGGTCCCACAATCCCATAGAACTCACGGGCTGTGAGCCATGAGCAGAGCAGCTGGAGGCTGAAGGAAACAGGAGGCAAGAGCTCCCCTCTTTCAAAACAAAATAAAATTCACAGCAATTCCCAGCCCTGCAGGAGGGAGCAACGCCAGAGAACTGAAACCTCAGAGACAATTCCAAATTCACCCTGTTGGGCATGGGGATTGCCAGGCCAGGGAGATGCTGTGGAGATTGTCACAGTACCACAGGACACGAGGGCCCAGGCCTTGCCAGGGCTTCCCTTTCTGGCCAGACACCCAGACTGAAACTCTTGTAAACTCAGAACCTCATAGAAAAGATTAAGCAAAATTCCTGGAGGCTCCCGGCTCTCTCTGAGATCAGTGTGGGACAGACCTTTCTCCCAGATGTGGTGAGATTGTCACTTCATCACCGTCTGGTACTGAAAGCTGGGTTTCAGCTGGGCTTTGACGAGTAATTGATGGATGATGCAATGGTTATTGTGACTGTAGTGTCCCCGGATTGTCTTCTTTGGCAATGCCTTTTGATGTCCCTCTTCAAAGGACAGTGGCAGATCCTGCCCTTTCCTTCGAAGGAGTGACCAGAAAAGTTTGGCAAACACAAAGAAAGTGCCTGTGGTGTTGAGGCTGCTCCTCCTTCATCCCAAATCACCTGAGGCAGGTATTTTTCTGATACTTTTGCTCCATTAGACCTTGTGGCATCTCCCCAGGTAAATTGTGGGGATCAGTGCAGTTGTTTGCCACGAGGTGCTGGGTACCCACACAATGCCCTGGGCAAACAAAGGGCACAGCTCAGTGGCCCTTAATGAGTTACAAATCCTCAGCTTGGATCCGTCATGGGAAGAAAATGCTGTTATTTATTTATGGGATCCGAAGGGCTCGTTTCATGTTGGATAAAGCCCATGGAAGAGCTGGTGGCAGCTGCTTCTCTGGAGTTAATGGAAGCATCCCACTGATCCCAGTGGGAGCAGGGAAGGGCTCTGAGGGGAAATGCCAGTGCTGGGATACCTGTGCTGCTCCCTCCGTGCCGAGCATGGAGGGAGTGTCTGTCCAGGCAGCTCCTGCTGCACCAGCTGCAAGGGGCACAGCTCTCCAGGTGGCTCCAGGTGGCCCAGGAGGCTTCCAAGCCACAGTGGGTTTGTCCTCCAGGGAAGCCATAGTCAGAGCTCAGCTCCCTTCAGCTTCACTCCCAGCTTTTGCTGTCAGTATTGCCGTGCTACCTGTGAGCTCCAGAGACTTCTGGCTCAGCAAGGCTGCCCAGGACCTTCACCCAGATCCTGCCACGGTGCTCTGGAGATGCCCAAGGAGGGCAGGCATGCTGCTTCTGCCAGCCAGGCAGGTCAGTGATGTTCCTCCAACCCAGCCAGGGCAGGTGCTGGCTCCTCCAGCCCAGCCAGGCAGCTCAGTGATGCTCCTCCAGCGGCTGTGCTGAAGGTTTGAGAGCTGCTACTTTCCTGAAGCTGGATTTGAGCCTGGCTGTGGCTAGGAGGGTTCCACAGCCCCCAAAGGTGCTCAGCAAAGCCAGATATGTGCAGGAGGAGTCTCTGTCCGGGGAGTGGGGAGCTCCTTCCTGAGCCTTGGAGCCACATCCTTTACAGCTCTCGGAGTGGGACACGGGGTTGGAGGATGCTGGTGGGACAAGAGGCTCTGTGGGGAGATGGGGGACTTGGTGCAGGAGGGGATGAATGAAGCCAGTGGGATCTTGAGCCAAGTCAAATGTAAGGATTCCTTCATTCTTCCAGCACTGTGGGCAAGCCATGGAGCTGCTCACACTTGGATGCAGAGGATAACAGAGGGTTTTGTGGCCTCAAGGAGTGACTGTGGGGGGAAAGGGGGGGCTCAGATGCTCTATTGACATGTAAGGGGAGCTTGACTCCCTCTTTGTGTTTGTGCTGGTAGGAGAAAATTGAGCATTGTCCACACACCTTGGGATTGGGAAGGGATTGGGAAGGGGCGGCAGCCCGGCCTTGTTCCTCGGGAGCAAAGCCCAGAGAGGGCCGTTCTGCTGAGCAAAGCCATGTCAAAGGAGGGATATAATGGCAGATTACAGGGAATTCCTGGGGTGGCATTGAGGTGGCTCAGCCCAGGCATTAACATTCATTGTGCTGCCCGTTCCCCCAGCCTCTGCCTTGCAGGAAAACCCGAGCTGTCGCTGCCCCAGAGCCCGGTTTGTGCTGTCACGGAGTCACTGACAGGCTGCCCTTTCATGCACATGATCAGCTCCCCAGGAATCTTTCCTGAGGCGTTTTGATCCCGCAGTTTATCAATGGTGGCCCGGAAAGGGCTGGGCTGTGCCGCAGGGTGCCCGGGTCCGGGAGAGCTGAAGGTCCATTCAGCACAAGAATACCCCAAGCCAGCAGGTGGGACACGGGAACCCTTAATCCCAAATCATTTTTCTTACTGGAATCCTTTCTTTTTTTTTTTTGTTGTTTTTGCTGGGAATGATGATGATTGTGGGCAGCAGCGAGGCGTGGGCTCGCCCCTGGGAGAGTGATATTATTCCCCTCCTTTTGTGCCCGGGCCCATGTTTGAATTGGGAAACAAAGCTGAGCAGCTTGTGCCTCCTGTTGGAAGCCTTCCTATCCCGCTGGGGATCCAGGACCTTTTCATCTCAGCCCGTGCACTGCAGAGGCTTCTGCCTCTTCCCATCTTTAAGTCTTTAGTAAATATCAGAAAAGAGAAAATAAAGGCGATTCCCAGGGCTCGGGAGTGTTACCTTCCCTACATTAAACAGAGGGGAGAAAAAGGAAAACAGATATTTATCCTCATTTTAGCATTTTTCATATGGAGCTTGCAGTGAGTAAATAATACCTAGTCTAATTTTGCAAGCTGAGGATGCTGTGGAGCAGGGTGGATTTTACTCTTTGTGTCTGTACCTAAATTTTGGGAAGATCCAGAGCCTGAGCCATGGGAAGGGGAACAGAGCACTACCAGGCAAATGCCAGCTCGGATGCTCCCATCCCAGCAATTCTGGAGCCATGGGCAGGGCAGGCAGGGAAAGGGAGAGCTCGGCCCCCCCAGAACCATCTGGACACAGCTCAGCTGCAAACCAGGCTCCCTAAAACTAACCCAGGAGTCAGAAGGGGCAGCAGGCAGAGCAGGGAGGTTGTGTCCTGTAGGGAAGGAAGTTACATTGCTGCTAAGAAAGGAATAGTTTAAAAACATCCAACTCCTTTTAATTTACTGTCTCCGATTTGATGTGAATGTTTGGAGGAAACTCTTCCCTTTCCATGAAGTTTTTGATTATCTGATGGAAGGCAATTCAAAACAGGACAGGAATATTTCCCTTTTTTTCCCTTTGAAACCCAAACTTCTGGCTTGGCTTTCAAAACCCCAAATGAAATCATTTAAATCTGAAATGCACCCAAAAATGTTCCTAATATGTCCGATGTTTTTCCTTGGAAAAATGAAGTCTTCCTCCCACAGCCTCCAAGCCCCCTGTGATTTCTGTCTGAGGCTCACACTGTGATCAGCTCTAGGTTTGACACCCAGGCAGGTTGGCAAAAGCCAAGCTCAGCTCCCCAGTTCGGGCTCTGTGCTCTGACATCAACAGCAGTTTCACAATTCCCTGTTATTCCTTCTGCAGAGGAACACCACAGGAAGAGGTTTCCTGGCACAGATTTGGGGATGGCACTTCTTCATCTGACTAATGATGTTCACATGTGGTTGTTGTTCGTTCTTTGCTCTTTAATACTTCCTTTTTCTCCAAAGCCATTTCCAGGCCAGGTTTGCAGTTGGGTTTATCTGATGGCTCCAGGGCAGCTGTTGTCCCTGGTTCTGCTGTCCCTGCAGGCTGATGGAGGAGCTGGGTGGCTCAAGGGACATTCAGAGTGCCCCTTGCCCACCAAGCCATGTCCCCTTTGCAGAGAGCTGCCCCCTCAGGAACGTTCCTCCCTCCCCAGCAATGCCAGCCAGGTGGGGACTGTCCCCAGAGCCAGGACAGGCTTCTGCAGGAGCTGTGAGGGAGCTCAGGGCTGGGAGTCACAGAGAGCACCAAAATCTGCTCCTGCCAGCCTTGGAGCAGTGGGGAGACATGGGAGGTGACCAAGGTCCCAATCCCACACCTCCCCAGTGTCCAAGCCTTGGAGTAGGCACCAGGACATGAGGCAGAACCTCAAATTTTCCCATACAAGCAGGAGTGTGACTGGGAGCTCACAGGAGAACAGCCCCTTTTCAAGACACCCCTGAGCAGCTGCAGGGCCCCAACTGCCCCCAGCTCTGATTTTCAGCCCCTCCGTCACTGGGGCTGAGCCAGGTCCTCCCTGGTGCACACACAGGTGCAGAAGGAATGACTTTGCTGCCCTGGCTGTTTGAAGAGTTCCCAGAAGCCACCCCCTGGACTGGGAGAGCATTTGGGGCTCTGTCCACCTCCTGTCCCAGGGCTGGCAGTGACACCAGCAGCACTTCTGAGGGTGACTTTCCACCTGTGGCAATGCCAGTGACAAAGGAAAGCTTTAACTTTAAGCCCCACATGGTGTGCTGGGGCTGACTGAAAGCTTTTCTCTGGGTGTGTGGGCGAGGGCTGTGCGTGTGCCCCACTCCAGTGAGGAATGCAGCCGCAGTGGCTGCGCTGAACGCTTGGATCCAGCTCCCTGCAGCACTGCAGGTTCCCCCAGGACTCCCAGAATTGCTCCATTTGGTTTGCTGTGCCTCATTATTTCCAATTTTTCCAGCCCTAACGCCAAAGGAGGATGTATTCGATGTAATTATTACTCAAAACTTTGAAAACTTAAAGGAGGAAAAATAGGCCATTAAACAACTAAGGAGCAAAGTAACAAGTGTGAATTATGGCCCTGCCCTGTGGTTTGTTTGTGATGGGTTTGTTCCACCCATGGAGAGATGCTGGAGAAGGGAAGGTTGAGTGGGTTGTTTTGCTTAATCTCTCTGCTGTCAGAGTGGCAGTCCCTGGAGAATGCAGATCTATAGAGAAATGTGCCTCCCCTTTGAAAGGCAGCACACATGCCCAGCTCCCAGCAAAGGACTTTTGTTCTGCTCTGATTTATACAATTCTCTGGGGCCAGGAGAAGTGGCTGTCATGGTTGCAAGGATTACTCGCGACTGGAGGCAAGGGTGGACTGTGCTGGAATAATTTGTTTTCTTGGCTGGGCACGGAGATCCCGCTCCCCCTGTCCCCAGCCCTCACCCACGAGGGGATGCTAGCCCTCAAGGTCCTGCTCTGCCTGAGGCTGCCCTGCTCCAGGAGGATCTCTGTCCCCTCCCAGAGTGAGTGACAGCCTGGGGACACTCCTGCCCGTGGCCCAGGGCTGGAAGGGGACACAGAGTATCTCGCCCAGAGCAGGGGATGCTGCCAGCAGCTCATTGCACACCTTAGAATGTGCCCAGGGGTGAGGTGCACCCCAGAGGTGGCAGCTTCTCCCCTGTGGCTCTGCAAGGGAATTGGGGTGTCTGGCTCAAGGATAGCCCATGTGGCTACTGAAGCACAGGCTGAGGCCTGTGGGCTTCCCCCACAGTCACAGTTGGCTCATGCTCTGAGTGCACCTTGTGCAAGCTCTCCATCAGAGGACCAGAGGAGCATCCAGAGGATGCACCAGAGGAGCATCCCCTGCACACCCAGGGCTCTGGCACAGTCTGGGGTGAGGTTTCTAAACTCCACTTCAAGGCAAGGAAAGCCTCGGAGCCTGTTCCTGGTGTCCAGGGATGTCCCCAGGGCTCCTGGAGCAGCTGAGCACATGGTGGTGGATGTGGGCCTGTCCTGCAGAGCCCAGCAGCCTCAGAGGGCTCCATTTGTCCATCCAAGGGTCACCTACCACCTCCACCAGCGCCTCCATCCTTCCAGTGAAGGACGTGACTTCACTTATCTGCTCCTGGAATTTCTCTGCTTGTTTGTTTTGTTTTCATCCTGTGAGGAGGAGGAGGAGGGTGGTGCCTCCACACACCCAGGGCTGGCCACCTCTGAACCCCCGTGCCAGAAGCCCTTTCCATGCTCTATAAATTTTATTGGGAAATCTGTTTCTCTTGGGGGAGGGGTGCTGGTGGTGTGTATTTCTTTGCTCCCCCGGTAAAGCACCATGAAAGGGCTCGTTAAACGCCAGCTCCTCGCTCTGATGAATCCTTCCAGGCAGGCAGAGGTGACACAGACTGATGGCATTTCCAGCCGGGCTGTCCTCTGGGACAGCCCAGGCGGCCGGAGGAGACGCGTTGGACGGTGCCGAGGTTGCTCTTGGCTCCGGCGCTCATTTGTGGTGGAGAAATGCCTGAGGAGCCAGGCAAAGGCTGTCTCCCTGGCAGGACCGGCAGGGCTTGCTCTCGTGGACATTCCATGGACTGTCCCAGGCACACGAGCTGTTCCCAGGCTCCGGGAGGACTGGGGAAGGTGAGGGAGGGACATCCCTGCTGCTCACACAGATCCCGTGGCACAGAGCGGAGCTGACTGCTCCGAGAGCGCCTGTCTGCACCAGGTTGTTTTGTTAACCTCAGGCTGCAGCCTGGCCCTGCCAAGGCTCTGATGTTCTTGGAAAACCCTGGGCTAACGAGACACCTTCCCAAACAAGAGCTGATTAAGGGACTGCCTGGCCGCTGGCTCAGCAGGCACAGCTCCCAGCGGATAGCACTGAGGTGGATCTCCCTGGATCTCAGTCATTCCCTGTCCCCAGCACTGCTTGGTTCAGCAATGGAAATTCCTCCTTTCCCCAGACCCTTCTCCCCCTCTTTCCTGAAAAGCCAGACCTTCTGATGAAGGTCCTGGGATGCAGCATCAGTTTAAGAGTTGTGAGAACCCAAAGAAGAAATCCTATCCTGCCCCATCCTGTTGGAAACTCCTGTCCAGCTGGAGGCAGGAAGAAGAAGGGGTGTTCCCAGGCTGGGTCAGGGACATGCCTGGGGCCACCCAAGGTGTGCTGGATGGAAGGCAGACCCCACTCAGGAGGTGCCAAGGTGCCTGAGCAGTGCTGATATTTCTGTGCTCAGATCCAGCTCTGCAGTGACACAAGGCAGAGATCCATCAGCAGAAATTCCTTCACCCTCAGCAAACTCCAGCCCTTCTCTCACCGAGGGTTTCACCTAAGCCTGGCCAGGGACCAGCGAGGTGCACCCAGTACTGACTCCACCTTAGCTCCGAGGGTCTTGGCTGCAGTGGCCAAGAAACATAAAGGCTTGTAATGCTTTGTTGGGCCAGGAATAAAGGGAATTTGTGGCAAGAAGGTTCCCATGTTATGTAAGTAAGGCAAGGGGAGCTGTATTTGAACTGGCAGAGGGCAGTTGTTTTCACTCAAGCAGAGCCCAGCTCATGGCTGCTTCCTCGCCGAGCTCTTGTTCATCTTGGCCTGAGCAGCTCCAGGTCAGCGAGGCAAAGCTGGAGCTTCCCTCCAGGGAAGGGAGAGGTGTAAAGGGCAGCACAGGGCAGTCCATGTCCTGCCTGGAGCCGGGAATTGGGCTGCGGTCAGGCACAGCCCCTGGCGGCCCTGAGCTCCAGCACAGGGTCCACCACAGGACACTCCCAGCCAGGGGTGGGTCCAGCACCTGCCCTGAGCTCCCTCCCAGTCCCAGTCACTCCCAGCTTGGGGGCTCTCAGGATCCCAGTAGGAGCATTCCCAGCACTGCCCTGAAGGGAGCTTGAGCAGAATTTGAGCTCCACATGGAGCCAATTTTACTGAATCAGGGCTTTCAGCACTTGGAGTTGCTGGGAATGAGTAGGAGCTGGACATGGAGGTGTGGAGCATCCCTGGCTTGGCTGCACAACACGGTGGGATGAGCCGAGGTGGGCATGGGCAGCAGGGAGGGATTGGCCCGAGGAGGAGGCACAGAGCTCTCTTTTGGCTGCCACCCTGAGGATTTTCTGTGCAAGCAAAGCAGGGGCTGGATTCGGTGTGTGGCCACCTCTGCACCAGCTTCCCATGAGGCAGCCGAAGTGCAGCTCTGGGGCTGGGGCTCAGCTCTGCCTTTGCCTCTGCATCCTCAACCTGCTCTGAGCAGTGTCAGTGCAGCCTCCGGGCACAAATCCCATCCCTCTGGTCATGTCAGGGGTCAGGAGCAGGCAGAGCAGCAGATCCACAAACTGAACCCACCAGCCAAGGATTAGCAAGAGTTTCCTGTTCACAATTCTTGTAGAAGACCTGAAGCTGACCTGGAGAAAGGAGACATAAATGTGATGCTTGGCATAGAGAAGGTTTTGCAGTCCCTGCTGAGTGAACTCTTTCAAAAGGTTCATCATTGACCTTCGGATTGCAGAGATGTCTCAGGGGTCAGTTGAGCCCATGGCCATGGGCTGATGTCTTTCAGCTAAAGCCTGTGCCTCCTATTTATAGCCATGATGCCCTAAAAGGAGCTTTTCTGATCAAACGGGGAGCCTCACTAAGGCTGCAGAAAACATCAGATTGAACTTTGCCAGAAAGGCGGTGAAAGGCACCAGTTGTGGCAGGAGATGAGCCAGGAGAATTTTTTCCTCGATGTAGTAAGAAAAGGGTGGCAAGAGCAGCAGCTCTGCCAACAAACCACGGCAGGGCCTGGTGAACCTTTTCTACCCCGTCCTTAGGGGTGCTGGCACAGGGAGCTGGGAGATCCTCACAGGCTTTATCTTGGGTGGCTGAAGCAGCCCGTGTTAAAAGGGGATGAAGACAACACAATGGAGCCCGACTTTGTTTCCGTGCTCTGGGATTCATTCAGGGGGATTACAGGCGCTTTTCAGCCCCTTACCACCTGGAGAGGCAAATACAAGGCAGCCCTGCTTGGAATGGGCTTCCCACCGAGCAGCCTCAGTTCTGCCGCAGCCAAAGCTGGGCAAGGTTAAAAACGATCCAGGCAGGAGCTGAGCCGAGCAATCGGCCGAGCACGGGGATGTGTGGGGCTCACGGGGACATGGCAGCACTTCCTGGGCTGGTTAAAAGGATCTGGGGGCGGCTGCAGAGGCAAGGGCCAGCTCAGAGCGGGCTTGAAACCGAGCCTAAGACCCCTCCGAAGGGAGCTGCACCCCGCATTTCTAAAGGGATAGAGAATTACACAAGGAGTAATGTTGGAGGTGGATGTGGCTGAATTAAAGACCTCTGTGGTCAGGAGGAAAACCCCTCCATCCCCGTTTCCTGGGGTGGGTGTTGTTATGGATGAAGGGATAAATGGCATCAGGGTGGAGGACCAGGTGTTCTGGGCTGTGTCTCTTCTCCATGCCGATGTGCCCCCAGGGGAAATGGAGCTGCAATGAGCAACCTAGAGTGAAGGATGCAGCCAGTTCCTCATTCCCTGCACTGTTGGAATCCGTGGAGAGCCCAAAGTGCCACCACAGGGTGGGAACTTGAAGTCCCCTCTCTCTGAGACCAGCTGAGCATGCCATGCCCATGGTCCATCCTCTTCACCTCCAGCCATTTTGAAAGCAGCAGTTCTTGCAGCCAGGCAGAGTCCCTGAGCTTCAGTTTGTATGGTGTTTGTTTGGGGCTGTCACGCCTGAGGGAACAGGCTTTTAGGATTATGAAAACTCCGAGCTAAGTGTCAGCAACTCCAAAAGTTGTTTGCAAGAGTTTATTGCTGATGAAGCCTCACTAGAAGCAACCAAGCCGTGTCCTCAGGGACATGTGCAAAGTCCCTGCAGCTCTGAGCCAGGAGGGTGGGCACACAACAGCACACAATCCTGGGGCTGCTGCTCCTCCGTCCTCCATCCCTTCCAAGGGCTCTCAAAGAAAATGCCTCCTCAGCCAGCACTGCACAAGTTGGGGTTCCATGGTCCTTGGGATTCCATAGTCCCTGGGGATCTACAGTCCCTGGCATTCCGTGGTCCCTGGGGATCTACAGTCCCTGGGCACTTCTGTCCATGCAATGCTGGCCACAGCCACACAGCAAATGGGTCCAGGAAGGGAGCTGGTGAGAAATGACCCAGCAAAATTTTAAAGCAAAAAACTGAGAGCAAAGTCTTGTTCCTCAGCCAGGACGCTCTCCATGCTGCCCAGAGAGAGGGGAAAGGGCCTGCCCAAGGCCATGCTGCTGCTGAGGAAGTTCCCTTCCTCACACAGGAGGGCACCAGGGGCATGGGCAGAACTTCTGTGCCATGGGGGCACCCCTTCCCCAGGATACCGGGGTACTCCAGCTCCCCTGGCAAAAGTCCCAGCTCCAAACAGCACCCACAGTGTTCTGGCCATCTGCAGGAGCAGCTCCTGGCGTGAGCTGCATGGCTAGAGAGGTTTGCTGTGTGCCCCACCCTGAAATCCAGGGAAAGCTGTGCCCAGGGCAGCAGTTTGGCTGGCAGCAGGCAGCAGTGAGGAGCTGCAGCATCCTGGGCACCAACTCCCCGGCCCGGCCGAGGGAAGGCTCTGAAGTGGCATTTGAAGCACCCTTGGAATGATGTGTCCCCTCCTCTGGCATACACAGCCCCAAGGCCTGCGGGAGGAGCAGGGCAGCACCCTGGGAAGGGCTGGACGTGTGAGGTGACAGAGCCGTGTCCAGAGCCCGGCTGGTGGCACCAGCTCAGCTCTCAGGCACAGCCCCTCAGTGCCAGGCTGCAGCAGATCCCCTGATTTCACTCCCAAGCGTCAGTTTAGTTAACTTGTCAGCAAGGATAATAAATAAATGCATGCCTCTCACTTGCACTCCCTGAAGTGGTGTGGCTGGAAGGGATCTGTCGTGCTGTTCCAAGGGAGAAGAAGGGTTTGCTCCTGGGAGAGGACGTGCTTGGCTGTAGGGGAAGGAGACTCGACGTCCTGAGGGAAGGGACATCAGAGAGTGTCGGGGTGGTGGGCCAAGCCCGCTTTCAAAAGAAGCAATGTTTGTCCTGGGGAAGATGAGTTTGTTTCTCTGCTGGTGATGGGAAGCCCCCAAGTCTTCCAGGTAAAAACCCATCCATTTTCCAAGTGGAGTCAGCAGCCATCCCCCTGCTGAGTGCCAGGACCTCCATCCCACACCCCCATGACAGCCAGGAAACACTGAGGGCCAAATATGATAGCCTAAAAGATCCCCAGCCACTAAGGCAGGGCTGAGGCCACGTCCCCCTCTGCCTCTCAGCCTTGCCAGGCTGGGCTTTGCTCCTGTGCTCTGGGTGTGACAGTAAGGTGACACTTTGGTGGCTGTGTTTGGTTTGCCTCGTCTCAGCCCTGGAGTCCCTGTTTCTGTGGCTTTTGTAGGCATTGTTTCCTGATGTAGGAATATCCCCGCGGGCCCTGCTCATTCCCTGACATCAGCGGGAGCAGCCCATGGGCTCAGAAGCATCTGGGTTCCTGGGAAATGCTGCATGCTCCTGCCGGGATCGCTGTCTGTTAACGCTCACAAAGTGATGTGGATTTCCTGCGTGGGGAGCAGGCTCCAGCTCAGGGCTGTTTCCAGGGCTGCAGCGAGCTCAGGGCCAGAGACACAAACCACGGCAAAAGAGGATTCACAGCCTGGTGTTCAGCACTGGGCAAACCACAGACATTTCAGGGCTTTGCCTTGGGAAAGGGTCACCCCAAGGAGGGCAGTGAAGGGAACTGCTGTGACAGGGGCCTCCTGAGCGGCTCTGGGTGGGGATGTTGTCCCACTCAGCTCCAAAGCTTGGCCCATGAGGAACAGAGTCACCCACCACCCCTGGGGCACAGCTGGGTCTCCCCATGGAGCTGCTGCTGTTCTGCAGAGCAGCTGGGCTGCAAAATCAGCCAGGAAAGCTTCCGTGGGAGAGGTTTTGCACATCAGCCCCTGCTGCAGCCAGGCGTTTTGGAGTTCATAGTCTGGGTCTCTCCCAGAGCTGCAGGTTCGTTTTGGGGCCAGCAAAGGCAGAGTTGTGCTTGAGGCAGCTCAGGGTGGGAAGGTGGCTGTGAGGTGGTCACTCCAGTCTGGACGGGTCTCCCACCCCAGGACACAGCTCGGTGGCCCTGGAGGGAGCCAGGAGTGGGAAAGTGCCGGTGGCTCTGGCCAAGCTGGGAACTGCAAATGCTTTTCTGTCCGGAGGTGGGCTCGAGCTCAAGACTGCTTCCTTTTCCCTGCCAAAGCATCTGCTGTCCTGCACAATTCCCTTCCCCCTTCCCTGCAGCATTTCAGGCTATGGAAATGTTTGATGTGATCCCCCTCAGCACAGCTCCCTTTGGCTGGATTCTCTGTGGTTTGATATCCCTCCTCTGGCTGCCTTGAGGTGACCTTGGCTTTGCAGTGCCCTTTCACACCGGAAAACCAAAGTATTGCATTTCATAATTGCCCAGACGGGTATTTCCAATGAGCTAACAGGAAAAGGAGCGTTTCTTCGCAGCTCCCTCACCCTTTGTGAGCAACTCCACCTGGTCCCAAGCTGCTTTAATAATCAATAATTTATTTGGCTGGAAGTGTCCCCAGCAGGTTGGGATCCCGCAGTCCCGGGGCCGGTGGGTCTGGGTCCTGTGGTGATCCCTGTGGTCCAGCTGTGATCTCTGCAGTCCAGCTGTGCATCACAAATGTGAAAATTGAGTGTAAGAGCTGTGAATGTGCAGTGCCCAGAGAGGAGCCTCAGAACCAGGAGCACTCCTGAGGCTGCTCCAGGGACACAGCAGATTTTCTGCCCTGGCCAAGGGCAGGACCTGATGTGCCACCACGGGAGGTGGCTGTGGGAGAATCATCTGTGCTGGCCACCTCACCATTGCACAGTGATTCCTGTGGAAGTTGGGGATGGAATTGGAAGATGATCCCACTTGCCAGGTCAGGCTTGGGTTTAAATGCTGGTCTGTGCCTGCACTGTCCCGTTAAACCTCTGCCATGGTGTAGCCTTGGGCTGTGGGTGGCACAGGCTGCAGGACATCCCCCCTCAATGGCACTGGGGGGCTGCAGACTCCACTTCCCTTTGACCTCCCTCAAAACCCCTCCTTGATTTGCACAGGGATCAGCAAGTCCTAGGAGGTGTCTCCTGCTGCTCCTGCCATGCACAGCGGGCTCAGGCACAGGAGCTCACAGCAGGAACACTTCTGTCCCTTCAGGACAAAGGACAAGCAGGGATGTCCCCCTGGCTGGAGACCGGGGGGAGGAGGGGGCAGCCGAAATGAGGAACACCAGGGAAACCAATGGCACAGCATCACCAGTGCTCAGGGTGTGTTTCTGAGCTGCTCAGCATCCTCATCCCAGCAAAGCCAAGTTCCCATCTGCCAGATCAGGCCCTTCCCTGAGCAGGCATTGTGATGGAAAAGCTCCTGAAGGCCCTGTGAAGTCACTGAGCCTCGGTCTGTGGCCATGCTGGAATGCACTAACCAGGAGTTGTTTTGAGGTCAGAAAGGAATAAGTTGTTTGCAGACAATTGATGTTGTTATTAAAAACATCCACGGCACAGAGCAGGGGGAGGGAGGTTCTCTTTCCTGTTTGGGAAATAGTTTCTCACTGCATCCATCAAACGAAAGAATTCTGTATGAAAAATTAATTCAGGAAAAAAAAGTTTCTGGGGCACACGCGCCTGAAAATGAACCACAGCAGGATCAGAGGTTTGGCTCAGACAACATCCAAGATTCAAAGGCAGAGGCCAGATTAAAACCCAGGACTGCTCCCAGCCTGTTGCTAGAACTGGAGGAAATGCAGTTTCCTTCAGAGAAATGCAATCTCCTCTTGTAACTTTTGGGCAAAATTCAGGAACTGCAGCTGAAGCCTGGAGCAGTCTCCCACTGAGACAGGCTCCATGTGAGTCTGGAGCAGCAGCTGGAGTGCAGGAAAGTGGGGATCACGTACAAAAAAAGAAGAAAAACCTCTCCGATGAAGGGATTAGACTGTCACCCTGCTCCCCGTGGTGAATCTCCCAAGTGAAGTGAGCAGCTTTTCCAACCCTGTCCTGCAGCAGTGAGATGTCACCTGAGGTGTGACCTGACGAGCTTCCACATCACATGGAACTGTCCCACAAGAGCCAGGTCACCTTTTCAGCATGGTTAGCACCACGTGCCCTGGCCCAGCTGTCCCTGCTCCCAGCCACTCTGCGGGGTCACACAGCCAGAGACCATTCCCATGGGAGGACACTCTGGATGTGAGTCAGTCCCTGCAGTGTCCCTGGCAGGTCAGGTTTAAGCTTTGGGTGTAGCTCCAGGGTATTTTGGGAGGGGAATCTGCTCATGGCTGATGCCAGGACCTGTGGGCACAGGGCTCATTTCCTGCCCGTGGCCAGGCTGCAAGCACCAGCCTAATCCTTCCTAGCAGGGTGGTCAGGGACCACCAGAATCAAGCCTCCCCTTATAATGGTGGAATGGGCAATTTTAGGGACAAAGTGGCACAACCCAGGTTCTGAGTGGCACAAGCTCATCTCTGAGCATCCTCTTCACCATGGCCAGCGCTGCCACTCCCACCCTGATTCCTGGGAATTTTTGCAGCCCTCCTTTGAAACCAGCCAGGCCTGCAGCCTGTGCTGTGGGCAGTCAGAGCTAATTGTTGTGATCAGCTAATTAAAGGGTCCTGATAAAATCTGCCTGGCACAGTAGCATGTGGTGGCCCCAGTGTCCCCCAGGGTGAGGGAAAAAGCACTGTTGGGACACCCAGGGCTCCATCACAGCCCTTCCTCCTCCCCTGCCCTCAAGGAGTTGTCAGCACCTTTGCTTGGGCCTGGGCTGTCTCGTTTCTCTGCTCCAGGTGGGTGTTGGCAGTGACCCTGGGGTTACAGATGTGTCCTGGGCTGGTGGCAGTGGCTGCATGGCCACAGCCCTGTGGAGAACAAGAAGCTCAGAAAATGTGGGTGATGTGGTGTTTGGAAAAGGGGGACCACAGAATCCTTCTGTCCCCCCAGGGAACCCACTCCCAGGCATTCCCATTCCTCAAGTTTCGGCCAAAATGAAAAGTAAAGATTCCCACAGCCCAAACAGCCTTTGTTGCCCTGCAGAATGTGCAGCTTTGTGTGTCTGGCTGTTGATGTCAAGCTCCTCTCCAAAGACCTGCCTGGTTTCCAGGAATGCTGTCCCATCCAGGGATTACCCATCCTCTTCAAACAGTCCTGGTCTTCCCTGGCCTCCCTGCCTGGGAGAAAAAAAGCAGTGAGGGCCAGGCTGGCCAAGGCAATGTCCCAGGGCCATGGCATGCATGGGAGGCTGATCCCAGCAGAAAAGCTGGGAAATCCCTGTGTTTGACTAGCTTTGATCTGGATTAAATCCCTCAGAGACAAACAGGAACAGCCTTCCTGGGGCTGTGTGTTTTGACTTGAAGCCATCAAAGTTTGCTCTGAGCGACCCCGAAAAGTGAGCAGGCAGCTGCAGGCTCTTGGCTGGGCAGGGACGAGCTGCTGCACTTCCAGGTGTGTTGTCCTTGCCCGAGGGAGGCTGTAGGGTCAGATTTGCATTCAGGATTGAGTAGATGTCTGCCTATTTCATCCTTGGTATTGCTGGGTCAGTGGGATCACTCCAGCCCCACACCATCTCGGGGCTGGGCTCAGTGCAGAGCCAGGAGCTGTGTCCTTCACGGGGTGTCCTCTGCTGCTGGCAGTGTGTCCATCTCCACCCACTCCCCTTGTCCTGCACCACCAGGCATTTGTCCGTCCAAACACTGGCTTAAGGCAGATGAGGCTTGGATTGAAGTCCCAGCCCTACAATAGTCCCATGACCCCAAAGAGATTTTTGTTTCCAGCTCACGAATTCTTTCTTCAGGAGCCTCACACCTCTGCTATCCCAGAGCTTGGGGGTTGGAGCAGGGAGGGATGAGCACACACGGACCATGAGCTCCTGGAGGTGGTGCCTGTGAGGAGCACAGAGCTGCTGAACCAGCCCAGAGTCGTCCCTGGGGGAGCTTTGAACCAGCACAGGGCATCGCTGCTCAGCTGGGAAGCAGCAGAACAGAGAAAAGGTATCCTATGGCAATCACAGGGAAAGTGAGGAGGGGAAGTGGCGTGTTCCAGATGGACGTGGGTGTGGGACAGCCAGGCTGGCAGCTGCTCCCTCCGGGGAAGGGGGATCTGCCTCAGAATGTTCTGGTGTGGGGGTCTGGATGTTAAACACGGGCAGTGCAGGACGGTCCCATTCCTGCATGGGATCGTGGTGCTGCATTCCATGGAGACCCCGCAGGGAATGCTGAGCCCAGCCGGGGCCGCCTGGCCTCCCTGAACTACCCGAGCCCAGCACAATCACAATCCACATTTCTGCCCCGGGCCTGCTACAGAAAACCATTAACAGTAGCACAGCTGCCCTGATAAAGAAGGATAAGCCTGTCAGCTTTTGATAAAACCCCAATCTCCAGGAAAACAAAGTACACTAGTGCCTTGTCGGGAGTGCCAGGACCGCCCAGCCTGGCCGGGAGCAGAGAGCCGCGGCACTGGGGGAGCAGGACAGACAGCTCGTCCCAAAACCGCCGTGAAATACCATCATGTCCTCGCCGCGATAACAACTGCGGTGTCAGGCTCATCAGCCGCAGTTTTCCTTCCCTCTCAGATGCCCCAGAGTGTCCCGGAGATAAGATAGCTCTGTTTACCCAGGGCATGCCGCAGAGCTTTGTCCACAGCCCCAAGGTGCGAATATCGCTGAGCAAACACAGCTCTTCACACCTGCAGGGCTTTTCTAAAGCCAGCCCGGAACGATGTCGGGGCCAGGTGACTGCGGGATGGGAGCTGGATGCTCACCCTGATTTGTGCTTGGGTTGGGTTGCAGGATTAGCTCAGGTTTAGGAAGGCTTGGAAGCAGAACTAAAATCCATCTCTGCTGAGCTTTCTCAGCTGGAGCTGAGTTTTTATGTCATCCAATATCATTCTGCAGATCCACAGACAATTCTGGCTCCTGTCACCCAGAGTTCTCAGCCTTTGCCACAGCAAAACCGTCACAGGGTCCCTCTCCCTACTTCCAGAAAGGGAAACTGAGGCACAGCAGAGTTAGGCCAAGCCATAACAGGACCTTTCTGCATTCTTGGAGCATCTCCTCTCCAAGGCCAGAGCAGCTGAGCAGCAGTGGCTGAGCCCGTGGAGCTCACGGGACAGCCCAGGGGAGGCGCGATGCTCGGTGCCGCTGTGCGGGTGGAACGAACGCGCTGAGCTGCCAACAGCTCCCCTGAGCCAGCTGGGCTCGGAGAGAAACCAAACCCTTCCCGAGAGCCCTCATCTGTCAAGCTTGGGTTACTGTCTGGCACCTCGAGTGGCGAGGCTGAGGTTTGTCACTCATGGGAACGGGAGCGCTCCCAAAGCCACCCTGAGCTCCATCTCCCGGGGAGAGGCACGGGCTGGAGCAGCTTCTGCAGGCACAGGCAGGACCAGCTCCCAGAAATGTGTGAAAAAACAGAGGGGACCATCCCCTTGGAGAGTCCTCCTCCCTGGGGCTCTTGTGCATGCTGGCATTTCTGGGATCTGGTGCTTTCCCAGCTCCAAGGGGGATGCTCTCTCCAAGGAGGGTGCTTTCCTCTGGCTGGACATGCCCCGTTCCCTGCTGCCACAGGATATGGGGTCAGGGGCTGTGAATGCACATCTGCAGCCACTGCAACTGCTTGGGAGGGTGAGGCCATGGGATCTTGCAGAGAGGAGGGAAGGCAGCACCAAACCAGGGCTGGGGAAAGGACAAAAAGAGAATGATACAGACTCCAGAGGGAAATCCTGCAGGAGCTGGTCTTCAGAGAGGTGGTTTTGGTGCAGTTGGCACCGTGGTGGTGATGCTGCTGGGTTTGGGGAGGGATTATGAGGCCTGGGTTGTGCCCAGCTCCATGCTGGGTGCTGGCAGCAGCCACAGGGTCCCTTCGGAAGCGGGGCTGGCTGGTGCTGGTTTAACAATTCCCCTGGCCCTGCTCCAGAGGAGATTGGGAAATGATCTGGGGTTAAAACAACACAACACGTTCCTGAACGCTGTTTATGAAGAGGAGCCCGGCACAGCCCGACCTCACAGGAGGCTGAATTACCAGGGACTGGGCACGGGAGCGACATCACTTTAAGCCGGGTTTGCCCTGGGGGAAGCACAGCCTGAGCTGGTTTAAAACCGCCTCGCTTTGCTTTCACCCCTGGCTGTGGGGAAGCACGGCCAAGTTTCCCGGCTCCCTGGGGCGCCGATGGAAGCAGAGCTGAGGCTGTTTGTATCCCTGGTCCGTCTGGGCTGAACAGTTTTAATCCAGATTTGAAAAGCCTTTGACTCTTCGCTGGGCTGGTTGCGTTATCAGCCTTGTGCATTTCGGGTAGCCTTTGCTCTGAATGAGCAAATTCTTTCAGTATCAGTTATCAGTTTGTGCTGTGGCTTTAACACTGAAGTGGCTGGTCCCTCCTGGGAAGAGCTTGTAGGAAAATGTCCTGGAGGGTCACCTGGAGCTTTGGGGTGCTCAACCCCACCACGTGTCCTCCTTTTGAGATGAATGGTTCTGGTTTTACAGAAACACAAACGGATTGATGAGACCAAGCACTTGGGGACTGGAATGAGAATTTTGGCGATTTGAAAAGCATTCCCTCAACCTGCAGCAGTTCAGAGCTGCCTGGAGCTTGTCAGGCTGGACAAGAAACACCAAAGTGTGGGGTAGAGAGAGGAGAAAGGTCTTGGTGAGCACCCCAGCCCTGGAGCAGCTGAGGGAAGCTGCTGTTGAGATCAGCACCAGATAAGAGGGAAACCACAAGGGCAGAGTCTAAGTGGGTAAATTGTTCCCAAGTGGATTCTCCTCGACTCTAAATAAACACTGGCGCTTCAGGAGCACCTTGGAGCTGGACTGGGGAGGGCAGAACAGGGGCTGGGGGCTCTGTGCTCTCCCTGATAACCCAGGGATCGCAGGGTGAGCTCTCCCATCAACTGCTGCCTTTGAATGGCATCTGGATGAATTACAGGATGCAAACAATTCATTTCAAAGGACTGACAATCTCAGGAGACTGGGCTTGGATGGTGAAATTAAACAAAGCAAGCTGTTGACAGGCTGGTATCATCTCCCAGAGTGAAATAGAGTTCACTTCTTGACTTTTCCCTTCTCAAAAAAATGAAAATTAAAAAAAAAAAGTATTAAGCTCTTTCCAATCTGAGGTTTACCTGCAAACTTTCTGCACAACACCTGATTTGCAGAGAAAATCTCCCAGTCAAATCTAAGTCAAATCCTGGTCAAAACTTTTGCTGGATGTTTTAAGCTGCACCAGGGGAAGTTTAGGTGAGACATTCGAAAAACTTTGTTGCAGAAAGGATGGTTGGGCATTGGAATGGGCTGTACAGAGAAGTGGTGGAGTCACCATCCCTGGAGGTTAAAAAAGCCTTGATGTGACACTCAGTGCCACGGTTTAGTGATAAGGTGGTGTTGGGTCACAGGTTGGACTCGATGATCTCCAAGGGCTTTTTCCAGCCTCGTTGTTTCTGTGTTTGTGAGCACTGTCTCCTCACTGTCACAGCAGGACCCGGTGTGGCTGTGAGGTGCTGGCAGCCAGTGCAGGACACAGAGGGGACACACTCTGCCCACGCCAGAGCAGCCCTCAGGGGAGATCCCCGGAAGCTCCGTCCCAGTGCTCAGAGCTGGCTCCTGGGGCAGACTCCTGGTGAGGCTGAAGGCTGTCTCCTGGTGAGGCTGTCTCCTGGTGAGGTTGGATTCTGGTGAGGCTGAAGGCTGATCCTGAGACAGCTCCCAGAAGTGCTCCGGGCAGGAGAAGGCTCCGCTGCAGTCTCAGGGCAGCGCTGTCCCCTCGCAGCAGTCCGGAGGAAACGAGGGCAATTCTCAGCCCATTCCCAACCGTGTGTGCTGCACCAGGGCAAGGCCAGCTTTGTGCTCCCCATCCTGTATTGAGTAACAGCGCTTTTGTCTTGGGAGAAAACGCCTTGGGTGAGAGGCTACCACAAATCCCAACATTTCAATGCAGTACAACAGGCCCGTAGGTTCCTCCTCCACCCCCATCGCCTGCTGATGGACCCTCAGCTGCCTGGTGGCTTTGAAGGAGCCATTGCAGGTCACTGGACGTGCCCCCGAGGACTCCAGCAAGGAACACACAGCTCAGTTGGACCTCGAGGGCTGCCAGCAGCTGTTTGCCACGTGTGCTGCCTGGCAGTGGGGAGAGCTTCACTGCCCAGAGATTGTTCAAATCTGGCTCAAAATCCGAATATCTGGGAGCTGTAAATCTCCCTGGAATAAGTCTTGCTCTTGCTCTTCTGATGCCTCCTGTGGGGCCAGAAACACCACGTGTACAGCCAGGAAATACCTCGGGAGGTTCTGGTGCTGCAGTCCAGGCTGAAACCAATAAATATGGAAACAGTTATGGAATCTCTCCCTCCATGAAATGAATCCAAGACTAGGCCAGACCCCAGTCTGGCAGGTTAAATTCCCAGTGGTGTCCGTGGCTGCTGGGATCAGCTCCCATGGCTTGTGGGATGCAGGATGGATGGGCAGCCATAGTGCCTGGTGGGCAGCAGCTGCTGGGTGCTCTCCACAGGGATCTGGTGCTGTTGGGAAGGGTTTTGGTCTCACCATGCTGCAGAAAGTTGATAATTCTGAGTGTTGACAATTAACCTTCAGCAGCTGATCTGACAGGATTTGTTCTTTCCTCTTGGGGGTTTGATCCGTGAACAGCTCTGGACTTTCTCCCTGGACTTGCTCTCAAAACCAGACACAATATTTTGGGATTTGGCCATGCCAAGCTGTCCATTTGCTGGCCACTTTGGATGGGCACTATTTCATCTGGCTCTGGGTGTTGGTGAATAGCTGATTCACCATGGACATGCCTGATTTGCCCCTGTTGTTGCTGGGGTGAGGGCAGTCCCAAAACATTCACAGGTTCCATCTGCCAAGCTCTGCTGTTCAGCATTTGTTTCTCCTCCCCACACCTCAGCATCTGCTGGAAGCTCTCCCTTCCTGCTGATGGGCCTGACAGTGACCATGGCAGAGCAGGGCTCCACTGGGGAGTCCTGATGAATGGAGGTGAACCTCAGGGAGGAGAGCTCAGGGTGGCACTGCCACACTCAGCACCTGAGAATCCACCAACAGAACAGGAATCCCCTGCCCTGCCTCCATAGGCCTGGTTTTGGGCTTGGTTTGGGCAGTGAAAATCAGATTTTCAGGGAATTCAGCTGCAGAACTCCATCAGCTTGGACCAAATGTCCCCCCTTTTTCAGTAACTGAGAAATGCAGCCAAGCTTGAGCAGCTCTTCTTAGAGACAGCAACAGACACATCCCTAGCAGAGAGCAGTATTTTTCTTTTTAAGCTTTGGCTTCAAACATAAGGGCAATAGATTTTCTTTAAGGAAGCAAATCCCCAAATTTGTTAGGGTTGGCACAGCACAGGATTTTTCACTCGCCTTGTTTCTCATTTCCAGCTGAATCATTTTAGCAGGGACTTTTCTAGAAACGCTCAGCCTGACTCAGACACTCAGTCTCAACTCAAACACTGAGTCTGGCTTTTTTTTTTATGGAAAAGAGAATGAGGGTCTTATCCTTGGAAATCCCAGGCGGGTGTCAGTGTTCTGTTACCAACTTTAGTGTCACAGAGAGTTGTTACACTTTGCAGAACCAATGCTGACAGCAGGACATGTCCAGCGCCTCTGTCTCTAAGGCATGTGGGGATTTGGGAACTGGCAAAGTGGGAAGTGAAGGGCACTTGGGTTGTTCAGCCTCCCCAGGGAGGTCCTGAGTCACTCTGACGACATCTCCCCCAGAGCTTTTCCACAGAACTGCCATTCCTGAGGATTTTCAGGCATGGAAAAGCGTTCTGATCCCCAAGCCCTTTTTGTGCCGAGGGGGAGATGTCCTCAGTGTCTCCTCCCCAGGATCCTGCGCCCTCGCCTCTCCTGCACTGGCAGTTTGGCCATTCCCTGCTCTCACAGGTGGAGGGGGTCAGAGGCATTGGCCTCATGAGGAGTGATCAGAGTGTGAGGGGCTCCCCAAAAAGCCGTCACCCCAACAGGGGTGTCCCAGCAAGGTTGGGGCTCTGCCTTTCCTTCCCTCCCCCTCATCCCCACTTGCTGTTGCTGCACCCGGGTCTGTGGCTCCAGCCCCGGGGGCAATGCTGGCCACAGCTGCATTTTTTGTGGTGTGTCCACACACTTCCCTCCATCCTTTAGCTCTGACTGGCAGGAAAACCTGGGCCTGGCACAGCCCTCGTGTCTGCCCCTCGCAGCCACAGCACCCCCATGGATTTCCCCTTGCCTGAGCCAACTCCTGAGCCTTCTTCTTACTCACACTCAACTGCTCATGCAGATGAATTTTCCTGAGGCTTGGTGGTGGCCAGCTGGGGCTGTGGTTGGTGGCACTGGGCCACACAGGAGGGCATGGGGACTCTGTGAGCAGAGCTGGATCTGACCCCTCAGTCCCTATGGCTCCAAGTTCTTGGGGCCACGTGTGGTGACTGCACTCTGCAGTACTTTGCCTCTGGTGTTCATCCTTTCTTGACCATTCTGCTGCAGCAGGCATGGACAGAAACCTCCCAGCCTGGGATCATCCAAAGCTCCAGGAGAGATCCCTGCAGGCCATACCTGGAATCACTCATCAGGCACAGCCCAGGCCCAGGGACCTGTAGTGGTGTGAGAGCTCATCCACCACTTCCAAGTTCATGCCCAGCTGCTCCAAAACCTCGAACCAGTTGGCAGTGGCTTGAAGGGACACTATGGGGACACCCTCCTGCTGTCTCCATGGGTGATTTCTACCTCCCAGTCCAGACAGGTCTCCACTCGCTCTGGCTGTTTCGCCTCTGTTATCCCTGTGGGTGTCCCCTTGACCATTATGGTCCTCAGAAAGGACATCGCTGAAGATATCTCTAGGGATACCCTGGGAGAAAAGCCCCCCCAGGATGAGTACAGGCAGGGGGTCCCTTTCAGGGACTGCGACCCTGCATGTCAGGATTTCTCCTGCAAAAGAGAAATAATGGCTCAGGCTGAGCTAGCAATTTTCTGGGGGAAAAAAAAAAAAAAAAACGTTTGGGAAAAGGATAATTTTAAGGAGACTGAGACTTCATAAATTCAAGTCGAATTTGGAGATTACTTTCAGTCTCTGGATTCTTCCATCCTCCCCTTTTCCTTCCCCCCTCCCCCGAATTATTGTTTGCAAAAATTAAAACAAAATGTTTTGGGGTTTTCGTTTGTTTAAAAAGCAATTTGCATTTTGAAAATTGCCAAAATATAAGCTTTGGGAGGGTGGGGTCTTTTGAAAGGGCAGCATTGTCATTGCTGAATGAAAACCACGGAGAGGAATTCGTCCTGGGAGACGCAGGGCACTGGGGACGTGGTGGCAGCACAAAGACCACAACCACAGCTCTCAGCGCACAACTCCAGCCTGCACCTCCATTCATGTCCCTCCTTTCCTTCTCCCACATGGAAAATCCTGCCCACCTTGACCTCCTTGAGGGATTAATTTGACCCAGTCACTGATTTTAACACGGAGAAGATTCCACGGTGTTTTCTCTGCCTGGCTCCAAACCACAGCTTTCCTCTTTCCCTCTTCAACCTTTTCCAAGTTTCGGAACATCTGTGTTTAAATGAAATCTGGTTATCCAGACCCAGCCTGGCAGCTCAGGTAGAGATGCTCTGATGAAGCTCTGCACATCTGTGCACAATAAAGTCAGGGAACAAAAGGCTTGTGAGGTCTTTGGCAGAGTAAGAGAAAGAAGAGATCAAGAGACAGCAGGACTGGGCTTAGTGGAACAACTGGAACCAAAACTTTTCCTCGCAGAGCCCTCAGCACCTGGCCCAAGTTTTGCTCATAGCTGGGTCTGCAGGGGTGCAGGGGTGTGCTATCCACCAGGTGCAAAGCAAAGCTCGAGGAGCAGACATGATGCCAATCCTGGGAGGTGGATTTTTATTACAGCCCTCCAAGGCGTTCATAGAAAGAAAAAATGGGTTGCTAAAGAGCCACTTGAATTCAGGGAAATTCAAACCAAGAGGCAGTGGCAGAAAATGAAAGCCAGGCCAAGTCATGTTAGGAACAAGGCAAAAGGCTTCAGCACAGCAGGGGATTAACCTCGGGCCGAGCAGAGGGAGGGCGGGAGCTGTGTTTCCTGAGCGCCTCTGTCCAGGGAAAGCCCAGCTGGGGAGCCACACGCCCTGGGGACATGCACGGATTTGGAGCTGGGATGCAAAATCATCCCGACGTGCTGCTGGGCCAGCGATGTGCCCAGGCAGTGCCACACTCCACACTTCCAGAGTGATCCTGTCACAGCGTGTCCCAGCCTTGTCCCCACGAGGACTTTGTGATGCCTGGCTGGGACATTTCTTGCATTGCCCCAATTCCTGCGTCCCTGTGTGCTACTGTCAGGAGACATGGGATGGGTATTTTCCTTCAGCCAGACCAAGCCTCTCCCATTGGGCATTCTACAAACACACTAGGCTACAGGCAGAGCTGCCAGCTTGCCCTGGCTGGTGGCCAGAGGTGCACAGCAGTAGCCACTCTGACCCAGGCACTCAGGGTGGACATTGCTATTAAAACCGTTCTCCCTAAGTTTGGCCCCCTTTGAGTGCAGAAACAGGTGGATCAAGAGGGGAGGATGCTGGAAAAGCAGCCAGGTGTATGGGGTTGGGAGGGAATCTGTGTCCAGCTGTTTACAGCTGTTTCCTCAGTGCTCTGGAAGGAGGAGACAAAACCAAGGCTGAGCTGATGGAGCCAAAAAAAGCTGAGAGGTCACAACGGAAGGGTGGCTGTCACTCCCTGGATGCCTGTGGGGAGCTCGAGGGAGGCCGTGCTGGCCATGGAGTGAGGCTGGCCCACACCCCGCCTTCTCCCAGCTCACTCACTGCCTCCCTGGAGGGTTTGTCCCCCAAGGCAGCCACAGTATTCAGGTCGTTGGCTCTGGATGAGGACAGGGATGGCTGTTTTGGGGAGCTCCTTGCAGCTTCTTGTGAGGTTCGGCTTCTTCCCTTCTTCAGGATTTTCCTATCCCTGGAACACCAATAGAAAATGGATCCTGGGAGCAGAGTTGGGAGGAGCTCTGCACACTCCACTCATTCCTCCACATTTCTGTGCAGCTCTGCCCTGGTGGCACCAGTAGAAATGTTAGCAAAGAACTTGAGAAAATCCCCAGAGATCTGTTTTCCTGGCTTTGCAAAAACATTTCTGCTTATCAAGCAACCCAAAGAAATGCGAAGATTTTCACTCGCTCTTCGTGTGGGCTCAGCTTTGAATTTTAAAAAGGGATTTGCCAATGCAATCTTGCAAAATACTCCAGTGCCAAGTCCAGCTCTCCTAAAATACAAGTTTTAGGAGGAGGTGAGTTTTCATTCTCCTGGGAAAACATGCATTTCTGACACATTTGAGGGAGAACTAAGGCTTCTGTGAGGCCATGCCACTCCCTGGAGAAATGTCCCCTCATGCTGATCAACAGGGACCAAATCCTGTGGTTTGTGGCACCAAAGGCAGAGCTGCTCGTGAGCCTCGAGGCTTTGAATGTTGTCGATGTGCCCACGTGGTCACAACCTAAATAACCCTCAGGCTGAGGGATTTAAATCTGTTTTCCTCTGTTTGAGCGAGTCCTGAGGCTGTGTCACGGGTACATGTGCCTTGGGGGTTAGGTGTGGCCAGAAGATCATTCCCTGTGTCCCAGCCCTGGTCTGTGCGTTTGGGAAGGCTCTGTCCTGAGGGTAGAAACCAGCCTGAGTACTGCACCTCCAGGAAAAGGGTTTAACCTCACTTGGTCAGCTCTGTAAAACAAGGGTTGGGAATTTACCCCCCCCCCCCCCCAGCTTCCCAAAAGCTTTGCAAGTGCATTCTGCAGGGCAGACATCACCTCTAAAACCCTTTTTGTGGTGGAGCTGTGGTGTGGGCTGGGGCTGCTCAACACGTGTGGGATAAGGAGAAAGCAGAGCTGGGCGGCTGCTCCAGCAGGGCACAGCAGGCTGCTCTTCCTGAGCTTTCCGTGGAAGGGGAAAAGCCATGAGGGGGGACCCACAAGTGCCTGGTGCGTGCTCCTGTGCTGCTTTCAGCTGCTGAAAGTGCAGCTTCAGCACATGTGGGGCTGGGCCGGATCTGAAAGAGCCATTCCCTCTGGAGGCACGAGCGCTGTCTCCAGGCTCCCTCACGGCTGTGTCCTGTTGGGGACATGACAAAAGCTCCTGCAGGATGCTGGGCTCATCCCAGGAGGGCCAAACCACGGCTCAGAGCCGTGGCCCAGCTCCGTGGCAGGAGCCTCTCTGCCTCACGCCTGGCAAAGCGCTCCCGGGCCGCTCCTGTCACCATGGGCACGTTGGTGGCTGCTGCTCCTGCTCTGCCAGCCCTGCTGGGGACGTGAGGTTTGGCCTCTTGGTGCCAGCAGGAGGAATTCCGACGGCAGAGCACGGAGATGGCGGCTGGGGACGTGGGGACAGGGGTTCTGGTCTCCCCTGTGCTGTCATGGCGTGTGTCAGCTGGGGATTGTTCCTGAGAAACACTCCGGAGCTGCGCTGCCATTTTCTGGGCTGAAATTTGATAATTAAGCAAATACAGCGTGGCTTTGTGTTGGGAGAGCACCATAAGGTAAACAGGAAGGAATGAGGGATTAAGACGTCTGTCCTCTGAGGGAAGGTGACAAGCCCAGAGCTGTGACACCTCCGTGCCGAGGCGAGGGGCCCAGCTGTGGGCTGGCATGGCACAGCTGCATTGTTCAGGGGTGAAGAGCAAATAAAAGCCACGGGAAAAGAAAACAAGCTATAAAATTCTCAGCAAAGCCCAGAGCCCCAGCAACTGCCTCCTGATGGCCCTGTGACAGCTCTGGGGAGAGGCGGGCGAGGGGTCGAGCTTTTGAAGTCCCAGAGTCGTCCTTTGCGAAGGCCCCCTGTTAAAATAGGCCTGATGTTGACTTTAGGCTGCATTTGGTGGAGGAATTGGACAGCTCAGCCTCAGCAATCAAAGCAGGGGGGCACGTTTTGGAATTTGGCTAACTGGGTGTGGGATGGGGGATGCAGGGGCAGAATTGAGGATTATCAGCATGGTCAGGGCTGCAGGTGGGTGACAGAGCTGAGGGAGGAACCAGCTAGGAAGGTCTTGGAAAGGTACTCAGAGGTCAAATGTGTGTGTTTCAGAACTGGCGAGAGTGGGAATAGTGGGAAGGTCGGGCAGGTGATGATGGAAAGCCCTTCCCACAGGGACAGGAGGGGCTCTGAGGTGCAGGGGAGTGTGAGTTTCTCAGCAGTTCGGGGACCTTTGCACTGAGCAGTAACAACACAAAGTGAGAGTGGATGAGAAGGGAGATGAGCAGAGCTTCCATGGGGGAAAGTGCTTATGACAAAGCTGAAGGTGCCACAGGGGTTTGTGTGCTCTGTCCCCTAACCACGGTTGGGCCCCTGCCTTCACAGTCCCCCTAAAATCCCCACTGCGAGCCAAAGCCCTATTTAATGCAAGTCAGGCCAGTGAAATGTGGTCTTGGAAACCTCCTCGTGCCCTCCAAAAAGCCGGGCTCACCTCGCAGCACAGGTCAGGAAGGGATGTGCCTGAGCTTCCCACAGCCAGAGGTGCCACCATCCTGTGACCCCCCCCAGTCCGAAGGGCATACACAGAGGGGTTGGCAGCAGATCCCCGGGGTTGGCACCTCCCTCTTTGGACACAGATGTGACAATGTCCCCCTTTTGCCTCTCTCAGCTTGCAACTGCAACCTGCACGCTCGGCGCTGCCGCTTCAACATGGAGCTGTTCAAGCTGTCGGGCCGCAAGAGCGGCGGCGTGTGCCTCAACTGCCGGCACAACACGGCGGGCAGGCACTGCCACTACTGCAAGGAGGGCTTCTACCGCGACCTCAGCAAGCCCATCTCCCACCGCAAGGCCTGCAAAGGTACGGGGACAGCAGCGGTGGGTGGTGACAATGCTCAGCTCTTCCTTCCCCAGCCCCTCCCTGCAGCTCTGCTTCCACAGCTCTTCCCTCTCGCCGAGCTCCTCCTGCTCCCCCCTCTCCCAAACCGGTTTGGAATTGCTTTTTTTTGCCGTTTGGAATGACTTGTCATGCCCCCACATTCCCTGCCGTCACCTCTGCAGCCTCCTGGTGAGGACAAGGCCACCCACATCCCCTGCCATCACCTCTGCCTGCTCTGGGGACGAGGTCACGGAAATAGAAGCCCTCACTGCTGAGGAAGACTTCAAATTATTTTGGGGTTTATCACTTACAAATTGTGCTTCATCTGCTCCTACCTGGTCATCACTCTGCAAGGGCAGAGGGGCACAAAATCCCAAGTATGGGTGAGATGTAGAATTTAAATCGGCCTCCTCCAAGCCCTGTCTCCAGCTCCTACCCTTCAGGCAGAGCTGAGCCCACGCACAGAACTTGTCACTCCTGCGGACGAGGAGAGAACAGAAAAAGGGGAAACGAGTTTATTTTAAGCTCAGAGTATTTTGAGGTTTCCTCGTGTGGCCGTGGAGGCGAGCTGGGATTCAGCTGGGGCGGGAGCAGCAAGAAGAGCAAATCCTGCAAATGAACCCTTTTAACTCTCAGCTGCTGCTGGAAGAGATGGAAATCCTGAACCTGAGGTGCAGTGAAAGGAATCAAGCAAATATTCAAAAACCAGATTAGAAAATGCTGGGGTTTCCCACAGAAATCCTCATCTCTTTTCTCTCTAAAGATTCGTTTCAACAAGAAATTGAAAGCTTTTTGGCTTCAGATCAGTATTTTTGGCTGGGAAGTTTTGGGTCTTTAGCATTTTACATTTTTTTGTTTTCTTTTTTTTTCCTTACTGAAAACAGACATTTTTTGCCATAGCAGGAAAGAAATCGATTTTTCAGACAGTCCTACTCCCCCTTTTTGATCCTTGTAAAAATGATTCCAATGAGATTTTTTTGATATTTCCCAGGTGCTCATTCTTGCTTTTCCCAGCTCTCCTTCCTGCCAGGCAGTGGTTTCCTTCTCCTTTCTGACCCTCCTTGCTATCCCCTGGCCCTTCATTGTCACTGACAGCACCGAGTCCTGCTCAAAAACCTGGCCAGGTGACACTTGCATGTGGGAAACCTCGGAGCCATTCTGTGCCTCAGTTTCCCCAAGCAAGCACCCAGAAGCCATGGCTGGCCTCCAGGCGGTTCTCAGACTGAATTCCCCACTTGCAGCATCATTTTCTCTGTGAAATCCTCTTTGCAATCGCTCTGTTCTCCTGCTCTGTCTCCTCGAACCTCTACTGCACTTGAAGCTGGAGATGGCCAAATGTCCGCGCTTCTCCCACCCCCGTGGTTTGTGTCAAACCCGTGCCCATTGAGCTGCCAGGCATAAAGGGTTGTGGTAATTGTGCTGGCCACGGGCAGTGCCCACCTCGCAGCCCTTGAGCTCTATTTCCCAGCCCTCGAGGGGTTTTTGTGGGGACAAACCCCTGTCCCTACAGCAGCAGTGAAATGAAGCTCCCCACAGCACCGGCATCCCTCTGAAAACTCCTTTTCTCCAGCTTTGTTTATCACACGGTGGAATTTGTGTTCCCTCTGTTTTTCTCTCCTGACTCAGGGCTTGTGCTAAAATAACTGTTGAAAATGGGCAGGTTTAAAGCCAACCTTCCTATTTAACAGCTCCAGCCACCTCTTTGTTGATAGCTACATTCATTTACCATCTCACCAAACCAACACTCCCAGAGCCTCATCTCAACGGAATGTGGTTAAAATTAAGGAATTAACCATCCTGAGCTCCTGCCACCTTCCTCATCACTGCCTGCACCCAGCAGAACCATATTTTCTCTATAAAACCTGATTCTTTAATCCACCACATCACTCTGATCATGTCCCACACATAATAAATTTAAATAAAAGCATCTCAGAGAGCCACGGTGCCTTGGGAGCTGCTGAAGAGCTTGTGGCTCTCACCCACCCCAGCAAGATCTCGGCTGATCTCACAGCAAAAGCTCCATGAAAGAGCTGCCAGTGACATTTCTTCATTAACTCAACTCCATTTATTCAGCCTAACAGACTACGCTGCCTCTCCTATGCCTTGCATTCCTCATCTCCCACTCCATCCCATGCACGAGGTGCCTCAACTCACAACACATCAAACATCAGCAAACTAAAGAGGCTGGACTTGCATTGTTTGAAAGGGTTGGTTTGGGTAATTATGCAAAAACATGACACGGCAGAAATGCTTGTACAATGCCTCCTTCTTTTTAACTTCGAGAGAGAATTTCACAAACTTTTGCACATGTTGCCTGGCACGGGTGAGGCTCAGGCAGCAAAAGGTGAGCAGAAAACAGAGCTGAGAAACAGCCCCTGCTCAGCTCAGGGCTGCTTGTGTTTCCAACAGCCAAACCTTTAATAATTGATAAATAAAAGACTTTTCTAATGATCTGAAGTTCAGATCAGCAGTGCAGGTGAAGGCATAAAGAGCTGGGGTTTAAGGATGGGTTTCCCTCATGGCTAACAGTGATCCAGCCATGCCAGGTGCTTTGCTCTGTGTTTGCTTCCAGTGGTTTTCCTTGCAAAAATGATAAAAGCCTGGAAGTTGTCAGTGGCCAGAGATGCCCTGGGACAGAGCCACACCAGGCAGGCCATGACACAGAGGCTGCAAACCACAGGCAAAGGAATTGATGACAGATGGAGCAGGGATATTGCATGGAGTGGCAATGCTGGATGTGTGCCAGAGCCTGCCAGGCTGCAGCTGGGCATGGAGCTGGGCATGGAGGATGTGGCTGCTCTGGGTGGGTGGTCAGGCAAGCCCAGCCAGGGCTCCCCTGGCATTCCGAAGTCAGACTGCAGCTGATCCCTGCCCCAGCCACGGCTCCCGGGCTGGAGGAGCACGATGGTGCTGCTGCTCCTCCGCCAGGGGATGGGTGGGCTCATCCCAGCGGGCAGGATGCCCTTTGTCCTTGCAGGCACATCACACCCCCGCTGCTGGGGACTGTCCTGAGAAGCAACAAAACTCGGGGTATAAGGAATTTTCAGGTTCATTTTTTCAGACTCAGACAAAAACGAATTGTTCCTCCTTACTCCCTGGTTTTTGGGAAATCACCAAGAGCTCCCAGCACGCTGAAGCCCTGCTTGCAGTTCCTTCTGCTTTCCCTCTGCTCCAAATGATGTTGCAAGTGAAATTCCACATCTGGGTCCTGCAAACCCTTGTCCACCCTGCTCTGTCATGGGCCGCTGTAAATCAGGGCCCTGCTGTTGGTTCTTTTGATTAAATTCCCTCCTGATATTTGCCAGATTATTGGCACTAATGTAATTCCATTGGAGTAGAGAGTCTGCAGGGTTTTATAGCCTGGCTGTAAAACAGCTCTGCACTTCGGGGAGAGGCTTTGCACACTTTTTGATGAAAAGTTGACAAACGAGACGTGCTCTGAATGCACTTGTGCTGGGGCTGCCAGTACAAACCCCTCGTGCATGGGCAGGATTTAGCACCTGGAGAGGTCACATTCATCAGGGCTCAGTGTTTTGGGAGGAAATGGGATTGTCTGTGTGCTGGTGCTGCTGCAGCCTGGGGAGTTTCCCAGCTGTACTGGAGGATTTCATGCCTTGTGCAAACCCCAAAAAGCACTCCCAGCCTCCCTGCCCATCCTGGCCTGCACCCACCAAGGGTCAAGACATGACATTTGCATTTTGGAGGCAGTTTGGGCTGGAGCAGAGGGAGATGAGATCTGACCCCATGGGCTCAGCCTCCCGGCCTTGATTTCATGGGTGCAGGTAAAGGGTTTTTTCCCATGCAGTCACAGGAATTGAATGGGGGAGAACCCGAACCCCTTTGGCTCTGGGCGCTGCTGGAAGAGCACCCGGTGACAGGGACAGAGGCACCGGTCCCCGTCTCTCTAGTGACTATAGAGGGAGCTGCGTGACCAGCTTAGAGCTGAGAGCTCATTCCCTGGAGGCTGGGCCAGGGGAGATGGAACCTCTCTGTTCCTGCTGCTGGGTCCTGCTGGGAAGTTGAGGTGCAGGGGGAACACGCACGGCAGAGAGCGGAGTCTCAGAATGGTGCCACTGCCACCAGAGGTGTCCCACTGCTGGTGTCCTGGTGTGGGATAGGGACACCAGTCTGAGACACCAGTCTGTCCATGCTTCCAGTTGTGGTCAGCATCCCTCCAGCCTCAGAGATGTCTCCTGTCCCCATGGTCCCCGAGGCACACCTGGATGGGGCAGACAAGCTCACAGCTGAAGCATGCCAAAGACACTGGGATGGCCTGGCTGGATCCCTGCTCCAGGGCTCCAGGGCCAGCAGGGCCACAGTGGTGGCTCCTGCAGGGCTCTGTCCCCAGCCTTTCCTCACTGCAGGTCTCTGCTGGGACCAGCCCAGCTCCGCCCTTGGGGTCACCTCAGGAGGGGCTGAAGAAGGACATGCTTCCCTCTCCAGAGCTGCCTCATTTTGATGCCCTTCTCTCCTGGTTTTAAGGCGAAGTCCAAGGCAATACTTCCCAGGAATTCACCCCAGGGGGTTGTCCTTAATGGTCAAACTTCCCTCCCTTCCTTTCCTCGTTTTTCTCCTCTTTGGATTCCAGCTGGAGCTGCTGAGATGAGAGAGGAGCCAGCTCCTGGTACTGGCAGGGCTTGGGTTGGGCTCTTGTGTCAGGGCTCGGAGAAATCACATCCCTAGAGAAATTCCCAACTTCCCAGGCATTGATCTGCCAAGCACAGACTTTAATTTCTCCCCAGGACTGTGAGGATTCTCTTCCACTGCCACAAGAACGATTTTCTAGTTACATTTCCCTCCTGCATTTGTCACCCCTTCCCAACGGCCCCATAATTCCTTATATCCATATTATTGCAAGCCCTGAGAGCTGATTTATGGCTTCTGCATCTAAAACTTGTCATCACAACCCCCAGACACACACAGACCATCGGAGAAGGGCTCTAGAAATGCAGCTTTAAGCTGTCCATGCTCACAGGTCACTGTGGGAGTGTCCTTGGGCAGCACAAGAGGCTCAAGTGCCTCCAAGTGTCACCTCCTCTATGGCACCACCAGGACCCTGGGCAGAGCTGCACCATTCACTCACCTGGGCTGGAAGGATCCCAGAGGAAAGAAGGGACATGAGCATTACTGAAACTCTTACGCTGTTCTGAGTTTGTAGAAGGAAATCATGGAAAAGCAGTGATTTTTTTGTTCAAGACTCAAGCTCAACACAAGGCATCTCCCAGCCCATGCCAGCTTTTTAAAAATCCATTAAAATCCACATTTTAATGATGGATGAGCAGACACATCAAATTAGGCAGCTCCCTCTCTGTGAGGCAGAGTGGGCAGTTTACTGAGCTGTGGAATTCAGGGCAAGACACTGCTGAATCCAGGGAGCCGTGAGGAGAATGGAGGAGGCTGCTCCAGAGTCCCTTGGAAGGAGCTGGAATCTCCATTGGCACCTGGACAGCACCTTAGCACCCTGAGAGGAGAGACACAGCTCACAGCTGAGTCCCGAATCCATGGCAGATGTGTGCATGATCCAAGTGAATAGGAAAAGTGGACAGCATTGATTCCCTGACAAGAGCTGGCTCTGCATTCCCGAAAAATCACATGCTGGCAATGCTGGTGCCCAGGAGGGGTTTACTGGATAAATTGGGGGCCGGCCACCTTCCAAACAGGGGTTTGGGTTTCCAGCACAGAAACATCCAGGAGCAATCCCGGAGGGCAGGTTGGGATGTGGTTTGTCAGAAGTGGCGACACAATAGAGGGGAATTTGCGCCCTATTAAGAAAATAAAACCAGATTAAACCCCAGCTCTCCATCGCTGGTCTCAGACTAAGGACAAAAGTTGCTAAATTCACTTGCACAGCCAGACCTTTGCATATCCACGAGACAGAGGAAAGAAAAGGAATAATTTGCCTTCCCCATGAATGTTTTCCAATAATTGAGATAATTTCCTGCTTCAGACCAGTTCTCAGGAGTGGAAAGTGCTTCGGGCTCTCAGATCCTGAGAATTAAACCCAAGCTTATTCCTGCTCATCCCCACACTCTGGTTTTCAGTGTACTAAAATGAAAAAGTTTTGGGTTTTGGTTTTTTGTTTTGTGGGGTTTTTTTTTTTTCTGGTAGGAAAGGATTTATTTTCCAGTTAAACAGATGCTTCTCAGAGCATCACAGAGGAGGGGCTGGGATTTGTGCCACAGGAGCTCTCACTGGGATTTCTCCCTGCTCTTGGGGTGTTGGGGACTCTCCCCTCTGTGGATGCTTTGGTGTTCTGTGGGGGCTCTGCACACCAAAAGGATCCTTTTCTGCAGAGCTTTTCCAGATTCTCCCTCACCATCCCCACTGCCTCCTTTCCCGAGGCTTGTGGCAACCTCATTATCCCTGAGCTTTCTGCTCCGTTGCCAGATTTGATTTTTATTATTAGTGGGAGAATGCACTTGTAGGAACCTCGTTTCCTCCAGAGCCAGGCTAAAAACCCATCAGGAAGAGAAAAACTTTGCCTCTTTTTTTTTCCCTTCAATAACAGCATTTCCAACCCACTCTTCCTCGTGCAACATCTCCCATGAGAGCAGGGGGAGCTGGGTTTGTTTTAGATCCATGAGGCCACTGAGCTGCTGCTCTTGGCCTGGCCAGAGCTTCCCCTGCAGGTCTGACATTTTTGATGCAAAAATCAAAGGGATCACATCCTCCACGATAAAAACCAAGTCTTTCCAGTAAAGTGAGGTGGAGAAAACCCCAGTGCTTCATCTCAGCATCCCTGGCATCTTCTCCAGTCATGCTGGAATCACGTGGAAAGTGGAGCTCTCAGTGGACAGAGGAAGTTTTAACAATTTTGGAGAAAGGGAATTTTCCAGCATTTGGGGAAGTGCTGCGATAATTGTCCCATTGTGTGTCACTGATGCCTGCCCACAGTGCCCCTGCCCAAAAAGTGGATTTATTGCCGGGGTTCCAAGGCCCCTCTGGATTAACAGCAACTCCAGCTCAGTGGAGGCTTTGTGGCCCCGTCTGTTCCTTGTTATGGAGAAGACAAAGCCAAGGTCTAATCTGTGAAATTTGGCCCAAACTGCAGGGCACCAAAGCCCTTGGCTCCCCCGAGTGCCAGTCCAGGAGGGGAAACGGGAGAGCCCTGAGAAGGGGCGTGGGAGGAGGGACAGCAGGAGACACCCAGGGATTGTTTGGCTCTGCTCAATAAAAGGAGGAATTCATGTTCTGCTGGCAGGAAACCTTTAAATCTCCAGGAGAATGTGCTGAGGGACATTGAGCATGAACATGATCCTTTGGAGGGCTAAATCCAGCTCCCAATGTGCAGACAGGCTGAGGAGCTCATGGCAGAGCAGCTAATGGTTAATATTGAGTCATTTTTGGTATTCAGAATTAGCACAGGGACATTTCCACCCCTGCTTCTGCTTTGCAAACCAGCTGGGGCCAGACTGGGTGGGTACATCCCCAATTCCAGCTTCTCTTCCCTAGAAGTCCGTGGGATTTGCAGGACGTGCTGCCCGTGCTGGAGATGCTCTGGCAGTGCCTGTGGGCTCTTCCATCCCCACGGGATGTCCCCAGAGCCAGCACAAACCTCTCCTCAGCACTGAGGTGCACAGGTTCAGCTCAGACTTCCCTGATCCATGGACAAATAACCAGTATAGGTATCCAAAGGAAGGAGCCCTGCTTGTTTTGAATTGATTTCCCAAAGACAGGAGCCAAAGAAAAGCTGTGAAAACATCCTGTCCTCCTTGGGACTACTTCAAGGTCGCCTCTGGCATGGATTTCAGCAAGGAGGGACACTCCAGGAATTCTCACACCTTGAGTTCCCTGGCAAGATGTGTTCAGATAGAGCAGGATTTAAAGTACCTGAGCTGCTAAAGACAGTGGAGCAGGAAAAAAGAACAACTCTACAATAACAAAAAAAACCTCACTTAAGTAATAATGCCAGAACCACCCCTCTAAACACTAAACCACAAGGTTAAGTGAGACATGTTTGCTGCATCAGGATGCGATTGAGGCAACAGGAGAATTTAAATTGAATTTGTTTTGACATTTTGACAACAAATCTGGGTTTGTTGAGGTTTTTTTCAGCAGAAGTTTTCTGTAGCCACATTTTTTTTACTCCTGTTGAAATCTTTGGAGGAAAGAAGGGAAGCAACCAAAGAGAAGCAATTTTTGGCCATGATTCTGGAAAAGCATTTTAAAGCCTGGTTAAATATAGATGTGCACCTAAGGCACATTGGCTACCTGGGATTGAATTTGTATTTAAAACTGAGAGTGATTTCGGAATTCAGGAGTCTTCATCAATGATTATTGCTAATTAAGGGTTTTTTTTTTTAGTTTAATGCATTGTTGGGTTCCTGCTCAGTCCAGAGGCTGGATCAAACCCTGTGGGCTTTCTGTTCTGGGTGACAAGAGGAAATCTGGACACCCTGGCAAACCTGGCTTTTTTTTCTTGTCCAGGCAAAAGCATTTTTCATCGCTCTTAAAACCTCCCAAGGAAGCAGCTTCCCCGAAAACAGGAAGATGCTAATTCTCCAAAAATGCAGATCTTTTCAGGCACCTTCTCCATAAAGGTCACAGCTGAGGAGAGCTGAGCCTGGAGATTTATCCCTCTGTTTACCTTCCACCGCACGTGTGTGGGGCAGGATTAGCGGCTGGGAATACCTCCGGCCCGAACACCGGGGGTGCGAAAATATTTGCATTTTTGTCGTGCTATTTGTCAATCTTCAGTGGGGCAGAACCATCTCAGCAAGTTCAACCACCTGAACTGAAAAAACGTGGGGTTTTTTTATCCCAAGCACGGCCCCAAGATGTTTCCAGGTGTTTTTTTAGCCTCAAACCTGAGCTGAAGCACAGAAAGGCATCGCTGGCTCGGCTGGGGTGGGCGATGCTCTGCCTCAGCAGGTTTGTACAGAAAATAGGGGCTGATTTGGAAGCTCCAGACAGAGCTATAAAAGCCCACGGCAGCCAGTTCTGCAGAGCCTGGCCCCGGGGGAAATCTCCTGGCTGCAGGCGGTGAGGAGCTGCCTGGCAGCGCTTATATCCGTATATATATTAATCCCAGCTAATGTAACTACAGATGTTCTCATTCAGAGCCCTATCTAATCCTGTTGGGCCCTTGCCATGGTGTCTCGTAGCAGGAGTTCTACGAGTTAATTACGTGCGGTGCAAAGCAGCGTTTCCTTTTATCATTGAAAAGGTTGCCTTTTCAACGCCCTCAATGTCCCTTTGTTGCTGGGCTTTAAGGAGCAGTGAAGAGGAGCACCTGTCTGACCTTGCCGGCGCTGTGCATTGCTTGGCAGCCCTCCACCGTCTCTTGGCAAGGCGTTCCCAATCTTTTCCGTGGGTGCTCTCCGTGCCTTTCACTCCAGCTCCCAGCTGAAGACGAGCTATTGATTTCTATAGTGCCCTGATATGAATTCAGAGTTTCTCTCTCCCCCTTTCACAGCACAGCCTCCCATCTTGTGGCTCTTCTGAGCTCTGCTGCAATCAGCCAGATGTTTCATTGACTCCCAGATCTTTTCCTGGAGTGGATGCAGTTAATTGGGACCCTTCAGTATGGATGAGCCATCCTGTTCCCTCCTTCCAATTATGCCTCCTTCTGCACTCCGGATTTTGGCTGCTCTCCCCTCATCCACTCGGCCACTTTGGGTCTGTCTCGCAAAGAGCGACGTGGTCTCCTCACATCTGGAGCAGCAAAGCTCAAGGTGCTCACCTGGGAGTGCTCTCAGCTCCCTGCTTTCCAGGCCATGGTTATTTAATAGGGAAAATCAGCTTCTAGGAGCAGAGGCACCCCGACTGCTGCCCTCATTTCCCGTTAAAACCTCCCCAAAGATTCCTGCTCCTTGTTTTCTCCTGCGCAGCCATTTTTTCAACCAAAAAATAACTTCATTTTCCACAAGGAATTCCTGGTCGTCTCTGCCATAGACACTCACCATAATTTTTTCTTAAAGGTTTTCTGAAAAACCGAGATCCTGAGAGTTATTTCCCTTCCCCCTGACAGAGTGCAGACACGCCTTTTTCTTGCTCCAGCATCATCCTCGTTTGCTTCTCTCCTATCTCACCGTACCCTCTATGGGGTGATTCTTTCAAGCAAGGTATGAGGCAAAACCACGTGTTATCCTCCTTATCATCTCCCGGGATGTCGCAGGCACTGTCCTGTCCTGCTCACAGAGGTGCCCTCAGCTCTGGTGCCTCGAGGGCTCTGCCCAGTGCAGGGCAGTGCTGAATTTCTGCACCTCGGTGGGTGATGAACAAATCCACACATCCTTGCACCCAGGGAAGTTCAGGGATGAAAGCCAGGGAAGTTTAGGAATGCAGACCTGTTCTGTGAGCCCCAAGGTGCCCATGGGAAAGGCAGCAGCGATGCCAAGGGGGCGTTTGCACCAATCACCCCCCCACTGGCATCCTGGGGCAGGCTTCCCTCAGTGTGGGGTTACAGCCCAAAGGAATTTGGACTGGCTTGGAAAAATCAGCATCAAGCACCAGCAGCCCGGCCCTCCATGGCTGGAGAAGGAGAAGAGCCTGTAATTGCTGGCTGCAAGTGTTTGCACTGGCCGGGGAACTGTAAATTACCTTTAATTGCTCCTAATTGCTGGCGCTGGTTCAGTTTCTCGAGGACAGGGACAGCAAATCCACATCTGCAGACATGGCGAGAGCACCTCCTGCCTCCCCGCGCCGGGAGCTGCTGATTCCCAGAGTTTTGGGAAGACGGACAAGGCAGGACGGGCTCGGGGCCCCAGTGCGACGCTGGGGACCGGGGGCACAGAGCCCGTCCTGCACCCAGAGAGGATTTTCCCCACGGTGTGGCAGAGCGAGCTGGCACAGATCGGCCGGGATATCATCCCGGTGCAATCCTGCCCACGGGCCCGTGACCCAGACCCTCTGGCACTCGTGTCCTCTGTGCCACCCTGGGCACATCTCACACGGGGACATCAGAGTCCTCACAGGAGCCCGGCCTGGGGAAACAGGAGACAACCTCAGAGAGATTCGGCTGTAGAAATAAGCCCGGCAGTTCTGGCCCAGCTCTGCCGAGCCGCTCCTCATGAGGGAAGGGAGCAGCAGCATTGCGATTTATTTATTTATGTATGTGCTGTCCAAAGAGCGTTCTGTGCTGTCAGCCCGGCCTCCAAGAGCCTGAGCCTGGGGATCTTACTCATCACCAAGGCTTTTTTTTTCCTCTTTTCCCTCTCTGGTCCGAGCGGTCCCACTGAAATGAGGGCGATCTGCTCACGTGGAGGGGATTCCTCACAGGATGGGCTCTGCAGCGATGCCTGAAGCAGCTCCGGAGGGGACGCCTGAAACACAAAGTGTGTTCGTCCCCATCCTCCTGCCCTTTGCCTCTTCTTGGGAAACCCTTCCCTGATTTGCTTATTTTTGTATTAACTCCAGACTCTCTGCTCTTCTTTAACTCTTTTCTCTCCTATTCCTCCTTCAGGCCTTTGCTTAACGTGTTTTTATTTCCTCTCCCCCAGCATTACCTGAGCCATCCCTTGGGGCTGCAGCGTGAAGGTTTTCCCACCTAAGCCTCCCTCTGCTCATCACCAGCCACACTGATTTCACGTTAAAACTTTTCCAATCTAAATTAGCTCTAGAAAAGGAGATTTCTGCTGTGGGCAGGTTTGCAATCAGCCGTTTCCCAGAGGGTGCTCAGGGCAGGGGACAGAGTGAGACTTTTAATCAAAAACCCCAAATCAGAAGTGTTAGAAAACGAGGAGAAAAGGAGCAAAAGCTTTGTTGGTTTCTTGAGGGTTTTTTTTCCCCTCTCATGTGAAAAATCATCAGGTTTTGTCAAGGCTCTGTCTCTTCCCACCCAGGATGGTGGGGTTAGGGCTGGTGGCAGTTTGCTGGAGCTCTGGGATGTCCCCAGGGAGAAGTTGGACATCCCAGATAATCCCAGTGCTCCAGGCACCATCCAAGCCCTGCTGGGCAGGGATCAGCCTGGGAGCTGCTGGTGCAGGGAGCAGGATCGTGCTGGGGAGGCTTGGAGGGAGCCACCACCAAAACCAAACACCAAAACTTGGAAACCCAAAACCAATGTGGGATGCGGTCTGCTGGCCCCAAATGAGGCAGATTTAGGGTCTTTGAGAGCCAGGGGCGTGCAGAACAAACCAAGCAGCCCTGCAGGGTCCAGGAAAAGCCCTCTTGGGAGTGATGTGCCGACTTTGGGGGGTTTAAAGTCACTGGTGCCCATGGGGACACTCGCCCTGGCCCCCAGGACAGCCCCCTCCAGGGCCCAGGCAGTGGGACAGGTTTCCCCCAGCCCCTGTTTCTGGCAGGCAGCTCCCCTGAGGGGCTGGAGGAGACCAGGATCAGTGCTCCCCAGGGAGGGATTTGGCTGGCTCCTTCCCGGGGATGCTGCAGAAGAAAAGGAAAGCTTTCCTGCCTGCCTGCCTGGCCCTGCCACCGCTCAGCAGGGGCAGCCCACAGTCTGGCACGGCACTTGCAGCTCTTAGAAATCAGGGCTGTTAACAAATGTGCGAGGCCGTAATCCTTTTGGAGCAGTGATGATAACAAGCCCTGATGCTTTTTTCTTTCTTTTTTTTTTCCCTTTTCTTCTTTTTGCCTCTTTTTAAAATTATTATTATTATTATTTTATTTTTTTCCCCAACAGCTGCACCGGTAAAGTCCCACTGTGGGAAATGAGATGGTGAATGTTTTCAAGTGCAGTATTTACATCCCCTGCCAAATCCTTCACATCTGCCCAGCTCTGCCGTCAAGGCTGCATCCATCTGGCCGGGAACAGCAGGTCCTCCAGCCCGCCTGCATCCCACAAGGGCATTTCCTTCCTGTGCCCGCAGTGTCAGCTGCCAGGGATGCTGCTCAGCGGGAAGGGCTCGAGCGAGAGCTCTGAAAGGAATGGGTTGATTTTTCTTGGAGTGCACGTGGAATGAATTCCCAAGCGATTGATTCCTGCCGGAGCAGAAACCTCTGTACCAGCCCTGCCGCCGCTCCCGGGAGCCCAGGGGGTTTGGAGCTGCTGGCTGGGGGCAGTGGGTGCTGCTCCCCCGCCTTTGAATCCTGCAAACCCCTGATCCCAGCGCTCATGGGGTGAGGAGCGGTGTCCGTGGGATCCATGCCCACGCTGCCCCCAGGATCAGCCATCCCGGCTGCGCTTCTATCTCTACAGCGGGGCTGTGACAGGGCCACCCCTCTCCAGCACTGTCCCCTCTGTGCCCAAGCGCTGTCCCCCAGCCCCTGTGCCAGGTGCCAGCTCTGTTTCAGGTCATTCCGGGGGCTTTGCCGGAGATGCAGAGCCAGCGGCAGAGAAGGTGGAGCCGTGCCGGGGGAGCTGCCCCGCTCCCCGGTGATGCCACCCGTGCCCTCCCCTGACCCTGCTGTCGTGTGTCCCCGCAGAGTGCGATTGTCACCCCGTGGGTGCCGCCGGCCAGACCTGCAACCAGACCACGGGCCAGTGTCCCTGCAAGGACGGCGTCACCGGCATCACCTGCAACCGCTGCGCCAAGGGCTACCAGCAGAGCCGCTCCCCCATCGCCCCCTGCATAAGTAGGTGGATCTTCTTTCCGTGTCTGGGGAGTAGATGTTTTAACCCTTAAAAACGTGCCCGAGCCACTGCCCAGGCCGGGGTCTGCTGAACCCCACCAACTGCCTGGGGACCCCTGCCCTCCACTCTGCCCAAACTTGGTCCAAAATCCACAGCAGCTTCCAGCAGCTCACCTGCCTTGTTGAGCAGGTTCTGTGAGTGCATCCACAGCCAAGTTTGCTGTGAATTCAGTTTTGCTTCATGGAACAGGGGTGCCACATCAGGGCTGCATACTAAAGCAGATCACTACAAACAGGCTTTTCTCTCCAAAATCAGGCTGTGCTGCACTGGCACAGAGCTTACATCACAGGAGCTGCTCCTTTGATGGAGTTGCTGTCACAGCTGAGAGCACCTGGATTGCTGAAAGGGCTCTTGCACTCATACAACTCTCCCAGAAACACGGATGGTTTTACTGTTGGCTTCCTTGGCTTTGCCTTTCAATTTGCCTTCCCAAGGCTGCTCTCACCCTCTGCTCTTGACACAACAGCAGAAGCACCAGGTACAGCTCCCAAAATGCCCCCATTGCAGCCTCTGCTCTGCAAACACCTCGATCCCCTCAGCCCCCCCTGAGCTCTCACCACCTGGGAAGTTGGGGTTTAATCTTGTGCCCCTCTCTGCTGCCTCTGGGGTTTGCTGCTGTTGGATCTTCCAGTGGCTCATGCACCTTGTGAGACATCTCCACCTGCCCTAATGAAACATAGCACCAAAATTAGTGTGCCTGGGATGGGATGGGATGGGATGGGATGGGATGGGATGGGATGGGATGGGATGGGATGGAGGAACTGCTCCCCTAAGGGTGATTCCCTGTTGCTAAAAGGAGAAATACACCCAATAAGAAAAGTGAAGGTTGAAATAATCAAGCCTTTGTTGGGAATCCACAATCTGCTCTCACACTGTTCCCCCTTCTCAGCATGGCCATTGCCAAATTCTGGGGCAGAGACCCTTTCTCCACCTTCTCCTGTTGAAGAAAACATACATTCCAGGGTGGTTTGGGGTCACTTGAGATTCATTTTTCCCCATGTCGCAATGGGACAGCAAGAGCCCAAAGCAGATGCTTGTTGTCCCCAAGACCTCCAGCCGTGGCTCCAGTCTGCTCTGCAGCAAGTGTGCACAAAGGTTTATCATTAATCATTCCCCAAGGCCAGGGGAAATCAGAAAGTAAATTGTTCCTTGCATCAGCTCCCTTGGGATTCATGGCACTAAATAAAGACAGCCCCAGGATTTCAACATGGCCCATCCAGGCTTCGGGGCTGGGCACAGTCTCTCTCTGATTTACCACTGCTCATAATTCCCTGTTCCCAGAGCTCTGTAGCCACGAAAAGAACACCTTTGGGAAGGAGTGAAACCCCTGTGGGGTCTGTGCCAGGCCAGGCATGAGCACCCCCCAGCCCCAGCGTTAGGATGGCTGTGCTGGCTCTCAATGCTGCCTGGCCATGCACCGTGCCTTGTGCTGTGTTTAACTGCAGGAAGGTGAGTGACCCCAAAAATCACCCAATGCTGATTGGGCTGCAGCCCTATGAGCTGCTGTCACACACCCCAGCACACCCTGCCTTGGTGGCCATGCATTTTTCTGAGAACACAAGCAGAAAGAGGCAGATGCCCACTCCCAGCTCATGCCTAAATTCCACTTTCAAAGTGGACTGGTGGGGTGTTCCCCCACCAGGATTCCCAGGAATGCACAGAAATGCCAGCACCATGCCCTAAATGCAGGAAGGACATCCAAGGGGAGCATCCTGCAAAACTGGGACCAAACAGCTCCCTCCATCCTCTCAGCAAACACAGCCAGGCCTGGGAATGAATATCCAGAGCATGATGTGGTTTCAGCTCTGCAGAGTTGGCCCCAAATCAGAGCCAGGGACCAGGGAATTGGCACCAGATGTGTTTGTGTTTCCTTTAAATGTGGGAGGCACCCCTTGCATCCCAGCAGAGCAGCAGTGCTGTACCTGACCCCTGCCTCTCACCAGGGGAGCACCAGCACTGCCTCCGACGTGTGTGACAGCAGCTGGAGGGGACACCCCAGGGACAGGCAGTGACAGCAGCCCACAGGGGCTGGGCACAGAGCAGCACACAGCCAAAAGCCAAATTTTTTTTCTTAAAAACCCCCTTTGCAACACCCTCGAGGGATGCCTGGTTCCTCAGTTCCCGCTCTACTGGTTTGGGGGCTCTTGCTGGGGGTCGTAGCTGGGAACCCTCCTTGCTGGCAAACATGGGTGGGAAGGGAACCTGCAGCATGTGCAGGCTCTTTGGGGTTTGGAATAATTTGCTCCTCCTTTTGTCTCCTCCCTGCTCCCGTGTGCCCCTGGCTGTCCTGCAGAGATCCCGGCTGCTCCACCCACCACGGCCGCCAGCAGCTCAGAGGAGCCTGCAGGTACGTTCACTTCTTTTGGATCATGTGCTAAATGTCTCTTCAGCAATCATTTCCCTGGACATAAATCGCCCCAAAGGCATAAATCCTGTTGTTTGTACAGGGATAAGTGGTTTCCTTCTTGCCCGAATGTGTTGGAAACACGTGTGCAGCATCCTGAGAGACTGGTGTTCCTCGGAGTGCAGGAGGTTTTCCTGCTGAATCTGTGAGCACAGGAGGGTTACCCAGTGTTGGATCCAAGTGGAACCACGACTGTCCCCCCGTGTCACCGAGGGACTCCTCTGTTGCCAGTTCCCTCGTGTCAGGTGGCTCTGACCAGGGGATGTCAGCAGGAGCCAGAGGGTCCCAGGAAAGGCTGACGTGTCCTGTGCTGCTGCCTGGAGGTTCCCGGGGTATTTGAGCCCCAGCTGTGAAGGACAGGAGATGTAAAAGCTGTTTACTTTTGTCTCAGTGACGCAGGAGGGTTTATAAATGAAGGAGTTTGTACTTAAAGTGGTGGATGTCACCTTGGATTGATCCCTGAGCCAAGTCCTGTGGCAGGGATTGTCAACACGGCTGTGTGCTCAGGAGCAGCCCCTGGCTGAGAAACCCAGGGAGCAAAGGGACACCTTCAGTCCCCAGTGTCACGGGAAGGTTGATCCTAGGAGTTCTGTGGGGCTGATTTAAGGGATAGGTTTCACCCTGTGCAAATGGGAGAAGGGCTGCTTAGGGATCTAAAGCCCAACTGAATTTGCATAGAGCCAATAACTGAGAACATCCCAGCAGCGTTAGAGCCCTTCTTTAGCTGAGGAGCCCTGGCTGGAGGCTGGGAGTGGATTATCCATGCTCTGGGAGTTATGAGAAGTGTCTGGACAGTGCCTTGTGCATCCCTGTGTCTCTGGAGGGCCAGATGTCCCCATTCCCTGCCCAGAGGGACCAGGCACCAGGGCATCCCACCAGGATCCACCTCCCACTGAAAGTCCAGTGAAGGCTGAGCCAAGCGGAGCAATCCAACAGGCCCAGAATCCCATCATAATTCTTCTCACTGGGATTTTATTGGAGTTTTTAAGCACTGCTTTGTCCAAGGAGCTTGAACCCTTCATATTTCATCCCTTTTCCTCGACAGGGAGCATCCAGCAGTGCTGTGTCTTGGCATCTCTCAGCTCCTACCTCCACCCTGCTGAAATCTGTAGGGTTTTTGACAAACCCCTAAATCAGTGTCTGTGAGTCAGAGCTCCCATGCTATGGGAGAAAAAGGGTTTGGAAACAAGATGGAAAAAGCAATTAGTGTGAGACATTGAGTGCAGCCAATTGTGGGAGAGGTGCTGCTCTATTTCCTGTGGCCTCATGGGACAGAAAGTGGCCAAGAGCTGAGGGAGCATCACCCCAACCTGAACCATTGCAGGGGAGCACGGGCCAAAGCTGGCCTTGGGACAACGGGTGGGACACTGTCAGCTCTGCTCTGGGGGGTCCTGCCTGGCTCTGCTTTACTCTCAGGGGTCCCAATCAGTTTGGGAAAACAGGCCAAAACTGGATTGTTTAGATGAAATGCATCCATGCTCTCCCATGCTGGGAGATTGCAGGATAAGGAGGGGCTGCTCCTCATTTTGCTGCCAGGCAAGAGGAGCTTTTCTGGTCCTTTTTTGGTCCCTCTCAGACAGAAGAGACCACAGTGAAAGGGCTAACAAAAATAGCAGTGAGTGGGTGAAGGTTTACAAACCTGCCAGTCAGTCCTTGTCTTATCTGAATCAAATCCAGATTTTCTGGGGAATGATTATCTGAGGTGGATGATTTCAGCCAGGGGGCTTAAATAAAACCATGTGATTGGATTGATGCAGCTCCCCATGGTTTTCCCCTGGAAATCAACCTCTGCAGCTTCAAAACCAGATCTGACCCTTCCAAATATCATGTTGGGCCCTTTTGTTCTTGGCTGGTGAGGAAGAGGTTGGGTGTAAATGCAGGAAAGGGAAAAGCCAGCTCTGAGGGATCCCTGGGCTCCCCAGGGTGCACAGACCCAGAGCAGCTTTGGCTGCATGTTTCCCAGAGGGCAGAAGAGACCCAGTGCAGAGCTGGCTGTGTGCTGTGGTATCCAAATTTTAGCCCTAATCCTCCCCCAAGAACTAGGAACGGGAAAAACTGCCCTCCTTGTTTCTGCATCATTTACTAGTAGCCAGAGTACTCTGTCTGAAAGCCAAGAGCTTTGATTTTTGCCTGTTCATATTTGGATCGAGGTGATGCAGAGCCACCCTCTGCTGCCCTGCCAGGTAAATTCTGCCTCTGCTGGGACAGTCCCAGGGTGAGCAGCAGGAATGGGCTCTGCCCTCGGCAGAAGGGCAAAATGCAGATTTCAGGGAGTGGCCACAGGCTCACAGCCGATGTCCATGGACAGACAAGGAGGGAAAAAGGGTCCCTCGGGTGTGCTGCCCCCAGCACCTGCATCACCCCAGGGAAACCTCACCGGGCACAGGGAGGGCCATGGATTAAATCCCCTCTCCCACTGCAGGTCCAGGAATGAGAGACCTCATTCCCAGCCTCTCAGCCCTCCTGTACCTGGGCATCCCATGGCAACCTGGCCTTTTTGGCTCAGCAGAGCCTGAGGACCACTGTCCCCAGCTCACGGCCACATAAACACTGTGACCATCACTGCAGCAAGAGCTCCAAGGGACAAGTGACAGTAGGAAAGGATTAAATGTGCCACAGCTCCTTCAGAAACAAGGAGTCAGTCCCGTGAGCCACCAGTTGCCTCCACAGCATCTGTGAGGGTGCCAGGGCGGCTTGAAAATGAGAGTGTGGGGCAGGAGCACAGGAGCCAGCCTAAGCTTTCCTTGGGACGTGAAGCAGGGACCTGTCCCAGCCACCTCCCAGCACTGCTGTTCTCCGGACAGGAACATGTGCATGGGGTCAGCAGTGCTGGAGCTGGGAACGGGACTCAGCCTCCTCCCCGAAGGGCTCTTGGCCGGGGGAGCTGCCAGGCTGGGGCACAGGAGTCTCTTCTTGGTGAGGATGCTCCCAAATCCAGGAGGAATTTGCACTGGTAGGGAGAAAAGCCCGAGCCCTTGGCTGTGGGGAAGTGTCAGCCCTGGTGAGAGCCGGGAGCATCCCAGAGCCTGGGAGCAAAGCACTGCCCAGCTCCCTGTGCTGCAGAGAGGGGAAATAATTTCATTCACCCTGGGCTAAATCTAGGCTCGGCCTGGGAGTCTCCAGCTTTGTACCCATCCAAAGCAGGAATTCATTCAGCCCTGCCTGAGCTTTCTCTGCCTTGTCCCAGCTGTAAACGAGGTGATGGATTGACTGCGTGATTGATTGATTGATCAGCAGCATGCAGCTCCCTCTGAAAGGTTTCTCATGGTGATCCCCAGTGAATGGCTGGTAGCACAATAGGGGAGAGGGGCTTCCAGTGAGGGAGCTCCTGGTCGCTTCAAAATAATTCCAGAAGTCTAAAGGAAAAAAAACCAAACCCCCCAAAACTGCTGAAATGCAGATAAGCTTAATGCACAGCAGCAGCGTGTTCTTATCATCCCAGTGCAGGGCTTCCTGCAGCCCCACATCCAGTCATTCCTCCATCCCTGCATCCCTCCACCCCCAAACCCCTCCATTCCTCCACTTCCTTATTCTTTCATCTCCACATCCCTCCATCCCCACATCTCTTCATCCTTGTAACCCTTCATCCCCACATCCCACCATAGCCAAGCCTTGAGCTTCAGAGTCAGACTGGCAAGCTCCCTCTCCCTATCCTGGGACATTTCTAGAGGCTGATTGTCCCTGGAGACACAAAGCTGTTGTCCCCAGCACCAGCTCCCTGTTTCTGCATCTCTCCCCGAACACAAAGCTGTGATTTTCCCCCTAGGCTGGGAGCTGCTGTCAGGCAGGAATTTATGGGGTGCTGGGCTCCCGAGGACAGATGTTTTCCTAGGAATGTATTCCATGGTGTTGGCGGTGGCTCTTGGCAGGGCAGCCCTGGATCTATACCCCATGTCCCCAGCGTGTCCTGGGGCTCAACATCGGGGTAAATCCTGTGGGAAGGGATAGGAAATGTGCAGCCAGCCCTGGCTGCGCCCGGGAGACGCTGAGGAGGGGGCAGAGGTGGTGTGGAAGAGCTATAAAACTCCGTGTTGGTGTGGAGTTTTCCAGTGAGGTGTTTTCCAGCTCACTGTTTGTTTTCCAGTGCAGTGTTTCCAGTGGACGTCTGGCACAGCTGGACTGTCCCCACTGTGCCACCAGCAGCCATCGCCTGCCTCCTGCTCCCTTTAGATCCGGGAAAATTGGGATGCTGCTGCTGCTGAGGTGGGCACGCCTGTCCTGAAACACCAAAAATCCCTCAGGCCGTTCATCCCCATCCCCGCACCGGGCAGCTCCGGAGGCAGGGAGCGAACTGAAGTCGCCCCGAGCTGTGCTGGTGTCCGGGGTGGTGTCCGGGGTTCTGACCGTGCCCAAAGCACGGGGATGGACCAAAGGCACCCGAACTGCTCGGCCCCAGCTGCCGGGGCGCTGCTGGGCTACGGCTGGGACTGGAGTGGCGAGCACGAGGGGCCTGCCAAGGACATTCCCGGGATGTGCCGGGCATAGCCTGGTCACATCCTGGAGGTGCTGGGGTCGTGCTGGAGCACTGGGGCTGGTGTGCTGGAGGTGGGAAGGGGCTGCGGAGGTGGGAAGGGGCTGCGGGCTCCCGGGAATCCCTCGCTGCCGCTTTCCAGCCGCTCCAGGCGAGAGGCTTTAATCTAATTACATGCTTTATTTGCGCCAATTTGTTTTTCAATCAATCTTGCTCAGCCAGAAGAAAGGAGGCTACTGTGGGCTCATTTGCACCTTCTTGTTCCAAGGGAGAGGTTAATGGTCGTTATCCGCTGGGATCTGCGCTCCCGGCTCTGCCTCGGCAGCGCTGCCTGCCCGGGAGCCCCGGGATCTTCTCCCGCAGCATAAGCAGCACGTTCAGGAGCGGCACGGAGCAGCCGGGGGTCTTTGGGACAGGCAGCACGTTCAGGAGCGGCACGGAGCAGCCGGGGGTCTTTGGGACAGGCAGCACGTTCAGGAGCGGCACGGAGCAGCCGGGGTCTTTGGGACAGGCAGCTTGTGAGGAGCCGCTGCAGGCAGGGCTCGGGATGCTCCTGCCAGGTGTTCCCAAGGAGCCGTGGCATCCTGCACGAAAGGTTTTGTGTATCTATTGCCAGAGATTGCACTGGGGTCCCAGGGGAAGGTTTGAGTCTGCAAAGCGCCAAAACAAACAAATAAATAAGAGTGGAAATGACTCCTCCTGCTTTTGCTGCCCTGCTGGGGAGTGGCACAGCTCAGAACTGCTGCACTGCTGTGGGATGCACAGGACATCGTGTACAGCTGATCCATGGGCCTGTAGAGCTTCCTGCTGCCCCATCCCCAAGGGACTGAGAGCTCCTCCAGGCTGTTCAGACTCTGGAAAGAAATTTCCAGCCCTTCTTACAGGCAGCAACCCCACATGCCCAGCTTGTGGCTGGGGCCTGGAGAAAAAGCTCATGGAGCAAAAGGGGGGTGCATGGGGGCTGCCCTTGGCAACATCGTGTGTCTGCCGTGGTGGCTGTGCCCAGCACAGGGCAGGGCTGGCCTCGGTGCCCCCCACACTCCTGTGCTGGTGCCAAGGGTTCCTCAGCCCACTTTGGACAGCAGAGGATGCTCTGATGCTCAGCAGGTGCCTCTGCCTTGACAGCCTGGTCACAGACCCACCTCAGCTGGTGGGACAAACCCCTGCCAGCTCCTGGGCACTGCTGCTCGCCGCTGGGACATGACCAAGGACAGATCACAGGCACTCGGCAAAACACAACCCAGTGCCAGAGGCTTGCTGTGCACCAGGGCTTGGGACAGACCCTCTGGGGGCAGATCCAGGCCCCTGGAACCCCTGTCCACAGGCTGAGCCTGCTTCAGACCTAGGGACCATCCTCTAGATAGCACAGCAGGCACGGCTGGAGCAGCCCAGCCCCAGCTCATCCCAGGTCTGAGGCCTCCCTGTTCCAGCTCCTGGCCGTGCTGGAGGAATGGACAAGGCCACCCTGCTGGGGACACCAGCTGTCCTGCAGCTGGCCAGGGATGAAGGCCACTAATTCGCACATGATAATTGCAAAGGGCATCTGGGTCACGGCCAGGTGAGAGGAGATGAGCCAATTAGTGATAACAGACCCAATTTAGTGATAACAGACCCAGTTTAGTGATAACAGACCCCCGTCCACTCAGTGGCCCGACAAGGGTGCAGCAAAGCACAGGACTAGTGATGCCACTGCTGAAATTAATAAGCTGGGAAGGATTCTCTGCCTTAGCTTTGCTATTTTATTCAAGCTTCTTTACATTAAAGCTGCCAGCTCTGAGACAAAGACTCCCAATGGAGTCCTGCACAAATTAAATTACAGCAGTGATCCCTCACAGTCACTGTGTGCTCTGTGAGCCAGATGCTGCAGTCCCCATGCTTGTCCCACAGGGATGATCCCATCCATGCTCCCTGGGAAAGGAGAGGGCTCCTCCAGAGCATACCCTTCCTCAGGACGTGTGCTCAGCACAGCCCCAGAGCCAACAGCTTGGAGCAAGCAGAGCTGGAGCTCTCCAAATGACTCCAACAGTTGTTCCCAGGGACTGATAGATGAGATGGTAAAATAATTCTTTGGAATAGAAGCAAGGGGCAGCTTCAGTGCTGTGGGAGGTGAACTAGGAGTTCATGGTCATCTGAGGAAATCTCCAGAGGTCTGAGAGCTAAAGGCATCCCTGCCATGACTGCTCCAGGGCCATCCTCTCCTGTCCCAGCACTGGATTGCATTTTATCCTGTGTCCCTTGGGAATATGGCTCCCAGCTGTCTTTGGGATGCTCTGGGGTAGCTCAGTAAGGTATTCGTGCCCAGTGGAGCACACTGAGCACTCAGCTCTGAGCCCACACTCAGCCCCAGAGCAGACACGATGTTGCCAAGGGCAGCCCCCATGCACCCCCCTTTTGCTCCATGAGCTTTTCCCCCAGGCCCCAGCCACAAGCTGGGCATGTGGGGTTGCTGCCTGTAAGAAGGGCTGGAAATTTCTTTCCAGAGTCTGAATAGCCTGGAGGAGCTCTCAGTCCCTTGGGGATGGGGCAGCAGGAAGCTCTACAGAGCCGTGGATCAGCTGTACAGGATGTGCATCCCACAGGAGTGCAGCAGTTCTTGGAAGTTCTGGAAGAGTTTTGTGGTTGTTGGATGGGCTCAGGGAGCCAGCCCAGGCTGTGGTTGAGAGCAGGGGGGTCTGGGCACAGACACAGCCGAGAGCTGGGATTCCCCAGCTCCTGGTGAAGGGAAGAATAGCTCAGGTCCAGCTTCAAAAAATACACAAAAATGCACCTTTCTCCCCCTGGGCACTCCTGAGGGTTCTATGGCACTAAAGCACAATCCCATCCCTTAGGTGCAGACAGACCCTGACCCTCCCACTGCAGGGGCTGTTGGGAAGCCAGGAGCTGCAGCAATGTGCAGGTTTCGAGATGCCTGTGGAGAAGTTTAGCTGAGATTTGGCCAGAGCCAATGGGGACCTGGAAGCTGTCGTGTCCCCCACGGTCACTGCTGCTCACCCCCATCGTGAGGGGCTCATGCACAGAGGATTTCTGACCCAGTAATACTGGGGAGGGAGAGAAAAGGGTAGGAATCTGAAATCTTCACCACTAGCCTCTCTTTGCATTGCAGCAAATCAAATCAGCCCCACTGATCTATCCTGACCCACTCTGGGGGTGTCTGCGACCCCAGGCAGACCCCACTCCTGTATTCTCAGTCCTGCTTTCTCTGGTAAAGGAGTCACGAATTTAGGACTTGATATTTGGAGTTGCACCTTCGTTTAGTGGCTCAGTCTGGTTGCACATCCTCACCAGTGACAACAGGACATGAGGACACCCAGACCCCCACCCACAGAGCCTGCAGAGAGCACAACCCCTGGGAGGGAGGGCAGGAAAATGCCCCTCAGCCCCAAGTTCTGGGGTCAGGCTGTCACGGCTGGGGCTCCCCTCCTAAGCCACACCACCTCTACTTTGGATCGCAGCCCACAAAGGCATTTAGGGCCCTACCTGGGGGAAATCAATAGGAATTTAGCTGCATAAATTTGGATTAGAAATCTGAATCCCCTTGGGGATCTAAGCCTTATATCTGCATTTCCAGTTAGGTACCCGGGCCAAGAAATGTGGCTTTAATCGCTCTATCATGTCAGAATCAAGGGGCCTTTAATTTCCGTTCCCGACATGTGGCTTTCGCAGCAGCTCAAAGCTGATTTTGGAACTGCAAGCGCAGCAAGAGGCGCCTGGTGCAGGGTCTTCCCTGCAACAACACTGAGCACCCGCAGCCCTGCTGCCAGCACCTTCTTCCTGCGCAGCCCTGCGAGCACCGGCACTCGGGATCCATTAAATCATGGCATGAGCACTCAGCACGCCGCAGCTCTCAGCCTCATCGCAGCAACCCCAGGCAACCCCCAAAACCGAAGATATTTATACAGGAAATATTCAACTTTCTGGAAAAAAAAAAAAAAAAAAAAAAAAAGAAAAAAGAAATTAAGCAAAACAAAGAAGGTGTTTAGCTGTGAAAAGTCTCTGCCCAGCCAGAGAATTAGCTCTATCAAGGGGATGGGCTGAGCTGCAAAGCTGCTGAAGGCTGTGCTGACACGTTTTACTGAGTTGCGAGCGACACGAACCAGCCGCCCGCCACCTGCTCTCTGTGCGAACGAGCGGCTCCAGGCTCTTCCCGATCCCATCCCGCTGCTTGTCCGGGAAACGCCGGGAGGTTGTGCTTGTCCCCAGCCGGGCTGCAGGGAGGAGCAGGATGTCCCCGCGTCAGGATGCAGGGCTGACAGAAAAAAACACCAAGGGCTGAGTGTGCTTTGGGCTCGTGGCTCTGCAATAGGGATTTGCACTGGAATATTTAGGAATATTTGTGCAGCTGAGCAAACTCGGGGAGGAAAGGGCCGGGAGAAGGGGCTTGGATGTCACCGTGGGTTTGTAGCCAGGGGTGTTGGGTTGGACACGGGCTGAGAGGGGCTCAGGGACGGCTCGGTCTGCAGCAGGACGGCAGCAGGGTGAGCAGCGAGCCTTGCTGTGCCCCCGTGAGCAGGGGACACTTGTGTAGCACAGTGGGACAGGGAGCTGGGGCTGAGCCCCCATGCTGCAGGGACCAAAAGGTGTCCTTCAGGCAGCTCTGCTCATCCTCAGCCTGGTTTGTGGCTGGGCTCTGGCAGCACCTCCCACGAGCAGGTAATTCCAGGCTAATCCTCTGCAGCCTCATGGAAAAGGGCGAGAAGGACCTGCAGGACAAGGAGCCTCTGGCACAGGCAGGCAGCACAAGTCCAGAGGCTTGTCCCGTAAACATTTGGGGACAAATTTTGCAAGAGTCTCACATCATTTGTGTCTCCTGTGCACACCCATGGGTCACTGAGCTCCACATCCACCCTCTCCTCCCCTTCTCATGGGCTGATCCTTCCTCCCATTCCTTGCCCAGCTCCATCCCTTTGCAGCGAGGAGCAGCAGCTCAGCAAGCTTCCCCAGAGCCCAGACTGCTGAACAGTCACTTGGTGAGGAGAGCAGGGTCTGTCCTTGCAGCATCCCCTCTGTGCACTGTCCCGAAGGCTGAAGGGCCTCGCAGCACCACCCCATACACAGAGCTCAGTGCCTGCCTCACAGAAACCCCATTTGCCCTCCCAGAGAGGCCCCAGAGGATCTCCAAGTCACCCAGGAGGCAGAAGAACTCTCCACGAGGGAGACAAAGGAAATGAAGCAAAACAAATCCCCCACCCACGGAAGCCAGCACTGGAATCTGGTGATTCCCAGTGATTTACACCAGCTGGCTCTGGCCAGGCCTGTTCAATTCAAACCAGCTGAGGCTCTGGCACCGCCCGTGGGGCTGGGGAACGAGGAGAAGGACAGGACAGGACAGGACAGGACAGAGCAGAGCAGAGCAGAGCAGAGTTGAGTTGTGCTTAGGCGAAGCAGGGGTAGCCATGCCTGGACTGGGTGTCTTGAGCCCCAGGCTGTCACCTTGGGAGAAGCAAAGGCTGTGGGTGCTGTGGGCGCTGCGGGTATAGGGTGCTGCCCTGCAGGGTGTGGGGGCAGCTGAGTGCTGTCCCAGCACCCCACAGCCTCCCTAGCTGGCAAACAGCCCCGGGATGGATTCCCAGCGGGTCTGTAAGATCCGGTAGAATGGAATTACTGTGCCAGTGCTGTAGGGATGGGAGCTCAGCTGTGCTCAGGGATGTTTCTGTGGGGAGAGGTTGCTGAGGTGATTTGGGGTTACTCTTGAGAGGGTTCTGGACTGGAGTCCAGAGCAATGGTGTCTCTGATTGCTGTTTCTTGGACTGGATCCCAGCAGCACTGGGGCTGCAGGAAGATCTGCTGCAGGTGTGCTCTGGCTACTGGAGATCCCTGTGGGGCTGAGCCATGAATGTGCAGGTGGGAGCTGCTGCCTACCCCTGCTCTTCAGGGCCCGCTGCTGGCCAGCGTGTCCTGGATTTGGCCAGGGCAGGAGGGATGTACAGCCAGAGCTTCCAGGCTTGTCCCTGCTCTGCTCTTCCCTGCCCACCTGTCCTTGTGTCACCTCTTGTTCTGCCCACAGGCTGAGGTGTGACAGCAGCAGTGAACACCCACAGAGCTCCAGGATTTCTGTGCCAGGGAGAGCCATCAGCAGCTGTGTCACAGCCACACTGGTGTCCTGAGGACATCAGCAGCCTGGGCTGAGCAGAGTGGTGCCAGCAGCCTGGCAGAGCAGCCTGTCTGTCCCTTGGCATTCCCTGCTCCCCCAAAAAGCTCAGGGGAAGCTTCCATGGGTCACGGCACAGACATTCAGTTCCCTTAGAGACTTTTCCTTCAAAATATGGCCAGGAGAATCTTACCTGGGTCAGGAATGTTTCTATTCCCTTAGCTCAGTGACACCAGGCAGCCATGTCCCACCGTGTGGTGGCATCCTGCCACGTGGGTATGGCTGGGGCTTTGCTAGCACATCTCCATCCACTCAGCTGCAGTTCTGATGGAATATCCAGTCCTTCCTCAGTGCATTTCAGGTTTTGCTGGATGCTCAGAAATGTTAGATGAGAAAAACAAATGGGAGGCATCAGTGGCTGGAAGCCCTCAGTCAGCAGCGTTTGGAGGGGCCTTGGCTGGGTTGTAGCTGGGCACAGATCTCAGCTGGGGCTCTTGCAGGAGGAAGATCACAGTGTTTGGGGTTGGCCTGGCTGGAAGAGCAGGAAGCCTGGTTGTCCTGAGGGTCTCTCCTGAGGAGTGGGAGCAGCAGGGAGCCATGGGGCTGAGGTGGGGACTCTGCACGGCCACACTGAGAGGGGCTAGGGCACATATGGGTCACAGGGGTTGGTGCTGAGGGGGTTCCTCATGGTCCTGGCACGCAGTGTGAGCTGGCCATGGCATGTCAGCAGCATTGCCACCTTCCCCACAACCCCCTGGGGCCCTGCTGGGCCCTTCAGCAGATCCACACGTGTGCTCCAGCAGTGGCTGGGGAAGGACAATGCTGGGAGAGACAGAGGCCTCCAAGGCTGTCACTGTACAAAGGCCTGCTGCTGCAGACAGAAATGTCCTTTCTCCCTGAATGAGGTACTCTGTGCTGCTGGGGGCCTCTCTGGCACCTGTGGGTGCTGAGGAGCCATGGATGCATGTCCATGAGCCCACCTCAGTCCTGGCACTGGGCATGGGATGGCTCCTGGCCCCTCTCCTGGCATGGCCACGGTGCCATGGGGATGTTCCTGGAGGTGGCCAGAGGGCACTGCCCACCCACTGCAGGACCAGCACTCCCAGGGCAGGGCTCGGTGTGCCCGTGGGCTCCAGGGCCGTGCCAGTGGCCCGTGGCCAGCAGCGGTGGCAGTGCCAGGGGGCCGTGCCAGGCTCCTGCCGGCCGCCTGGGCCAGGCCAGCGTGTCCCAGCAGTGGGGGCCCATTAGAAATGAAATGTTCCTACTGGGGTATTTTATTTGCACACTTCAGTAGAGTGGACACCAAAAGGCTTTGCTAATGCTTCATGGGCTGCTAATTTCCTCTCTGACCCTCATTGTGGCAGGGTGACCCCAGCCCGAATCTCTCGGCAATGAATGCCAAAGGCTGACACCGGCCCGGGTTAGGGGTGACAATGGGGCCTCTGTGGGCTCCGGGCAGGCTCCAGTTGGGAGCTGCAGAACAGGGGGAATTTGTGTGGCTCTCAAAAGCTCTGGGTGGCACAATAAGGGAGGCCCCCGGGGTCTCCCAGGAAGACAGAGGCGGCCGGGGAAGCCGGCCGGGGGAGGCGGAGGGAGGACGGGCTCCTTTGTGAAACGCTTTCTTTAGAAAGGAAGGGCTTTCTCAATGCCCCTCGGCCGACCCAATCGGGGCCTGGCAGATGGATATCACAGGCACGCTGCTTATTCATGGCAGCCTGCAGCTTTGAGCCGTCCCCCCTTCCCCCAGTGCTTTCTTCATTTTAAGGCTAATTTGTTTTGTTAATGTTTTTTTGCCCTCCCCCTCTCTCCGTGCAGATTGCGACTCGTACTGCAAAGCCTCCAAAGGGAAGCTGAAGATCAACATGAAGAAGTACTGTAAGAAAGACTATGGTGAGTGTCCCCTCTCCAGGGACGAGTGGTGCTAAAGGGATGTGGGGCAGGAGCATACCCGCGGGGTGTCCCCAAGGCCACCCAGCCCGGCCAGGGGTGTGTGCACTTTGTTTTTTGTCAGGTTTGGAGAGGCAGCCCTGGGCAGCGATGCTCGGTGGAGCAGTGATGCCGTGTGTCCCTTGGGAAACTGGGATGACACACTGTGGACCCTGCTTTGGGGCTGTCCCAGCGTCTGCAGGAAACTCCTATTTTCCAAGTGTTTTCCAGTGTCTTCTAGGTTATGATGACACCACATCCCCTCTCTTCTCACTGTGCTGTGCCACGGCTTTTAAATATTTTAAAATATTTAAAAGACTTTTTGCTGTGGAGATGAGCAGCAAGCATTTCCCTCTCACCTGGATGACACTCACACTCGGATCTCTCGGAGGTTTGGGTGACACACACTCAGATCTATTGGAGTGACACTCACACTCGGATCTGTCGGAGGTTTGGGTGACACACTCTGATCTATTGGAGTGACACTCACACTCGGATCTGTCGGAGGTTTGGGTGACACACTCTGATCTATTGGAGTGACACTCACACTCGGATCTGTCGGAGGTTTGGGTGACACACTCTGATCTATTGGAGTGACACTCACACTCGGATCTGTCGGAGGTTTGGGTGACACTCACACTCGGATCTGTCGGAGGTTTGGGTAACACTCACACTCCATTTTGTTTAGGGCTGCCCCGTGGGCTCCAGCAGACCCTGCCAAGGTGTGTGTGGGTGGCTCAGGAGGTGTCTCAGGCAGGAGATCCCCCTGGATCAATGAGTAGGGAAGAGCTGGAAAGAGCTTTTCCTTCTCTTTTCTCACTCAGCATCACTTCTGCAGCTGGGGCTGGGGCTGGCTCAGGTGTGGGGGACACTGTCCCAGAGCTGGCATGAAGGTGCTCCCACCCGACCCTCCTGGCTGTGAAGGGTTCCCCACAGCCCCACGGCCCCAGCCATCCCCACAGCCACGGCAAATTTGCTTTTTTGAGGACAAACCATGGCGGTGAGGCAGCGGGGTGAGCGATGCCGGGGCAGCCGAGGCTTTCACCAGGGCCAGGGAGGGAAGAAAGGGTTGAAAAGGTGCAGGGAGGGATAATAAAGACTTTGGGACTGACACCCCAGCAGGAAGCCAATTAGGAGGCTCTTTTCCTCACCGTTCTGCTGGCATCGCTGTGCTGAATGTCCTAAAAGGCCCTAATTAGCTTGAACAGAGCTCCTTCTCCCGCGGCCTCAATCGGGAGCTATCATCCACCCCGTGCTCCTCAATGGGGCTTTTTAGCTCCCCGCTTCATTCAGCCTTTCAAAGGGGATATTTTCCCTTATTTATTTTTCGTATCTGTTTGTTTTTGTCGGGTTTGTGGGTTTTTTTCTTTTTATTTTAATTTAGGCTTTTTCCCCGCGAGATGGGTTTGGGTGCAAATATTTGGAGTGAAACAGGAGGCGGGGAGGGCAAGCCGGGAGATTCGGGAGGGGGGAAGGTAGGAAGAGAGGCAGAAAAGCTTTTTCTGGGTTTGTTTTGGCTGCGTGGGGGAGCACAGGGCCACTCAACTCCCAGAAGAGCTGGAGGTGAGGGCAGTTAAATCCCGGGGGAGCAGAAGGGATTCCAGCTGAACCCACTGAGGGAATTTTGGGATTCCCAAAAGGAGAGGGCATTATTTGATGAGCAGGTGATGCTGATCCAGGTGAGGTGTGAACTCCCTCAGGCGCCCGATTTTGGGGATCTTTCTGCTCTCTGTGGGGTGTGACTGTGGTAAAGGAAACCTGGAGCTTTTCAATCTCCATTTCGCCCCTGAAGCTGAGCTGCCTGTGCTGCAGCAGGGCCCGATCCTGCACGGATGATGCTGGAATGTTTTTGTACCAGCACTGTGGTCCCTCATGTCGGCCCTGGATCCCCATCCCAGCACTGGGGAGGGAATGGGGCTGAGGAACAGAGTCCTCATCCGAAAGGTGAGATCATCTGCTCACTTCGCCCTTTCTTGGAAAAAAAAAGTAAAAAAAATCCTTCCTTCAGTGGAGCCTTCTCTTAGTCACCCCCTTTGTCGAGAGGAGCTTGGCAGGGGCTGCTGGAAAAAAAGCAAAACGTATTTTCAAAAGGCAGCTTGAAAAGAGGGAGGGAGGGGGGAAAAAACCCTGAATCCTCAAAAAAACCCAAGGCAGGGGGGAAACACCAACCCTGGCACTCACAGCCCCTTCCACTGCTTGGAAGGTGGAGAAATCCCATCCCTGGAGCTGAGCAATCCCTGCTGGAGCCACGTGCTGAGGGAGAGAGCCAGGGCAGTGAGGGGTCCCCCAGCACCAGGGCACACCCAGGGATTAGGAATCATAAATCTCCAATATTAAACCAGTAGGAAATTGGCAACCAGAGCGAGGCAAAGCCGCCGCCGAATAAATTAAAAACTGAAAAAAAGAGGAAAAAAAATCACATTTTAACACTTTGCTCCAGCGAGGAGCCAGCCCTTCACATTCCCAAACCCAGATGGTGTCGGGGTCACCTTTTGCTGCTGGTTGGAATAAAATCCACATGGACTCCACTTCACTTGTGCAGCGAGAGGGGAGCCAAGCCTTTGGAAAACCCTGCCTTGGATTGGGACATCTGTGCCTGCCACTGCTGTCCCCAGCACCCCCTTCCACCTGGCCATATTAAACACCCTCAAACTGCTCTGTTCCCACTGCCATCACCCCTTGGGATCTTTCCCAGGGCCCAGCACTGTGATGGTCCCCAAATTTCCAGCTCCCAGAGACAGCTCTGTGCGTGGGATATATGTGATATTCCAGGATCTCACAATGGGATGCACAGATTTGGCTCTGCAGCCCAGCCCTGAGTCAGCCTTAGCAAGGAAAGCCTTGATCTCAGGAGATTTATCACAAACCCCAAATGTAAATTAAAAAATGAATTAAATAACTAGGTTTTTCCCTCCTTTCATGGCAGCCTCAGGAGTTTTGGGGGTCTGACTCATGACCTCTGAATGCTGCAAGGCGCTGCTTTCAGTCTTCAGCAGCAGCCCTCAAACGTTGTTTTGAGACTTTGGGCTGGGTTTTGTTTTTCTTGACATCAAACCATCCACCCCTGGGCTTTCATCTCCAGCTTCCAGCCTTTGGGGCTTTCCTGTGGCTGGAGGCTCCCAGCCAGGCCTCGAGGAGCTGGGAGCATCCCTGAGCTCTGGGGATGCAGGAAGGGACCAGGAACCCCCCCTGCCCTCCCACAGCCTGGGGACCACTCAGTCACCTTCTTGTGCCAAAGAACCATCATGAGGTGAGAGCTGGAAGGCACCATCCAGGTGGGGTTTGTGGTTCAGGAGTATCAGTGTCAGGTGAGATGTGGTTAATGGGGCAGCTGTCCCCCAGCTGTCCCTCAGTTGTCCCTCAGCTCCCCAGGCCTGTTTTATGCCTGAGAGCTCCCTTAGGAGCAGAGCAGGCTGCAGGGAAGTGAACCTGGAGAAAAATCTCTGGATCTGTGGGAGTGCCTGGGGTACAACAGATTTCCCCCAGGGCTCGGCTGCACAAAGTTTGCAAAGATCAGGGAGGAGCAGCCCCAAGGCACCAGCGGGATCAGGAGCTGGGCTGGATCCCCTCTTCACTGAAACCAGCCTGGAGCAGAGCCCATCCCCGCTGAAACCAGTGTCACCAGTCTGGAGCAGAACCCATCCCCGCTGAAACCAGTGTCACCAGTCTGGAGCAGAACCCATCCCCGCTGAAACCAGTGTCACCAGTCCCACCTGGAGCTGTGGAAGCTGCAGCTCCTTTGATTTTGTTCTCCTGCTCCCAGCATATGACAGCAAGGGGAGCATCATCCCCTATCACCTCTTTCATCTTCCGCCCCAAGGCTTTTGCCAGGGATGTTTTTCCAGGGATGCACAGTGCACAGACAGGGACAGTCCTGAGTGCAGAGGTTCAGTGGAACATCAGTCAAATGAGAGCAGTTCAGCACAAAGCCAAGCTCTGTCCCAGGAGAGGGCAGGTGAAGGACAACACCAAGCCCCAAAGCCAGCTTTGGACTGGGAGGGCACAGCCAAGCCAGAGCCCCAAATCAGGAAGGGACTGAAACCTCCTTCATGAGAAGGGAGTTTTTAAATCCCTGGGGATTTCCCCAGGGGAGCCACCTTAGGTGCTTCCAAAAATTTATCCCGGCCCATTTCTGCCTCTCTGCATGTCCTGTGTCCCCTGGGAGATGCTGGAGGTGCTGCTCCCAGCCCACCACTGAAATACCCAGGCAAACACCACTAAAGCTGGGCTCCAAAGCCCAGCTCAGGAGGAGCTGAGCATCCTGGATGTGAAGCTATGGGCAGAAATCTGGCTGTCAGGGCAGGCAGCTGTGGCTGCGCCAGCCAAGCCTTCCTCAAAGCTTTCACTCCTTCCACTTCATTAATAAAAAGGAAAAAAATAAGAGACGGGGGCCTTGACATAAAAAAAATACAGACTGTGTGTTTTAGAGCAGAGTTTCCTGTAACCACCTCTCTCCAGTTCCTTTTCATTCATTTTCTCCATTTTGTCAGTTTGGACCCAGGCAGGTCAAAGGTTTAAGCTTTTTTGGAAAGATTTGTTTCCAAAAAAATAAAAATTGGCTACTCTTCACATTTTGTTACCTTCACACCAGACAGGGAAATACATGGTCAGAGCTTAGGGTTGTTTTTTTCCTTTTTTTCCTTTTTTTTTTTTTTTTTTTTTTTAATGAAAGCATCTGGCCTCCATGACATGCTCTGAAAAAAATACCCCATATATTTTGCAACGTGTTAAAAAGCAGTGCTGGGCTGCAGAGCTCTGCTTCCTCCCAGAGCCTGGAATCATTTGGTTTTAGAGACAGGGGGATTCACCTCCACCACCAGCCCGGGGGGAAACTGAACTGTTACAAGGCAAATGGCAGAGTCTTCCCTGAGGTCTCTGGGAGTTTCTTCTCCCTCTGTTAATTGATACAAGCAGGATTGGCCCCACTGGGGCTCAGCCAGGCAGGTGAATGGGCAGGGGTTTATAGCTCCCAGGGCATGGAAAGAAGACTGGGGGGGAAGGGAAAAGCTCAATGATTTGGCTAAAAAAGCTCTTTGTGGTTGTGCTGCACCAGCCTGTGCAGAGCCTGGCCCCTGCCTGCTCTCCCAGCCAGGCCATCCTCACCTAGGATTTCCCTCTGTCTCTGCTGCTGGGGATTCCTCATCCCACAGCTTCCTAAGAAAACCCAGGAGGGCTGGGCAGGCCCTGCCTGGGGAAGGTATTTTCCTGGAAGCTGATTATCTTATCCCAGGAAAGAGCAAAGGCTGAGGCTTCCTCAGTCCACAGCTACAGAGGTGGTTACACAGCATCAGCCATGGGCTTGGAAAACATTGTCATCATCATCATCATCATCACCATCACCATCACCTTGTGCAGGGACCATGGCTGTCCTCCCACCTCAGTCTTGCTGACACCAAGAGGTGTCCTTGGAGCCCAGTGCTGCCATTCAGCACTTGTAGAGATGTTTCAGTGGCTCAGAACTGGAGAGCATCTCCCCAGCCTTTGGTGGTCTTGGAAGCTTTGCTGAGACCCTCAGGAGCAGCACTGGCTGCTCCTGCTCTTGGGGGGTGGCCTGGGGACAGAATTCTGGGGCATCCACAACCCTTGGCTGCTGCAAAATGCCTCTTCCTCACACAGCCCATTAGGTAAGGCTTGAAGTTCATTTTCTCCTCACCAGCCCAAACAGTAACACCTTTTCCTCTCTTGCCTGTGTTGTTTTTTTCCAGCTGTCCAGATCCACATCCTGAAAGCAGAAAAGAACGCAGACTGGTGGAAGTTCACAGTGAACATCATCTCCGTCTACAAACAAGGCAGCAACCGGATCCGGCGTGGAGACCAGACCCTGTGGATCCACTCCAAGGACATAGCCTGCAAGTGCCCCAAAATCAAGCCCATGAAGAAGTATTTGCTGCTGGGCAACAACGAGGACTCTCCTGACCAGAGCGGCATCATTGCAGACAAAACCAGCCTGGTGATCCAGTGGCGGGACACGTGGGCCCGGCGGCTCCGGAAGTTCCAGCAGCGGGAGAAGAAGGGGAAGTGTAAGAAAGCCTAAAGGAGGAGGAGAGGGAGAGACTGACTGTGCATGCTGCTTTGTGTAGAGCTGGGGCGGGCAGGGACCGGCTGCCAGGGCGGGCTGGGGGGACAGGGGGACAGCGACCATGGCTGGGGGGTGCTGGGCTTGCACCTCGTATTCCAGGGAAGACAAAACCCAACAAAATCCAACAAAACCAAACAAGATCCAACAGAACCCAATGGAAACACAACAAAACTCAACAAAATCCAACAGGACCCAAAAAACCCCAACAGAACCCAACAAAACCCAATGGAATCCAAAAGAACCCAACACGACCCAAGAAAACCTAACAGGACCCAAGAGAACCCAACAGGGCACAAAAACCCCAACAGAACCCAACAAAACCCAAGAAAACCCAACAAGATCCAACAGAAACTCAACAAAACCCAACAGGACCCAACAGGACCCGACTGCACACACGGACAGAACCCTCGAGTGGGGTATGGGCATGCGGCACCTGGGGCCCCCCAGCTCCCTCCTGCCCCGTTGCTGAAGAACTCAGAGACACCAAACTGCCTTCCAGCTGCCAACATCTGCTGCCTCCAAAGCACGGCATGGGCACATCCACCCTGTAAGAAACTAATCAACAGCACCGCTGGAAATTAACTCCCCATCCCCAAAATACGTACTTGCGACTTAGGCTGACTGAGACAGTTCTTGTAGAGGAAACTAAACCAAGACTTTTGCTGAGGACAGATCCGAGGATCGGCGGACGGGGTCTTGGAGGGCTTTGGTATCCAACAGCCATGGCCACCACCCACTGATGGTGCCTGGGGCGGCCGAGCTCTCTGACTGTGAGGATGCTCTGGGTCCACTTCAGGCACAGCCAAGAGGGGACAATGTTGGTGGGTGACTTCCTGCTGGGAATGGCTCCATGCTCAGCCCCTGATCTTGAAGATGCTGCCCCCACCACACTGATGGAGGGCGAGCCCACAGGGTGCCCTGTCCCCCTGCAGACACCCATTTACAGGCAAGGGGTCAATACCAGGATCCCCAAGGAAACACCCAGACCTGACAAAAAATGAGTTGGCGTCCAGTTCCCAGAAAGTGCCCTGGAAGATCCTGCCAGTCTCAGTCCCTGAATCTCCACTGTGGCCACCCCTGAACCTCCTCCATGAGCTCAGTCCCCTCTGCTGCTGTCAGCACCCCAGGAACCCTCAGATGATAGAAAATCCCTGCAGGGGACACCAAGGTCCTGGCTGGTCACTGGTTTCACTCCCAGACTCGGGCAGCTCTCCCAAACCTACAGCAGCTCTGCCCTCGCTCCCTCTGGAGCTGCAGCCCCTCAAATCCCTGTAAAAGGTCTTGGATACAAAGTGGGGAGCAGAGGGTGCCAGGACTGTCTCCCTGGGCAGTGGGGCCAGTGCAGAGCTCTGGGGCTTGGCCAGGGTAGAGCCCACACAGGGCAAGGACCAGCCCAGGGAAGGGGTCTCAGTCAGGAGCAAGGTGTGACCCACCTGGAGCTCTCCTCCTTCTGCTGGGGGGACAAACAGCCAATTTAAAATTCCCCATTTCCAGCCATGAATGCACTGAGCACAGTGGAAGCTGCCTCACCTCAGACTGGAGCATCTTCCCTTGGGCACCCAGTGGGCAGGACTGGCTCAGGAGTTGTCACCCCTATGCCAGGCTGCTCCCCTGCCACACCAGCCCATGGGGAATGGGGAATTCCAATTCTACTCATCCTTGCAGACTGGG